>NW_026642052.1:7730000-8353716 GCF_028554395.1 Pezoporus wallicus
AAAGTCAGCAGGTTACTGGGGGTGAAAATAAGGAACACAAATTTCTTTCTTTGCCTCTGAACCTGAACAAATTACAAAGCTGCTAGAAACAAGCTGTCTAATCAAAATGAGACACCTTTCTGACTGGGTCCCCAACAACTTTACCAGATAGCCTTTGCTAAAATTGGTATCATGTGGCATTGCTGTTTTGATTTCATAGTTGAAGAAGGTCACTGCACTGGTGCCTAGCACCGAAGAATAAGAACTGTTAAATATAGACATCATGTACAGAAAAAGACTATCCCCTGGGCTCTTTCTCATGGTAATGTAATATTTTTATGATAATTTTCAATGCCAGGCAGTGCTAATGAGAAATTCCCTGTATCATCTTGTCTAAACCCTGGTTTGGTGTAGCACCCTGTATGTTGAGAGGTGATTTAAGCCAATTATTCAAGATCCTTACCTTGAGGTTGTCACCAAGTGTGCCAGTTAATATCTCTTTTGTTTTGTTTTTTTTTTGCGTAGGGGAGCTTCACTTGCTGCAAGAAGGTGGAGTGGTGGACTGCGACCTAGATTATATGAGCTATTGAACACCATCAAATGGTAACAAGTTCTGATAAACACAACATCTTGACACTTGAATCATGTACCTGAAACTGAAAGATTTGCTAACCCTCTGAGACATCTGATTGCAAGTTTTATGGAAATGTGTTTTAAGAAAGATGTTTGGAGTATAACCTTAGCAGAATAAGAAAGGCATTTTAGTAATATACTCTATTGAATACTTTGTATATGATTCTGTGGCTGTGATTAAGACAATATATGGCAGTGTATAAAGTATGCTATCCAATTCATGATTTCTTACTGTCATATTTATGCATGTTTATGGGTTAGAAAAAATTATTTTTATTATGAGAGCTAGCTGTTAATCAGTGAACAGAACTTCAGGAATTATTTTTTTATCTATTAAAGTATTGTCACTATTTTATCCATATGAAACCTGAAAGTCAGTAGTAAAGGAATGAGAACATGAAAGAGAACAATAGCACTTATTTGTTTCATCTTACTGAATAGTGAACATCAGGATCTGGAAGGAACTCACTTTAAGAAGAAAATGTATTAATATGCAACAGTATGAATATTTCTAAAAATATTAGTGCTAGCTGTGGCACTAACTTGTTACATTAGTATTTTATGTTAAAAAGCATTCTAATTGATATATGAGTATTTCCAGTCTGCAAACCAAGAATGATACCCATATTATAAGTAACTCCTATAGTACAGACTATTTAAGTGTGAGGAGGAAAATACTACCAGGAGTCTGGACATATACAAACTACAATCCTGCTGTAGGGGTTTGTTGTTTTGTGGGTTCTTTTGGTTTTGTTTTTTCAGTTGAGCTGAATCTTGAATTTTGTGGTCAGCAGCTAAGGCGTAAACTGTAGTAATGATATTTTCAATTATTTGTTATTCTGCAGTCTCATCTTTACAGTTTTCTACTTTTCAAAGCCATCATTAGAAGTCACTAGGGAGTCGCTTCTTCCTCTTGGAGGAGAGTTCTTTGACTGTAATACAAGCTAGGGCTATTCAAGATCCAATCTAAAGTTTATTCAATTAAACAGAAAGATTGCCACTGATTTTTACTGAGGTTTGAGTCAGACTTTTAAGTAGTGTACTGTGATTTTTAGTGGCACTTATCTGAAGGAATAGGTGCTGTTTTTTCATATGGACAATAGGTACTTACTTTTGTCTCAGCAAAACAAGTGCAAAACATTCCTTTTTTGACTCTCCTGAAGTAAGTATTCTACAGGATTCAAGGCAATGGAACATCTAAAAAAGGTAGGATGAGAGAATAGTTTAAGGACAACAAACTGGCCAATGGAGATGTGTATTGAAGGGCAGAGCTCCTACTGCTAGTTAACAGAAACCCAATCGATAAATCACCGCTGAAATGTAGCCCATAGCTCATTAGGAGTTACCTACTGAAAATGCTTCCCTGATTAAAGATGTATATGTAATGCATTGCATATGGAATAAGGCCATTATTGATGCTCCATTCATTCAGTTTATTTTCAAACTGCTTCTGAGGAGAAGCTCGTTGAAAAAAATTAAGCCATTCATGGCTGACCTATGTAGTTATTTTTTATTTTCTTTTCATAAAATCAGTTAGGCAAAGATCAACAAATGTATTTTGCAGGCTGTCATTGTCAGTTATAAAACATTGGCACAAGAGCCAAAAATGAGGACAGTGGTATCAGCAGCTTTGCCATTACTGCCTTCAGAAACACAGCAAGCCATCAGCAGCACAGGGAAATGACAGTTCAGTGACAAGAATGAGAAATACAAACAAAAAATGATAATTTTTTTTGTTGTCTTTCTATCAGTATTTCATCTTTCACATTACTCTTAAATTGTCTATGCACTTGTTTTCCATCTTTCTGTAATTTGTATGTGACAAGTACTGTACTTTTTGTTATTTAAAAATGAAAATTTTACAACTGTAACTTCTAATCCTGCTAACTTTCCCAAATTCCCACAATTAAAAATCCTGTAATCATGAAAATTGTTGTAAGGACATTAGACCTTTTCAATACCAATGCCATAGCTTCTGTTTTATTATTAATTTTTAATATGGAAATGTCCTCAAAAGCCCTTACACTTTAAACTCTCAAATACTATAAATTAGCTTAGAAAAGCATTACATTTCTGAAACGGCACGTGCCTCCTTGAATTGGAGACTTCTAGTTCTCTCAGTAACATGCATTTAGGTAGTTTCCTAATCATTGCAGACTTCACCGAATCCCAGAATCACAGAAGAGCAGAAATCGGAAGGCATGCTTGCTCAAGAGCAGGTTGCCCAGCACTGTGTCCAGCTGATTTTGAGTATCTCCAAGGATGAAAACTCTGCAACCTCTCTGGGCAACCTGTTCCAGTCTTCAACCACCCTCACAGGAAAAATTTATTTTCTTATGTTCATTTTTATGCTTATGTTCATTTAGCTAAGACCTGCTTCAGTAGAGTGTCTGCATAGCTTCCAGACAGAAAAGGACTCTTCAAGAGCAAGAGCAAAAGAGCAAATCTACTGAAAATTATCTTTCTAGTGCAGGATAGATGCGCAGCAGTAAGGGTCAATGAAGGTTCTGAGTTACCAGCTGGGCTTAAACCACGACAGCTATTAGTAAAAAATAGTCTTCTTTAAACATAAAAAAAAAATTCTGAATTTCAATTCTGACGTATTTAAGGTGCATATCAACAAGGCTATTAAAAAAGGCTCACAAAACATGTTATTTTGGTGTATTTAGTGCCAATTGGGTGAAGAGAGGAGGAAGTACTGTGCAAAATATTACTGGGTCTAGTATTATGACAGCATTTCCCTTATAGTTACACAAAGCTGCTAGAAAGCACATAATTCTTACTGGCCTTGTTTTGTTTGCTAATACTACTCAGGTGGGTAGCCGCTTTCTTTGTAACTACCATGCAACAAACCTCTAGAAAGGAAGCATCCTTGCAAGTCAGAGTTCATAACTTCAAATTCCATCCCAAAGATATTAAGTGTGCTTTTCTTCTGATCAGCTTCCAGGTTTGCCTTGGACCATAAATGGTTCTGACTTGAGAGCAAAGTTGTCTTTTCATCCCATCATGATTTAAATTATACCCAGGCATAATTATTTCAGTTGCTTTCCAGTGAAACTTCACTTGTTTTAACTTTGGTTTTGTTTTGTTGATTGAGGAGAAAATTTGGAGTTTTTTTCACTCCAAGTTTGGGAGGTTTGTATTCCATTTTAGACCCCCTCACAACCTTTCCTACTGACACAAACACATGCATGCTCTCAAAGGGGTTACTAAGGAAACCAGAAACTATGGTAACCTAGAGTAGAAGCACTCTTATTTGTCCAAGGAGATGGAAAGGAAAATTCAGGCAATGCACACTGCAGTCACGCTGAAGGTCCTGATCTTTGCTTTTCCCTTCAGCTGCAGCAGACCTGTTTCTCATATTCTGCTTCCAGCAAAGCTATCAAACCAGAATTCTGACTTAGATAAAAGAAGGTGAACATAAATGAGGGTAAATGGATTTGGGCAATATACTACACCAAACTGGTAAATATATTTGATTTTTCTTTTTAACATTAGATCAAAAATCCCTGTAACTTCAACTGTTCTTGTAGCATTAACATAGCAGCTTGGTCAGCAATGCACCATGTTTCCTTTCTTTGTTCTGAGGGCTAAGGTGTTGTGTTAGCAATACTCTTTGCAGAACCTCTTGTCAAGCTGTCACCCTGCACATGCTTATACTTATTTCTAGTTCTGCTCTTATAAATAGTCTCACTGAGTAAAAGCTATCAAGAGCTAGTAAATGCTCTATCTTTGCTAAGTAGTGGTGCTTCATTAGAAATGAAGGGAGCTCAGAAGCTTATCAAATTAGTCTGGAAATATTTCACTTGTGACTTATAGAAACAATCCTTTTACCACTGAGCACAGCAACACAACAGTCTCTGATTGCAGGCACCCAACAACATTTAGTAACGGATGATGAAAAAAAAAATACGTCATAATAAAGGAAGAGTTTAGTCTTGACTGTGTTCATTCCTTTAAAGCTCCTCCAGGGCTGTTTATGTTGTAGGATAAGCTCATTAATTTAGAAACAGGGAAATACAAGTTGCCTATAGCTGAATCCATTTGTATATCTTTACTAATGGCCTGATTCAGCAACAATATTGAACAGCACCAATGCAAACAGATTTACTGAAATTAGTGAGATTATTCCCATGAGCTCATTTGAATCAGGGTTACAGGACTGGAACCTGTGCTAGCAGAAAGTGTAAGCTGTGTCAGAAAAAAACTGGCTATAGTGTTCAACATATTGTTTCATGTATTGGTGCAAGAAATTGCTAGCATCAAGTATTTTTCTAAGTGAAACAGCTAAGTGAAGAAAAGAATGTGTCTTTATTATTTAAGCAAGAATAACAAGAAGATATGTAAAAGTTCATGCTCTTTATGCATGGCTTCTGGGAAATTGGAAATTAGGAGAAGAATGACTGCATGTACCATACATTACTGAATTAGGAAAGAACATGAAACAGACTAGTTATATTATTGATTTATTTTTATTGCTGAGTAGATGTCATCAATAGCAAACTGATTAGCATCACAGACAAAATGGTTGTTGCTGAAAAATAAACATACTGAGCAGAACTGTGGCATTTTGTGCAGGTAAGCTAGAGAGACAGGAGATTGTATGAAATCCTCCCATTTAGCATATCTACTTCAGGGGTAGCCAGGATTTTGTTGCTATGAGAGAGGGAGGAAGCTAATCTGTGCTGAATTGTACGCAGCGCTTTTTAGTCACACAAGCAAAAACACAAGAGCTAGGAAAAAAAAGTCTGATACAAACAGATTAAAGGAGTTAATTAAATGGGAAGTCACATTACAAAATGGCACAAAGTCCTTTTTGCTATCTGCATGAATTATGACCTGAAGTTGGCAGTACATATTTTGTTGCATTAGCAAATATTTACAAAGTGAACTACAGTTCAGAAGACATGAAATGTTTGAATTAAATATTAAAAACATGCCTGAAATTTTACTGCTATCATTTGCTAATTAATATTTTAATGGGACACACAATTTAGGTGAATGTTATTCTTACTTTGACAAATAGTTTGACTGCAGGTAAAAAAAGCTGATGTATGTATTGGCCAGAACAAATGATTTTGTGCTAGGTCCATTTGTACTACATTTGATATGCTAATATGGAGCATTTGAATCAACAGTGTCACTCCTGTTTGCATTTGCAGGTGAAAACTCTTGTTTATACAACTGTGGGGCACAGATTACAAAGGAGGTGTTGTTCGGTTTTGGTGCTGGAAGCACTGCAGAAACCCCACAAACTCCGCTCCCCTGGGGAGCCCATGCATCTTGATGGGAACAACATTAAAGACACAGAGCAGAAAGTGGATACAACAAATTAAAAGCAGAAACATTTCTCTCATGTGAATCCAGGTGTACCAAGGAAGGAGGAAGGTCTCATTTGAGAGCTCCAGAGAGGAAGGAAACCTCCTTTGCTACTCAGCAGATCAGTAAAGGGAGAGATGTGAGGAGCAGAAGTGTGAAAAGAAATAGTTAATGTGTTCTTTCTCTACCTACTCACAACTTGCAGACAGAAAAAGTGGCTAATAGTTTTGATGACTTGTCAAGCTTGAACTATGTGTCTTCTTCCCTGTAAGTGGAAGGGAAAAAACAAGATACAGGTACAGAAAATAATGGGTTTCCTGATATCTTCTTTTCTTATCAAGTCTCTCCACTGTTACACTGTATGTGTCCTACAGAAGCATGATAGGACCTGAAAGCTCTGCTTAGGCTTCATTACCCATTATGACCAATGTTAACCATACCATCTGCTTCTGTATTAGTGTTTCTGGTATTGAGCTCTTTTTCTGCCATAGGTGGTAGCTGTATTTTCTTAGGGTGAATTGTGAGAGTAGCTTATCTGGGAAAAAAAAAAAAAAAGAAAAAAGCGACAGCATAAGTTACTGTTGGAGGCTTGCTTTGGTCGCCTTGTGACTAACCCAGTACTTCAAACTTTCAGGAGCAGTGAAGAACAGTTAATTATAGGGACATATTATATCCTTGAAAAGAAATGCAATGCTGTCGCTTGCTTTAATCAAGCCTATTAATATGGTACCACCACATGTTCATAACAAATTTAGCTCTACAAGAAGATATAAGTCTATGCCAAAACCAAAATAATTGATTCCTTGTTTTGGCTGTATCAGTCTATTTCAATTCCATGCCCTTTGATGTCTGTTTTATCTAAACCAGGCCTATTCCCCAACTCATTGTCAGAATTTAGGTAGCCCATTGCAGTTTTTCAGTGCATAGATTTCATCTTTTAAATTTATCCATTTGATTTTCAGTATGAAAGTCTGGACAAAAAAATGGGAGAGGGAGGAAAATAAAAACTGCTGTCGAGGGTGTGTACATCTTTTTAATTTCTAGCAAATAGAAATCCAGACTCTTTCCTGGTGAATAACAGGAAGATTTAAGAGCCCAAACAGTTTATGACTGTTAAATGGACTTTTTCTGTCTATTGGTATTCATGTGTCCAGACACATTTTTCATTTTAGATTCCCTGTTACTTCTGTCTCCAACTACAGAAGATAAGTCTACCAGCCAATCAGGTGTGGATGACTCCATTTAGTTTTCACCTATGTTTAGGCAGATGAATCCTTCTCAATCTGTCTACTATACAGAATAAAGCTTACCTGTTGGATTAGTTTTTCCATTGAATATCTGCTGTTAGTGATGCATTGGTCCCTGAAATTAATTCTATGGAACACCCATTCTGCCTCTGAGCCCATGACTCCATCACAGCTGGCTCTATATTTCTATTTTATTTTTCTTCTGTGTTCAAGTTCTTGTCTGTTTGTTTAGATAGGGAGTATGCAAGTCAGAGTTTTCAGCAGATCTGCTTGCCAAAGAATACCATTTAATCACCTTCTGTATGTCAAATGTTGCTACATTGCATACTGATCTCTCCTAGAATCCAAAGATTTCAGTTAGCGAAAATCATTCCAAATGTCAGGAGACTTAAACAGCAGCATATTCATTGTCGTGGATATGTTGCAAGCAGCAGCAGAAGTTTTCTCTTTCCATATCTAGTGACAGAGACATGATCATGCGAGCTCAATACTTCATTCAGACATGCTAAGGAAGTGGACTGTACAGCAACAAAGTAAGCAAATTGACCTGTCCTGTGTCCCTTCCCTGGCATTCACCAATATAGTAAGTCTTAAAAAAAAAAAGCTCTCCCACTGAATTGCATCTCTCACTTAGTGTTGCAGAAGAAAGGAAAGGAAAGGAAATCTTCCTAATATGATTGAAGGCTTGACTGAATCCCTGAAGTATGAGTTTTGATAAATAAAATACTATGTGAATGCCAGACCAGTATTACTGTTCTCCAGTTATTTTTAACATTGGCAGGTGGGGATTTACCAGGGCTAAGTAACCCCAGGCTCTCATTTGGATCATTCTCCCTCCCAGTTGTTCCTGTCACAGATCCATGCATGGTGCTTTGGCTTTTTTCCAACTCCTGGGACACTGACTTTGTGGAGGGATATGCCTGCTTCTGCTGCCTTGCTACAGAGAGCCCCTGAAGCACATGAGAAACTGGAGCATAGCATCCCAACAGAGGCATCTGTACCATTCCCAGGGTACCTCCAGTCTGTACCCACAACCTTACAAATTGCTGGCAACATGAGCCACTGTACAACCAGGCATGAGAACCCTTCTGTTCACCATAGGATGATGGCTGGCCTGGGTCCCTGATTCACCCTCAAGCTTGCCCATGTCTGACACTGGAACTACACCAAGAGTCTCCGGGTTCTTCAGAACAGTCCTAGACTGTTCCAGTGAGCTCCCCAGCTAGTTACTGCGGGGATCTTGGATATAAGATGTTCAACTTTGACTGAAATAATTAATTTTAGCAAATGCTCCTTCACATCTTTCTTTGTCAACAGATGGTAAACTTTTATTGCATCCTTAACATCATATGGGATGTAACATATCCTTCTGCTTCACTACAAATACAGGATAGAAATAAATAGTAGATAGCTCTGTCAAATATACATCACTACTTGTGACTTTAATAACTGCATCTAGCAAAAAACATAGTAATGGACTTTGCTTTGTTTTTTTTTTTTTTTGGTGTTTTGGCTATAGCCGGCTCTGGATTTTGCTGGAGAAAGGTGACTAAGAAGCTCTAGGTTAGTGGGAAAAACCTGGATGCTATGAATATTGTGAATCTGGCTGAAAAGCAAAACTTTTTTATAGTTACTTAGAATTTACTTTGGGCTCAGTAAAACTTATCTCCTGGCTTTTGCAGGTACATGCTGGATTTGTGCATCGGATGTCTTTTGACTGTATCACCAGGTAACTTGGGTGCCAGGCTTAAGCCTGCTCACATTCTGCCATTCACACACTTCTGTGCCCATCTAAGAAGCTTTCCTGTAACTGGGTGCTTAGAACTGCAATCCTGAGGCACTGAGATGGTTCTCCAGGAGGAAAATTACAGCTGCAGAGTTTGCAGCCTCAGCCTTTGTATCACGTGAAAGAAGCGGAATTGTTTCTGGGCAAGAGTTGTTTTGAGATTAATGTCTCTCTATTTTGTTGTTTCTGAGGCTGAGCCAGTGAGCTCCATTAGACCCAGCAAGTTCTTCATCCATAGCAATAATAATTCACAATCTGGGTGGATGTCAGTTGACTGCGTGTTTAAATAAGTAGTTCCATGAGCACTGGAACTGAAGAAGTCTAATTTGCTACGAGTTTGCATCTCACAGTTAACTGACTTTTTAGCTATATTATACTAAACCACAGAGTGATCTCACCCTTCTTTGAGGTCAAATAGCATAAGTAGAATTTGTATAATGTGAAGTACAGAAATTAATATTTTTGGGTCTCTCAGTACAAGGTGACTTCTTTTCAGTCACCTGCAGCCTTTATTATGCTTATGAGGATCTGTAAGCAGAAGCTGATGAAATGGCCAGAAAATATGACAACAAACCCAATTGTTCTTATTACCCTGATAACAGTAGTGTTTAGAACGGGAATGATTAGAAGAGTTTTCAGAGAGAAGAAAGAACATCATAATTAAGCTTAGGTTTTGTTTACCTTATGCCCTGGGGTGAGAGGAGAAGGCATGCCATTCGTTCATAAATCTAAATAATTAATTGAAATAAAATGTGACTCTGCAAGAGCAGAGAAGCATTAGAACCAGATCATACAGTTTAATTGTGTGTTGTATTTGCCAAAGACATGCTGTTTCATTGAGATCAAATTAGTAGCTGAAATGAGGCAGGTGAAAAAAAGTACATGTGGGGCCTTCATCATGTTTTATCAGGGCATTCAGTTTTTAATAAACATGGAAGAAGAAAATTGTACAATATCCATCTTTATTAAAACAATAAATAAATTGAGGTTCTGGTTTTCCATGAGATCATCATTTTTTGTCAGAAAGCAAAAGATGGTGGAAGACTAAAAACTCTGCACTCACCTACAACTGATGAACAAGCTGTTACCTCAGTATAAGCTTTGGGAAAGATTTCTCAAAAACAGAAACCAGAAATAAAAGCGCAATGAACATTCATATATTCTATTTTTGTGTGAGATCTATTCATAGGGTATCTGATTCTCCTTAT
This sequence comes from Pezoporus wallicus, assembly GCF_028554395.1. Lineage (NCBI taxonomy): Eukaryota > Metazoa > Chordata > Aves > Psittaciformes > Psittacidae > Pezoporus > Pezoporus wallicus. The sequence goes on from NW_026642052.1 coordinate 7,740,173, forward strand.
ACCTGTTTTACATCAGTTTTACAGTGAAGCGACACCCAATCTTTTCCCTTGCTTTTCTCCGCTTAAGAGTTGCTGTCTGTGCAAGATTTGTAACTTAATGACAACCATTGGGTAGATGCAAGCTATGAGAAAGCTTCACGATACTGAAAATGTACTTAAAAATATAGAACCACTGCCTCCACCCCCAGGGTGTAAGGAAGGGGTTGCCCAACTAAAAACATACTTACCCCTTTTCTAAGTACAGATATTTTTTCCCTTAAAGTTGCCTGCAGTACTCCATAAAAGTAAGTTCTCCCTCCTTTAAAAAACCAGAATAATTAGAGTTGAGGTCAAAACCTGACAAAGGCCATGCTTTTGATAAGGATATGGGACAACTCATGGGATGATGTGGGATTTCCAGTCCATTACGATTTCATTTTCTCTTAGGAAACAGCATGCAATATTTACAAACCCTTGTCAGGTTTGAGAGTTTTGAAGCAAACAGTTTAATAATGACTGCTTACAATTTTTAATCTAGTATTCTAAAAAATAAACAATGAAAACCATATTATGCACCAGAAAAAAAACCTGTCTGTTACTTTCAGTGCTTCAAAGAGAAACGTATCACTTCTGCATTCGGTTTGGTTGATACACTGGAGGGAGGGAATGCCATTCAGAGGGACCTTGACACGCTTGTGAGGTGGGCTGATGCCAACCTTATGAAGTTCAACAAAGCCAAGTGCAAGGTCCTACACCTGGGTCAGAGCAATCCCAGGCACAGCTATGGGCTGGGAAGAGAAGAGACTCAGAGCAGCCCTGTGGAGAAGGACTTGGGGCGTTGGTTGGTGAGAAACTTGACATGAGCTGGCAGTGTGCGCTTGCAGCCCAGAAAGCCAACTGTATCCTCAGCTGCATCAAAAAGAGTGTGACCAGCAGGTCGAAGGAGGTGATCCTGCCCCTCTACTCTGCTCTCGTGAGACCTCACTTGGAGTATTGTGCGCAGTTCTGGTGTCCTCAACATAAAAAGGACATGGAACTGTTGGAATAAGTCCAGAGGAGGGCCATGAGGATGATCAGGGGACTGGAGCACCTCTTGTATGAAGACAGGCTGAGGCAGTTGGGGCTGTTCAGCCTGGAGAAGAGAAGGCTGCGTGGAGACCTCATAGCAGCCTTCCAGTACCTGAAGGAGGCCTATAGGGATGCTGGGGAGGGACTCTTCATTAGGGACTGTAGTGATGGGACAAGGGTAATGGGTTGGGGAAGTTTAGATTGAATATAAGGAAGAAGTTGTTACTGTAAGGGTGGTGAGGCAGTGGAATGGGTTGCCCAGGGAAGTTGTGAATGCTCCATCCCTGGTGGTGTTCAAGGCCAGATTGGACAGAGCCTTGGGTGGCATGGTTTAGTGTGAGGTGTCCCTGCCCATGGCAGGGGAGTTGGAACTAGATGATCTTAAGGTCCTTTCCAACCCTAACTATTCTATGATTCTTCTATGATTCTATGCATAGCTTATTTTATATCCTTTATTCTGGTGCTTAATTTCAGGCATCCATGTTTAAAAACTGTGATATAGTAGCACAGCTTTCTTTTAAGAAAGCACAGATACTTTTCAGAAAGTAACACAGATACTTTTAAGAGTGTCTACTGAGTTCTGCATGCAACCTCTTCTGTCCATTTTCCATTTGAATTACTATTTGAATTCAAAGAGGCATACTTATGGTATCTCTAGCATAGTATTGAGAACTCCACGTAAGGGCTAAAAAATACAGTCAGAAAGAATCTATTAGAGAACATTTAATAAAAATAGAAAACATCTGACTGTAAAGTGTGGTGAGGAAAAGGTATAATGGCTTTTAAAAGCAAGTATCGGAGAATTTATGGAGCAAGAACCTTTAATCACCATTAGAGGTTTTAAAATCAAAAGCAGTAATTTTATAATACATAAATTCCCCATGAAGCAACAATATTTTGAACCTTATTATAATGGATACATTTGACTGAACTTGAAGTTTAATAAATTTGGTTCCTTTAGTAAGAGTTATTAGAAAGTAAGTAGGTGTTCTGATTAAATCTTGGAAATTATGATTCCATATCAGGAAGAGGACTAATTTTCTTAAAAGCTTACCCTAATCCAGTGACGCAATGAAGAGAAACAGAAAAGCAGTCTATGAGATGGAAGAAAAGCTAAGGAGAGAGAAGTAATCTTCAACTTAGAGCATAGAAAATTTGTAATAAAGTAGGAATTGTAAAAAGTTCCGGCTGCCAGTAAAAAGGGTAATAGAATTTTGTTGTTTTGTTTTTTTTCAATTACTTTGGGAGCAACGATGATCCTACTGGTGGGACAGGCCATTATGAAACTGGACATGGCTAAAGTGAAGATAATTACTCAGGAAATGCTCAACAACTTCCTATTCCCTATTTGGAAAGATTAATGTAGAGGAGTTATATAAAAGCAAGGAACAACTTTCTGCAGTGCTTACTGAAGTAGAGCAGATACCACTGCTGATGGCAACAGCTGGAGCCTAGAGCTTGAAAAGAGCTGAATAAGCTGGCCAGTCTGCTGGTATTAATTTCAGTGCACATTTGAATACAGGGGAAGTTCCAGACAGTTGAAAACCAACCCCGTAATTCAAAAGGGCAAAGGAAACAGTTATGTAAATATATTCTGGTTATCCTGAAATCAAAACCGACTGAAATAATGTGCTATCTGATAAAACCACTGAAGAATAGGAATAGAATTTATTGTCATTAATGTGACTTTAAGGAATTAGAATCATAGAATCACTGAATGGTTTGGGTTGGAAAACACCTTCAAGATCATCTAGTTCCAGCCCCCCTGCCAGGGGCAGGGACAACTTCCACTGCACCAGATTGCTCAAAACCCTATCTAACCTGGCCTTGAACCCTTCCAGGGATGGGATATCCACAAGTTCTTTGGGCAACCTGTTCTACTCCCTCACTACCCTCACAGAGAAGGATTTTTTCCTCATATCTGTATCTCCCCTCTGTCAGTTTAAAGCCATTAGCCCTTGTTCTGTCACTACATGCCGTTGTAAAAAATCGCTCTCCAGCCTTCTTGTAGGCTCTTTAGGTACTGGCAGGCCAATAAAGATCTTCCCTGAGACTTCTCTTCACCAGGTTGAACAAGCCCAACTATCTTAGCTTCTCTTCATAGCAGAGGTGTAAAGACTGTGTAAAGATTTTTATAATAAGTACAGATTTATAGCACAACAAAGAAGTACTGGATAAATGGACTAAGGATTAGATACATGATAGATTCTAAGTGCTTGCCAGTGGTGAGTCATCAACTGGTGGATTTTCTAGTGAAGCACTACTCAGAATGGTATTAGGTTCAATAATTTTTCAACATTTCAACAATGATATGAGGAAGCAAATATGGAATCAATGATGATAAAATATGTGGTGGACATGTAAATAACACTGGAGATTTGGCAGTCATTTAAAGAAATCTGGATAGCTTAGCTGGACATACGCAAGGAATACTCCTGTTCAGGAGTATTCTATGTAAAATTTCATCTGTGAACTAAGACTTTAGTCAAGACTTTAGGAGACTTCAGCCTGGAAAGTAGTGTATGTATGTGATAGTTTCAGTCTTACCTGCATCTTTTGCTGTGTGTTTTCCCTAACACAGCCTACATTTCTGTATGTTTAGCCCAGCAATTTTGGTCCTTTTCATAGATGTTCAGATCTTTTGGCCATGCTGTTATTCCACTTTTCACTCATGAAAATATTTCTTGTGAGGATTTTAGTATCTTTTTGATAAAATGTACACACACATCTGTCTTGAATTTTCAGCATGTTAGCTATGGAATGTAATGGGAATAGCAGCGCAGGAGTCACCTGAAAGATAAATTGAACATACATAGTTGTACATGGTATTTTTTGAAGGGTCGCTATCAGCATAAAAGCATTTATTTCTTGCAAGAAAAAAGAAAATAATCTTAGCCTTCCTTCAGTAGAGATACTAATTAATTTAATAATATACTAATAGATACTTTCTGCTGAAGTACTGATGCAAATGTTTTGCCAGTTCATTTACTCTCATATTAAGTTCACATTGTTTTATAACCTGGACAGTATTTTTATAAACCTGAGTGCTATCAATATAAGTTTTAAAACATGAGGTTCTTCTGAATCTAAACTACTTTTTGCCCTATACTGCCAATGCAGTACCTTGACACCAACACACCTTTTGCAGGAAGGCTCTTAGTATTATCATCTGCTGTTGCAGTTCTGTGCCTTGTGCCTATGAAGCGATCTTTGAGCTAAGGATCCTTCTTCTTTTTGACTTTACTGTCTTGCATCTTCTTTCAAATATTGGCTAGTAATTTCATTTGTATTGTTTGACCAAGTGGCTTTAGTGCTGCTTTTGAAGACTAATTTGAAGTATGTTTGCTTTTCTGCTTCCAGGATCATTTCTTGTAGTATTTTGTGGTCTCCATAACATGAGAATATAATCTGGCTTGCATAAACCTTATTTTGATTTGGGTGACTGCTCAGCAAATTCTATTTACTGTTTCAGGATAAAACCCACTCCAGAGATTTTATATCCTAGATCCCAATAATGTTGTTTGTTTTTTTTTAACTTTAGCAAAAACTCAATCTCCCACAATTATGATATTAGATTTTCATTTTTATCTCAAAGAAATAGTTACCTCATTCTTCAAACTGTTACATAAAACGTATAAATTGTGTTTTATTTTTAATGTGACAGAGCTTCTCACATTTCAAAATCACAACTTCATAGTTATCCTCCTCTGCCTGAATTAACTGAAATCTGTTAAAAACAAGTACATCAGAATAATTGGTTATCAAATTAGAGTTGCTCCTGATTCTTCCTTTTAGCTGGTGACTATTTAATACTAGCAGAAGTTTTAAGAAAAACACAATTCTAGTTTAAGACATTCTCCAGAAGGAATTGATGTTATTGGCTTTGAATTCTGAGAAGGAACAGTGAGCAACACTGAGGTAACTGTGGCTTTTACATTTATACCAATCATGTATGTGCAAGTGAAGGCAAATTAAAAAAAAAAAAGAGGACAGTTAAAATGTTGGAATATGAATAATTCGATTTTTTCAAAATGTTGAATTTTTGTAGCAAATTGCTAAGGCAAATTACAAAGACAAGCTCTTTATCAAGTTACCATTAACAGTGTTTGTGTGGGTTTGTAATAAACACAGAATCTCAATTTTAAATGAAAAGCAATCTGTGTGCTTGAAGGCTTTTTGTTTTTTTCCAGCTCTGTCAGAAATTATAATAGCAGATGTATCATTTCATCATTTTAATTGACTCCATCCTCTGTACTGACTTCCTATAACATTTCCAGGTTTGAAGTTACTTTGGTAGATACTGGCTGTGTGACTTGTTCAGGTCCTGAGAGACAGATGGATGCTACAAGGCAGGGTAATATAGTATTGGGTACCTGATGGTTTCTTTTTGTGCAGCAGGGGATGGTTGGCTGCAGCAGGTATGATTGGTGAAGGTATGGGGCTCTGAGGGATTCTGCACATGGGCCTAAGGCCTTGAGAATAACCATGAAAAAAAAGAGACACATAAGGGTGGCTCCTAGCTTCTGTGACTTTTAAGATGACTGAAACATAAGACATTGCTCTACTGCAGATTGTAGAAAGGCACTACTATTAATTGTTCAGAGTCTCTGGAGGTTCAGTGCAGACAAACTTGCGGGTTCCACCTTGAAATACTGCCCAGTTTGGCTTCAAGTTCACAGTAATTGAAATATTGCCTAAGGCTTATGCGGGAATACAGTCTGTATGTCAGATTATTTAATTAGTGGTCTTATCGCTTCAGTGAGCCCTTGTGTGGATGGTGTTCCACACACTACCATGGGGAGGTAAAAAATGAAAAGATTCCATGAATATTTGTCAAAAGACCTGACCTGCAGAAAACTGATGCAGGTCTTTCACCCCATCATAGAAGCTGTGGAGAAAATTCAAAGACTTTACATTGAGGACATTGCCTGATAGATATCAAAAAACAGTAACTGCACAACTCTCTGAATGAAGGATATTACCTCATGTTTCTATATGATCTTGGGTTGGAAAAGTCAGAAAACATACATTTACTCTCTGTCAGTTATGAAAGAAATGGTTTCTGACAACTTCAGATTTATATGAAGGAGATAAGGAAGCTTTTCAGCTCCAAGCACTAAGTCTTGGGTTGTGATATGATTGAAAGCATGCACCCTCTACTCACATGGATCTCAGACAATGAGGAAAATCATTGCTCAGAGAATTATTCAGAGCTGCTCCTCCTTTGTGTCCAAACTAATCAGAATTTATTGACTAAAGGTAGAGAAGGTGGAACTAAATAATTTTAGATATATATTTGCGTTAAGAAGTGGTTTAAATATGCTGAACATGACTTTGCTTATGAAGGTTATAAATACAATGGAAAAATCTAAAAAGAATCCCATGGAATTGGATATAACTACCCAAGACCAGCACAAAACTGGCTCTTAATGAATGGTAAAGCTGACAACTTCTTTGGGTCTGAAAAATAATACTTAATGACTAATTTTATTAAAAACTGTGCTTGTGGTAAAAATAAGTAGGAAAGATGTGAAAAGATATGGCATTTCTCTAAAAGACAAGTAGGAGGAGAATGAGAGAAAATCTTATAAAAGGCTTAACGAAGAAGCTGAGAGAATCTTCAGCAGTGTTTCCTGAGGTTAAGGAGTTTGTTCAAAGCTTTTATATTCCTTAAAAAAAAATCACAGGAACTATTTTTCCACATGACATTGGACAGTTGGTTGTTGGTTTTCTTTATTATTATGTAGTCATGTCTGCAGAAATATTTGCCTTTGTGTACACTTGACTAGGAATGGGACTGTTTTAGGATTCTTCGGAAATTTGGTCCACAAACTCTTTAAGGCTTTGTGTGAAGGACTTTTTAGATACTGAATCCAACACTTTTGAAGGTTTTTGCTTATGATTTAAAAAAAATGAATAAATATATGTATTAGATATTTTTTCAGTTACATTTTATGGAACATTTAATAGCAGATTTTTGAATATCTATAAAATGTGATGACTTTTTTTCACCAAAAATCATTCACAAGTGGACATTTCTGGAGCTCCAAAGTTATTTCTGTCATTTCACTTAGAAAGGGTGGATTGCTTTATTCTCGAGGGTTGCATAAATTTATGCAGAGGACTTTCCCCTTTAAAAGAATTTCAATTTTTATGACGTCTGTTTACACTTATTTTTCCCTTAGATATTTTATGTTATAATTGAGCTGAACATGAAACTTGCAGTTACAAATTCCACATTTCTGTCAAAAGTAATTCTCTTGATGTTGACATGCGAATTATTTGCAAAGATACTTTATAGGTAGCACACAATTCCCATCTTTAAGGAAGCCAATAATACAGCTTATACTAGAAATTTAACATGGTGATAGAAATCTTTGGGAACACACCAAACAAAATATCCTGCATGCCACTGATAGCATTTGCTGTAACCATGCATGCACATCTATCACTGGTTTTTGATCACCACTTGAACGTATTTCCTACACTTTCAAACTGACTGTGGAGCATGAAGTCCACACAAATTTGGGTTAAAGGCTCAAAAATGATAAAGCTTCTTTAGCAGAGCTTTTTCTCTCAGATGCAGAGGAAGCTTTCTTTATATACAGCTAGCACATATTTTTAAATCTGATGGATGGAAGAGATTATGCATACCCTGGGAAAAGTGCTGCATCACCAAAGGATTCCCTGGAACATTAGCAATTTTTTTCTTATGCATGCTATGCAAAAACCTTACCAAGCTATATTTTACTTGACATCAGACTATTAATTCCCATCTGTACTTAGGGAAGACATTTTACAAAATTAAATGCTTCTCAAATTATGAAATAAACTGTTAAAATACATTTTGACCCGTCTACTTTGCCAAGAATTTGGTGGGACAGCAACAGATGTAGCAAGCAAATATGGCTCAAGCATAGGCATCTTACATTTACTTTATATACATGTTATTTAAAATTGTGGTGGTATTGTTGTTTTTTGGTGTGTTTTTTTTTTGTTTGTTTGTTTTTATTTCCAGAAAACAGGAAATCTGAAAAATACAGAGTCCATAATTTAGCAGAGTTCAGGGTATAGGAAAGGTACAGTATAGTAGGTCTTGAACTCCAAGGCTGAGATTCACTTGTTTCAGTAAATGATTTTTTTCTTTTTCTATTAAAACACCACATTAGTGATTAGCCTGGCATGATTACCAAAAGATTTATAGATCTGTACTTAAAAGAGTGCTACAGGCTTTTATCATGCTACTGTAGCACTCTCCTAAACTCTATGCAGCTCTCCCTAAAGTAAGTTTAAACCATAGTTTATATTCATATGCAAAGTAAAGCTTTCTTTGAAGGCTGTGATTATTACCATGTTTGAGGTTAAGCACATATTTATATAAATTGCTGAAGAAGGGATAGTCTGTTCAGCATTTTGGAGAATCAAATCCAAATGTCCTGAATCAACTGCTACTGGTTTAATTTCCATGGCTGTGAGATCTGTCCCTGTGGGGTGTAGGAAAAAAAAAACCCAGCAGCTATAATAGTTGTAATGAAGACCTTCCTTGTTGATGAGTGCTTTAACCCTAAAATTGAGCTAATTGAAAATTGAGCTAAACACATAAAAGTGTTGTGTTAGGAGTCATCTCTTCCACAAAAATAGAAGATGTGAGAAGATACAGGTAAAACATGGAAAGGGAAGTGCACAAGAATATAAGGCTGGAAATGGTCACCTGGGCCATGAGATCTAATTCTCTGTAATCATAGAATCATAGAATCATAGAAGAATCATAGAATAGCTAGGGTTGGAAAGGACCTTAAGATCATCTAGTTCCAACCCTCCTGCTATGGGCAGGGACATAAACCATATCACCCAAGGCTCTGTCTAATCTGGCCTTGAACACCGCCAGGGATGGAACATTCACAGCTTCCCTAGGCAACCCATTCCAGTGCCTCACCACCCTAACAGGAAAGAATTTCCTCCTTATAACCAATTTAAACTTCCCCTGTTTAAGTTTGAACCCATTATCCCTTGTCCTATCACTACAGTGACCAACACCCCAAGTCATTCTCCACAGGGCTGCTCTGAGTCTCTTCTCTTCCCAGCCCATAGCTGTGCCTAGAATTGCTTCGACCCAGGTGTAGGACCTTGCACTTGGCGTGGTTAAACTTCATGAGGTTGGCATCAGCCCACCTCACAAGCATGTCAAGCTCCCTCTGGATGGCATTCCTTCCCTCCAGCGTATCAATCAAACCACACAGCTTGGTGTCATCGGCAAACTTGCTGAGGGCGCACTCAATCCCACTGTCCGTGTCACCAACAAAGATGTTAAACAAGCCCGGTCCCAACACCGATCCCTGAGGGACACCACTCACCACTGGTGTCCAGCCAGACACTGAGCCATTGACCACAACCCTTTGTGTGCGTCCATCCATCCAGTTCTTTATCCACTGAGTGGTCCATCCATCAAATTGATGTCTCTCCAATTTAGAGACAAGGATGTCGTGTGGGACAGTGTCGAACGCTTTACACAAGTCCAGGTAGATGACATCAACTGTTCTACCCCTGTCCATCAGTTCTGTAGCCCCATCATAGAAAGCCACCGAATTGGCCCCATCATAGAAGGCCACCAAATTGGTCAGGCAGGATTTCCCCTTAGTGAAGCCATGCTGGCTGTCACCAAGCACCTTGTTGACTTTCGTGTGCCTTAGCATGCCTTCCAGGAGAATCTGCTCCAAGATTTTGCCAGGCACAGAGGTGAGACTGACTGGTCTGTAATTCCCCGGGTCATCCATTTTCCCTTTCTTGAAAATGGGGGTTATATTTCCCTTTTTCCAGTCATCAGGAGCTTCACCTGACTGCCATAATTTTTCAAATATGATGGCCAGTGGCTTAGCAACTTCATTTGCCAGCTCCTTCAGGACCCAAGGATGGATTTCATCAGGTCCCATGGACTTGTGCACGTTCAGGTTTTTAAGATGGTCTTGAACCAGATCCTCTCCTTCAGAGGGCATGGGGTCTTCATTCTCACAGTCCCTGCATCTGCCTTCCAAGACTTGTGTGGTGTGGTCAGAACCTTTGCCAGTGAATCCTCAACAATCATACCAAGTTTGAAGGATCCACAGTATCATCTGGGCTGCGCACTATGTATACATTTCAAAGGCCATAAAACACTTCTGCATCCTATTAGAAGTACAGGCTCAGTAGTAAAAGATGCAAGTCTTAGCTAAAATATTCCACAGGAATAGTAGCAGGATGTTTATTAAATGACCTTTCCAGATAATCCCAGAAAAATACCCACTCCATATGAACAAAAATCCCAGTGGCTTTTGACTCTCTGAATACAAGAACACTCCCAGTCCCAGTTCTAGTGGTCTTTTTAGAGTAATAATTACTGTAAAATAGATATTTATTATCTTGGATTCACTTCACAAAGTGAATCCAAGACAACTTCCAGTTTTACATGCACATTGATGGAAGTGGAAAATACTTGAATACAGAACTGTTACAGTGCCTATCTGTAGATGAGACTGTTTTAATTTGTAAAATAGAGAAGTTACATGTTGGTTAGAACATAGCATCAGTAAAAAAAAATTACTTTCTTTTTCTGTAAGAAAAAGGGCTGATTTCCATATGAGTCAGTGAAAATCAAACTAATTAAAGATGTTAAATTATCTGTGTACTATCAGCCATGCCAGTTTATCCTATATGCAAGGTGTACATTGTAGGTCTATCATCTAGGTCTTACTGTCAGTTTAGTCTGATTTCTCTTGTTGAAATGCTGCTCTGGCCTGTAACTCTTGGGCATTCCTTTCACACAGGGAAGACAGGCAACCACATACCAAATACAGTAATATTCTAGGGCCATGTTGTTCTTATGAGCCTTTTCAAATCATTTAACTTAACCCAACATGCCACAGAGCTCTTTGTTAGAAAAGAACTTGGAGGAGGAGAGTGAGCTGATGCTGGGAACTGCCATGTGGAATTTGTGGGATCAAGGCAGCACTTAGGCATGGATCTTGGACAAATTGCTTAGACTTCTTACAGTGTCCACCCCCAACCTGCAGGTCCTCATATTCTGCACAATCTTTAATTCCCTTTAAAAGATGGGGGAGCTGTGTATTTAAACAATGATTGCACTTTTGTGGATCTAGCTACTAATAGATTGTAAATTTCAGGCACCTAATTCCCTTTGAAATCAACTAGAGTGTGAAACTCCGGTTAGAGGCCTTCTTAAATGTCCATCTGCATTTTTATCTGTCAGTCTGTCGTTTAGCATCTTGTAATTCAGTTTCTTATTCTTAGCCATCTTCGTTAGCATTTTCACACGAGAAATAGCTTAAGCATCACAAGGCTGGGGACCAGTGAAGTACTCACATGGATAGCGGTCGATTATACCTCTAGGCCATGTGCTCCTGCATTCACTTCAGCTAGCTTCATCCTTTCAGAAAGCACTAGCAGATCAATTGTTTCCAGAGTTGTGAAGCAGCAAGGTTAGGCCTTTAGCTCAGCATGCATGTAAAAAAAAATATGTTATTTTAACCTTCATTGTCTGAAGAATACTCAAAGATCAAAACCAGTGTTCTTTATAATTGCTTTTGTAAAAGGAGCCTTAAACAAAGAAACTGGAGAGCTTTATGTGGTGAAGGGAGAACAATGAGTGTTGGGGAAAGCTGGACTGTTAAGAACACTGCAGTACAATGGAGCTTCACAGAGCATTTTGGTAGTCCTTCACCAGGCCAAGGTGACACAGCTATAAGCATTTTTCTTAAAGCATGAATTTGCATTTAGGATAGGAAGGACCTGTTTGCTTGTTTATTTTCTGTGAATTTCTGGATTCTGAAATGTGTCTTATTCAAGAAAGGAATGCAATATCAAAATCTCAGGAAGTCTTCACAACAAAAAATGAGGAAAATAGGCAGCTCAAGTAATTTTAAGTGCTTTATTTAACAGCTTATAATATTTCTCCTCTATTTGACTGTGGGTTTTTTTGAGCCTTTTGTTTTATTATATTTGAAACTTATTTTTAGTTCAGGAAAAGTAATTTTAAGATTTCAAAGCCCCAGGATGAAATGTTTTGATGTTTTCTGAGCTATTTATATGTAATTTCCCAGATTTTTCAAGGTCAGTTCTTTCCTGGTTCAAATGAAGAGGTATTTTCTGATTCAGTGTGGATACTGAAATATTCACACTGCTGTTTTTAAAGTCTCTTTTTACAGTAAGGCCACAGCTATTACTGTTTGATAGCTGTGTTACACATAATCTAGTATCTGTAATTAGTGCAGAATATTTTAATTAATGAACATCTTTTGTTTCTTGGAAAGCTTAATTTTTTTAATCATGTTTCCAGTAAGATTTAGTATAGATTGGCAGTATCCTGTGCAGACCACTAATGCAACCCCTGGCCATGGCAACCTTACTCCATATAGTGTATCCAGTAAAGAGTATGAGAAGTATATATGAATGCCCTTGAAAGTATTTAGGCAGTGGTCTGATTAACGAGTTTGGGACTCACTGCTCCAGATACTCACTGTATTCTTTTATCCTTAGGAAGGAGCCACAGCTTAGTTTCAGAAAGACCAAGGGTAAATTATTCAGATATTTAAGAGTTTTAGGCATTACAGTAGCTAAATGGTTCCACTGCTGTTCTGGCATCCTGAAACATTTCTACTGTGACTCACAGGGATACTAATGAAGTTATCTGGGTGCACTTCTAATGGGCAACTGTCCCTGCAAGTCATTGCCGGTTCCTGCCCCAAAAGGCCTCCAGCCTCTATCTGCTGTGAGGACGATGCCCAGCACCTGGGACAAGAGCGTGAACCAGCACACACAGCACAGTTGCTTTGGTTTTACACCCCTGTTTCCAAGAACAGATTTTGGCTCAAAGTCCCTAGAATGAGGTATTAGGGCAAAAGATGAAGTCAGAGCAAATGCTAAAGGCCATGAGGACTTGCAGAGCACTAAACTTTAGACCCAGGAGCCTCATGGAATATTCAGCTGTGCCAGTGGGAATATTGGTCACAGGAGATGGGAGAATTAGCAATGAAATAGAACAGGAGCAGTAAAGCAGCCTTATTTTTTTTTATTTTTTTTTTTTTATTCTCAGTTAATACAGAGAATTAATGTAGCAAAGTGAAAGAATTGATTTTAAGTGAAATTAACACAAGTTCACATCTCACAGAGCTGTGATGGTATCATGCTGCACCTGAAAGTTCTGCAGAAAAGATGAGAAAAAAATTTTTGAAACCCAGTGAGTCATCTTATGGAGGAAGTCCTGTTTGAGTAGAAGAAACATAGTTGGAGGGACTGCAAATATTATCCTTCTTAAATGCAATTTTTAGTACTCAAAGGTAGCTGACAGAGCTTGGTGTGATTTTTCAGGCATAATAAAGGATGAGTTCTGGTAGTAATCATATACATATACACTCAAACTGAAGCTGTATTCTCAATGAGTTTAAGTACAGCTAGCTAACATGATGTTGAACATGACTTGTCCTTTGCTATATCAGCTGCAAAATCAGCATTATATTTGCAACTGTTAAAAATGGAATAGGATGAAAATGTCCTGTGTAAGCAGGACTGTTGAGCTACTGTGTAAATATAGAGTTTTTATTACTGTTTTATTATACTTTCACACGTAAAGGAAAATACTATTACAAAGTCCAACATTTAGCTCACATTTCTAAATTAATTTTTAAAAATTATGATAGATGTTAACAAATATGCTTTTGGCTTTACTGCAGTATGAAGAAATATATCATAAAGTGACCAAAAGATAGAATGCTTTGGTCAATTTCTTCAGCAGTATTTTATCAGAAGGCTTTACTGTCCCTCCCATAAGACTTATGCAGCAAACACGTTCATAGAGCTAAGTCTTTCATATTCACACTTTACCAACCTCTACAGTAAAAAAGTAGCTTCTCCCTTTGTGAATATTTAAGAAACACTATGCTGCAGCCAAATTGTATTTTGTGGAGAATTCATTTGGTACAGAAAATATTTTAGAGGACATTTATGGAAAGAGTATTAAGGAACTAACCATGAAATTAATTTGTGTTTATGTATTGTGGTTGTTTTTTTTCTCTAAACTTTAACAAATATTTATGTAAATTTTGAAATATGATACAATATTTTACATTTGTTCCAGTACACTGAGCAACAGAATTTCAGTAATAGCAGTATACCTCCTCCAAATCAAACCAAACAACCCTCATTTTCATTTTCATCTACAAGAAAATGCTGTAAAAATCGCACAAATGAATGTGAAGATTTGGATTTCAAAATTACTTGGTAGGGTTTAGACCTCCAATCTCTACTGACTTCAGAAAACTCCATCAGGAAACTATTGCTTTACAAAATGAGTGTCAACATTTCAGCCCACTAGAATCTGTTCAAATCCATAGGAGACACAACATTACCACCCGAAACTTCTGATTAGCTGGATCAGGATTCTTTCCCTCTCCCTTTTGTCTCACTCTTCAAGCGCCAGCTGTCTTTATTTTTCTTCCACTTCTTCTACTCCCAAAAGAGAGGAGATAAGCAGGTACCTGCTTATTCCTTTTTAAATGTGAAGACCCTCATTCTGCTTGTCCTGGTTTAAACCCAGTCAGGCAATTCGTTCACTCACTTCCCCCCCTTCTTGCCCTCCCCCTGCTCCCGGAGGGACGGAGAGGAGAGTCAAAAAGAATGCAACTCCCAGGGGTTGAGATAAGAACAGTTTAGTAACTAAGGTATAACACAAATCACTACTGCTACCACCAATGATAATAATGATAAAGGAAATAACAAGGGAAGAGAATACAACATCTCACCACTAGCCAACCGATAACTCACTCCCCAGGCCTGACCAAGCTCTGACCCATACCTCCTCCAACCCTGCAATCTCCCAGCCCTTCCAGCTAACTCCCAGTTACATCCTGGGCATGACGTGCTGTGGTATGGAATAGCTCTTTGGTCAGTTTGGGTCAGGTGTCCTGTCTCTGCTTCCTCACGGCTTCCCCTCCTCCCTGGCAGAGCATGAGGCTCACAAAGTCCTTGGCCAAACAAAAACATCGCTATCAGCTCTGTTCCCAGGCCGAAAGTCAAAACACTGCACTGCACCAGCTACCAAGAAGGAGAAAAATGACTGCTACTGCTGAACCCAGGACACTGCTCCATCATATCTCAGCAGCTTTTCTTTCTTCTTTCTGCTCCCAGTCTCAAAACAAAACAAAAGCACTGGTCTAACTCTTCTAGCACTGGTTTCAGTACTGAAAGAACAGTACATAATGCTTTTTTGCCTCTTAGCCCAAGATTTCTCCCCATTTTGTGGCCCCTGATTGATCCTTCAGTTCTGTATTTGTGGTCCTTGTTCTTAGTCCCCTTTGAATAAATACAGACCGCTGGTTATAGTTGCTTATGCTTCAAAAGCAGAATAGCAGCAGGTAAGCAGTAGGTTTGGCTGTATACATCATTATTGACACTGTCCTATTGGTCATGCTTAAGCTGGTCCATAGAGAAGTAGCATCTTAATGTAATTTATGACTTTCTGCTCTTCAAGTAGCTATTCAGGTTTCCTCCATAAAGTTGTTTTGTTTAGGGAGCTGTCAGGCTTTTTTACATGTGTTGGGGTTAGATATGCCTCTGCGGATATCCCGACTTGACAGGCACTCTTCTACAGTTCCCTAACAGCAGGGGAGAAACATCTATCGGAGGTCGCATGTGCTGGACTTCCTCCTTGGCAAGGGAGCAGAGAGGAATGACCCTTGTAGAGCCTTCCAGACTGTAAAAACAAAGAAATGAGCTACTGTAGCTCTTGGTCTTTTGATGTTAAAGCAATCGCTCCCTGTCAGGACTTCAGTGCCTCATTCCTTTTCCTGGGGCCAACCTCCTCTGTAGTACTCACATCAGATGCTGATGCCCTAGGCTCTGCTTGATCCCTCTCACTACTTCCTTTGGCATTTGCCAAATCACCCACGCAGTTCATACTGGAAGTCTTACCCAGCCACTTTGAAGCCCTTAGGCACAGATTGCTCTCCCCAGATGTGCTGTGGTGACCCTCTTTTCTGCATCAGCATAGCTGTTCTATGTCTCCCCAGACAGATGAGGGAGAAAAAGGAAAGCCTTTTTCTCAAAGAACCCCAAAGGCAGTCGTCAGTCAGCAACTCAAGTTAGAATAGGAGGCCAGTGCTCTGAGTCTAAACTGTCTGTATCACATTTTTAAACAGAACAGCAGATAAAACTGACAAACATTAGGAGGTTTCCTTCAGAAGTAAGGCATCTGCAGCTTAGCGAGGCTGTCTGCCAACCTTAATATGCAAATCTAGTTGTAAACAGAAAGGACCAAGGGTTGATACTTTTCTACCTTGAGGATGTTATACTTGTTCAAAACAAGTCCTAAGAGCTGATTTTAACACTTATTTTTTTACAGGAGTCTCTACTCTGGATAATTTCAAATGCTCTGGAAAGCTCTTTCTCTGCTCTTAAGGCCTTTGTGTGTGAACACAATGGAGCTTGTGTGTCTTCATTCCTCTACATCACACCAGGACCTTTGAGGCCCTGTTGTTCTTCTCTTACATTCAGGGTTATGACTGAATTCTTCCCAACTTCAGCTAGATAATTCAAAAGGCTTTTAGGATTTCTCTTGCCTCTTTGGGATCATCTGCCAAAATTACTGTGTTTGATGAATCTTAGCTGAGTAATAAGTTTGAGCTAGGCCAAACTCAAGGGAGACACTGATGGCTTCCCCTGAAAACTATGGTGCTTCTTAAAAACTGCATTAGCTCTAGCAGCCCTTCATCAGAACCAAGACAACTCCAAGAAAGGCAAGATTGGCATTCAGAAGTGTTCCTCTTGATGAGACTGATCTGATGACTCTTTTTAGGTGAATATGTGCTGTGAGATGAGTGTGGAAGGGAAGGGTATAATAGTAAGAGGAGAAGCACTGGATGTAATCATGGCTCTTGGTCAGAGGAACACCTGCTTTTACAACAGCAAGCTGTGAATGGGATAGTGGCATCAGTCAGGTGGAGATTTCCTTGTAGATAGTGTTTTTCTTTACCCATACACTGAAGGCCTGTAATCTGGTACTGCATATGTGTGTGTATGTCTGTTGCCATGTTTACTACTCCCAAGTGTGGTCACAACAAAATCAGCATTCCTGTTTTCTTCTTCAGCTTAATATAACTGACAGAAGTGATGACAAACTTCACTTCACTTGTTGGACCAGAGGGGAAGGAGAGGTATAGCAGCTTTCTCCTGTGCCTAGTGTGTGCCATGGATCTTGATGTTCAAGACTAGTTTGACTATCTGAGGAAGTTGTTTTGGGACCAAGAAGAAGAAGGAGGACGAGGAGCAAGAACAGTGTATGAGTAGTCTGATTCCTGCATTTAGCTCATATCTGCTGATCTTCCCAGTCTTTGTCTCCACAGATGTCATTGGTTGTGAGAACTGGGTCAGACCATGGCTTTAAGGCTCTGCAAAGCAGTGCTTAGCTCTTCCAGTTTTAAACCTAGAAATAAATCAAAACTATTTAATTAATCTTACTATATATTTCATAAGTACTCCAGGTTTGAAGTGTCTTGGACCTCAATTATTAACCATATACCTTAATCATAATCTGTATCCTTCTTAAGGACTGCCCTAAAATTCCTGTTTCAAATCTCCATTTCACATGTGTATTTTTAGAATGGGAGGATAGGAATAATTTTAAGTTTGTTTGAATAAATCTAATTGTGTATAACTATATTTTAAAATAACTGTATAGGTTACTGTGACTTCCATTTTACCACCCTTTTAAAATATTTGTCTTGAAAGAACATTGTAGCATTGTCTTTAGCTTTCTTTTTTCTGACTTGTGCTGGTGATTGACAGATACAGCCTTAAAAGCAGCATAGCAGTTTTTTGAACTGGGATCCCTGTCAGTGTATGCTACTACATTGAGCTTTTCACCTCAGCTAGAACATGAATAACTTGTGTTTTCAGGAACTAAATGTCATATTCACGGTTTCTTTGATTCTTTTCTTATTGGTTTTCTTCAACAAAAGGAACTTTTGTAATGGCCCCAGCTCAGATAGAGACCAGAGAACATATTTTTTTTTCCCCTTTGGATTATTTTTTGACAGTCTTTCTGTTTTTTCAGATTGTTCAATATATTGTTTTCCTCACATGGGAGAAAACAGTTATTATGTTTTACTTGCCAATGGTGCAGAAAATGACATAAATGTTTTGCTTACTGAGCATCTTAAAGTTCTTCCTGAGCATTAGGCATCTATAAAAATTGGGTATTACTTTTGATTAGGACCAAGATTATTTTCTTTTTCTTTTAAGATGCACCTATTTTGCGTACAAGTAATTTAGAACACTGTCATTAATAAAATATGTGAGAGATACTATTGATCAGATGCATGCATTAAGTGTTCTGGTGTCACTATGAACATAAGCTTGTTACAGAGACCTCTTGTTGGCAAGCTCATTTTAAAAAAGTCATTATTATAAATTGCTTCAACTAGTCAGATCATATAAAATCTACTTGTACTGTAATATTCCAGATGCTTGATTACTGTTCTTCAGTGTAGTGAGTTGCCAGTTTCTCCCTCCTGAGAATGTGTGACAGATTGTAATACAATCTGTTGACGTTCTTGATTATAACTGAAGTATATCATTGTCACCCATGCTAAAAAGCTGGGACACATAGTGTAAATATGTAATTTTGTAAAATGCATGCTCGTGTTTTGTGTTCCAGCAATTTCAAATGGTACACAACAATATACTTGATCTGGTGAAGAGGAGAATCAGAGCCAGAAGAAAACAGCAGATAAAGCAGTAGAATGTAGTGGATACATTAATTCTCTGAACAATACAGGTTAAATTGTCTTTAGTGTGTGTGCAGGCATTTGGGGAAAGGGAGTATCAAAAAACAGAGGAAATTATATTTTTGTTGGTCCCACCCTGCATTTTCTTCTATAAAAGGTTCAGGCACAACAGCCATACCAACACGACGTTGCAGATGGCTTGAAAGTGAACTGCAGAAAGGAAGGAAGTTCACATGCTTGTGCCACAGCACCTCACTGAGCTGTCACAGAAGGGCAAAGGCATGGCATGGTTTGTGCTCTGGTCCACGAAGGGAGGCAGAGACTTTTGCAGGGTGATGAGATTCTTGTGCTGTGGGGTCAAAAAAAGAATTCATGATGGATTAAAAGAGTGATAAATATCACAGCCAAGTCAATGACAGGCAATTAGTTAGGAAGTTTCGAGTTGAAACTTAAACAGGGGAAGTTTAGATTGGATATAAGGAGGAAATTCTTTCCTGTTAGGGTGGTGAGGCACTGGAATACCTTGCCCAGGGAGGTTGTGAATGCTCCATCCCTGGCCGTGTTCAAGAGCAGGTTGGATGAAGCCTTGAGTGAGATGGTTTAGTGTGAGGTGTCCCTGCCCATGGCAGGGGGATTGTAATTAGATGATCTTAAGGTCCTTTCCAACCCTAACTATTCTGTGATTCTATGATTCTAAATGTGGATTATTTCCTCCCTTCCCCTGTGGAGGAAGATCAGGGATAGAAAGGCTTTATTTGTTCCCTCACCATCATAATTTCTTTCTGTATATTTCCCTCTCAACTTCCTTTCCCATCATAGTGTTTCTTCATTCAAGTTCTTTAAGGTTGGAGCTCAGGGAAGCATTAGGCACATTCCCACTTAGCAAATGATGTAGCTACCTAAAATGTAGCTGACTTGGTCTGGTCCTCTCACTCTCTCACAGCTACACATGTAGCTCCTTCTCTGAGCACCTTGGTCATGAGACTGGAGACCTAGACCTGCCACCAGCTTTGGGTACTGCCACTGTGTCATACTCTCATAGCTCTTATAACCCACAGTGGGATTCACATGTAGCTTGACCTAACAGTGTCTGCCTATGAAAGCAGTGGTCCTGCTCCCCCTGTCTACGTTTGGCTTCTCCCACTTGATTGGAAGCTGCAGTTGTGCAGCAGAACACCACCCTGCAGAATCACAGCTTATTTTTGTTGGTCCGTCACTTGTGGCTGTGCAGATTTGGAGTCAGACTCAGACAGCTTTAGAAACCTACCCCTGAAGGGCTGCCCACTCCAGGAGTGCCAGTTCAGATGGGCTCCATAGAGCTGTAACACAACATTGTGCCATCAGATTTCCCGGTGGAGATAGTGATCCTTCCTTCCTGCACGTAGTGCTTCTGTGTTCATGGATGCAATGTGCCCCACAGTCATGAGATACTAACATTTGGCTATACTGTTACAACAACAAAGAAAAAGAACTTGTGTTTTCCACATTTCAAATAGGTAAATAGGGCTGTATGACAGGAACTCTCCCGTGGTCTGTCTAGGCAACACATAATCCTGAGGATGAGTCTTGAAGTAAGAAAGAAAGGAATAAAATAAGACATGGTGGTTTTAAGCCTTTTTCCTTTTAAATCCGATTTCCCCTCCTCTGCTTTAGCTAACTGTTTTCCAAGGCTTCAGGGTTTTTTATTTTTTTCCCCTTCCCCTGTTAATTTAGTAATACATGGATTAGCAGACAAAGAGAAAAAAATTAGGTGGTAGCTTTACTGCTAGTCTTCTACTAAATGTCTTGGAAAGATACAGTAATCACAGAATCGTAGAATAGTTAGGGTCGGAAAGGACCTTAAGACCAATAACAGAAACTGTCTCTTGGAATTTAGGTATAAGATCAGGCTCTGTCATAGTGAAGGGCACAAGGCGCAGCTGCTCTACTAAAATTGTAAGTAGTGCATGCACATTTGTAAACACACTTCATGGAATACACTGGAAACAGCATGTAGTTATCTCAGGCTATAATTTGGTCTGAGACGGAAAATAATGATGTTAATTCACAGCTCTATTAATTACACCGAAAGTGTTATTTTTTAAAAAGTCACATTGAAAACAGCTTTTGTTCTTAATTGTATTTGATTTCAGTAGAGAAGCTCTGTAATTTCCATGGTGTATGAGGTAGCTGTGAGTACACACTGGAACAAAAAGCTGATTTACAAAAGGTATGTATATCTGAAAGGAATTACTAGGTTCTGCCTACATCTTTGAAAGGAGATCATGAAGTCAAATAGGTGGTCCTGCTTCCCTGGCAGCTTGTGAAGCCATTCAGTGGGAACCAAATCAACTTTCAGGTCCTGTTCTGTCTTTGCTTATGCTGAATAATACCTCCCACTGGGAAGTCAATCATTTCCATGCTGTCAAACCAGTAATTGCAAAGGTGGCAAAATTGGTAGGTTACTGTACAGGAAAATATTATTTACATGATATTTTAAGTTTTAGGAAAACTAGGAGTGTTTTTATTCTTAGAAGGTTGAATATAGTTTCCTGAATATTCAAAAAAAATATATAGTTCCATTAGTTAATTTAAATGCTGCATAAAACTCAGTAAGTGGCTGTTTATTTACTACGAGCCAATTCAAATATGTAATATTTGGGTTTTCTTCTTTCTGAACGTGACTAGTCCTATCTGTGGGCTGTGTTACTGTACAAAGGGAAAGTATTAACTGCATACGAAGATTTGAAAAATACATGTATTGCTTTTTCTGGTAGCAGATGGTGCTGAAAGAAGATCATCTCAAAGGGGGCATTACAAGATAATATGGAGATCAAACAAACAAATTTATGTCTTAAGTCACGTTCAGTAACATAGACTTTTGTTTTAAGGTGATACATTGCTGTTAGTTTAAATATTAACAAAAAATTTTCTGTGATACCCAATACTTACGCATGCAAGTAGGCCTGTTAATGTCAAAAATTTCCAGACTAATGCCCTTTGTCTCTTTGTTATTTTTATAACAGCTATTTCCTTAAAATTCCTCGCGAGATCAGCTAGTGATACTGTTATTAAACTGAACATGATGAAAAGAGAGCACTGAGGCACAATCAGCCATTTTGTGCAGTGATATCCATAAGATGTTATCTCTAAAACCCCAATAAAATAGTGTCATAAATGTTGTCTTGGATTATTTTCAAAGCTTAGTCTGTTCTGACACCAAGCTTCACAGATCCATCTGGCTTTTAAGTATGCATTTCTGTTCAGACTGTGAGGAGTTTGGTGGCCCTGACTGCTTTTTCGGGGAGCAGCCCCTCATTTGGTTACGTCTGCTCATGAGGTTTTCCTGTAAAAGATTCCCGACAACTATGAGCATATTTATATATAAATATAAGACAATCCTAGCATGAAAAAAGTTTAAAGTGATGAGGAAAACTTTCAGGAATTCACCTAGCTGAACTGTGCTGAGCCAGGCTGACCCATTTCCTGGTTTCTCTCCCTGCAGGTTGCTAGCTTGTGATGGAGGGATTTCTGTAACAGTGTGGGCTGGGTCATGGAGATAGCTGCTTAGAAGTGTCATGAACCCTAATTATTACAGTGAAAGGGAAAAACCCCACAATGATGATAAACTGTAATACTGAATAAAGGGAGTTGGCAGTCACCCTGTATGTGGTCATGGAATATGACTTAGAAATAGGAAAGATTGCTATTGCTAATCTTGTGTGAAATACTAATTTATAACCATTGCACAGAAACATTTGGGCTTTGCTTTTATTTTTTATTATTTTCAGGGAAGAAAACAAAATTAGTAGGGATAGACTTTGTATATGTACTTACTAATTTTTGTGAAGAATGCTCTATAAACATAAGCCATATTTTCCTGTGGACTAGGATATGTCACATTCTGCTCTACACCAGGACCACTGTTTTGTCCTCCAACGAATAGATGGTTCTCTTTAAAGGATAAGAAATGAGAAACATGGCAGTAGGTCAGTGGGTAATATATATCTGCTCTCACTTGTTTAAATTATATTTCTTCTTTACACTCTGGCTCAGCAGTATCTGGAGACTGTTGTTCCCTGGGCTAATGCAGTCTTTCCACATGAAAAGTGCTCGATGTGTTCCTTATCTACACTCCAGTTGCTGGCACCAGTGTTTCATCTACTTGGTGTGAAAATGCACAGAAAGCAAATACATATCACTCCCGTGCTGAGGTATCCTTCTTCTAGAATCTTTAGCTCAGCTTATTTTCATTAAGTGAGGTTTTTCCTTTCAGCAATATACATGACCTCTTGTCCTTCACCCTAGAGAGAGAGTGAAAAAAAAAGAAAGGAAAGGAAAAATGAAGCTTCAAAAGCAAAAGTGCTTGGAGCCATACTGCCTTTCAAACAGAGATAGTGAAATTTACCTTGTGTATCTAAACACATACAGAATTATTACATCCTTATTAATGCACATTGCTACACAGATGCATATATGCACATTCACTCACCCCACTTGTGACATGGTAGCTACTAACATTGGTGCTGTCAAAAATAAATAAAAAATGACCTAGTGATGTTTGTTGCTAAAACCTTTTTTCTGCTATTAGCATCAATACAAGTCCATGCTGCACATTAGCTAAAATAATTAGTTCAATTTATCATGGTCTTTTTTATTCTAGAGCTTTTACATGGTATTTATAGATGTTCATTTAAAAACGCACATCTGCATAACATTGATTATTTTTTTAGAGAAGCAAAGGCTTATTTGTTCTTATTAACTGGTATGATTTGGGACTCAACATTATGAAAATCAGATTAATATCAATCTACTAAAATTCATTACACTTTAACCTCTAGCATGACATTCTGAAATCTGGAATATCTCTTAGATCTCACTCAAGTAAAATCAGAGATTATTTTATGAATATTAAAAGTCAAATTATTTTCAATTGAGACTTCCTATTCAAAACCAGATTTTTGGTAATTTAAATTAACATTCCCTGTAAACCCCCACAAATCTCTGCACACCAGAGATGATTAAAAAGAAATTTAAAAAAATAAGAGGGTGATGAACTGCCACAACAGCTTAGCCATGCACACACTATTCAATTACCAGATTATCAATAGAAGAGAGAACTGTAAATCATAATGGTGAAAAATTTCAGTGACATGCCACAAGCCATGTATTGTATCAGTCAGAACAAAAAACATGTAAGAAGGTACCAGAACTAAAGCCCTTAATTCACTGATCGTGTGTTAAAAAAAATAATTATTGTAATATTTAATTATAAGCTTTTATATGAATAATTTAATAAGAGAAATCAGGAGCTTATAGGAAGACAATCTTAATACAGTAATAGGTCTGGGTTTTCATATGCCTCTTTTATTTCAGATTATTGTTAATTATAGATATGAATACTTCTAAGTACCTTCACATGTAGTGTTTAATTATCAATATTTGTAATTTATCACCTTTGCATAATTGCTCCATATTGGTATTATAATATCTTGGTTTTAATTAAAATTAATACAAAATTTGGCATATGTAAAACTCCTAGCATTATATAGAGATAATTATTTATATAAAAAGTGAAGTCTTTTATTACCCTGGGAGATAAAAAGGCCTTTAACAGTGGGAATGTTATCAGCAGCTACTGACCAACCATCTTCTCCTCAATAATTAAAGAAGCAAGTAAATGTACTCAAATTTAGTTTTTTAACCTCTGCAGTTATGCAGACTCTGTGCTGACTGTAGACAGTAGTGAAAGATACTGGCATTATGCCAGGGACATTTCTCTCAGCCTTAAATAAATACCATAGAATTGTAATCGACATATTGTGTGCGGATCCTGCTGAGCTATATTTCTTTTCATAATGAGTGTTTTTAAGCATTTGAAATAGAAATCAAAATCCTAAATTCTTTTTGTATGGGATTAAAAAAACATGAAGTACTCCAGTATTTGATCTTGAAAGTTTGCTTTTGTGAAGAACTGTGGTCAAACCCAAATTTTGATACAAAGTTCTTAATTCTTTCATTCTGCTCAATCTTTATGGGGTTTGAGTAACTAATGGGTCCAATTCCCTGAACTATTTCCCTGACAGTTTGGTTTACCAGACTTTTCCTTATATTAGGAGACAATAATTTGCAGCATCAGTCCTTGGGGACTTACTTTATGAAGAAGGTTCAGCTTTCACTTATGCTTGGGTGGGGTTTGTATTTACAATTGCTCTGGAGTTGTGTGGTAGGCTGCAGGAAGTTTTGCAGGATTAAGACAATTGTGGTGAGTATATGCTTTTATTTTCAAACAAATCCGGCTTGTATTATTTTTGCAAGGTTACTGAATATATATAACAACTTCAGATGAGACTAACTGACCATCTGGCTTAAAAGATTCATCGCCAGGAGATACATAGCATCCCTATTTCAGTATTACGCCCAGTTCCCTATTACTGTTGCAGCTACCAAAAATACAGCCCATTTGAGGCTTAATTCCTCAAACACAGCTCACCATGAATGGTGTTAAATGAACTCAGCAAGCACATAGTCCAGATTTTTAAAGAAATGCGTAGGTCTCAAGACACTGAAAAGCTTCATGCTTACCAGCAGAGACGGCAATTACATGTGTAAGTGCTTTGAAAAAGATCTTCAAAGCCAGTATCTGTGTTGCAAACCACCTAAATACATCTCAAGCAAGTAAATAAGTTATCATACCCTTATGAGCTACTATAAACTCTTGAAAATCAAAGGCAACAGAAGCATTGTGTTTAGTATTTGAACAGACCGTGAATTAGGGCAGCCTGTGAAAATAGAAGGGGTATACAGCTGAGGTACTTGGCAGGAAAGATTAGAACATGGTGGCTGTATTCATATCTGAGTACATCTCCACCACTTCAGCTCATGGCTCACTGTTCTCCCTGGGGCAGACAGCTTGTCACCTCAATTTAGGAGATAGCAAGGTGTCAGTAAGATTTGGCTCAGTGAGACTTGTCCTTGTCGATTCACTTCTTGCTTTGGGAAATCTGTGTTTAAATGCTCATTAAGAAGATTTTACATGTTACCTTTTTCTCCACTTCAGATCTACTACAAAATTACAGTGATATACATGATATAGTTTACTAAGTTAATTATCACTTGTGAAGCTCACTCTTCTCCTGCCCACCATTTCTTCTGCAGCTATTTAGACATGCCAGTTTTCTTCACTGGCAGCAGCCATTCTAAGATCCTAATTTACTAACATTTAAAATGCTTTGTCATATTAGGTGTCTCACTGGGTCAGCTGGGTGTTGCTAGAATTCTGTTAGAACTGGTCAAAAGCCTGCTTCAGGACGTCATGTTTACTAGGTGATAATAGTGATGGTTGGTTGAGAACAAAGGCTGCTGAAATTGGCAGAAAGAATCCAATCCCTCTCAGAAAATTAATAATCAAAAAATGGTCTTTGCTAATGGTCTTACCAAAGATGGATCATGAACTTGCTAGAAGTGGAGTCAACATGCATTATCTGCTGAATGCAGGCCAAGACTGCTGTTTGACATTTACCTGAGTAATAGAGGGAAAAGGATCTAGGTAGAAAAGCAAATTATTGTGCTAAGAGCGGGAGGATTACTACCCATCTAAGCCATCTAAAAGTTCTTCCTTAAACAAATACAGTAGAAATTGGCAGAAAAAAACACTTCAGTAGAAATTTCAATTGCAGCAAGCTATGAGAAGAAATGTAATTTATTCCACTTGCACCTGCACATTTTCTTCTCTTTGGGTGACACTGTGCTATAGTTGTTATCTGTAATAACAACGCACTGTAATAGGTACTATGCAGTGGTGGTAAGGGAAGACTCCTTTCCCAGAAAGGCTGTGGTGTAAATGTGACAGTCTAGGTGTGAGTTAGGGGTTAACCCTAACCCAGCTACATGGCACAGCTGAGGATGGCCCCATGGAGGAAGCACACCTTCCTCCTCCTTCTCCCGCTCTCACGTGTGCACTGTCTCATGTGCACAAGGACCTGCACAAGAGCAATATTCTTGGGTGAAAAAGTCATTGTGGGTGCAATGGAAGAATCACACGGAATGAATTTTGCTTGCAGATAACCTGTTGGTTCAGTACAGGCTAAGCAAAAAAATAAAGCAGGGGAAAAGGAAAGCGAGAGCCATGGAATGACCTACTTCTAAGGCTGAAATCCTTTTCCTATTTAAATATAGATTCACTTTTATTAAGCTGAAGACAGCTGACTTTTGGATCACCTAATAAAGACGTCATCTTTCTCCATTACCCAAAGTTTCAAAATCAGGATGTGAGGTCTTTCTAAAAGACATTCTAGCTAAACCATAAATGATACAACCAAATCTGTGATCAGATTCAGAAGATCATCACAAAAGCCCTGTGTGGGGCCCACAGAAACTACAGGTATGTTATTTATGAAGTGTCACAGAGGAACAGTTGTGCACTGTGAATACCTGGCTGAAATACCTGAAATACCTGGCTGAAATCCTCAGTGCTAACTTACAGATCCTGATAGGATCACTTATGTTTTATGTAAATACACTTTGAAATAAATGCCTAAAACCACTCTCAGAGGGCAAGATCTATAAATTAAGCATAATCACATAGGCAATGTACACAAGCACTTTTTCATAGTAATGCATCTTGCCTATCCTAAAAGTACCTGTTTATGACAATACACTCATTTAATTTACTAAAATAGGGCATGTATCAAAAAATGCAGGAACATGTTTGTCTTCCCTGGTGAAAGTAAGGTGTTAACAGCTTTTGAATGATACACAATATCATATTTTGTAGACCTTGCGGATAAAAAGGAGAAGCAGCTTTGTTTATGGGCACAAAAACTGACGTTCCTCTAGCAACTTTGCTCACTTTTGTGAATTTCTTCTAAACTATGTTTCAGCAATCTGAATATTATTTTGTTTTGCAAGTAATTTATTGGAAATATGAGGACTGTCTGAAGACCAAAACACTATTCAATGTGAAAAGAAGTGTACAAACTGTACCTTGCTTTCTTCCAAAAAAAACCATCCTGAATTTTGGATCCCTTGCCATGATCTATCTACCCCTGACTTTGCTAGAGCTATCGAATTTACACCAGATAAAGATTTGGAATAGAGTCTCTTTATCTTTCCCTTTTGGTATAATCAAACACCTAAATTCTTTTGATTTACTTTGTCTTTCTATATAGTTGAACTATGTTTTTTCCCCCAGAGTTGTCATTACTTCATTTTTCCAAGAAACTCTTGGGGGCTGCTTTCTCTTTGCAGTTATGTTTACCCTCTTTGTGCTGATTTTACTGTCATTTTAATTGCTGTTGAAAAGAAATTGTAGGCTGTATGCAGGTTGGACAAGTCTCATCTCTATTTTAAAGTCTCATTTTTACTGAAGCATTTACAAATCCAGGTTACTTATCACAGAGATGGTTTACGATGATTACATGTTTACTAGTTATACCATTGTTTCATATACTAACATTTATTTCATCAATTCATGTGATGCAGTCCCACATGAATTAGTTTAACTGAGCTAATGTATAATTAGTGTTCCTTTCCACCCCCATGTTTGCTACCTTATCCAGCTGGGAATTCTGCTTGTACTTTATGTTTCAGAAAAATCAGAGATTGTCAGTGTTTGAACTATTTTTTTCATATAGTCTTCGGAAATCTGACTTGTTTCTAAATTAGAATTTCAGAGTCCCTTTTGTTTTTTTAAATACTTTAAGAGATATAAACAAAGGTATATTTTTTAGTGTCTTTAAGACTCAGTTACTTAGTCTTATATATTCCTGCAGTGGTGGCCTCCTCTAAAATTGCTGCTTTTGTGCAAATATCTCTGTACCTCTCTAGATTGCATAGTTATCATGGCATTGCAGAATATGATGTCTGAGATCATCTGGTCCAAACCCATTCTTAAAGAGATTCTTTGCAGTTACATCAGTTTGTCTGGAGCCATATCCAGAGGATTTTTAGATGTCTCCAAGAACAGAGTGCACCTCTGGACAACCTGCTCTGGGTACCACTTTGCTTACTGGGAGTTTTTTTTTCCCCTCATAGAATTGTCCTTCTGTGACTTGTGTCTGTTGCTTCTCATACTTCCACTGTGCCTCTCCATTGAGAGTTTGGCTCTGTCTTCCCTGTGATCACCCATGAGGCAGAAAGCAATAAGGTTCCCCCTCAGCCCGCTCTTCTCCAGGCTGAACAAACCCTCCTTCAGCTTCTAAATGTGCCATGTGTGCCAGCCCCTGCCCATCTTGGCAGCCCTCCACATGGGCTGTTCATGTGTTATAATACTGCGCAGTACATACTTAATGAATCCTCTCAGTACAATGAATTCTGGCAGCCTGGTGGAGAAAACACAGGAAAACTGCATGGAAGGTCAAATTATTTTCACTCGTCCCTTTTCAAGTGCAGATGACAGGCAGTATAGGTACTAGGCAGTGTATGATCCAAGAAGGATCTCCCTGACTACACCTAATGGATGCTGTCTTTAGGGGGATTCATATTTTGTGTGCTGACCAAGGATTTTGGCAAATATAAAATGTGCAAATTGGACATAACTTTTTTAGGAACTGTCTTACAATTCTGTTTGATGAATTATTTATGTATTATATTTGCTTTCTAGTCTAGTAACTGTAGCACCTGTGAAAGTAATAAAATCAAAGTATATAAAAAGCCAGCATATCAGTATTGATGTTTCTGTGTGCATGCATATATCCTACATATTTCATGACAGGTTCTTATATTTTTGAATGTTATACTTTCATATGACTGTGAATATCTTTAATTATGTAGAAGTTATGGTGGCATTTGTCTTCTCACATTCACTTTGGGCACTTGTAGGTGCTACTTGTAGGAGCAGTGTTACTTTTTAGGGCTCTATCATGTCTGCTTTGAGGGAGAAAACCTCGCAAGACCTAATAATTCCCATTTTGTCAACTTTTTCTTTAGAACCTTGCTTCAAGAATGCTATGTCAGTATCTCTGTAACTCCAAGAATTTTGCTTTAGTCAAATTTGTGTTCAGAGGAGGATTGTGGAGGGTGTCCTGCTTACCTGGTCATTTTGTGGCACTAGAAAAATGAAAAGGACATTCTGTCAATTCATATGCTTCTAGAAGCATCCTCCTCTTACTTAACTTATGCTGCAAACTGCCCACCCTACTCCATACCAGTAGTTGCCATCAGTGAAAAAATATGATTGGCACATGATTTTTTAAATGAAAAAAATGCATATGTATCCTAGATGTGGTTTCCTGTTTCCCTAGATCAAAAGGCCTGTCTGGTCCCTGGCTTTTACTATATTCCTAGTAAATTCTTCATTTATTCCTGCTTCCTTAAAAATCTTTGTCACACATTTTTTCTACTACTATCTGGATTTTTTTCACATCATTCTGTTCTTTGTGTGTATAAATACATATATGTGCACACACAGGCACACACAGACACTCACAGACACACACAGACACACACACATATATAGAGGGGTGCGTGAAAGAGCCCTACAGGAATAAAGGAAAAACTTGCCATGATGACCTCACCAGTGACGGGAAGGCCAGGAGAAAGCGCAGCCATTTCAGAAGCAAAACAAAGGTGTAAGGTCAAATGCTTTACTACCTGGCCCAACCACTCTCCAAATGCACTTTGCTTTTGTTTACTTTGACAAAGGCTGTACTGGCCATTTTTGATGGTACATGGAGCTGGCAGCCTGAAACATGAAAGACTATTTAAAGGACATCTGTGAATCGTCAGACCAGTCCCTTAGACTTAGGCAGCTGGGATTTGCTTATGTTAATTCCCCCAGGATTTCAAGTTTTAATTCTCCTCAGGAAATCTTTTCCAGAGTGCTGTGAGTTAAATAGATATAAGTTCCTGGATAAACACAATGATTAATGAATATTCTAATAAAATTCCCAGTACTAGTGACAAGCATAACTACCCTTATAGCCTGCTTTTGGTGGCTGATGTTAAGTCTTAGCTTGCTGCAGTTTGTTGTCTTGTCATGTGTAAAATATGATACACTTTTGTAGGTGCAGAACGCCTTCCTGAAGAGAACATTTCAGTAGTAACATGGCTTTTTGGTTTGCTAAGGTGTTCAAGGTATGTTCATTTTGTCTCAAGAAGGTTGCAAGAGGAAGAAAGCAAATGGCAGCAGTATGACTTAATTGTGTGTGCAAAGGAGATTTTTAAGGGAGGTAAATTTCACTGCAACCTAAAATTTTGCTTGGTAAGCCTGTATACTTATTCTGTGGACCAAAGCACTTGGTTATTCGTAGGTGAATTATAAACTGTTCCTTGGAAATCTGTGATGCTATTTCATACATTTCCAAATGAGCTTGGTACCACAACATGCTGGCTTATTTTCAGCTTTGTGAAGTTTTTAGCTTGTACTGCCTCTGTGTTCACACACAAGGCAGCTTGTTTCCCCTTAGGGTGAGAGAGTGAGAACTGGCTGTAAGGACTGATCTTATTCCCTTCTGTTTTCCTTCCTCTACCTCAACTATCTGAACTGCTGTCAACAATTAAAGGGAATTTGTAATTCCCTGAATAATGTAAACATTTGTAGTTAGTAATTACAGAGGCTTTTCACTCTCCTGGTCCTGAAGAAAATGAGCTGCTGGAAACTAATAAATACTCTTTCTAATGTTTTGTAGTATCCTTCCAATTGCCAGTTCCCTCTTTAACCTTTTTCTGATGCTTCCACCAATGATGAGATACAAAATGTCAATAGTGTTAGGCATCTATGAAGTCGATAAGCTCTCTCTGGATAAAAACGCCCAGCTTTTTCCCTTAATAAACAAAAGGGGCATAATTCTCAGACCTGGGAAACTGCAAGTTTTGAGAGAGGGAGAACGATTCAGTATTCCTGCCTTGGTGTCCTTCAGGGGTCAACTGAGTATCATTTTAAGCCCTTGTACATCTTATTAGACAAATTACCAGGCAGTGAAAGCAGCTTCAGTGACTAAAGTAGCAGCCCAGCCGGACAAAGGCACTGTGCTGAAGCCAGAGATAGGACCCATCATTCTAGGCACTGTGTCAAAACACTGAGTCCTAATTTATTCAGTAATTAATCCCTGCCTTCTAGCAGAAACCAAACTGCTGGAGCTGAGCATGACCACTAGACATTAGGGGTCATGGTCTAGACCTGAGATGATGGTCTAACGCACTGCCTCAGACTGTAGCGAGTGCCTCATCTGTTTCCCCACCAGACTTGCGCAGCGGAGTGGACAAGCTGTGGGGTGCTCAGGGCAGGCCAGATTATCCCCAGCGCTCATCTCACATATGAATACTTATATCCACACTGGCAGAACTAACAAATTTGTCTGAAGTCCCACTTCTGGGGCTATCGTTAGTTAGTCAGCAGGATTAGGAAAGGGAATTCCCAAAGGTCTGCCCAGTCCCACGTGCAACTTCTCTCAATTTGGGAGTCTAGAGACAAATCTGCACTTAACACTAACTCTTGTGGGCCCTTTCCATAGAGATAAATATGCTGCAGAGGGCAGAGTGGATACCTTTTAGCAGCTGATGAAAGACAGAGAATATTACAGCAATTGCCTTAAAATATTCCCTGAGGGGAACATTTTCAGAGCTGCAACACATACTTGGTAGGACTTTAAGGTAAAAGTGGGGAAACCTCTCTCGCATTAGTGCACAGAGACTGTGTGACCACATGATTTCCCAGTGTGCATCAGTGAAAGACAAGAGTGGTCAAAACCAAACAGCCTGTGAAGGATCGCTAAACTCTTGACAATGGTACAACCGCTGTTACTTTTCAGTGTATGCAACATGTTGCATTCTTGAGAGTTTGCAGAGAGCTTAAAACAGTTGTTCTTTAACACTGACTGCTCTGAACACCTCAAAATGTGTTATCTGAAAAGTCAATCAATGCTTTAGTTGCAATTTAGATTTATTAAGTGTCTTATTGCGTTTGAATAATTGTGTAGTTTAGCTTTCAGACTGGTTGCTGTGGTTGAGGTTTTGAGATGGGGAATTCTGTCTCATGCCAGAGAAATAACCTGCTTGCAATATATTTTCATTATATAACTTTTGCTTCAAAATTAAGCCAAATGATCAGATATTTATTTCAGCAAAAAGGGAAGAAATAGCAAATTATGAACTGCTGTGTGTTATTTAAGGACTTTGATGTGGAAAGAATTAATCAGTCTTGGTTAAATTGCAACCACTTTTGGGGAGTTTCAATCTTCAGTGCCACAAAGGTAGTTTTTTGTTCAGTTATGACCATACTTTTGCTAAAGAGACATTCATATTGGGCACATTTCTAATTCCTTGTTTTAATTACTACTCCACTTAATTTTGGGACGTTAACTTCTAATGGGGTTGTTTCAAGTTTTCTGTCCTTATTAGTGTGAAAAGAGGTTACCAGGGTATTACCCATCATCTGTGAGTACATCCATCCACAGGGTCTCTTACACAGAACTTGATTTAATCTTTGGTACTTGATCTTAATAAACAGGTTTTATTACTCTTCAGGCTTAATATAATTCATGCTGTTATCCCATAGTTGCCCATATATTATTCAGATGGGTCAAGGTTCTCTAGGCCTATTCTGCACATTTCAGTTTTAACACTTAGTCCCATTAGTTCACAGCTTGCACTGTAGCACATGCCATATCAATGGTGTGTTTTCAGATGTTACCCAGATATCACACTGCAATATTGGCAGCTATTTAGTCATTAAATCCATAGGAGAGAGAGAATCTTGTGGTGAAGATACAAAATCTTCTAAGAGAGGCTGCTCATATTAACTAACTCTAAAATCTTAGTAAAGATTTAAGACAGGGGAGAAAAATACCACAACAGCCTTTTGGGACAAGATAAAGCCACGGACAGATCACTCACCAACTATGGGTAGAACAGACTTGACTTGGAGAAATTAATGATTATCACCAATCAAATCAGAGGAGGATAAGAAATAAACACAAACCTTAAAACACATGCTCCACCTCCCTCCCTCCCTCCCTCCCTCCCTCCCTCCCTCCCTCCCTTCCTCCCTTCCTTCCTTACTTCCTCCCTTCCTTCCTTCCTTCCTTCCTCCCTTCCTTCCCAGGCTCAACTTCGCTCCTGATTTCTCTACCTGCTTCCTATAAGTGGCACAGGGGGGATAGGAAATGGGGGATTGTGGTCAGTTCATCACACACTGTCTCTGCTGCTCCTTCCTCCTCACTCTCCTCCCTTGCTCCTATGTGAGTCCTTCCCATGGGCTGCATTTCTTCACGAACTGCTCCAGCATAGTCCCTTGCAAGGGGTGAAGTACTTCAGGAGCAGACTGCTCCAGCATGGGTGCCCCTTGAGGTCTCAAGTCCTGCCACCAAACCTGCTCCAGCATGAGCTCCTTTCTCCATGGATCCACAGCTCCTGCCAGGAGCCTGCTGTAGGGCAGGATCTCAGAGTCTCCTTCAGGTGCATCCACCTGATCCGTTGTGAGGTCCCTCATGGGCTGCAGGTGGAACTCTGCTCCACCATGAATCTCTACGGGCTGCAGTGCAATCTCTGCTCCATTGTGGATCTCTATGGGCTGCAGCAGTATCTCTGCTCCAGCATTGGAGCACCTCCTCTTCCTTCACTGATTTTGTTGTCTGCACAGTTGTTTCATGTATTCTCAGTTTTTTCTTCCTAGCTGCTGTTGTGCAGCAGTTTCTTCCTCTTCTTAAATATATCCCTGATTAGGATGTTAGAAAGAATGTGCCAGAGCTCTTGAATGGATTGTCCAGTGGGGGTATATGAATCTTCATCATTTTAGAGCAGGCTAGACAAACTGGTCAGGTATGATATTTAACTGATTTTGTCTGGGGTCATGGTCACTTTCTAAATGAGATTTCTTTCCACCATATTACTAGATGTTTCTATCATAAGTGATGTTGCAGCATTCCTTTCTTTGGGACTTCACACATGCAGGCAGAATTTATTTATCCAAAATAACAAAGAAAACAAAAGAATATTTATGGCTTCAGTGTCTTCTCTTGTTTATGTATTTTTTTCAGGGCACAGCATATTCTGACAGTATCATTTTATTCCAGATAACATTTAAAACTAGGACTTTATAGATGTTAAATGCCTTACAATTAACCTTACTGGCTTTGGTGAAAATAAACTAGGAACATTTTTAAAAGATAAATTAATATTAATAGAATATTAGCTACAGAATCTGAGTTGGATCACAAACACTGCTTGGCCTGCCAATGAATTTGAATGCCTTACAGTAGGCATTTTTTTTTTTCAAAGCTCTTCCATCTATGCGGATTCTTATGCTAAATCCTCACAATCATAATTATTGAATAACTTACATTTTGCTTAAGAAAATCATTTAAGTGGGATCAGTATGGGCAATTCAGAAATTCAGGTAATTACTTAAGATGCCAGTATGTTAAATAAGCACCCGTCTTGATTTGGACAATATGTCAATTAAGGCTTAGCCCCAGTTCTACTTAGTAAAACTTACAGCACTGGTTTAAATGCTGCTATCAGATGTGCAAAGTAAAGGGACTAAGCTCACCTCTGCTTTAAGCTTTCATAAACCTGACTGACTCAGGAGTGGGGAGACAATGAATATATGACTGTGCACTCATTGGACTGAATATAAAGGTCCCATCCTCTGCCATGACTGAGGGAAGGGGTGGTGGTGGAAATGCAATCTGTCGTCACAAGGTGGTTTATTATTCAGTGGAGCATGAGACCTTCCTGGCCCTCAGAACTGCCGTTTAATTTGCACCTCATTGAGCCAGCAAAGATGAAACCTGCCAAAAAATGCTAAAATGAGTTTGCATTTAGAGGAAAGAACTAAAAAGTGCTTCCAATGCTTGAGTGACTGCCTAGAATTGCCAGTAATAAACACTGTTTGCCTATTGCCATGGCAATACAATGATGTGCCTGCCTCTGTGCTGTCATATTCCATGATGGTAGCTATAATGTCACAAACATACTTGCACTTTGTAGGCAAAACAGAAAGAGGAAATGGAGTGAAACAAAAAGCACTACTGTTCATATGCATCACTGATAAAGGGATGTGCGGAAAATATGCATGGCGTCTTAAATTTGGCTTAACCTTTTCAGTAGACTCTAAAATCATTCTTTATGCAGAAAAAAATTCAGTTGATGGAAAAATGGAAACGTTAGTGAGGAACGAGACATCTTGCTTGCTGTGCCCCAAAAAAGAAACTAAGAAAATACTCAGCTTCCACTTGGCTCCTCTGGCCTATTTGAAGTACTGATTACCTTGGAAATTCTCAAAAGCACAGATGGCAGAGGTGCAAAAGACTTATGAGATCACCTAAAGCATTACCTCACTAGCACGAAAAAGTTTTGTGTTGTCAAGAAATTTTTCAAGAGAAAGTCATGTTTACTGTTAGCTTTCCTGATAAGCTTAGACCTGTAGTTAATCTCTGAAAAGCTGTTTATTTCCTTGAAGTTGCTACAGGGGACACCATCTCTGCAAAGCTAAAGTTTACTCTAGATACTTATTATAAAGACAATTTTCTACTTTCAGTAGCTCTACTTGAATAAAATTTCATCCTTATAACAGGTGGATTTTTTTAGGAGAAATTTTATCTTTTCTGGAGAAACTATATATAAAGAAACTTTTATAACTCATCATCACTTTAGCTTTTGTAGATACCATTTGAGTTCAGTGGTGTAAATTAGTGTGAATTCACTCAACCCAGTGGATCTATTAACACCCACTAGAAATCTGGTCCTTGGTCTTTGTCCTGAATACAGGAATGTGTATACTCTTTTGTCCATCTGCACTGGAATATTCTGGAAACTGCCTGTTTGCCAAAAACATTAAATCACTGGGTGTTTTTTTGTTGTTTGTGTGTTTGGTTGTTTTTTCTTTGGGGGGGGGTGGGGGGGGGGTGGGGGGGTAGGTAAAGAGGGAGGCTTCCAGAGGCTTTCAAGTTGCTAGCTTAGCAGAAAATGCAATAGAAACATCACCTAAGGACGTGATGTTTCTTCTGTTCTCATCCTTTAAGAATATCTCATTCCCAAATGTTTTTGTTTCTTGTGTGTAAAATGCAGATAATGGTAATCCTTTGTAAAAAGCTTTGAAATCTCTATTTGAAACATGCTGTTCATAGCAGTAGCCTGCAGGCTATTACTGCATTTAAATAGACTGCCACCCTGATTTAGCAGAGAGAGGTGGCGTTAATCCTGAAGTCTCTTGGACTGTGGCATAAGGTTTCAGGCTTGGTTTCCCCACTCACTAGCCTTTCATGCATGTGCAAAACTCTTTCTTTTGTCTGTTGAGGTATGGTCTGAGACACTGAGTGCTGAGAGATCCAGTGAGATTCTCAGTTTGGTGGTGCTATTAATAAATCTTGTGATTGTTTTAAAAATAATTGTACTGATTTTAAGAGGACAGCCAGAATTTGCTTTTTCAATGAATGTATTCCGTGAATGACAGTACAAAAATGTTGTGTTTCCTCCCTACCAATAGTCTAAATATAAACTGATCATAAATTAAAGACAAAATAATAATGTAAGTCTGATTTATCCTCAGTGACGTCATACAGTTACATTGTGCACTTGAAATTTTCCCACTTTTACTGTAATTGCCAAGAATATAGTGTCTCTTGACTAAAAATAATCATTTTTTCTTATCTCGACAATGTTTCTGAGGGAGGAAAGCCTAAGGGGTCCTTAAGGCTGAGAAAGATATTGATGTTATTCCATAATATTTTCTGAGTAAACAACAGTAGTTCTTTGCTCCATGAGTGTTTTCAATTGTATTTGGTTATTTTTTTCCAGTGGGAAAATTATTTCACCTGTCTCTAAGTTACACCCATCTGAGATTCCAGACTCTTTATGGTCCATTTGGATATCAGAAAAACTGGAGGAAGAATTAATGATTTCCTTGGGTGTCCCTTTTCTCTTGCCTCTGGTAGGAAGACCTCCTACCATACTGGCTGCCTTTGAATTGTCATTTCATAGAATCATAGAATAGTCAGGGTTGGAAATGATCTTAAGATCATCAAGTTCCAACCCCCCTGCCGTGGGCAGGGACACCTCACATTAAACCATATCACCCATTCAGAGGGTATTGTGGATTGGAACAGAGCCACATAGCCTTCCACAGGCTTCCTCTTTTTCGTGGTTGGATATTATGGAGAAATTGGTATAAAAATTGCTATTTGAAATTTTTCTGCTTTTGATATTCCTTCCTACAAAGTAGTGCTCTACAGCAGTGCTGCAGAAGGAGAAAAGAAGGTGCCCAGTAGGCTTAAAGTGCCTTCGGAAGTATACATGAGAGCTTGAAATAGATTCTTCTGTTCCTCCCCTCTCCCATCTCTGTTATAATTGTGTTCTTTAAATGACTGGAGAATTGGTTACAGATGGAGAGGGCTCTCCCACGTACACTGCAGCAAACAATATTAAGGCACACTCAAGGGAGATGGTGCTGCTCTTAGCTTTTCTATGTTCTACCTGGGAGCCAATGGTCCAGACAAACCGAGTGTCATAGCAGAAGGGTGGTGCAATAGTTCTAGGGAAGTTCTAGGGAGCAGGGCTTGATTCTTACCCTGCAATTCTGAAAAAGTCCTAAAAACATACTCTGACCAAGCCATGCTGTAAGAGGTGTATGCTAGCAGGGTACTTTGTTTCTGAGGTCTAGGCTCATGCTTGTTGAGAGTTCAACACTTTTGATTATGTACTATAATTACAGGACTTAAAACCTTGTGGAAAACAGGACAGGATTGCTTCCTATAAATGGCTGTATCACTTTGCATGCGCTGAGATGTATTAATAAAATGCAGCCTAGACTATTTGTTTTAACTTTGGTCTTATTTCTGTGAGTGCCATTCACTTTGTTGGTTTTTTGTTTGTTTGGTTTGGTTTTGGTTGGTTGTTTTTTGTTTTCCACCCTTTCTTTTTTCTACCTCTCTCATTTAGGTTTAGAAGTACCAGTGCTACCTATTGAATTTCATTTCACAGCACTTTTCACTGTGGGGAGGTGGTGGGGGAAGAAGTAATGTTGCTTGGTTTTAATACAAGAGTATTTTTTCTTGAAGATCCATTTTTGGATTTAAGCATATGGAATCTCAACATCTTTCATATTTCTATACAAAACTGTCAGGCAAAAGTTGTTAGAACAAAGCAACAGATACTGGGACTGAGAAGTTTTTCTTCTGCCTCCTGATTTCATGGATTTGTTTTCCATGATATTGCATGGAAGGAAAAAACCCTTACATGCACAACAGTTTTAATTTTCATCATAGTGTACTCACTGGTAGTGCAGACTTTCAGCTGTAATATAATCCTGACCTTTTCTCTGAAACCTGTGAAAGTTTGCAAAGTTTCCAAAGGCAAAATCTGTCTAAGGGTGCTGTACATTTAAAGTAAAGGGACTGAAAAAAAGAAAAGCATGGCTTTTCACTTAGGCAAATTAATTTGTCATTCTGATCTCATGCCCCCTTTTGTTAAATCAACCAGCCATTTATCGAGTCAGACATCCTTACTGTTCCAAATTGTGCCCCACGGAGACCTTATTCAGTTTAGCTTACACACTCAGTGGAGAGCCAGCAGTGTTTATTATGAGGTTTGAACAACAGGAGAATCATTTACACTGTTTGGGAAATTCAAATGTAACCCTTTTATATCTTGTGATGGAAATTGCCAGTCTTAAGCAACATGTCAAGACATAAACAAAAGATCACTCTCTCTGTGAACCTGACACTTTCGTAATGGAATAGGCTACATAGGACTGGTTACAAAAAAACTGAAAAAAAAAAGCATAAACTATTGATTTTACTGGGCTTCGCCCCAGACTTAGTGTTTAAAATTTGGACTAAGTTTCTGTACATGCATATATGTACAAAGTGTTTCATATCTTTTTAGTGTTTCCGGCAGAATTTATAATGTTTTTCAAAAGCAGAATGAAACAAGAAAAAATATTTGCAGAACTGAGGAACTCATTCTCACATGATACCTGATGTAACATGACAGCAGACAGCAGAGATGTTCTTCCATATTCAGTAAAATACCACTTATGGCAATTAAATAATTGACCAGGTGCCTCCAACAAACAGGTATACATCAGGGGAAATGCCATGTCAACAGCATTCAATTTGCATTAGCAAAAAATTATAAACAACTGAGGTAACAAAAATGTGATATTAAAATGAACTGATTAGATCTCTAGAAAACACTGTTAATTGTTCAGATTGAATTTTATATTATCTAGGAGAAAAATGGAAAAACATGTACTAATATTTGTGAAGAGCTATGAGCACTAAACCACTAGTCCTAAAATAAAGTGCATTTGGATGTAAGATTTTGCTTTAATCAACAATACCGAGGGTACAATTGGGAATTTCAGATCACAGATCAGCTTCTCTTCTAAGAAGCAGTTCCTCTTTTATTCCCTCAGTGCTTAAGGCAGCCATTTGTGAAAGAGAGATTTGTATTAGGAGAATTGCTAATTTCTAAATGTTATTTTAAAAGTTGTAGGCAAACACTTCATGTAATTTTTTTAAATAATACTTTAAGAAATTGTTCCTTTGTTTTCTGAAAGTCGTTTTGAGTCTATTCCCATTTCCTTTCCCAAGTAACTCACATTATGTTCCCAGAAAACTCTTAAATTTTTCTCTAAACAGGGTCATAATTTAAAAAAAAAACTGCCAAGAGAAATTGATCTGAACACAAGGCTATCCCATGCTTGTTTAAAAATATGGATTTTAAGTTATTAGACTTGATATCTGCAGTCGTTTTAGCTTGTTGATCCTTTATCAGCTGGGATGCTTTAGTGGGCATTCCAAGTATTAAGTACTGTTCTGAATGGAAAACAAGTGGGGAAATGACACCTCAAGAACAGCCTGAACTTTTGTCCAGGTGTTTTCCTCTTACAGAAAAAAGAAGTATTGTTGTTTTGGGGAAGACTCCTGCCCTCCTTACTCTGGTCATACAGGCCTGAATAGAGTATTGCGCCGTTAAGTACTTTATGGTTGGCTGGTGCATTATCCAGTTATGGCAAAGGGCAATTTAAGTTCCTTCTTACTGCAGCAGCCCGTTTCTGTTACATATCATTCTGCCTTTAGCTTAACATCTGATGACAACTGGCAATAAGGTAATTAGGAAGATGCTACTGCTGACTTGAATTATAAATACTCTATTAAATGCAAAAAACATTATGTTCACTGCTGAACTGTACTGTTGTTGCATTGTGCATTCAAAGCCAGGAAATGTTGTTTAAAGCGGCCTTTACTCTGCCCCCTGGTGTATGTGCATTACAATAAAGTCTTTAATTACATTTCAACTGTTTCTCGTATCATAGACTGCACAAACATTCTGTAGTTTTGAGTTTTAGCTACAAACAAAAAGCTTACCATAATACTGCTCTTTTCTGTATAAATTAAATGTTCATGTCATTTAGGGGTATGTTGTAAATACTGTGTTAAGAAAACTTCAGCAGAAAAGAAGTAAGATTAAATATTCATAGCAGATAACATATACATGAAAAATCCATGCTTTCAGCATAAATGTCCTTTTGTACTTCTTATTTTAGAGTTTTAATTTTCAACAAACATGTTTAGGAATGTGTCGTAGTGTCATGTGTTGTGTGAGTTGTGTCCTTCGGGAGCGGGGGGAGGAAAGGGGGGGAGTGAGAGAGCGACTGTGTGATTTACAACTGAGCTTAAACCACAACAGAATGGGACAAAATCGTGTTTTCCTGAAGTCTCTCTATATAAAAATGCTATAAAAAAGCTGGATTTTTTGAGTATTATTACTACTATGTTATTGCTGTAATTACTGCATCTCCTTATCTCTAGCATTTTAGTGTTTGGAACACACAACTCTCCTTTTGTGAGGTGGAGAATTAAAGTGCAGAGATAGGTCCCTAAATGGTTTTAGTTCTCACACTGCCTTCTGACCTGCTGTCACTGACATTGCTGGAGCTCAAGAGGATGCATGCAGATTGCCTTTAAAAACTAGACAATGTGGACACACTGGGCCCATGCTAAGTGGTCCATGCTTACTTCTCTTATAATTTGCACAGTACAGGGTGCTTTCTATGCAGTACTGTCCCCCTTCTTTAGTGGCAAGACTACTTAGCATAGACAAATCCATTTTACCTTAGGATGGCAATCCAAAGCTCAGCAAAATCCTAAACTCTAACCTCAATTTACAATCAGTACCACTACAGGCATCAGGAGTATAAGGACACTGAGTACCACTACCCTCTCTAAGAAATCTTTTTTAGGGTTAAATAACTCTTTCTCTGGAGATGCGTATCTTTTTCTTTGCACTGTTGGAAGGAAACCTTGATATCTGGTGTAGCTTGGATACTTTGCATCATTGTAAGTTTAATGAGATCAGCTTGGTTCAAAGAGTCTAGTCCACAGTTATGTTGTGAGTTTACAGCTCATCAGGATGCAAGAGCAGGACTATCTATCTGATTCAGACTGTCACCCTTAGCAATGGGACCTTCTTCTTGCATCTGCTGTAAAATTGAAACACTGAGCATTAGAAGTTAAATACACAGCCTCATCCCCTGTGGCTTGCTAAAAATCCCATGAACTGGAATCAGTTAAATTCTTATGCCCTTTTCAACTGAATGAAAAATGATTTAGCGAAACCCAAGTGAATTACCCACTACTGCTAGCCTCTATGCTTGATTGAAAGTTACAGTGCATTGGCCAAGCCTGAGAGATTATGAAGAAGATGGGACTGCATAAATCTTGCCCGTAGACATGCTAAACAGCTAATAAGCTTGTGTGTAGTCATTAAAGTAAGAGATACCATGTTAGAGGCTACAATGGAATTTCAAAGTTGAATTTCTTATTAGCTCTACTGTAACTGAATGGTTCTTTGTTATGGCTAGCAGAAACTAAAAGACTTAAAGAAAAGAATGCTCAAGTAAAGCCTGTAACAAACGCATGAAGTTGTGCACTATGTTACTGCAGAATTTTTCCTTCCAAAAATCCTCTTGTTCATAAAGGGCAGATTGTATTTACATAGTTAGATGGCTTAAGGAGTGTCGTGGTTTAAACCCAGTCAGGTAACTTGTTCACTCACTCCCAGTGAGTGGTGCCGAGCTGACAACAATCGAGGTCCGTGTCTCCGTCGTCCCCACCGGGGTTCTCCCCCACTCCCGGAAGAACGGGGAGGAGGATCAAAAAAAAGGTGCAACTCCCACGGGTTGAGACAAGACCAGTCCAGCAACCAATGTACACAAATCACCACCGCTACTATCAACTACAACAATGATAAGGGAAAATAACAAGGGAAGAGAACACGATACCACCGGCCAAGAAGACGAGTTCCACCCGGAAGCCCTTGTCCTTCCGGGTAACTCCCAGTCACCCCCCACCCCGGCCATGACGTGCTGTGGTATGGAATACCTCCCTGGCTAGCCCGGGTCAGGCGCCCCATCTCTGCTTCCTCCCGGCTTCCCCTCCTCCCTGGCAGAGCATGAGCCTCACAAAGTCCTTGGTCAGGGTAAACATCACTTAACAACAACTGAAAACATCGGCTTCACCAACACTGTTCTCAGGCTGGAAGTCAAAACACAGCACTGCACCAGCTAGCACAAAGGAAAAAAAAAAAATGACTGCTACTGCTGAACCCAGGACATTATCCACCCCTTATTCCATACCATTCATGTCGTGCTCAGATCCCACATTTTCAATACACCATCGCTCTCCCATATATATACATCCATATACATACAAACCAAGAGGAAAAGATCATTTTTTTAGTGCATGGACCAATCCCTATAATGCTGCCAAGTCCATTCGGTCCATGATGTTCAAAGTTCATTCTCTGTTGGGATGATGGCTGGAGGGAAGTCAGGGCCAGTCGCTGGTGACCTGGAGACATCTAGTTGATGGGCTATAAAAGCATTACACAGCAGGCAACAGCATACAATTGAGTTCACTGGCTGTTTTCCCCTAAAATCAAATCCCCCTGAGGTATACATCGGACTTCCCCATCTTCCCGCATTACCCACCAAGTATATCCAGGTTCCTGAACAAAAGCAATCCCACGAGTGGGTTTGCCTTTACCTGAAGCAGGAATAACCCAGACTGTCTTCCCCAGCAAATTCTTCATATGCACCACGGGAACTTTGTCCCCCTCTACAATATGTAAAAGTTCTGACTGGGCTGGGCCAGCCCTGTTGGCAAATCCTCTGGTGTTGACCAACCAGGTGGCCTTTGGTGTGTATCCCAATGCTTGAAAGTTCCCCCACCCATTGCTCTCAGTGTAGTTTTTAACAGCCCATTGTACCGTTCGATTTTCCCAGAGGCTGGTGCATGATAGGGGATGTGATATACCCACTCAATGCCATGCTCTTTGGCCCAAATATCTATAAGGTTATTTCGAAAATGAGTCCCATTGTCTGACTCAATTCTCTCTGGGG
Source organism: Pezoporus wallicus (assembly GCF_028554395.1). Classification (NCBI taxonomy): domain Eukaryota; kingdom Metazoa; phylum Chordata; class Aves; order Psittaciformes; family Psittacidae; genus Pezoporus; species Pezoporus wallicus. Next base: position 7,784,315 of record NW_026642052.1, read on the forward strand.
TGCGGTGTCGCCACAAAATCTGTTTCTCAAGGCCCAGGATAGTGTTCCGGGCAGTGGCATGGGGCACAGCGTATGTTTCCAGCCACCCGGTGGTTGCTTCCACCATGGTAAGCACATGGCGCTTGCCTTGGCGGGTTGGTGGCAGTGTGATATAGTCAATCTGCCAGGCCTCCCCATATTTATACTTCAGCCATCGTCCTCCATACCAAAGAGGCTTTAACCGCTTGGCTTGTTTAATTGCAGCACATGTTTCACACTCATGAGTAACCTGGGCAATAGTGTCCATTGTTAAGTCCACCCCTCGATCACAAGCCCATCTGTATGTTGCATCTCTGCCCTGATGGCCTGAAGTGTCATGGGCCCACCGGGCCAAAAATAATTCACCTTTATGTTGCCAATCTAAGTCCATCTGAGCCACTTCAATCTTTGCCGTTTTATCCACTTGTTGGTTGTTCTGGTGTTCCTCAGTGGCCCGACTCTTGGGTACATGGGCATCTACATGACGTACCTTCACTACCAGGCTCTGCACCCGGGCAGCAATATCTTTCCACAGTGCAGCAGCCCAGATGGGTTTACCTCTGCGTTGCCAGTTGCTCTGCTTCCATTGCTTCAACCACCCCCACAGGGCATTTGCCACCATCCATGAGTCAGTATAGAGATAAAGTACTGGCCACTTGGCCGAACGACTCGTAACATCGTCCTTGTACGGAAACCTTTCTTTCACATCTGCCAAGAGCCGCCTCCAAAGGCTGAGGGACTTTTTCTCTCTTGCAATTGCTTTGTCAATTCCCCCTTCTCTAGCAAGTGATCCCAGCTGCTTGGGTTCTGTACCTTCTGGTTCGTGACCATCGGCCCCATTGTCCCAGCATCGGAGTAACCAGGTGATGATGTGCTCCCCTGGTTGACGGGTAAAATCTTTTCGCATATTCCGCAGCTCGGTTGAGGTCCGAGGTCGAGAAGTTACCTCTTCTTCTTCTTCTTCGTCATGTGATGATGACTCCTGATCAGATTCTGGACCGGGTGGTGAATTCATTGGTTCTTCATCTTGCTTCACCCTTTTTGCCTCCTTTTTGCTTGTTCTCTTGCGTACAGGGGCAACCGATATTGGTACGAATTGGTCCTCTGGTTTGGCTGCAGTGATTATCACTGTGGTTTGAGTAGCAACTGTACTTGTTGCTGGGGGTGGTGTAGCTACTGTGCTTGGAGCTGGGGTAACCACGCTGTCTGTTGCAGTTGAAGTTTGAGCAGCTGCTGTACTTGCCACTGGGGTAGCTGCTCTGTTCATTGAGGCCAAAGTTTGAGTAGCGACTTGTACTTGTTGCTGGGGTTGGTGCAGCTGCTGTGCTTGGAGCTGGGGTAACCGCGCTGTCTGTTGCAGTTGAAGTTTGAGCAGCTGCTGTACTTGCCGCTGGGGTAGCTGCGCAGTTCATTGCAGCCAAAGTTTGAGTAGCGACTGTTGCTTTGCCCTCAGATCCGCCGACATTCTTTTCCTTTTGAAGGTGCTGGATAGTGTTGAGCAAGGCCCTGTAAGCATAGGCCAAGCCCCAGCATGTTGCCGTGATTTGTCCATCTCTGGTATGGCCAGAATGACCACACACCTCATTTAAGTGTTTTACTAATTCTTCTGGATTTTGCAGTTGTTCGGTAGTGAAATTCCAAAGTATTGGAGGGGCCCACTGACCTAGATACTTGCCCGTACTATCCCACACACCCTGCCACTCATGGCTGTCCAGCCTCAGGGAAAATCTCTCGGTCCTCCTACATTGTCGTTTGACCCCAGACAAGACCCAAACCTGATTCTGCTTAACTCTTGAAATCAGTCGTGGGCAAAAGACACTCTGTATGCATGCTAGCATGGTGATTCCCATCACCATCAGCAAACAAGTCTCAACAGCATTAAAATGCCATTCAAAAAATTCAAAACTCTCAAATGTAAATGGTCTGGGGGGACGACTAGGAGGGTAAAAGGATGTCTCCTTCACAGGTTGAGCACCTGAGAAGGAGAAAAAAGATGTGTAATTGCTAAGCACCTCCATCATATACCTCCCAAAGTATAAAGGTGGTGACCACACTGGGAACATAAGCCAGATCAGTTTCATGATCAATGATTCTATTGTATTACAAGTCATTACCATAAAGTACAATGGGATAAAAACCTTAGCCCAAGCCCCACACTTGAAAAACACTAATACAGCAAATACCGGATGGACGTAAGATACGATATACTGAAACTGTGAGATCAAGAGGAAAAGCCTTGAGAGCCAATAAATCAGCATTGTGACGAGTGACTGCAAAATCCAGTCAGATCTGTTCTTATCTCAACACCTCGTGCCCCACGTTGGGCGCCAAAAAGAACTGTTGTGGTTTAAACCCAGTCAGGTAACTTGTTCACTCACTCCCAGTGAGTGGTGCCGAGCTGACAACAATCGAGGTCTGTGTCCCCCCCCCCACCGGGGTTCTCCCCCACTCCCGGAAGAACGGGGAGGAGGATCGAAAAAAAGGTGCAACTCCCACGGGTTGAGACAAGACCAGTCCAGCAACCAATGTACACAAATCACCACCGCTACTATCAACTACAACAATGATAAGGGAAAATAACAAGGGAAGAGAATACGATACCACCGGCCAAGAAGACGAGTTCCACCCGGAAGCCCTTGTCCTTCCGGGTAACTCCCAGTCACCCCCCACCCCGGCCATGACGTGCTGTGGTATGGAATACCTCCCTGGCTAGCCCGGGTCAGGCGCCCCATCTCTGCTTCCTCCCGGCTTCCCCTCCTCCCTGGCAGAGCATGAGCCTCACAAAGTCCTTGGTCAGGGTAAACATCACTTAGCAACAACTGAAAACATTGACTTCACCAACACTGTTCTCAGGCTGGAAGTCAAAACACAGCACTGCACCAGCTAGCACAAAGGAAAAAAAAACACATGACTGCTACTGCTGAACCCAGGACAAGGAGTAAGAACAAACTTGTTAGAGAAGTGCATATGACAGAAGCACATCAGAATTGACTGAGAGTCGAAGAGAGATTGTTTTCTTTCTGTTGTGCTGTAATGTTTTTATACTACATTTTTTAATTGATTTCATTTGTATTGGTGCATTCTGCTCTTTTGGTGCAAAATTTCTTGTGCTTGTGATTAAGACTTCTTTGTCTGGTGAAAATGAATTGAAATATACTAAGAGTGTTCTCACAGCCTTTGAGTGTTCTGTTTATTTTTGTTTTTGCCATCTGTGTTAATTGCAGCAGGAAAGCCTAGCTTCTAATCTTAATACAGCACATGCAATGTTTTTGAATAGTGAGCAGGTGAAATATGAAAAGAAAAAGGAAAATGATTTTTGCCTCTCAAACCAAAAGGACATTCTAAAGGGCAGGCTGTTCTCAGCATCTACTTGTTCTAATTCCTGGAATACTTCTGCTAAATTAATTTCCACCTAAGAATCCCTCTGGGCAAAGGTCACAGCTCTTATATATATTTATAAGAACTTATGTTCTTATATACGCACACAAAGTGAGAGAGAAAGTATCACCTACTGCACTTCCTAGAGAGTACTGAACCCTCTACAAGCTCAGTTTTATGTTCACATCTAAGTCTCTGGCCACATACATAGTAATAATATGTACAATTCAAATGAGTCTAGCTCAATTATATATCCTTTTAAAATGTTTTCTGTGTGGATTTTATAAACTCTGTTGAGATGGGAATTGCTGAGTCAATGCTAAAACTAACAATATCAAATAATAAGAAGACTCTTAGCACTATTTTCATCATTGGGAACTGAAAGAAAGTAGGAAAATAGACTTACTTTTACCTTTTTTGTAATGCCCCAGGTTCTCATCTAGATATGACAACACAAATCCAATATGTAGTAAACATGTTGAAATGTTCTGGCCTTTACAGTTTTCCCAGCCTGAGGTAAGAAAATGGGTTATTTAATCTCGTCTGGATCAGACTCATTAGGACTGCGGCATGTCTTCTTCATTCACAAATGGCAAGCAGAGACCTGATGTCTTGTTTCTCAAGGGCTCTTAATCGTGTTACATGCTGTTTTCTCAAAATAATCTCTTCCTTGATTATCTGCGCAATGTCAGGCTCCCTTCCTCCTAAATACATACATTGTTTTCTTTACTTTCACTGGCTTGTGTGTACTGTGAAAAGTACCTTTGAAGGCTATTCAGCTTCTGATTATGTTAAGCCAAAGTGTTTGGCACAGATTTTGTGTGGCATAACTGATTTCCTTGTTGACAGGCCCAAAAACAATTTCCTTGAAACTAGTTAACGTGTATCTTAATGTCAGGTTGTTCTTCAGCTTGGAATGATTAAATCAAGTGGGCTTACAATGTTCAGATCTCCAAATTACACAAAATTGTACCCTTCTGTCTGAAAAAATGCCATGAAACTTGGTCTGCTTTACAAAGTAACCAAAGATAGCAGTAGGTATTGACTAAGATACCAAAGTATCTTAAGAAACAGAGCATCACCTTTCTGTTAGAATTTGGGTTAATAACTCAGATCAAATCCTTACATCTTGACTTGTATCTTCCTGACATTTTACTCAGCAAAATCAGCAATATACAGACCTCTAAACAGAAATTATTAAGCAGAACCTTGCACAGTTCTACAGATAACTGAAACACACACATGCACATGTGCATGTCTGTGACCGTTTAATTTAATACCCACTGTGCAAATGCCACAGGAAAACCAATTTTGCTTTCCAAATTCGTGATCAGCGTTGGCCAGATTTTTGGTTTGGTTTACTGGGACTAAACTATATTACAGAGTAAACTATTATTCAGTGTAAGTCAGAATACCAGAAGGAGGTCCTAACTAATTATGTAGATGTATTACGATTAATAAATAATAACTGCAATTACTGAGGAATGGCTTAACCAATGAGGTCTTTAATAAATGTTTAATAGTTAAAATCCACAATAAACAAAACCAGATGGCAATATGCTATATTGCCAAGTCCCACTTGTGCAGCACAGGATATACAGCCTTATTAGTTCTGAAAGCTTAAATGAAAAGTGTCTCAAAAGTATTTGCCTTAAGAAGAAGTAACTGGAATGTATTTTCATTCTTTGTGTCATTGTGTGACTGTATAGTGCCCATTATAACCCCAAAGTAGAAATGCCTTTTTTGTATCATTCATTGATTTCCCAAAGTTATCCACATGCTCCATTTATTTCTTTTAATTACAATTTTGAGAATAAAACTCAATAGCAAAATGGGAATGAATATGGCTGATGTCTGTACCAAACCTTCTAATAACATAGCTTTTAGATGAAGTCCATAGCTAGCCTATTGCTCCTTGCTTCTCTACAAAAGAGAGATATATATTTTACTTTTCGTTGGAGCTGTGGTTAATCTGTCTCTGTGTAGATGATCTTGGTCTGGATTCCATGTTCTCATTTGATGGCTAGGGCCCTAGGTCCAGATTTCACTCTGGCTTCTCATTCACCTAAAAATCAAATTTTGTGGACCCCTTTTTAAAAATATGAGCACAAGTTGTCTTGGTCTACATGGCAGTACTGCTGAAGAATGGCTACAGATTGTGCTCAATGTCCTAACATGAACTGACATAGGGTAGGCATAAACTTTGTGTCTTGGTTCTCCTTTTGTAAACAAAGATGAAAATACTTCTACACATAACATTTCCAGGAGCTTAGCAGAAAATATATTAAAGATGATGAAGCACTTACATATGAAGCTGTTCATAGTTATATAAATATCCCAATTAATGGCCATAAATTACTGGATTTTGTGTGACAGTATAGATTAGTATTACTATGCAGAGCATAGAATTATTATCAAACAAGAAAAAGAGTATATTCAGTGACGATAAAAGAAGCTATAAAAATAAGTCTGATAGAAAGTGGTTATTTGTAGGGTATAAAATTAGACCATGGAAAACATTGTCACAAGTTTAATTAAGACATTTTGCTCAGTATAATTCAAACATGATTAGGATTTATATGAATAAATAACAAACTGGAACTAAGTTACCTTGGTTAAAATGTGGCTTTAAAGCACCATGTACTTAATAAGTAAATCTATAAATAGTCCGTACGGGCTTCTTACATCTTGTTCTACTGAGTATTTGCAACTCACGTGAGCAAGAAGCGCCTCAGAAAGGGACATGAACTTACAAATTAAGAAAAAAGAAAGAAATCCAAAATGTTCTTTTGGATCTTTTAATTCTTAATAATAGGAAAAGGATAAAAAGACATTTCTGTAATGTCTGATGGAAAACTGTGGAAGGCAAGGAAATGTTTCATTCTGTTTACAGCTGAGTTGCAGACAGAGTGGGTGAAAGGTGAGGAAGGATGAAATGGGAAGAGGGTGCAAATTTTCAGAGACTTAAATTCCCTCAAAAATGCTTTACTGGAGCACTGAATGCAGGGCTTACATATTGAATACTCATGATAAGTACTATGCATTAAAATTAAGAAATAATTTAAATATGTAACTCTTTGTATTTCCCTAATAGCTTGAAAATTTAATATCTTTTCCTTATTATTTTCAAAGCATTTTGCAGGAAAATGATTATGATCTGAAGGAAAATTTTTCAAAGCAGAACAACATTTTTTTGCATGTTTGGTGGTGCACTTTTTATCAGTTTCCAACTGAAAAGGATAATTAAACCAAATTTAAAAAAGTAATAAAGATCTGAATTAACTGAGACTTAAATGCAGTTTTTTTCAGCAACTAGAAATTTGGCTAAATGCTTAACTTATAGAGAGTGTATGAAACAAATAATGGCAGAAAATACATGTCTTCCCCTCTTTCCTGTTAGCTTCCTTTAAAATGTACTTTTTCCAGCTATCTGCATTGTCTTTTTCTTTATTAAATCTAATTTTTCTCCTCCTTTCTTCTTTCTTCTCCTTTCCAATGTGTTTCCTCCTCTTATTTTATCTGTCACAGTCCATTTTTATGCTTGCTGGTCCTAACATAACCCTTGCTCATCTTACTCCCAGTCTGCATTTCTTTTCCTTTCTCTCTTCTTTTCCTTCCGAACTCTCCTCACTTTCTTCATGCAGAAAAAAGGTTTTTAATCAGCAAAATTTTCTTGCTTGGAGAGGTAACAGTGAGGTACTGGAAGCAGGACTGTCATTAGGAACTGAAGTTCCTTCTTAGTAATTCCAGACAGTAATTTGACACAGTGAGATACTTATGGGTTAAGAGAGAAGGTGGTATCTCAGTCCACTAAGAGGGTTTTTACTTGCTGAACAGATGGCAGGTACGAGCGAGGTCTCTCACTTCCATTTAGGAGGCCTTGTGCGGAAATGTGTAAAAATTTTTCTTGTGCTGCTTAGAAAAGCATTAAAATCTTCACCAGTAAGTCATGTGGCAGAGTAATAAAATGCTGTCCAGTGCATGTATTATTTCTCTTCTGTAAAACACTTGTCATACTGATTCCTAAGAGATGATGAAATTACAGTTCAAAGACATAAAAGTACAAAACAAATACTAATATTATAATTACAATTATAATGGATTATTAATGTATTGAGAGAAGCGCTCTAGGTAGATAATTTGCATTATAACAGCTGAATTTAAGCTGTCAGTGCTTGTCTGAGATTTTTTACTAACTATGCTGATCTTTACTAATGGTATTCACCATCTATACATTTGCAACTGGACCTGCACCACATAACTGTAGGAACAGTAGCAAGAAACTAAACACAGGTTTTCACTCCTGTTGCCAATACATTCTTTGCACTACATTGTGATTTTGTGCAAGACATTCCCTTTTCCAAAAGGACTTTGTTGTCACAAACTTGCAAGTTCATGACCTAAGAATAACCCTAAGTATGACTTCTAATTATGACCTAAGTTCAAGTTAGTTTTACTTTTCCCATTGTAGAGCTTTTATAATACTGTCTATGGGGTATTAATTTCTAGTAGGAGCTGAGAAGCTTCTCAGAATGCAATGTTGTCAACATGAGAAAAGTCTATGTGTATTCATTTTCAGAACGTTTAGAATGGGAAGGAAATGCCAAAACAGATATAATCTACTTAAATATGGGCTTCCATATTGTGGCATTAAAACACATAAAAATAAAATATATAGTTTTATTGCCAAATTTCTCCCTGTTGAGAATAAGCACACCACCCTCATGTTGAAAGAATGAAGTATGACATCTCAAAATTAGAGCTTTATTAAATAACACCCCCCCCCCCCCCCCCCAAGTAGATGTTTATTTCATAAGCAGCTGTCCTACCAGTGTATCATATCAGTGGTCTATGTTAACAGCAAACCTTTCTTGTGTCCTAAGTGTGTATGCAAAAGGCCATAAATGCAGTCTCTGCCCTTTGGTTCACCTTCTAAATACGACACATTATGCCTAAAAGTGGGAAAGGTGATGCAGAATGTAATTCTAAACCAGAAAATTCTTTTTTTTTTTTTCATCTTACTTCCTAAAAACCCTTTAGTATAATTGAGGGAACTGCTGGAGAGGTACAAGAAGCAGATTTTGAGAACACCAGATGGGGAAGCAGACTGGATGGTGGGCAGAGCCACTGAGACAATTTGGCAGGAGCTGTAATGTCCAGGTACTCCAGAGGTGTCTGTGCTGCTATCCTTACCTGCTGGCCGGGGTGTATTCCTTAACATGCTCCCCTGAAACTGAAGTCACCAATTTTCTGCACAACACTTTACTCTTCTGCTACATCTTGTTGGCCAGCAGAGTGAGGCTTGAAGGAAAATCTAGTATCACTCCCCTCCTCCGTCACCCTCCCAGCTGTAAATAGGACCATGGAAAAATGACTGTGTGTTTCAGTGTCTTTTCCACAGTGCTCCCACACTAGTTCTTTTTTCAAGGTCACTATGACATTTTTACAACTGCCACTCAAAGAAATAACACAGAAACTAGCTGCAGTTTCAGTGGCTATGGTAGCAATTTCAGTTATTTAAAAGAGCTAAAATAACCAGAAAGTTCAATTGGTGAGCAGCCTATTTATCTGGTGATTCAGACATCATTTGAAGATAATGTTTTCTGGAATTGATGCGTATCTGTGTATGTGCTGAATCCAGGAGAGAGCTTTTTCTTTTTGTAAGAGGGCAATCAGCTGAGCACTACGCTTGCTCTGTCTGATTTGTTATCTTGGACACTAAGAGTTTGGAATTTTTCAAGAGTTAGATTTTAAAATGTGAAGTATTCTGAGGAATAAAATAAGTTGTTTTTCTCATTCATTCACTTTCTGAAGTTCTATGAATTAAATAACTGACATTCCAACCCTTGCCATTCATGAAACTTCAGTTAGCAAGAACTTATCCCAGTGGCTTTACTCAGTGGAGGCTTTCTACATGAGTAGTATTTAGTCACATGTAGATGTGAATATCATTAATAAGCCTCAGTTCTCAGAGGTGATCCAACACTATGCTGAAGCTAGTCATTCAAGGGCAAAATGATGAAAACCTGTGCATGCTACAAATACTACCTGTACACTATTTTAGATTCCCTTTATACTGCTGTGACTGACTTAATGAAGTGCAAAGAAAGAGGGGATCATTAATGAAATAGGAAATAGGTTTCCCCACCTGTAAAACAGGGATAATCATTCTTACTTTTCCTGAAGAGTATAAATAGCTGCTAGAATAATGTGCTCTGGTCTTGTAATTATTACTATTAGAAGGCAAGCAAAATGAAATGATTTATAACATGCTTTTAAATGGATATTCAAACTATGGAACAAATACTTTTCAGGGCTGTCTGAACACAGTTTTAACACTAATTAACAGGATTAGAATCTAATTTAATTAAATTCTCTTTGTATGAAAGAATTCTTTTGGGCGAATAATATTCTAGTCCTTTAATTTTTCTTGGTGATTTTTATTTACCAGTTAAACAAAACTGAAGAAGGAATAGTGAATCCGAAATAAGAGTTCTTGTGGTAGGAATATATAAAGATTAAATTAGATTGGTCTCTGAAGCAATTCGAGCTGTAAAAAGGAGGTCATCTAGATCTGTTACCTAGGTGTCATCTGAGCTGTGACTATGTGCATATACCCACACAGAAACTAGAGTGGATTCCACAGTCTAGATTACTGTCAATCTCTTCTATAAACAGGTCTTTCACTGCACTGTTAAAATAAGGAAGTTATTCAGCAGAATGAATACCCTCATTTCAGTAAATTTTGGAGGATTGTTCTCATGATGAGAAAGGCTAAAATATAAAGGGAAGTTTAGGTTAGATATATGGAAGAAGTTCTTTACTGTGAGGGTGGTCAGGCACTGGAATGGGTTGCCCAAAGAACTGGTAAATGCTGCATCCCTGGCAGTGCTGAACAGAACCTGGCCAGGTTGGACAGACCCTTGGGTGACATGGTTTCATGTGAGGTGTCCCTGCCCATGGAAGGCAGGTTACAACTGGATGATCTTAATGTCCTTTCCAACCCAAACCATTCAGGTTTCTTTTTGCTTTTTTTCATTTTTGAACTGCTGTATGAAAAAAAGCTGTGGATTTTCCTTTTTCCTGACTGCAGTAGGCTTCAAAATGGCGACATTTTCCTCTGAAGGGTATAAGTTCCCTCCTTTACTGACATCCCCTGGAGCTGAAAGTACTCTGCATCTTCAGTGCCCTGAGACTATAGTCATAGTAACTGTTACTCATTATTGCATGGAAGTTCAAGTATTTTGATAACTTTAAAAAGTCTTGTCTGAGTCTGTATTTATGTGTATACACACATGTACACATGCACTCATGAGCTTAAAAGGTTCTGTATTGCTTTCTTAATTACTTTGGGATTTTGAACAATAATCTTTAAATAGGTTTTTTTTTTGAACTTTCCTCAGCCAGGAAAGAAAATGATAATGTTAAACATATGATCTAAAGAATTACAAGGGCATTTAGATGAGATTTTTTTTTTTTATCATATAAGGCCCATGATTTACATTATTCTAATCATAAAGTGCATTTTCAAATTACAGAAGGCTTTAGTAATGATGAGAGAGATTGAAGTTAAAGTGAAGCTACAAAAATACACTGCTTTCCTTAGTTTAGGTAATTTCTTAGTGTGCTTGAATCATACTGTAGTGTTCGAATCCAGATTGCATTTGTGAATGTTATCATGAATTAATTTACATCATAGTTATAGGTGTAATTATATTTACTGGCTTTGTAGCAAATTGCTTTCAGAGTGAACTAGTGATTAAAATGCAGTTTCTAAACAGTACTGTTCATTAAGCTTAGTAAATAGTCTAGATGTATTGACTTCAACTGATTAGCTAGTCACTTGTATCATAAAAGAAATTTTATTTGAAACTGCTTATAGAATACTCAGTTTGTGGCATACTAATAGTTTACTCCAAAGAGACACCCATAGTAATGTTTTTAAAAAGCATGAACAATGATGAAAAATCTTATATCATTGAGCCATAAGTGGCTCAAACTTCACTTGTTTTTTAAAAAATGCAGTACTCTGAACATTATACTTGGTGCTACAATGCTCTTTCATTATATGTTCATATTCATAGGAAACCAGTTGTTAGTGAGTTTACTGCCTGATAGTTGGACTGAATTAAGCGGAAACTCGGGAGTTAGGAATATTTCTGCAGTAGAGGTAAGAGGAACAGGGTAACAGTGACCCTTTGTAAGGAAAATTATGATACTTAGCTGGCTGTGGGCCCCAGCTGTAAACACAAAGTTCTGGTTTTCAGTCTGTTTGACAAAAGATTGGACTTTTCTCTGGTTAGAGTCCATGGGAATATGGAGTCCTGGTTTACTGACATAACCCTATGGACCTCAGCCAAGAGCTGAAGGGGACACACTTGGACTTGTCTTCTGAAGTCTTGTGCTCGAAGCAAGGAGGAAGAATCTTCCGGGAGACCTGGCAGTATGCAGCGGTCAGAGCGACCGTGTGGCTCAGTGCAACAACCTGCCATGGTAACCTTCTGCTTTAAGTAGTCTCAAAGGCCACATGTGTATTAGTAAATGACGCGTAGTTGAGAACAGCCCTGGATATGGTGGCCAATAGCAGTGGGACAGCCTGCATCCCTACAGATAAACGCTGCCAAGGCGCCTTTTGGGAATGGCTCTGGGAAAGTGCTGCCTCTTGAACTTCGCACAGGAACTATTTGGGAAATTGTTAGCTGACAAAAAGAAGTATGCCAAGGACCACTGTAGCAATTTACTAATACATATAGTTGTGTTCCTGTGCCTGGGAAAGGTTCTGGTCTTCAGCTGAGCTGACTAGCATAGCCACAGGCTACTTTTGTAGCAAAGGTGCTGCTTCCTAGGAGGTGGTAAGCAAAGAAAGGAGTTGCTTTTGCACAGTTTATGTACCTGCATCTCTAATACAAAGTAGATTATGAATATGTTTAACTAAGCTTTTGCAAACACTGTCTTTTTGTGGGGCTGTTTTCTGAGAATGTGATTCACTTCTGATTCAAAAGCAATACAGCCATACCTACTGAGCCAGTGGATGCGAGTTAATAAATTCTGCTTGGTTGAGGGAATGTCTTTAGATCATGGAGATTTTGAGGTAAAGAGCCTTACTGAAATGTATTGGGCTGATGCTCACGGCAAAATTTTGGTCCCTCTGAAGCCATTTGAACTCCAGTGGAAGTCTGGCCCTGCTGCAATTTATTGTAATTTAACCTCTAATCTTCTAATGAAAGAGATTAAAGACAAAGACTTTTATGTAAAGATTTTTATTTCTTTTCTTTTTTTTTTTTTTTTCCTTTGGTAGCTATAGTTTCCTGCTGTGAGGGTTCTGCAATTTAATTTAAGCATGAACTATCTCAACCCTTTCTGGAATAACAGTTTAGCTCTGGGATCCCTGCAGACAGGGCTCCCAGGAGAAAAGGCCTGAAATATCTTGAGGAAAGATTCAAAGCTTCAGTAATGTTCCATTAAACCTGGCTGCTTTTAAAATAAATGGACACTTCATTGCCATAAGACATTTTACCTGTAGACATTCATTTGGTGTCTCATGTTTTTAAATGACTTTGCCCCCATATTGTAGTCAAACCTTAAGATATTACAGGAAAGAAGGATTAAGGAGAAATACTTATAATGACTGGCAAGATCAGTAATGTTAAGCAGAATGACTCAAGCTCAGATTTTAATTTCATGTGATGCTTGATGTGGCTTCAGGATGTTATTGTTTTGGTTGCTTCGTAGTATCAATTCATTAAAATAATTAGATGTGGCCTGGAAACCAGAAACATCCCACCTATGTATTTTAGAGATGGTCAGATTAAAGTATGTGGGGTTTTTTAATAAGCACAAATGGATATGTGCTGAGTATTTTAATGGAAACCTGAAACCACAAACCATTTTCCTGCCTGTATGTTTTATAAGCAAAGCACTAAAACTTGGAATAGATTTAAAACTCTCAAATCTTTTGTTCTAACCTAATTCCCATTTTAAATGAGTTTAGGTGAACAAATGGTTTTAACCTCAGGACTAAATCTAGTACACTAACCCTCAATTTCATCAGTATTTCATCAGTATTAGTGCTGTGGTAGCAGGTATAGACCCTTTTAAGTAATTAATATATCACTGTTACAGGCAGTGTTCACCTGTGTAAGAAGGGGTAGGAGCTCTTGTACAGGAAGTACAAGTATGTTGTCTTAGTATTTTTAGTAATACAGAAAATAACTCAGAAGTCCCACTTTAGCTGTTGCTCTGAATCTTTGGTCTTCTATCATCCTGACATTGGGAAAACGGATGACTGAAATCACAACAGAAGTTTTGCAAGAGGCTGTAATATACACCTGCATTACTGACATCGTAGGCTCTCTTGTAGGGCTTGCATCTGGACCTGAGCCACTCAGGTAATATTCAGGAGTCATTTTTTCTCCTTCTATATATTGCTTTTTATACAATGAGTGGTCAGCTCTTTTTTCATTTCAAGTAAGTGACTTTGGGAAATGAGGGAGGCAATATCATTTCTCAAAACATTGAGGTCCTGTGACTGTTCTAATTTTCTTCAGAAATTATTTCCAGAATCTTATCTAGTATTCTGTAAGGTCTTGTCTTCACTGTGGCAGATATGTGTTTGTCAATCATTGGCTTTTGGTTCTGGTGGGAAGGAGCAGCTACAGGAATCCGTAGTCACGGATGGAGAGGTGATCTCAGAGGTTGTAAAGGTCAACCCCATGACAAGAGTCCAATTAGCTGGGATGGCATCAGGCATTTGCCCATTCCTAATAGGGAGTCAGTGCAGAGATTAGAGCCATGCTGTGATATGCTTATGGTGGCCTCAGCTGGTGGGCAGCTGCACTTGCGTCAGATGGAGTTTCTCAGGAGCGTGCAGTTTCTTCCCCTGCTTACATGTTGCAGTAATCCAGCACAGGAATCAAGTATGTGGGTATTCACACCAGTCAAGCTGCTTCTATAACTGCCTAGCAAAATGGTCTAGTCAACCCACAAGTGGGAAAGTGTGGTATGTTTGGATATCCAGTTGCAAATGGACTTAAAAAGCTTTTAGGAGAAGCCACTAATAGAAAAGGACATTGTACAAAAAGTAGTTGGAACTATTTGTTTTCCACTTTGCAGATATTCCCTTTAGTGGTCCAGCTGCTGACTCCTGTTAGGCACTGAGTAACCTGAGAGATGGCTCTGCTGTGGCTATCCACAGCTGGGTATAGACTGTCAGTTATAAGAGAACAAAGTATTTTTGCTCTTTAAGAAGAACCTGGTCCCCAGATAAGTGTTGAAAGTTCAGAGATGAATAACTGATCTGATAAAATCTTCATAGCAGTAGTCAATGGACTCTGATGGGGCTCTGTGCATACGTGCTTTATCTAACATTTAACATACTTAAACCTTACACTCTTTATATTTAACAGGGATGTACAGTGAACTCATACTGACCTTTCCAAAGCCAGTCTTTCATTTGGCCTTTCATTTTCCTATGCTTTTCTCCTAAAACTGACAAAATGTCGGAATCGGAAATATTTATGAGAGCCATTTAGAAATATAGAAGAATTCAGCTCAAATGAGTTGTGATTGAATAGTCTTCACAATTGTTGTAGCAGGGAAACTTAATACAGAGTTGCCATGGAGACTGGTTCTTTGGCCACTGGTCTAACACATTAAAGCCTTTCAGTTCAGCAATATGCTATTTGCAGATGATGCAGTACATGATATTAACAAGTAGTTTGCCTCCATTAAGAGGAAAATATCTCTAAAATTACAGCACTTCTCTTTAAAGCAGAGTCATATAAAACTCCTTGAAGTTATTTGAATAATCAGTGACCTGCATGATATCAGTTAATGAGAATTCTGTGTTCTTATAGGAGCAAAACATGTTTATTGCATCAAAACTTAGCCAGACATCTCAGTCAGTGCTATTAAATGTTTGAATGGAGGCTGGCAAGGTGAAAGTCTGACAAACCAACCATTTTTCAAGTGAACTCTTTGCTCAGTTTAGGGGTGACCTGACCATTTTTCCCATTAGCCTTATTCAGAGTGATTCTTTTGAGTGCAGAGGTGCTTTGACTACCACACTTGTCCTATACCATGAAGGGACCACTTTCTTCCCCCAGAATAGATTTATATTTGTCACTGTTTGATGACATTTTCTTTCTAGAAATGGCATGCTGTATTTTTGTCATATGACCATTGCACGCAGTTCTGTAGAATGACTTCATAGAATAAATGGGAAGACACAAATGCAAAAAATCAGCAGAAGTAAACCACTTAATAGAAATACCTGCAATGAATTTCCTAACTGGTCCATTTCATTAACTGATAACATGGACAGAGACTTAGCTATAAAGGTCCATGATCAAGCAGTGGGCAGAAACAAAATAAGAGGCAGAGCTGTAGCTATCAAACCCTATTCTGGACAGGCAAGAGCCTGGGGTGCTTCTGTAATGCCCTATTTGCTGGCTAAGTCAATATTTCATTCCTGCAGTCCAGCTGGACTGGAATGCTAAAATACAGGCCAACAGCGCTGTGTCAAATAGAGCCTGAATAGGTTCGGAATTCTTTAATTTTTGCAGAGATTTAGTCTTCTGCAGAGCAGCTGTGCCGCTGTTTCACTGGTATTTTGTACTGGTCATTCCTGCTGGAGTATAATTGCATCTGCACTACCTAGTATTTTTGGTTTTAGGAAGGCAGATTTATCCTTCAAATGTTACTCACTGTTGTGATATTTTTAGAAATGTTCTGAGGTTCCTGGCACAGATTTTGGGTTCAAGAGTTTGGGAAAGTATGTCAGTATCAGTATGAAATTTATATGTATTCCAGTACCCACAGATCTTGCTACTGTTACAGTGACCAAATTCATAATGCAGTAATGATCCAGCTATATGCTCCTGTTTGGTCGGTTAGTTTATTAAGGCTTTTTTTGGTACAAGAGGGCTGTGATTTAAGTGTGTATAGCAATGCCTTTGGAACTTTGCAGAAGGATGTCATCTTCCCTCTGTGGGATCAGGTGTTTCAGCTCACTCCTCTTCCACTATGCAGTGTTCTGTAAGGCCCCTTTCTAACTTTTATTTTCTGTGGTTGTCTGTAGTTCACTTAAAACTCAGCAAAATTTATAAATAAATCAAAAGTTTCTTCTCAGTTTGTCCTACATTTCACTGATTCATAGAGCTAGGTGATACATTTTCAGTTTGTCACAATACTTCATTTTGCTGAAGTCAAACGAGAATGGGAGTCTAAGACTCACTGCCATGCATGAGGATTAGTTAATTAGTAATGCGAGACACCTACATTCAAATCACGAGGTTGTGAGTGATGTGGATATGTAAAATTCCAATATGAAATAAGCAGATTGCCTTCATGGGTGTTTTTTCAGTAAATGTGAAAAATATAATTTATCCAGAAAATGTTTTTTGGACTATGGTCTGTCTTTAAAGATAACAAACTTTCAGAATCTTTAAAGTTGGGGAAAAACCTCAGAGCTGTCACATTCTACTCAGCTCTAGTAATCAGCAATGAATTCCATTGCCATATTGAGTTTTATTTTCCTAGTTGCATGAGGTTTCTCTGAAATTCCCTGAAATTTTCCTTTATATTCCTTAATATAAATAAATTTATATCTGCCGGGATAAAGGCATACATTCATCATACGCGTTTAAATATTACTGCATTAGACACAATTTCTTTAAAAGAGATTATATTCTTACTTGGAATCTTATTATATTCTATAATGTATATGTGAATATATGTATTATGTTTATCTTTGGAATATGACCCAAAGCCTGCTGAATCAGTAGCAGTACAAAGATTTTAGTAACACATGGAAATAACTGAAGTTCATGGTTGTAATTTGGCATAAAGCTGGATGGAAAAAATGTTTGGATGATGAGAACCAGCTGGTAAGGTGAGAGCGAGGAGGATCAGAAGTAATGTATTGCTGCTCCGGTGGCTGCTACTGGGGGAGAACACGGAGGCTCTGCCTCTGCTGCAGCTAGCTACAGCATTGCCTCAGGTGTCCCAATGGCCTTGGAGAAAAGAAGGTTTTGCCTTACTGCTGAATGCATGCAAACAGCAAAGGGAATTTCTGCTTCCCAGTGCCACCCCAGATGGTGGCTGGAAAAGAGGATGGGTTTCAAGACTAGTGATTAGCTTTGCTTGCTCTTTGTACAGCACTTACTGCTGCAAATGATTATGTCACCCAGGAGGAAAATCTCTGTTATCTTAATCAATGAGATGTAATACAAGGACCCAGCGCTCTGGATATTTGGGTGCAATCCTGCAAACTGCAGGGCACTTACTGGGGAGCCCTCAGCACTTCTCTGACAACTGGTATCAATGACAGTAACCCAAGGGACCTCAATAGTCCCAGGAGGGGCTGAGCCATTGGCTCAATGGCTACCTCTGTCTTCAGGCCCAAGGGAGTATTGAACAATTGAAACTACGGCAAGGAAAATCAAAACCTTCAGATGGAATAGAAGAAATTATTCATCTGCTTAGGAAAAAAGACAACCTTGAATGATTAAGAACTCTGTGAGTGATATTAATAATCACATGACTGAGCATAGTATCCAATACAATACATAATTCATGAGCTCACAGAAAAGAATGATTCACCTCTCCTTGAACAATAATTAAGAAAGATGCCTGGTGATGCTAAGAATTCACCAAAGACTGTCATTCTGAAAGAGAGTGAAGAAACGTCTGTATTTGTATTCTACTAAAGCATCCCCAAATTCTCATAAAAAGAGGAAAGAAATACGATGTTTCAAATAATTATCAATCTCCTATGTAATCATCAGGAAATCAGCTCCCCAGAAAGTCTGAATTTACATAAGCAACAAAGGAAATTATATAACCATAAAGCAATCCACAAATCAGACAAGAAAAATTCATCATATTTTCATGAAATAAAGCTGACAGGTTTTGTTTTTCAAAAGGAGCTGAAGATGTTCAGTCTCTTGTCAGGAATGGTTAGCCAGTGCTGTGTTCTTTGTACTGATTTGCTTTGCCTCTTCCCAGAATCATGGGAAATGTGCTTCCTTATCAGCTTATGAAACAATACTGGAAAATTTGCAATTGTAATTATTGGTGGCTGAGGTCAGTAGTGTGAAAAGCTAAATTTGAGAGGTGTGAGAAGCATTTTGCAATGCACTTACCCCAAAATATTTTCATTTTCTTCTGTGACAAAATAAGAGAAAAGCCTCTCCCAGATTATCTGATGAATGAAATACATAATTCGAAGGTATTAAGGATAAAATGCAACTTTTTTCTTACTAGCTAAAACTTTTCTTCTGTCCTGACTTTCAGTGTAATGCACCGTTTCAGAAAACAAAACATACCAGCATGATTCCATGGTCTTTGCAAGGGCCAAACAGAAGAGAACTGCAAATGAGCCTGAACCACCCAGTGCTGGGAGAAGGGTCTTCATCTCTGTAGACCATGTTTGCTACCAGTGTTGTGGCATTTTGCACCTAGTCAAGCTTGCATTATTTTAAGGAGAGAGGCTGGCTGTGCACCACCAGTACATTCTCAGGCTGGGCACTTCAAGTCAGACCATGCTGGGAGTGCAGTAGTCACCAGCTGTAGGATGATGTTCTGAGACGTGCTGTTAAAGGCAACCAGGAGAAGTATATGAAGGTGATAAAATGATTGTGTGTGGGATGCTGTCCTTCCATGGGCAATAAAAACATCTTCTAGCTCTGGAGGCACACTTATTAAATGGCAACAAAGCTTTCAGGTAATTAGCTCTTTTCTCACCAGTTAGCATTGTAGGAGACAGGAGATTAAATGCAGTGTGTTCTTTAGCTGAGGGAGAGAAATACTTCCCCTGCATGAAATTAAAATTTTCCAGGGATTTTTTCCCTAATATTTGCTCTAATAAGCTTGTTTGTGTGAGGTTGTTCATGCCTGTTTCTATTATTTCACAGTAATAGTGAAGACTTGGTTGTAGCATTCTCCCAATTTATTTTATAATGATAGCAGCTTAAATAACTGCTTTGTTATGAAACAGCAGATGAAGGTCCTTTATCAATATCATTCAGATGGGATACTTAGGTGTATATAGGTAATACTCACAGGAATTGTATATGTCCTAAAGAGCAGGTGCTCTTTCTTCAAATTTATAGTTAATGAGAGACATCAAACATAGGATGTTTGCCCTGCTAAGCACTGTTTGTCAAGAAAGAAAAGGTTACTAAATATTCACACGTGCTTTAGTCTAGCTGTGTGAATACACAGGGGTCAAGACTGTTGTCTTAACAAAAGAGCACATCTCTTGTGGAGAGCAAAGACCAGCTCTAGTATTGTTGTATTTCCTCCTGATAATGGTAATTACTTTGCTTTGTCTGCTTTGCACTGCTTTTTCTGAATGTAACTAGATGAAAGCCTTCAGCCAGTAATGGTAGCTGGCTTTCCTTTGGAACTCTGCCAGCAACCTATAATTAAAGTATTTTCTTGAGAGAGGACCGCTGTATAGCACCTATTGTGCATTATGTCCTTGGAACTTGACTGCAGTAATTGAAAAAAAACCCTCCAATTTATACCTCTTTCTGCAGTTAGTTACCTCATGGGACTGCCACAAGTGAAATTTTATAACTGTATTTTGTGGGAATGTAAAAATGAACATAATAAAATACCTTACAGTGAATTAAACTATCTAGAATGAAGGGACTGGTTCCAGAATAGAAGTGTTCACACCTGCAATTATCAGGAGTGTATACTGAGTTTTAAGCACACACCCAACATTAATCTTTTAAGTTTTCTGGCATTGATAAGACCTAAAAGTTCAAGTCTTGTTTGCTGTGTCAGTTCATACTCCTGAGCAAAAGGATTTCATAGCGGCTTCTGTCAGAGAGCTTTGAGAAGCCATTGTATGTGTTCACCTGCATCAGGCAGATAGCTAGAATGGCTTTATTTTTAACTGAAAGCTGAACCAGAAGAAACCATCATCCAAAGCCTGGGCCGTCATGGTAAAGTTGGAAAGATTTCCATAGCTGACAGTTGTGTGCAGGTAGAGGTGAATGACCTTTGTCTTCTGCCAAAATGAGATCTACCTGGAAGTCAAGAGCCAACCAGCATGAAACATTATTATTTGTTCTTAGATAGAAGAGAAAAGGTGCTTTCAGGTACACAGGTTATGGAAAAAGAAAAGTGTGAAGACTGTGAATGAGAAAGTTGCCTTTTATATTAGTTCCTGCCAGTCTTACTCTTAGTATTTTTTATTTTGCACACGTGAAACAATACTTTTTGTATAGTTTAAGGGTAAATGGATTAGTTTACACTGCTTGTGCCAAACAAATACCTGGGTTGGTTATACCAACAATCAAGTAGAGATCCCTAAGACATTTTTCAGCAAGGTTTAAACATTCACCAAATTGCTGAGGTCAATTTTTGGCATTTTGGTCAAAGGGCCAAAAATATACATAGACTATTGCTCCCCACTTGGAATACATCAGTAGAGATGCAGCTGTAATTGCTGCTGAAGCAGAAAATACTAAGTATTCATGACTTAGTTCTTGTCAGTGAATGCTGGGAAATTTGATGCGACTGTTTAAAACCTGAAACATCTTTTTTTTTTGTTGTTTTTTTGTTTCTTATGTAAAGAAAGAAACTAAAAGCAGATCTGTCAAGTTACAGGATGTAACTTGAGAGCTGTGTACTTTATTTTTGTGCTTTCTCAGCCAGTCATCTATGGTAAAACAGGTTGAACACTTTGCTTCTTGTGTCTTTCTGACCATCTTCATACCAAAGACACTTGGAGAAGTGCAAAGTCAGACTATGCTTCAGGAGCTGGAAGGAAACAGAAATTACTTTTTCAATGGGTAGAAGTATTCAGAAGCTTTCCGTGCCTTTTATAAACTGGAGTTTTGAAAGAAGCACATTTTGATAAAATTCTTGAATGGAAATCTGGCTGAGTTTGAATTAACAAATTTCATCTTTTAAAATGGAATTTGAATGTTGTTCCTTCCAGTATTATTATTGAAACTAACCTCAGTACACTTGAGCTCAGTACACATGACCTAGAGAAAGTTTATACACTTTATTGATTGCGAATTTCTTAATATATACATGCAAACTCTCCTGTGTATATTGTACTTGTCTTAATTTGCTTTAATTTCTTTATAGTGTTGCATTAAAATTTGAAATGATGGTGGCATGTGAATGATGTTGAACTCTGAGGATCTTCTATTCACATGGAAGCTGCTTTAAGAATTGACTGTTCTCTTGAGTAAACCAGAATTTCATGTCATTGTGCTGGAAAAGCCTATATATAGGATTTGCCAACATCCCATTTTTTTCCAGCAGCGATGCCAAATAATCATAAATGATAGCAAGCTCTTCAATTTGTTTAAAAAAAGGAAAAAAGTATCAGAGAAATTAGTTCAAGAACTTTGAATTTAATATCTCTGGTATAATCCTCAGTAGGATGTTGTGCATTCTGGATTACATGGTGATCTGAGGAATTACTAGGGCAAATAGTCCTGTTCCTTTGCCCAGAGGAAAGATAGATCCAGGAAACAAGAAACTTGGAAGCAAAACTGGGGAAGAAAGATATTTTTGATTTTGTGTTTAAAAAAACCCAAACACAAAAAAGCCTTCAGCTGTTTATGCAACTCAAAGTACATTATGAACTTATTCCTTCTATGTACCAAAACATATAGTAGATAATTTCCATGACCAGCTAGAATCCTTGGATATGAGGCCTCTAAGATCAGCAAATTTAGTTTTATAGCAGAGACTTTTCCTTGAGATTCCCTCCTTTGCTAGTTACATATTCTGCGAGGTCAGCCTGTTCAACGCACCACAAGCAGATGAGCTCACTGTCTTAACTTCGAATGCTCTGTCAAAATCACATGGCACAATCAGGTCTGAAATAACTGTGCTCCTCAGAGACCCCCCCCTCAGAGTCAGTGAGGGACTCCTGGCTGTCTCTCTAGACTTCCTTATGTACGGCCATTCATTTCCTTACCAAGTTAATTTCCTCTTTATTATTACTGGTACAATGGCAGAGAAGACCAGAAATATTCCCCCTCAACTGTAGATAAGTGCATTGAGTTTAAGGGCTCTCTCCCACCTTTTTGGAGAAAGATGGTGCCTTTCCCCTTGACTGACATAGTGCAATGCAAACCAGAGTGAAACATTCTGGAGTCCAGCATCTGTGTCCATGCATGGATGCAGTATCCGAAACTGGAGCTAGGCAGAGACCTTAACTGAATATATAATTACACTTTGCCCTTTTTTCCAAGCAAATATTCACCAGTCTATAATCTCATCAGTTTCTTTCATACTAAATCATCTTCATTTAGTAGTTTCACCAGCAGCTCATAGATTTCTGTTATGCTTATCAATTTTAGACTTCTATATTATAGTAATATAATTAGAGGCCAGCCATTTCAGACAGCTTTTGTGTGACCTTTTTCACAGCTAATAACTGTATCTGGGCCCTTGGCTTATCCATTTTGTTTTCTGTGTTTGTTTTACAGTTAATTTAACTGAATTTTTTCCTATTGTCCGCAATCAGACGCATTTCTGTATGCTTAAATAGATTTTGCCTTCATAAAAAAAAAGCCCAAATAATTTCCTGGCAATCAGACATCAATACAAAGGTTTCTTTACCCCAGAGATATTAATGATGTATGAGTTTAAGTAAGCAAGTTTGGAAGTCCAAGATTCCCTCCGGAGACTGCTGTTTCAAAATTTTTGAACTTCCATATCACCGATCTAACGGAATTTGGAATTGAACTTCCTTATTTGTAGTATTCAAATGAAAGTGGTACATGAATGAGATAACATTTGCAAAATGTAATTTTGATCCAATTCCAAGGAGAACATCTTGTTGTGCTACAGATGTGCTTTAGCACTAATTGATTATTGCTTTAGCAGAAAAGCTATTTAGAAGAGTTCCAAGATACAAAACTGACACTGCAACACAAATTGCATGGCATATAGCTATACTGTGTTTTCTCTTCGTTCATCTTGCTGAAATTAAATATGGCCAGAAGGAGTGATACAGCTTCAGTGAATCTTATGCTAATGTTTTCCCAGAAAATGTTTTCTCCCTAAATTATTGATTGAGCTATTAGAGGTCTGAAATAAAACTTTAATTAGTTGTTAGAGGCTTCATAAAGTACGACCTGCTGGAGCATACGAATGTAGTTGAAAGAGAGCCATCTGACTACAGGAATTGCATCCAGCAGAACAAGGCACTTACATGGGCAGAAACATAACATTTGTTGCAGATTTTTAGTGTTTTGGGCAAAGTCATTTTTAGCAAAAAGTTGACTGATGGTTTTTAGTTGACTACATTATGAAGCTTAACAAAACACATAAAATACTGCCTTGAATAATGTGTGCTGTCATTTTGAACCGGTAATTTCACAAGAGACTGTCCTTTTCTGACCACAAGCTAAAATTCATCATTCTAAGGACATGTATCTTGTAAAACAGTGCTTATTGTTTTCTGCTCCTGAGATTATTTTCAGATTCTCTCCCCTCTGTGTTCTATAGCTTTTTGCTTGAGATAGGTAGCAAAAGTGGGCTGAAGTTTTCAAAGCAACAGAAGGAGCTTACGTACCTGTGACTATAACCCACCCCTGTAATATATTTGAAATAGAAAAAAAAATCCTACTTTATGGTAATTCAGATGACAGTGAGACACAGTAATTCTACAGTCTGTTTTCTTGGTTCTGTATTTAGACAGAAGCATCTATTTGTCCTATTTTATTTAAGTTTGTCATTGTTGCAATATGTGCACCTACCTCAGCCTATGGCATTGCACTGGTGATTTCAGGATGAAAGCTTGTACTTAATTATCGGTATAATTGTTTCAGGAAGAGTGACTTTCATCAGATGGGAAAATAACAGTATTAGTAATTGTTATGATTTTATTGCAGGATTTGAAAAGTCCGGCAAGGTTTATTAATGATTCTGAAGTCAGATATATTGTCACACTCAAAATATCCATCACTTCTTACTGTTGTCACTGGGACTTAATCTTTCCTCTTGGAGCACATGGATTCCAAAAAATAAAAAGACCCTAGTTAAAAGCTGAACTCCTGGTATAATAATAATAAAATGTATGATGAGCAGATAAAGACCTATGTGACACTTTAACAAAGAGGGATGGAAGCTGCTTTTCTCCAGACAGGTAAAGGAAGACACAGATAAAAATAAAGCAATGCTTACAGGCTTATGCTTTTCCTCCCAGTGAGGTTGAGGTTAATTTACAAAATAAAGGACACCAAAGACAGTTTACAAAATACAGGACACCGAGGAACAACAAGTGGTTAAGAGAGTAGAAAGCTGCCTAACATGAAACTTCATGAAACTTCAGGAGTAGTAAGAAGGGAATAAAAGTCCTGTTGAATGAAACAAGAAGACTCAAGGAAAGGAAGAACAGGAATCAGACCATGGTGGTACCAGAGCGTTACGGAAAATACCGTTTGCCACAGCAATAGGGCTGGCTGAATAGCAGGCTTTACAGTTCACAGATTTATATATATTTCTTTTCCTTTTTAATTTGGCTTACTTTCAAATTGGAACAAATCCATTTTTTTTAAGAAAAATTTCTTCAGAAAAAAAAAACAAATTCCAGGAAAATGTTTTGGAAACACTGACATACTGTGTTTCCAAAACCACACATTTTCCCCTGACCCTACAGCTGCTAGATGAAACTGGCGTTCATGGAACAGCTCTGTGGGAAGGCGAGGTCTGTGGCTCGACCTAGGGGTTTCTGGTTTTGGGTCAGCCATCTTGGGCAGGCAGCAAATAATGGCTTTATATTGAACTATGAGATGCTTTAGATTTTCTGTTAAAAATTATTTTTCTTTTTTTATATGTATTTTTCATGTGTTTTTTATAGCTATTTCTATTTATATTTACATCTATTTTTCTGGAGAAGTTTGTCTAGAAGGAATTGTGGAATTGCTTGTAGAGGGTTTGTATGTGCTTCTTGACTTTTTCACATCCTTGCATAGCAATTCTAAGCATAGTAACAGCTGACTTGCTTTTGCTATTTTGCTTTTCACAATCCATTTTAAAAGTAATCCATAGGTCATCAAACATTTGCAACCCAAAGACTAAAAAGCCTGAAGTACATAAATGACATTCTACAATCCATTCTACTCATATTTAGTGTGATTATTAGAACTACCTGGGATATGTCAATGTAGCTTGGAAAGATAATGATTACATTTTTTCGTAATGTTCCCTGTATCCCAATTTTTCGCAGTCTCTCTCTAAAAGGTTCCTTTTCCAAAAGGTTTGACTTCCTCAAGCCACTTTATGATTATACTTTTAAGATCCAAGAATAGAAACAACAGCCCTTTTCTTTCTCTTTTTTTTTTTTTGTGGCATAGCAACTAAGCAACACAGTTTGAATTTTTAAATGCTGAGTGTTCAATACTCACACTGTCACGATCTACTTGTGCAGAAAAAACCCTCTGTAAAACAAAAACCAGCAACTTGCAAAAATATGGCTAGTTTATAATGACAAATACAATCTGCTGGTGGATACCAGCATGCACAAAAATATGAGTAGTTCATGTCAATTATTTGCATCGAATCATTCGCTCAGTCTAACAGTGAAAGAAAAAAGGAGTGAAAGATATGAAAGAATAGAGTTGAAAACCACAGAAATTAGAGAAAATGTAGAAGGCCTAGATTTTCATCTAAAGGTTTATAAATATTGGCATGTAAATTTTTGATTAAAAGCTTTATTGTGGTATGCTATCTGAAAAACTAATTGAATGTCTTTTACTTTAGCTAGCAAAAATCTTGTTGCACATGAATTTTGCAGTTCTTAGCTGATCAGTTTTCAAAGTATGTGCAGAATGTTCGTTTTGTGATTTGAAGTCCAAATAGTTAAAATTACTCAGAATTCAAAGAAGTTAAACTGATATGAATCAATATATTTAGGAAAGTTTTCCCAGATTTGTTGCTGTTTTCTGTATAAATTAAGGTTCCTTTTCAGGATTTCAGTGATTAGATTAGGAGACCAAAATGTATTATATACAAGCTTTTCCAATGAGTTAGCTGTAACATAAGCTCTTGATAATGATTGAGATATGTTTCCCTTGGACAGTGCTGTCATTGCTGGCAGGAAAGGCTCAAATGCAAATGAAAGATGCTTCACAGCTCTCTTTGAAATGGATTTAAGTATTTTTGGAATTAAAAAGAATTAAGACATGAGATGAATTACAAATTACTAAAGTTTGGAATTTGCAAAATACTTGAAGACACAATTGAGCCCACATCTAGGATATTTGTGTTATTTATGGATGTCTTTATGTTTAGGAGGAGAACTTATTTGAATAGAAATTTTTGTAGTTTTCAAACATTCCTGCATATAAATTTCTGAGATGAACAAATAGGTACATGCACATAGGATTTTGCTTTCCCATTTTGAAACATGGGTGAACAGCCAGCATTTGTAAACGTGTTCTTTTTCTATTTCTATTACTGTTTTTTTTAATAATTCACTCTCACAGTTTGAGTAAGTTTAGCTTACTACTTGAAATTTGAGCTCTGTTTCTTTGCTATAAGGCCGGCCATGACAGTCACAAGTTATTTCCTTAGTTTTCTGGTTAGATAGATGTAAATCTTATAATCCTGTTAATGCTGAATATATTTTTAGGAAAAGAACATTACCTTATCTTACACCTTTTTGAATGCATCTAGTGAAAATTCACTTTACTTGAGCACTCATACTGAGGATTCATGAAAATTATTGAAAGCAAAAATGGAAGAAATTAAAAATGCATTTGACATAAGTTTTCTACAATGCCAACCAAAAGATTTCTTAACCTTTAGCAGCTAAGCAGTAACATACTAGGGAGCAGAATTTTGGTGTTTTAACATCTTTATCCCAAGTTTAAATAAAGTTTAAATAGATAGCTAATGCCAACTACCAACTATAATTAAAATTAAATAAATATGTATATTCAGGAGTTCTTCCTGTGTTTCTGGTTATCTATATAAACAGATGAATATATACTAAAGAATGAAATATAGATTAGTTTTCAGGGTTTGTTTGTACTTCTAATTTGCCTTAATATTCACTTTAAAATAGGTGATTCCTCTATGTTTAGCAAACTCAGTACTGTTTTAAGGCCTACAAACTCTTCTATAGCCCACTTTACTCCATATTCTAAGTGACTTTGTACATTTTTAGCAGCTGGCCCTTTGCAATTTTTGCTTACAAAAATGTAAAACTGAACAGTTAATCTTGCATAAATATTTATAGATAATAAAACTGGCATGTAATTTGATGCTTTTCTCAATTTAAAGAAAACATTAGGTGAACTCTTGGTAATATTAATTGTGAACAATTTGGCAATGCTCCCATTTTTTAAGGTGTCAGTTTACAGTTGCATTGTAACATAATCTTATCCAAACTCTGTACAATCTGTTCCAAGGCTAAGGAGATTAAGAATGGAAAAAAGAAAAGGAAAAATGTGTTTTCAATCTGTAGCTAATATATACATTCAAGAGAGATTATTTTTAGTTTTAAATGCACATTGTTATATTTGGAAATAGTTTAAAATGAAATCTTAGCGTAAGAGCATGTAAAGATATCTCATTACATTGAATATAAATCATGTTCATGTTTTCAGTGGTTGCCTTTTCTATAGTTTCACTCATCTTGTTCTGAAGTCTCTTGGAAGTACTTATTGTAATTCTCTTGGTAGTACTTACTATAGTAAGCTGGATTTTTGAGAATGCATTCAGGGATTTCTAGTTGGGCTATTTTACCTTGATGCCCCTAAATACTCCGTAGTATAATAAAACCCAATGTGATTAGAAGATGGTTGTGGTGGTTGTGCTGTACTGCAGTTTGACATTAGTCTTACTGCTCGCTCTCTCAACAGAGATACATGGCCTGGGATACAGTGATTAAACCAAGGGAAAGCTTTCAACTGGACCAGAAACAGTTTTCTTACTGAAAAAACACTTCCTCATTGCCACTAAAGCTTGAGAAAAGGCAGAGCATATGGACATAGCGTGTATCTTTAACTGCATTTACTGGTTGCAAGTGCTGGTTGAAATTCTAGGATAATTAATAGATAGAACACCTCTTAGTTTTTTGGCTGTTTTTTTAGATTTAGTTTTCACAATGTCATGTCTAGGTGCTTACACATTTTCAAATATTTGATATTAAGTGTAGTCTTAACTCAGAATTCTTTTTGGTTTTGTATACAGCTGTATAACTTTAAAATACTAGCCCTTGTGCATCTATAACATACTGGGTTAAAACAAATGCTGAGTCCTAACCTTCCTCCCCTCAGGGCTCCTCCCAAGCCTTCAGGTAGCTAGCAGCTGATAAATCCAGTCTCTAGGTTACCAGCGAAACAGATGGTAACACACAGAAAAGAAAAAAAAAAGAAAGAAGAAGAGAAAAACATGTTTTTTCTGCACTTATTTAATTATGTTTTCATGTTGTTCATTAGGTAACGTAACTTCTGCTAAAAACATATTTAATTCCAGGAAAAAGAAGCTGTTTTTCAAAATGTGACTAAAATACCTGTAAGAATTTTGAGCTGTAGGTTCCCAACTGTTAAAACAAGCTGTCGTGCAATATAACAACATTTAATACATGCAACTATGTAATTATGCGTAATAACTAGTGATCATTGTGTATGCTGATAAGAAGGATAAGGAGGGGGATTGTTGTGTATTTAGCTGGTCCTCTGCACCTGTGGAAAGCAGACAACTCTTCTCACTGTGGAGGAAACAAGATAATGACAGTATGATATTAAATGCAAACATTAATTCTTTGGAATAAAATACTGAGAAGAAGTCTATCAATAAAGGTTTGTTATGGTGAACAGCAAAATTATGTTGTATGTCAGCTTAAAGACAAAAGACTAGTATAATGAAATCCTTAATTCTCTGTTTACCACATAGCTGCTAAATTCATTATTACTACTTTGGAGAAGATTTATATTGGCTATTTAAGCTTCTGTTTGTAACAAACTGTACATATTAAACTCTACTTGGTTTTTGAACTAAATAATGAAATCGTCAGCCTGTGTGAACTTATATTTTAGACCAAGAGAAAAACAAGCTGCTGTGGAAACATAATTGTACTAATACTGGGACTCTCAGCAGTTATTAGCTCAGGCGTAGTCCTGCATTAATTTAGCTAAATGGCTTTTGGACACGAGGTGGCCTGCATCCAGCCGGTTTGGAGTGTGGGTGGGGCTGGCCCACAGCTTTCTACATCCAACAGTATAAGCACACACTAAGCTGATCGGTTATTTATAAAAAGCAACTTAATGTGTTTGGGAAAGATTACATTCTGCTGAAATATTTGTGCTAGCATAGGAATGTAGATATCTGCCATCTGGGGCTGATGAAAGCTGATAAAGACTCCTCCCAGAGATAAAAACACTGTTTTCAGAGAAGGAAGCACCCCATACCATCATAACTGTCAAGAAACCAGTATGTGTTACCAATGTTTTCTCCATGACTTTCCCTAATAAAGGCCTTTGGAAGAAGACTAGTTGGAAACTATTCTCTCTTACTAACTAAGTTTATATGATATTTTATTATGTCATATCCTTTGTACACTGAGCCTTAGATCAGGATCTCCAGTAGAGATGATTTGCCAGCACTGGTGGGCAGGTTCCTTCTGGCATCTCAGAGACCATTTTTGTTGGTTTCACAAGGATAAGAGTTGCATGGTGATGTTAAAGTATGAGCTACAAATATGAGATGGAGAAAACCAGGCCTTAGTCCACATAGTTAGACTTCAGTCAGTCATGATGGCTAATCTTTCCTTTTTGAGGGAAACAGCTCACTGAGACTTGTTAACAAATTAACTACACTTCAGTACTTAGCTTGGCTTCCTTATGTACCAAAGTTTTATGAAAGGAAAATGGAGCCTGCCCTGTAGCGCTGGCAATGGATAGCACTGGAAGCTTCTGCAGTAGTTGGTATCAGCACTGTCACCTAATTGTCACAGTAGCTATCTGAGGTCTTTCATTTCAGCATAGTGTAGATAAGAAGGCAATGAACTTAAATGCCCAGGTTAAATAAACTCCTTGAAAGTAAGGTCAGATAAAACCTGTTCTAGACAAATACTGATATTGTAAGGTCAGATTGGAGCAGAGGGTCTTACTGTAGTTACTGTTTAACACTTAGTCTGCTGAACGTATACCAACAAGTACATCGATAATTGCTTCTTTGCTGTTCAGCTTTTAGAACATTCCTGCAAATCCAGACTACCCCCACTGCAGCCAACTACATTGTGTTGGATTTAAATCAGTAACTACATGCAGAACCTCAACAATGCAATCCTAAATCATTGTCATATTTTGGATTACTGTGATAGGTGCAGGGACACAGTACAAGAATGCTTCTATTCAACAGCCCATCTGCTTCTAATAAAGAATATATTAATAGTAATTGATTACACTGAATCAAGTGGGAGAACACAACTCATGTTCATATCATACTAGAAGAACATTACTACAAACTTAGCTTTAATGTGCAATAATCATATTCACGAACTGACAATTCCAATCAGCATTGTAAAACTATCCAGTTAAAGCATCAGTGTAATTAAGAGCAAAGCTTTCTGATAGCCCATATTACAAACAAATGACTATAAATTTGAATAATGTTCTCATCATGAAATTGGCTGTTAATCAGATCATAATCAGTATTATAGACAATCATAAAAGAAATGGATGATCTGGCTTCAGAACAAAATGCTGCCCTTCAGCTCATCTACACTCCAGATTATATGTATATGTGCATGTCATATCCTGGAACCCTTGTTTCCTGAGCCTCTGATTTCTTTGTCTACCGTTTTTTGAGTTTTGTGTGCAGTTGAGGTAATACATGTCAGAGATGGATAAATGGAAATGAGAAAATAGTCCCTCAGTCATTCTAAATCCAACAGAATGAAGAAAACGTGCAGTACAAATGAAGGCTATTGACATGGCTTATTTCTTTCCCTTCAGGAAAGCTATTTTCAACTGTGGAGATTTCCATTAACATAAACAGAGTTACTGGTGACATCAATTTCAAGCTTACTGTTAACAGAATAGTTTCACAATAGGGTTGAAAAATGTGTCAGAGATGACTTCTAAGACTGTATTGCTCCTGAAAGGAATTTGAACGTGCCTTCTTTTTCCCTTTTCCTTTGTGGTGAGTTGTATTAGTTTCTTCATCAGACTGGAAGCTGATCTTCCTGGCAAATGTTTTCAGCAGGGGAAATCAGCTGAGCTGGTTCACCTCAGCATCACCACAGCCCAGACAAAGCAACAGGGCAGGGAGGCAAGATGGGAAAAGAGGTTTAGAGCAGATTAAGCAAACTTCAAAACTCATTTTGAGGGTGGTCATTTTGATGATTCCTGACTTGCACCAAACCCTCAGAAAGCAGCTGAAGTGATTTAATGGGTGCATTAAGCTTTGAATGGAGATAAACATTAGGTAGTTTCTCTGAGAGCTTTTAGTTGCTTATACAAAAGAAGATTGTAAGACTTGCAACAACAAATGCTATTTTATTACAAATTACAATTTTATGACAAAGAAAATATTACTGATATCATAATTATAATGATGACAGATTTTGACTGCTTGTTTATAACTCACAACCTAAAGAATAGTTAACAATCTGGAAACTGATTATCTTAGTTTCAAACTGTGAATTAGAGCTTCAGAGTACTTATCCATAGTATTATTGTTACACCTGTGATAACAGAAATACATAAATGAGATTGTGTAGAACAAAGCTATGTCTGTTAGATCGACTTGGTGCAGCTGAAAAGGATTTTTTTTATTATTTTAATCTTTCTTCAAAATCTGAAATTGAAGCAAAATTTTTCAAGGTGAATATAGTTAGAAAATACTTGTTCTGCTTAAAACTATTTTGAGGCTAGATATGAAGATGAAGGTGTCAGGTTCTTCTTGGTAGGACAGGTTATGTAGCAAGGGCAATGACCACATATATATCTCAGACATTATGAAAAACATTTTCACTAGATGCCGTTTTGAATGAGTTTATCAGATAAGTTATGGAATCTCCATCT
Organism: Pezoporus wallicus; assembly: GCF_028554395.1. Classification (NCBI taxonomy): domain Eukaryota; kingdom Metazoa; phylum Chordata; class Aves; order Psittaciformes; family Psittacidae; genus Pezoporus; species Pezoporus wallicus. The sequence goes on from NW_026642052.1 coordinate 7,816,735, forward strand.
CTGGAAGTATTTGTTGTCAGGCTAGACCAAGACTTGGCCTATCTGGCCAAGAGCTGGCTGTAGTTAGTTCTGCTTGGAGCAGGATGCACTAGTTAATCTTCAGAGTCCCTGCCCACCAACATAGTTCTGTGCATCTAAGCTTTGAAGGCTGAAGCTTCCATTTCAGGCTTAAAGAAATTGTGTGCTGCCAAGCTTTGTCCGTTTGTTATCCAATCAGGTGAGCAAGTAAAACATACCACTTGCACAGTGTTTCCTTTATTGATGAGGCTAAGCTTGTGCCTGCTATCATCAGTATCCTGTCACTTCCTTCAGTATCCTGTCACCTCTTCCAATGGTTTAATTTTTGACTGCTGTCTTTTTTTGGGCCTCATGGCAGTCAGACTGTGGTACATGGATATGAAACTCCAGTGGTTTCCTCTATTGGTTTATTCAGTTGCTTCTGGTTTATACTCATATAAATGATAACTGTAGAGATTTGCCCTGAGCTGATGAGAATTCAGTGGATATAAAATCAGTATTATGTGTCAACATTAATGATTTCAGGGCTGCATAGGTTTTATGATTGTGTTTTCTATTACACAGGCTTGAAAGGTTACTGTGAGGTTAAAATACAAGATTTTTGCTTTTTAAATTCCTGGTAGGTGATAATATTTACAAATGCTGGTGGAAATCCTTCCTTGTGTAAACAATAAATTTATTTCTTCTTAGCTTTTGAGAGCTAATACATATTTAAAACTCTTGTTTGAAAGGAAGGAGATAAACCCCACCTGTGCTCCTACTCTACTGCATACCTTGTTCTAAATCATTCTTTTTTTAAGAGACTGAATGTGATATATATCAAACATACTGTATGTGGAGTTTAACAGACAATAATTATAAACAACAGGATTATACATTATGACAAGACAAGGATGTAACTCATGGGAGAAGAGAGAAGTATATTCTGATGATCTATCTTTTCCACAATTTTTTTTTTTATATTTAATATAATTGTACAAAACAGTGATCCTTTTTCTTCCTAGTTTTGTAATTTCAAGGCAATAAAAAGAAGCATAATAAGAACATATGGAACATGGACTTTGAAAAAGAAACAGTTGGCAAAACTGTGTTTCAGATTGCTGTCAGAATATCAGCCTTTCGGCAAGCTTGGAGTAGAACAGATGGGAAAAGTCAAAACTGGTAATAGTTTTCCACGCTTAACACAGGAGAGCAAGTTAACATTCTAATTCATCCTTGGCATAAAATAATTGCCTTTTCATTTTTTTCTTGTAACGGTATTTGTGGCCAGGGTGTTTTTGTTCTCTCTATTTCTATATGAAGGCTAGAGAATCACTGCAGATAACACATATGTGCTGAGATTTATGCACTAGACTAGGAAGACTGAGGTAGGACATGAGATCTCTTTATCAGTGGAGCACTAGACACCATTTCATCCACACTGGGTGAAATGAAAGCAGTGTGATGAATGGGAATGGGGATGAACGGCTGTGCCTTGTTCCAGGTCCTGTTTCCACAGGGTGCCTGGCTTTGACAGGCTTCATTTTACCAGCTTGGATAATCCTTTTGACTTCAGAAGCCTTTTTTCTTTGGACTTAAGTGGGACCGTGGATGGACTGAAAGCTATGCATGCAAATGCTTCAGGTCCTTGGGGCTTGTGCATCACTGGAATGATGATTTATCTCTGTATTGAAGTGACTTTGCAGGTTCTCAGCACATTATAAAATACAACTCCAATGTATTTAACCTTAAAAATAATAATAACGCAGTTGGTACGTGCTGAGATATAACAAGTGTGTCATACCACAGCAGATAAAGGACTAGGTTCTTGGTTTCTGGAGTAGGGGAGAATCAGTTTTCTACACACATATAATTCTAAAACAAAGACCAGACGAAAAGACCAGTCTTCAGTAGCTAACAAATTTTCATCTGAATAAGAGGCAATAGACTGGTTCGCATATATCAGTTGCTCTGAAAAAATAGCTATGGAAATATTACTCAGGTGAACTGTGCATCCTAAAGGATTGCAAGTCCTTAGCTACAAGCATCTCCTGTTGAACTGTTTTTTTTTTCCCCACAAAATGCTGGAGTCTTGTTATGTGGCTGCAGAGATAGATACATGCAGGCCAATAGAGCTAAAGCTGTTGAGCTTTAATTGAAACTTTAATAATGAATCTTATACTATCAGGTTAGTTAATTTTAAACCACCTGATTATAACATCTAAAAGGACAATGTATACTACAAGCCTGAATTTTGAACTGGTAGAAAGACTGAGTATTCAGGAACAGTTAGGGCGAGAATTTGAAAATACTTAAAATAGTGTATTTTGATATTTATTATCTCAGAACAGAAATATTATTTCAACTAATGCACTGTTCTACATCTGCCTTCTGGTTTGATCCGTTCTACCATGGTGTCTCAGATGATGTTTTCAGGCTTACATGAGCAGAAATGATTTTTAGAAGACAGAGGGATAGAGAGAGATATGTTGATATATTTTTTGCTTTTCTCTGCAAAGGGAATTGTTGAATTATCTCATTAACTGATATTTTTTTTCTGAGCCAGAGATCTTTAATTTTAATTTCTATACCTGTATGAGAGTACATAGAATGCCATATCTATAAAATACCATCCATAAAGCTGGAAGGTAATTGATAAGAATTTCTTGGCATTCTTCATGGCATTGTTCTATGTCTTCCTGTAATAACTCTGAGGATAGTGAGATGTGGCATAACTTCTGATCACTTCCCATTGGAAGTCCTTTTAAAGCAGCACTAGCTCAGTTTACTCTGTAGGTTTAACCATCAAGATACCTAATTTGAACTAGTAAATAATAAGACAGCTCAATACATAGCATCTTCTGCACTCCTTCTGCTTATGTTCTTTTGTCAAATATCTGTGGAATCAGTAGGCACCCTGTGGTTGCTATGAATATTGTGGTGAAACCACAGTATGAATACTGTGGAAGAATAAAAGTATATCCTCTTACTTCTCTACCTTGCCCTGTTGGTGCCTCATATAGCTTTTCAAATTTTCCTGTCAGAGTTATGCTATATGGACAGTGAAGTACTTTCTAGTTAACAGCAGGACTAGGCAAAAAGTGCTTTATTTTACTCTATACGTCTTTAGAGTAATTGCTACTAGACAGGCTGAACATTCAGAAATGCCATTTATCAGGTAAATATCAACAGATTTTTGTGAGAAATCTGTGATTTTTGCAAACATGAATAGTTGTAAGGTCATATCAAAGAAATAAGGCCACGTGGCAATGTGCAAACTGAAGAAGGAAACTCAGAAGCTGATAGCTTTGTGAAACAAGTAAGAACATATTACAACATGCTCTTAGGGAGGGTTTACACTTTATCTGAGCTTGACCTTGAAAACAAAGTGATTCAAACTGTTCCAGAAGTTCTAAAAGACATAAAAGGAAAACACACATCAGTAAGAGTCAAAATATGCTTCAGTAACTAAATTTCTAATACTATGTTTATTTAGTATTTTTGCATTGTGCCTGGTTCTTTTGGGAACATTTTACTCAGTTTAGTTTTCCATTCCTATGTAGACATTTTTTTGTTAATGTATTTAACTGAGAAGCTCTTACAAAACACATGAGCAAAGGTTTGCTAAACAGTCCCAGGAAAAATAATTCTCAAAATATTTCAGTGGCCAAAGTGTTGCTGCTGAAATGAATGTAGGAACAAATGGAATTCTCTGATCTTATACATCAAAGTCAGACTGGAGGTGTGGAAAAAGATCTAAATGTTCTGCATGGCTGCTTAAATTATAGGAATTGTTTTTCCTGATTTTCCTCTGGAGTTTGAAGATAAAAATACCTTCAATTCATTCTGGAAGGAACTAGAATATCAATTGTTCACAAACTGTGGTTTATGCACTTATACCTTCCTATGATATTTCCAACTCTTGCACTTTAACTCAGTTTCTTGTAGAACAAACTGAAATGAACAGATCTCAAAGGAAGTGAAATATTAACAGGAAAAACAGATATGTGCCAGATCTAGTCAAACTGCAAAGCTAGATAAAGCTATGATCCTGCATGGTCAGCTGAGGCCAGACACTGGAATTAGGGGCTTTCTGTCTCATTCTGCTGTCAAGCAGTTCAGAGTAGCTGCTTGATTTTGATCTATTTGAGACAAAAGAGCTGATGGGAAAAGGCTTAGTGAGGCTGGAGGGAGAGTCTGTAATGAGAGCAAGAGAGAGAATCAATTAGCTGCCAGGGTGGGACCAGAGACTGGAACAGTTTAGGGAAAAGAGACACAGTGATGCACTCTCCTGGTCCCCACAGCATGGTGTGCAGAGGAAGGTGTTGGACTAGGGGGGAATCATATGTGATCAAGTAATTAAAAATCTATCCAAATGCTTATTAAAAAAGGAAGGTGAAATGAATTTTTCAGATTAATCTAATTCTCGAATTTCTAGTGGTTTGCTCAGGACCACAGCTTTATTTTGCCTTTAACATACTTTCTTTGCGTGTCTCATTTGAAGTATTCTTCAATAAATAGAAAGGTTATTAAAAATTGTTTTTAATTCAAATTACAGTGGATCTGGGTTGAGGGTCTGGTTTCAATTCAAGGGGAGTAAAATATAGTAAACAGACCTAGTATAAATATACATTTTAGTAGAGCTGCTTTCCTGGTAAGGATTATTTAACACGTTACCATTCCCCTGAACTTTTCAAAACAACAGATACAGACAAACCACACAATAAGGGAAATTTGCTCTTAAAAATAAGCAAAAAATCCTCAGCAGGCTTGTAAATATGGTATTTAAAACCCCTACTTCTTCCCCACTTTTTTAAAGGCTGAAACACCGGGCAGAGATCTGTTTCTGATCATTTATGAGCTAATTACTGCACTTTGTACTGAAATAGCTCTCTGGGATTAAAATTTCTGGTTGCAGCTGTGGAAAGAGAAATTCAGAATATTAATGAAGCAGAGATTTCTGTTACCTTGAGTATTTTTGTTCATTTTTTTTGTGTTTTGTCTTTTTCCAGTATAAAAGCCAAGAGAAATAGAGAATAACAAAACCTGAGAACCATTAATTGATTATTTCCTAAACTTTAATAACAGAGGAGAAAGATATAAAAGATTTATATTCTTGCATATTATGTACAACTTCACCACTTTAATGTTGCTGGAATAATAGGAAGATTAGTGGCAAGCAGCAGAAGAGGACAAAAGCTCTGCAAGGCTGAGACAAACTTTTCATAAGGGATATTGTGTCCTTTTTAAGATTACAAGAAGCAGTCTGATTAAGATTATTATTTCAAAAGATATGCAAAGAATTGAAATAATTTCTTTTTTTCTTGCAAAGTGTTTACTGGGGCAACAATACTAGCTCAGATCTCTGGACATAGTATTTTTCCTTGGTATGTGTGCCTGAGCAGAGACAATATTGCTGGGGCTTTAGGCTTCCAGTGCAGAACTTCAGCACCAGTAACCATCCATGTGCAAAGTGACCATCTGCCTTCTACTGGAGATGCTGCTGTTGCTGCTGAGACACTTTGATTAAACCTGTAGAACGTGGCTAAGTTACCTCACAGGAAGAAACAGACCACTGTAATCTACTATTTCCTCTGAACCTTCTTTCTGTGGTAGAAGACATTCTTCCTCTCAGCACCACAACTCCTCCTTGTGGCATTTGACTTACAGATAATCTATTGATCTGCAGACTAATAAGGGCACAGTCTGACCAGACACTTCTCCAAGGTACTCCTTACACCTGTGCAGGAGCAGCCTTGTGCAGGCAATCCTGCCACTGGCAAAGCATTTTCCTGGGGCCTCCTCAGATTGGGCAGAGCAGGTTGTGTGCTGGCTGATCTTGGCATGTCACATTCTGCAGACAACCCCTAGTTCCCACAACATTTTTCTCTCAAAAGTGGAATGAAGTTGCTGCTATACTGCTTTTTACTTCTGTCACTGGACTTGAGAGAAAGCTTTCTGAAAACATACTTTGCAAAATTTCCTTTTCAAAAAAGAAAAAGAGCATTATTTCAATTTTGTGACTCACAGTGCTGTTGGGGTGAGTCCTAAACTGTCAATAAACTCAGGCTGGCAGAAATAGTTCTACATTTCTTGAGTAAATAAATATTTGGAAGGCCATTATTTTTTCTCTGCAATGTTTTCTTAAAAAGAAAAATGAAGAAATGTTTTTAGTGGTGTTAACTGTTAGAGTTTTGATGCGGAATCATGGCTTGTTTTCTAGGAGGAGGCTTCCATGAGGTGCAGTGATTTGCCTCCTCAGATGCATATAATTTGTCTGGATTGATTTTGGCTTTTGGTATTGATAGAAATGAGCAGGTCTGAGCCAGCATTATGTAATGGAATGCAACAGAACACCATAACTAGTCCAGGAGAAGTGTTTTGAGCAGCTGGACCACATGCCTGAAGAAAGCTTCCCCATTGTGCAGCAGCAGCAAGTTACACATCAAAAGGTACAAAATAGAGGCCTTGTCCATGCATGCAGTTATTAGAAAACTCACAGAAACAGTTAGACCACAGCACTCTGATTAAACATGAATTAAGCAAAATGGTTTAAAAACTGCTTTGAAATGCCATTTTTCCAGAGTAAAGCACTTTCTGCATGCATTTAACTTTACTGTGAAGACTCCCATTGATTCCAATGGGACTGCTCTCAGTAATAAATTAAACACTTTTAAAAGTTTGCAAGATTAGCCCTTTCCCAGTGGAATTATTTTGAATATATATTGGCTCAATAATGACAGGAGTAAATCTAATTTATCTAAGAAGCATTCCTCAGAGAAGGTGATACATAGAAGTGTATTTCTAAATGTAGAGTTCAGACACTCTAAACTTCAGTCTATATTTGGAATAGATGTGCTCCACAGTGTGCTTTAAAGACTATATGCATGGATTAATCCATTTTTTGGACTTGGAGAGCAGCTCTACAAACAGCTGTATTGGCACAACACAGATGTGCTGTGGTGGGAACTCCTTAAGCTCAAAATGCTGCTACAGCTTCCTTCTCCGTTATGGAATTACTGCTTCAGTCTTACCATGCCCCAGGGTGAAATTATAACCTTTAGCGAAGAGTCTCGAATCTCTAGAAGATAAGAGAGTTAGACTGTTAGGATTGTAATGTCTAAACACCCACTGATAGTATTATACCAAGCTGAAATGGAAAGAAGGGTTTCTGCATTTTGATAGAGCAAGACCTTTTGTGAAAGAAAATTAGCAGAACACCAAAAGCAAAAGTAAATTGTTCTGGGGCAATCTGCTTAATATCTGAAACCAGAGCAGGTAATCAGGTAATAACTTATCACCTACAACTTTCAGATATAAAGAAGGGGAAGAGAAAAATGAGAATGAGAAAATGAACATGAGCTGGCAGTGTGCAGTCACAGCCCAGAAAGCCAACCATATCCTGGGCTGCATCAAAAGGAGCGTGACCAGCAGGTTGAAGGAGGTGATCCTGCCCCCCTACTCTGCTCTTGGGAGACCTCACTTTTGGAGCATTGTGTGCAGTTCTGGTGTCCTCAACATAAAAAGGACATGGAACTGTTGGAACAAGTCCAGAGAAGGGCCACGAGGATGATCAGGGGACTGGAGCACCTCCCATATGAAGACAGGCTGAGAAAGTTGGGGCTGTTCAGCCTGGAGAAGAGAAGGCTGCTTGGAGACCTCATAGCAGCCTTCCAGTATCTGAAGGGGGCCTATAGGAATGCTGGGGATGGACTCTCTTCATTGTAGTGATAGGACAGGGGATAATGGGTTCAAACTTAAACAGGGGAAGTTTAGATTGGATATAAGGAAGAAGTTCTTTACTGCGAGGGTGGTGAGGCACAGGAATGGGTTGCCCAAGGAAGTTGTGAATGCTCCATCTGTGGCGGTGTTCAAGACCAGTTTGAATGAATCTTTGGGTGAGATGGTTTAGTGTGAGGTGTCCCTGCCTGTGGAACTTGATGATCTTAAGGTCCTTTCCAACCCTAACGATTCTATGATTCTAAAAAATGAATATGATTTCAATTGTTTTATGAAAATACACTAAATGGATTAGAAACAAAATGAACCAGTAGAAGAAAACAAGTTCATACATCCTCTGGAACTGGCCTTGAAGAAGCAAAGAAAAACAAAAGTGTCATAGCAGTAATTAAAAATATATAGTATCATGTTTCCCCATAAAGCAGTGTTGTCAGAGCCAGTGAAAGCCTGTTACAGGGATCAGTAACAATTTGTGACTTTTGAGGAACAAAGAATACTTTTAAATATTCTGTAGCCATGGATAAAAATCAGGTCAGGGAATACTTGGAAATTAGTACCTGTTCTCTTTCCCTGCAGACAGAGAGGTGGAATTTCTCATATCTATCTGCTGTCAGTTTGATTGATATAACTGTGGAGAGGGAGTTCATGCTTAGTTTGCTTAGCAGTTGTTGTTTATTATGAATGGCTAATAGTACTCCATGACAGCTCTAGCTCTGCTGTAGTAGTTGCAGTCCTTCCCCAAAAGCCAACATTTATACAATAATAAACTATAAACAATGAAGAATTATTATGTGGCAGGGGCTTAAAGAACATTTATTGGTTTGGTTTTCCCTGGAGTCTCTTGCTGCTTTTGGGCTTGTGACTTTCCCAGGTACAGCATTTAGCACTTGTTCCAAAGAAACTGTTTTAAGACAGCAACTGCTTAAAAGCCATTGTGCTGCTAGTTTAAGAAATTGTAACTTAAAAATATTATTAAACTGATGTTTACAGCAGTCAGCTTACACTTGGTTCTGTCTTTAGCTTGCTGTTAGGAACTGCTTAGAATCACAACATAAAATTTGGCAAAAATGACATCCTGAGTAGATTTCTGAATTGCCATTTCCCCCCTTTGTTAACCTAAACTTAAAAATTGTAAGCTGCCACGTAAAATGAATCAAATCCTAAAATATATGTTAACGTAAAGAATACCCATTAAAATAAAAGAGAACAAATAGCAAAAATATATTAATAACTGCATGTGTAACAAATCTAGCATGGAGGAATGAGCTATCATGCTCTCTCACACACACTCTTTCACTCTCACACGTACTTGTTTGCATTATAAATTAATGTGGAAGTCTTTCATTGGTGAAATGGGAGAGCCAGTTGTTTCCAATCACATGCACAAGTGAAAGCATGGGTGTAACTAATTATGCAGTTGCTTGTGTCTCAGATGGAAAAAGGATTAACTCTCCCTGTGCTGCCTTTTTCCTCTCCTAATGGAGAATAGGGTCAATTAGCATTTTAAGTCTTCAGATATGCAATAAGACTCTTAAACCAGAAATGTGAAAGAAAAGGCCTGTGCATGGTACTTCTTTTCATTTTGGTTACACAATGAATGCATTTCTTTGTTGTAAACTGAAACTAGCTGCTGGATTAGATTGGTGTAAACACAAAAAAATAGTATTTTAGAATGCTTTGTAAATATATAAATATTTATGTATATTTGTATAATCATAAACTTCATCTTGGAAATATTTTATTTTAGGTTGTTGTATATGGTTTCCTTAGCAATTTATAAACATTACAAAAAAAAAATTGGAGCTTTCTTTTCTTCTTTCAGCCTGACTTCAGTTTTGGAATGAGTCAAAATTGTCCTTTCACTGTGTGGTATGTTTTGTTTTTCTTTCCATATTTAGTAAGGCTTTATTTAATATGCAGTTCTAAGATGTATTTGCTTCACTATGTCTTAGTTTCTTTATATCTTGTAGTAATATATATAAGTAACATATAAGGTAATTATTCTATACAGGTCATTAATATAGGGTGAAGATTTTCTCTGAAATTATTTTATTTAAATCAGAGCATTTCAGTTTGACTGGTCATGACTAGCAAAAGCACACTAATACTCTGTGGTGCATGCTTCTTCACATTTAAATAAATAGGCTGGAATCTCCTTTAGTGTCAAATGTTGTATTTGTTAAAATGTAAAATTTTGCTAGAGAATTGTTTAAGAAAAACAAATAAAATTAGAGGCCAGTTAACACAGGTTCTATTTATTGCTTACATTTAGCATTTCCATGAGCTTGAGAAAGTAGGTATAAACTGAAAATGAATTTGAATGTGTTTTCTCATGTAAGTCACTGGGCTACAGGATATCAACAGTGTATCTTGTCAAGTCTCTCCCTTGGTACTTTTCCATTTTGCACACAATATGTTAACGTTCATTAAAGCAGACAGTGTGAGATTTGAGTAATGCTTTAGCCTGTGGATTAAGACACCTGGGTTTCAGTCCCTGGACTGGAAAACGTTTAATAATTTATGCAGAGGGAACAGCCTCAAAAGGAAATACTGAGGAAGAGCAGTGAAGGGGCTTTGTGACTTCTAGTTCTAGAGTTAACAGACATCTTTGTATGGACATTTTGTATGGCAGCTGTAAGCAGTTCTTGCTCCTGAAATTCAGGTCTCTAGAGCTGTAGATTTCCAGAAATTCATATACAGTTACTGACAGTCTTCAGAGTTGATCTAAGAGGAGGAAAGAAGTTACTCTTCTTATGCACTCAGCCCCAGTCAGATAAATGTACTCTTTCTTGGCTTTTTTATAGTGAATAGAAGAAGAGTAAGAGATACTTCTCTGTAGGGTGATATGATTGTGAATCTAAAGCAGATGCTCTGATCTTTCCCTTTGGAACTGTCTGTCTTTATTAAATATCAGACTGGTTCTTGAGAGTCTGTGCCTCAAGTTAGGCAGCATGACTACTCCTGCTATTGTAGCAATTAGCTTCTCCAAAACACAGCCCTAATGTGGGAAAGAGTTGTGTATTTAGGTCCCTAAGAACTGAGCAGAATAAATGCCCAGTGGGCACATACAGTAGTATTTATATAATGCTTCTAGGCACTTGAAAGGTCTATGTTTTTTTTTTTCCCTAGCCCTAAAGAAATCTTTAACCTCTTTGTGCATGAGCAGACAGAGGGAAAGAGAGAGGGAGATACTCTTCCTACTTTACTGAATGCCTATCCTAGAAATTCACATGGGCTATTTACCAATAGATTTGACTTCTCAGTTACAGTAAGACCTTTCTGATGCTTTTACTTCAATAGTTTTTGTTGAACCAGCTTTTGTGACTGAAGCTGTCAGAGAAATCATGAGCGTAAGGCTAAGAAAAGACCAGAAGTAGTATGGGGAGAACAGGAATACTTCTCACAGTGAACAGGTTTCTCTGGAGTTACTTCTGTAGTATTTACTGAAAGGCATTCCTTTTTAACTTCTTCTCTGCTACAATGAACTACTATAAACTCTTGCTATCATAAATACAAAACATACTTAAGGGAGTACAGGAAGGCAGGGACTGTATGATTAGAATTGCTTTCCACATCCATTCCCTCTGACAAATCCAGCAGTTCCCAAATGGGAATTGCTTTGGCTTTGCTGAAAAATGTTTGCAAGGAGGAAAAATTGGAAAACACTGCTATCTTGTGGCTGAAGGGTGAGCAACAACTGGAAAAGACAAAAGCGGTTTTACAAAAAACAGATTATTTGATCATTTGTGAGACTTTGGACCTGGGAGGACTGAAGAACTTCTCCAGATAAACTGAGTTTTCCTCTGGCTACGACTTTCATGTTACACTCCTAAATTCATAATACCACTGTCAGGTTTCTAATCGTAGAGTTTGCACACCCGTCTGGTTCAATACAGTTTGAGCCTGCTGACTCGACAGAAACAATGCCACTGGTGCATTGCATGTTTTAGCAAAGACAGATACGTGGTATAAGTTTTTAGAAGTTCTTTTCACTTTATTTTAGGAAGTTCAGGCATTTGGTTTCTGATTTCCAGAGCTATGGGACGAGACTGTCTTCCCCTATCTTAGGCAACAACATCTATTTATCTTATACATCCTGTGATCTCCTGCAGACTGATCTTGCACCTGCTTGAAAATGTGATAACCTCAAATAACTCTAATATTGCAGGGCTGAGGTCTTTGTGATGAATTTCCATTTACTTCAGTGGAGTTCTGTGCAGTTTGGTAAAATCAATTTTGGTGTTCCGTTTCTTTGTTAGTTAACAGTTCACAGTCTCCTATAAGAAAAAATGTGCTTCAGATTTTTGTCTATTCTTTCCAAAGTTAGTTGTGAATTTTATTTCCAGGTTGTGATCCTGTCTTGATTATGGCTTTTGGATTCCTCCCTGTAACATCTGTCTTCTGTGACTGATAATCTATTATCTGTCCAAATTCCAGTGAAGCCTTCAATCCATAAAATTACTTGCTTAGTTCATTAATATCTTAAACACAGGAGAAAACTAGAGACTTTGGGGACAGTGATAGCTTTTAAAAAATGATGACCTAATTTATCAGTATCTTTGCTACAACACAAAACATTAGTCGTTTGGGAATACTATTACTGTAATGTTGGAGTTCCTAACATTTAAATGTAAATGTTATATTTTTTTTCTTTCCATACGTCTGACATCCTTTTTTTTCCTAGGTGTACTGGTAGAATTCTTGAACCAAAGAAGACAACTTCCAATTCAGTCTGTATACTGGTCACACTAATACACAAAAAGTGACATTAATGAGACATGAATTCAAGTCATCGAGGACTAAAACTTCCAAATGGTAGAGCTTAGATCAAGCTTTAACCCTCCAGCACTAAATTTAAAATATTATTCTCAAGTTGTTGATAATACTAAGTCAAAAGAGAAACAGGAACTATATTGCCAAAAAGGAAGTAGTATGCCAGGGAGTCAGGAATGCCTGCTTTGTATTTAATTCTTCAGCATCTGAAGGAGTGATTTGATAGAATTAGTGTTGTCATGGTTAATTACATGTGATTCTTGGAGCTGTATGGTTGCAAGATTGCTGTGATCCCTAAACACAGAGGGAAGGAATAACTAACAAACAGAACAAGAAAACCTGTGACCATGTGTAACATTGTGATAGGAGATAGGAGTTTTGGCAACTAAATTTTGCTTGTAAACGGGCCAGGAGTGGATTGGAAGACTTTTCAACTCAAGGTTGAAGAACCCCTTCTGTTCATATCCATTTCTTTGCTTTTACTCCTCCCAGCTCCATATTTGAGTCACCTCAGAATCTGAGACCTGTGATAGCAATGGACAGAATTCTCTCTCAAAAAACAAAAATTTCTTGCTTTTTTTTTCAGCTGCAGCAATTCTTTATGTGTGCTGGAGAGCACCCTAGGTTGGTAGGAGTAGCTGTACACACATTCTGTGCTCTGTTGCTGCACAGCAGGGCACTCAGTTTCTCAGTTTGGATAAAGTCTGTGTGCTTATCTGAAAGACATCATAGTACTTTGCTTCTGTCCTCATTCCCAGTATCTAAAATATGTCAAACCTTGTCTCCAATCTTAATTTCTTTGATATCCTCTAATTCTTAGTATTTCTTCAAAGTACTGGTCATTTTGCTTGCTGGACATTGCAATGTGGATGGGTTAACAGTGGGGCTCTAGTCAGTCCCGTTCAGCAAAATGAGTTAATGACAGGTTTTAGCTCAGGTTAATGCATTATGATCCATTCAATGTATTGCCACAGATACAAAAGTTTGTTCTTGATAGAAACATTGGCAATTCTTTCTTACAAATTATTCTTGTACTGTATTTAAGTAGAATGCTTATGAAATGGTGCTTAATGAAGGTTGACTTCCCCATTTAAAAGTCTAATATTCTCTTCACCTGTTTAGCCTTTGCAACAAATTAAAATATATGACTAATGTACTAATTTTTTGCCCTGGACTCATTAGTTACAATGATTCTATTTCAGTCCCTGGAAAACCCATTAACTTTCTTCTACTTGCCTTAATGTGCTGCATTTCACATTAAATCTTCTCTGAACTTGTCTGTGTTCAAAGAAGCAAACCCAAACTACAAGGTTACTGGTACAATAATTTGTAAGAATTTAAAAGATCTCTAGGTAACATTCACTGTATGTGTACTGTTTCTATGGTAGCAGTCTTTCAGCTATTTCATTACGGCTTTTTAGACTAGATACATATGAACCAGATGGCAGGTGGGTTGACATTTCAGTTTGAGTCATGCCAATTGAAATCAACAGCCTCATGTTAAGTATGCTAATCCTCAATTGGAAAGTATATCCCTTTTACTGAGTTTGCTGAGCTTTCATTGAAGAAGTCTCCCTGCAAATCTCTGTTGAAATCTATTAGGATAAAGCAGGCTTTACAAGCAGGGCAAACACTATATTCTCTTGAAAAAAGATTCACTGGGAGGAATGGATGTGATACTGAAAATTAAACAATGATTGGCTTTTGTTTTGTTGGGTAGGTCTTTTTGTTTGTTTGTTTTAAGGAAGAATGCCTTTTTGGACTTGGGGTCACACTGTTTAATGAGGCCCCAGTAGTGCTGAATGAATGCAAAATCCCAAAAGTTTGGCTTATGTTGACTCCTAGGTTTTTAGAAGCTAGGCACAAAGCTATACACCCAGAAGGCTAAAGGATCCTATAGGGCTGCTCCTGCTGCTCAGAGAACTGATAATATCTAAAGGTTCCCATTACACCAGTTAGATTTTCAGGGACTGGGACAGAAAGCAGCAGGGATAGGAAAAAAGGTTGCTCTTGATCAGCTTATCTGGGGCTATGAAAGCTATCCTGTCTTCATATATCTTCACTAAAGGAATTATGTAATAGTTGTTTATATTGAAGACAACGTTTCCTATGGTTATATAGCTGGTTGATGAAAAAGAGTGGCGTTTGGGATTTTTTTTCCTTTTTCTGTGAAGACTCTGGAACAACAAATGAGATAAATTGACTCAAATGTTTGGGGGAGGATGAAATAACACATTTTAATGAAATTTCCTTTTTGCATTTTGAATGAGAAATTTAAACAAAAGTTGAGGTTATTTTTATGTGGATTAACCTTAAAGAATCATGTCATCTGCTGCAGTTTTATCTGCTTAAGTTCTTGTCCTTTGCTCCATTGTATATTTAACATCCTCTCCAAATAAGAGACAGGAGAAGATGAGGGAATGCTTTCAAAGCAGTTGACTTTTTCTGTTTGAAATGAAATATTTATTTTGAATTTTCAACCAATTAAAGAATTTTAAATGATGCAACTTTATTTGGTTGTAAAGATACTTTCTGTGATGTTTGAAATTAAATGAAATCCATTGTATTTCTTCATTTTTTGTAAAGAAAAAAGAGGAGGAGAAAAAAAAATCCCTTTCACATTCCTGGTGAATTACCTCTCAGGTTTCATAGCTATTAGGTTTCAGATGTTCATGTGTTTCCTTGGAATATCTGACATTTGAGGGAATCCAGAACTGAAGATTAAGTAAAAACAATGAATTTCATAAGATTCATGTTAAAATCAAAGTGTTTAAATCTCTGAAATAATTCATGGGAGATAATAGAACACTGGAAACTGTATGAGCCATGTTTTGGCTAGAGACTGAATATGGCCTTTATTGAAAGAGTTTTGCATAATCAACATTCAGTTTTCTACAGATCTCTGCTAACACAGCTACAGAGGGATGGTGGCACCTAATTAACATGGATAAAGCATAAAAACCCCTGTGTTGTGTTAAAATGCTGTGGCAAAATCTGACTTGTTACTTGTGCAGACTTAGCAAAGGGTTTAGAAGGTCTACAACTCTCCATTACCACCTCCTGCTGTAGAGTGTGTATCTTCTGATTTTTGTGATGCTGTGGTTATAGCACATCTGTCAATTTTTTCTCATTCATACTTTGGCTGTATCCATGCTGGCTCTGCATAGATTGTTTCTCTTCTCTGTGGCTAGAATAAGCCATATAAGTGTGTGATTTGGCAGATAGAACCTATGTCTGCGCTGCAGTGTTTTGCTAATGCAGTATGCCTGTAAAGTAGTCCTGGTGTTGAGTAAATGGACAGTGTAACACCCCTCTCCTCTCAGTGTATTGAAGATACGCTTCAAGTTTTCTTCTGTTCCCGTGACTGTTGCATGGGAGCAGGGAGTCTGAGAAGTCATGGTGTCACATGGACCATTTGAATTCCCATTCTTTAGGCAGTCCAACAGTCGTGTCTGTAGATAAAGAAGACGGTCTGCTTAGTTTTTGTCCTGTGGAGCCTGCATCTGTAGGTAGCCTTGAAGATTGTCGCTAGACCATGTCAGTATCTCAGCCTGCCACAGTCTGGCTAACAGATGTGAATCTTTGAGTGAGAACAGGGACAGCTGAAGCTGATAGTCTGATGGGAAACAGCAAAGATGCACATCAGAAGACATTTATTTTTTTTTATTAGGCAGAATATCTTGTGCCTCTGTGACTATATCTCTTGAGTTCAATCTCAACATTTAACAGTCTACTAAAGAGAATTAAAATACATATGTGCTATGCATCATTTACAGAGGAGCAGAATGAGTCCTTCTATACAAAAGTATTTACCATTGTGACTGCAGCTGCAGAATTGGGCACATTTTCAGCTTTCATATGAGAAGAAACATGGCTGCAAAAATAAATGAAACCTGGCTGAAGCCTTTTTGTGAAAGAACTCTTCAGTAAGAGAAATTAGTATCCTATTACAGTCTGTTTAAATTGTTTTGAGCACAGTCTCATCCTACAGGTGCCATGCGAACAAAAATAATAGATAAGCAGTAAGCAATATTATTAAAGTCCCTGAAATTGGCAAACTATTTTCCTTAATCTTGCTTCATTACATAGAATTAAATTCTTAAATGTTACAATACATACAGATTCATAGCCCCATCAGTGTTTGAGCTTCCAGAGGATTTCTATTTTTGATAAATCGGTATTGCATGTTAAACTAGTTCTGAATACAGATTGCTCTGTTCACTTACAGATGTAGCAGCTACATCATTTTGCAGCTTCTGGAAGTGCTAGGGATCCAAGGGAATCACAGTGTTCAAAATCTTATTACTTATTTTGAATTTCAGCCTCACCTATAGTCATCTTTGTAATCTTGTAACTGTGAATTGATTTATAGCCCAGAAAATTCTAAGAAATATTTAGTGGGTTAAATTTTCTATTCTCTATACAGTTGCATAATTTTGGCTCCCTAGAATAAGTTTTGCCACAGACCAATGGCTTTATAGGGTCAAGCAGTAGTGTCTGAAGTAGTCAGTTGCACCTAATAGCAAAACCACAAGAGTCTGGGACTTAAGCAGGACACTCAAATTAGTTAAAAAACACTTCATAAATATGATTTGATTTACCCAGTCTTTCCAGTGAGACATGATGATGGTTATTATCATTATCTCCAGTAAAGGCATTATTATATTCGAAGGTGAAATTTTGACATAAAGGCACATATTATAATTCAGAGGTGCAAGTGCATAGAGGTCTTAGCTAGAGCATGACAAATGGTGTCTGTAAATGTGATGCTAGATTTATATAAAGGATGGCTAAAACTACAAAAAATGACAAGAACAAAAGTTGAACAATGACTTTGAATTAACACTTTAAGCTCAAAGGGACTGTTTGTCTGTAGCCCTCTGAAGAGCCCAAGACTCTCAGGACATGAACTGGTGAGATTCTCTTAGTGAGATGATGCACCACTGCTCAGTTTTTCCTGTCTGTATATGCACACAGCAAAGCTCATCTGTTGGAAGACAGATTATATTTCTCTTGCTTGCTGAATATTCAGTTGTCCAGCATCCTGATGTAGGACTTTGACAATAGCTAAATCTGTTCCATCTTTAGCTTAAAGTAAGTCTATTAAAAGATATCAAACACAGGCTTTGGAACTTCAGTGGTGAAATATCTTACACTAAAGAGAGACCACATCTGTTGAGTGGATTAAAACAAAAGTTTTGAAAACAAATCCCTTCTCTCCTCTGCTCTGCTCACTCTTGATAAAGTGTATTTTTTTTCCTCTCTGGTCTGACTCTGTAGTTCGGCCACTTTCTCTGACTTCCTTGGTTGCAGCAAACTATATACAGCCCTGCTTGGGACTCTGGGAAAGTTTCTTTTTTTCTGTCTTCTCTTGACTTTGGGTTTGTTTTGCCCACAAGCAAGTTCCCTGGACCACTTAGAGAAACTACTAGTCTTGCCCTGAGCAACAGGGAAATTTCTCTTACCTCAGTGTGTGGGGAAGAATCCCTCTAGATGGACCTGGGATAAAGGAAATGGAGTAGCTTCTTCCTTACTGTCCTGTTGTGACACTTTTGAGCAAAACATAAAATGGGAATTTCAAATAAAGACAGAAGTTTTTACATCCATCAGAATTTGCTGCCAGACACGAAGATTTGAACTGAGAAAGTTTGGTACCACAGTCAAATTTCAGCATAAATTTGTTCCTTGCAGTGTATTTGTTTCATTAGAAACACAAATACATTTGTAACCTATGAAAAATTGTATCCTCTGAAAAACACCACAATTTTGGAGTCAGCCTGCTCAACAGTAGCATCTGGAATCAAATCACACAGCCATTCGTTACTTGCCATCAATTAAAGCTCTCGTAACCAACCCCATTGAAGGGAAGTATGGCTATCTAGGGGTATACTGTGATTTACAAGGGAAAAAAACAAAGTGTTACTTAAGAGAGCAAGCTTTAGTTTAGCATATTTCAAAATACTGACATGGTCCATGTTTATACCTATTGTCTCAGGTCTCAGAAAGCAGCATGTCTTTGAAGAAAGGTATGTGTGTGCCTGGTCTGAGCATTTCTTTGCCACTCTTGACTGTCCCTGCTGTCTTTGTCACCCCCCCAGGCTCTTCACACCCCACCCATGGCCCAGGACCCCCTGTTACCCCATGGGGCTGTCAGTCCCTGCCTGTGATGCTACAGAAGGGCCAGTCTCCAGCCCCATAGCCCTGCCTGGCCACAGGTCCTGCTGAGCCGTGAACAGCCAGTGATCCAGCCAGTGTCCCAGCTGTGCCCTGGCTCCAGCTATCACCATGGACTTGCCTGATGACCTGGGCATGGTCCCTGGTCTGCCCACCTCCGACCTGGTGTGGTGGGTGGGCCCTGGGGAGGAAGGACCTGACAGCTCCCTGCTCCTGCCCTGTGAGGAGCCACCAGCCATTGCTGCTCCCTTGTCTTCTCAAAGGTAAGTTTGGGGTTTCTTCAGGTTCTAGTTTAAGCCATGTTGGTCAGGCCTAGAAACTGAATGATGAAACCTTTAGGCATTCAGGAGATGTGTCAGTTTTTAAATGCCTGCCATCAGCTGTTGGCTAAAACACCTCAGACAGTTTGGTTTCCCTTTCCATAGTCACCTGGCAGGAGTACCAGCACACCCAGGGCCTCCAGCAGTGCCAGGCTCTGTCTGGGACCCTCACACCCTCCAAGGCTGTGCAGTCAGTGCCCTGAGTGTGCCTGGGGCAAGAACCTTCCCTGGTGTGATGGCTGCTGTTTGAGAGGTGGCCCCAGCAATACTGCAGGGCTGCCACACATAGGATGGAGCTATCCCAGGGGTCTCCTCACACCTGAGCCGCAGGCTGGGTGATGCCGGGCAGCCACACAACGTGGCCCAGGTCCTGCACTTCCTGCTACCCCATGGGGTTCAGAGAAAGGAAATGACCCTTCTCTGGGGAGTCATTACTCACTGCCTGGGACCCATTTTACATCACCTCAGAGTGGTGGTTTCTGAGCCTTTTATTGTGGCAACCAATCTGGGCAAAGCCATCTGAGTTGATCATATTTTTCTGTGAGACTGCCCTCTGCACCATCAGTCCAACCTGGGAGAGCAGCGGTCCATGACTGCCTGCTTAATCTGATGAGGAAAATGCACTCCCAGACTGTCTTTGTGTTCTATGCTGAATGAATGAAATATCCGTAATAAGAAAGGAAACTTTTTTCTTGTTTTTATTTCTGTCTAGTCATCTCTTACATAAAATATTAAAACTAAAGTGTCAACCCAGATTTCTTTTGTGAGAAAATGCCATGCTGGCAGGCATACTTTGGATGGCTTTGCAGATTTTGTGTAAGTTGTTTCACATGTTTTACAGCTAGGCTTAACTTTTATGATAGGAAATGCACAGGTATTGTTTATGGCTAATATTATCTTGGCTATAATGTATTATTTGGTGTGTGCTTTTGTGTGTGTATGTATGGGCATATGTATAAAACACACGGTATTTTTAGGCATTTTGTAATAGTCATTATATCCTTAACCAACTAATTCAGAAGGGAGACTTGTAAAAAACAGCAAACCCTATTATTTAGAGTATTAGCAGATATTGTTTCCACATGTAGCTCAAATATCAGGACATACTTTAATACTTTGGGTATTTCTGTGTGTCAGCACATGAAACAATAATCCTAAGAATATATATCGTCTTTTCAAAAGCTGCAATTCCATCAGCAAAAACTGAACAGCAATTGAAGGAATTCATTCTGGTGGTGGAAATATTTTGCACTGTAACTATGGGATTTTACAAAAGCTCCCTTAATACTTTGCTGGTTGCTTCCATGTAGAAGTTGGATAGCTCCAACAGGAATGTCCTGGAATTGAAATCCTTATGGAATAAACATTGCCTCATTTGGGAAAAAGAAGTCTGATAGAAAAACAAAAACTAAATCAATCACTTGTTTTTATCCTAGCTTCCTAGCTAGGAAGCTGATTTCATACTAAGGGGGGTTCGCTGTTTGCCAACTGGATTTAAAGAAATGTCTTAAGCCTCCTGCTGCTTCACCTTTATTCTTGGATTTGATTAAACTCATGCAAATAAAGGCACCATGGATTAGTATACTAGCTGTTAAACCGTACAGTAATGTCAAAGTTCTTTTGTCATGATGGAAATGATGGAAATAAAAGAGACCATGAAACAAAACACGAACTAGGGGAGAAAATGTACCTACCTGGTATGAAAGCTTGTCACCAGGAACAAATGCTAACCACAGCAATTTTTTCTATGGTTGTTTATGCCTTCAAGGTTATTTTCTTAGTCCATTGTTCAAGTTTCTATAAGTAAACATAATTTATATTCATATCCATTCACCTTTAACTTCTGTTGAAAGCTTTATTTAAATAACATCTCTACGACTGAAATTATGTGTGTATGTGCTTCACATAAAAAAAACAGAAGAAGATGATCCCTGATCTTTAATATTTTATTTCCATAACCTTTCAGGGAGAATCTGTGAGAAAAGAAGGGGAAGATGCTTAGATTAAAAACTGATTTAGAACTGAGATTACAGTTCAGGGTAAAATGTATTACAGTACGTTTGGCTTCATCATCAACCAAGATCATAAATCCAAGAAACTTCAGATTAAAGATTTCAAATTCAGGGTATCTTAAAGTCAGTTTAAATTTCTTGCACTAATAAAAAGTTGACTAATTATAGAGCCAAACATTGCTGCAATAGTTTTGAGATTTTGGATAAACCATTTTACTTAAAAAAAAAACACAACCAAAACCAACCCCCCTGTACTTCTATCAGTGCCAACACTCTGGCTATACTTTATAATAATAGAGTTTTAACTCTGCTGTTAGTGAAACAATGCAATCCCTATGGAGGATTTACAAAGCACTTCCTCTCTGAGCCACTTCCCTGTGATTTTTCAGGCAAGTTAAGGTTAAAGGGATTAGGTGAGAACCTGGAACATGAGCAAGAGGGAGGACAGGATGAATGAACGTAGCAAGGGACAGAAGTTTTATTTATAAACTGGAGGGGCAGAGAATAAATACTAATAGAAAAATACTTCAAGTTAACTGGATGAGCTACCCACATAAGAAATGCAGTGATCTTTCAGTACTTAAAGGGGGCCCATGAGAAATAATGGGGATAAACTTTTTAGCAGGGCCTGTTGTGACAGGACATTGGGTAGTGGTTTTAAACTAAAAGAAGGGAGATTTAGACCAGAAATAAGCAAAAAATGTTTTACAGTGAGGATGGTGAAATACTGGCACATGCTGCCTGGAGAGGTCGTAGATGCCCTGTCCCTGGAAACATTCAGGGTCAGGTTGGAGCAACCTGATCTAGTTGAAGATGTCCCTGCTTATTGCAGAGGCGGGGGTTGGAGTAGATGACTTTTAAAGGTGCCTCCAATCCAAACTCTTCTATGGTTCCATGATGCTACTGTATTTCAGGCTATCATGTTGACCAGCAAATGGTTACATGGCTGAGGCTGTTTTAAGAGCTGTGTGGCAATGCACTGTTAGGAGCAACTACACTGGCTTAAGTGTAGTTCATACAGTGTTCATATAATAATTTACCACCGTGGGAAAAATGGGGGTAATGCCTGGATTTTGAGGTGTCTATATTCAGTAAAATGTTGTCTCTATTGTTTGCACTATCCGTAAGAATGAATCTTTACCTAAAAGGAGATTTGGTACATAGCAAAGCAGTTGGGCTCTATTTCAGTGTAAAGTACTGGTTTGGGGTTTCTCTTATTCTGTGTTTCCAGGTGTTTAAATAGGAAAAAACATTCTCATTCTAAATGAAGCATGTCCACAAATGGAAATTATATATTCACAATTACCTCTGTGTTAGCATTATTAGTGGTAGTAACTTCCATTGTAACTAAGAGCTACTCAGCATAAACTTGATGTGTGTGGGGGTGCTGAGTAGTATGGGAATGGCTTTTATTCTCTATCCAGCTGCATGGAGGAAAGTTTCATGTGTTCTCTTTGTCATAGTCTTGTTTTCAGAACTCTTCCTCCAATCTGAGAAATAAATACCTGGTGTTGTGAATGAGGTTGGGTAGACAGTGTTTCTTCTTTCAAAACATCTCAGTTCAGAGCAAGATTCTCTGATGTCTCCAATGACTCATAATAAGTTGTTCCACTTTTTATGGAGTTCTAGGAAAAGCTAACATTTGCAGTCTCTTAAACTTCCAAACAATTTCATCTGGCACAATAGCAAGCTTGATGCTTTTAACTGGATAGGCTAACTCAGGAAATGAGTATGCTGGTTTGAAGAATCAGATGATCTCCACTGAGATTCTGGAGATCCCACTGTGGTTCATTCTTCACTTGGCAACTGCTAAGACTCTGAAGATGCCCACATAGAGTTCAGGAGCTGTAGTAGTCTTCCTACTACACCCCAGTTAGTCTTGCCTTTCACAGCCTGAATCAGTACTGGCCAGTAGCCACCAGTGTGTCTCATGATGTCCTGGGGTTATAATAGTTTCCAGCTGTTAAGGACCCATTTTCTTACCTGTCCACATATAAGCCACCTGGCCAGGTAAAGCTGAAAGACCAGGAGGTCAGCATGGAAGTTCAAATTACCTCTACCAACTCTTCAGAGGCTCCCAGGTCCCAGCTGTCTGGGATCTCAGCCAGTGCAAATCCCTTCTGGGAATTTTCTGCCCAGTGCAAAAGCCAAAAGCAGAAACATGCTGTGTTCTGATTGATCTCCTGATAATTCAAAAGGTAGATGGAAAAAACAAATTACTTGTACACATAAAAGAAAAACCCATTAGTTCATAGATTAGTCATAGCTCATGGGAGGTCTGACTCATGAGCACTCAAGGCTTGGGAATATTAATACTGCATAAAGTGTGCTTTCTACTTCACACATAAAACCTGTATTCATGCAAAGTGGTGGTTGAAAAATTACCCAGGTTGAAGTCCAAATTTAGATTTACAGTTGAAAGCTCAGCTTGAACATCGGCAATTTTTTTATGCCTTAAAATGAAGTGTTAAGATTACAGGGTAACACAATCTCTGTTATTGCCCTCCGAACATGACAATCTGGTAAACCTTTGCAGTTCCCGTCAATGGCTTCTCAAAAGCAAGGGACAGACTGGGACTGCAAGACTGAATAGCCATCATGTGCAATGAATGGACCATAATGTAGGGGGATATAAACTAGCATCACCACCACTTGCTAAGCAGTGCTGTTAACCTGCACAGACGAGCGTGAACCTGTTCATGTGGCTTTCAGCTGACAAAGACTGCCTCTCAGTCATGCCACACTGCCATTACTGTATTATCTGTGTGACCTTTGCAGCTCTCACCATACCCACCCCTTGCTCCATTATAGAGTATTGATACGTGCAGACCTTTCCTCGCAAAACTGCTATGGAAAAACGTCCTGGGTGAGGATGTGTGGAAAGAGCTGAGGAATCAGGCAGAAGTTTGCCTTCTCAAAGATAGATTTTAACTTCATTCCTTTTGGTCCTCTTCATGTCAAGCTGTCTACAGTTTGCAATATTGTGTCATTTAAAGACACCAAAGATGTCTCAGAATAATTGAAGTGTGGAACAGGAAGAGGCTGACTCTGAAAGAGAGCCTGAAAACACTGCTGTACTGATGCATTTCACCATTTCCACGACCCATGCTTATCTTTACAGCTGTAGATGGGAGCTGGATATTTTGTAGTATTTTTGCTGCTCCTCACCCATTAGTTTTGGAGTGATAAAGCAGTAGAGCTGGATGCCTTTTTGTTGTCACTCTGTTCAAAGGAGAATTATGGAGGGTGACAGTTGTGGTTAATACCCCACCTATGTTCTTGTGAATTTACCCAATGCAAAAAAAAACACAAACCCACAAAAGTTGGTATCTCTTTAGCACCTTTCTTAGTATGAGGGAGACTACCTTTTAGAAGTGCCCACTCCTCTTTAATGACTTCAGAATTACGACTATTAGTTGTGAGTAAACGTCTCAAGTTTAGGGCAAGAGGTGAAACTTGCCCTGAAGTGGGAGATGAAAACCAGTGAAAACTTGTGATATTTCTAGCATACATTATCACTTTTCATCTCTTTTTTTTAAACATGTAATTTCCTAGGATTAATTCACTAGTAAGCCAAGGAGTGCAGAGGAGTGAAGTCTGCCCGCCACAAATGGTTTTCTGTCTATGTAGATCATGAGCTGCTAGAATAGGCAGGCAAATGACATGTCCAGTAAACCTAGTGACATCTGGTTTGGTTTGGTTTGGTTCCCATCCTTGCCCCTTGCCTCCTCACTTCATGCATGGAGACAGCAATTCTGTGAACAATTTGAAAGCATGAATGCAAAAAACATATCTTACAGATGCAGGAGAACATGGACAGCTGTTCTGTATAGTTCATCAGTCTTGACATCCATCTGATCCCTTTCCTTATGCAAATTCACTACAACTTGAAGAATAACTACTTGTAAGTCAGTTACTTAGGAAGGTAGGAGCCCACCTGAACTACATCTGATGTCACACTATGTCTAGGTAACTAAGCTATTGCCTCTTTTAAAAAAATATAAATCCCTGGATACTCAGAACCATTGGAATACAACCACTGGTAGCTCAATGCCTGGTGGTGTTTGTTGTTTTTTTCTCAAGTGTAACCAGTGCCCAGTACTTCAATTTATTTAGTGATATGAAAAGGATTAAGGATCTATATTGTCTCCTTGCTAAAGTTTTTCAGATAAAGACTGTCTCTGACGCTAAACTTTGTTTTTAATTACTTTTATCTCTAATTAATGGCTTTGCTTTTTTTCTTCTGTGCTTGAAAAAAGAACAGATTTTTGGAGAGAATGCAATGAAGTTTTTAAATAAATTCCATATTTATTGCTGCTTTAGTTACTGAATAAAATCTTGATCGGACTGCAGCCCCGAAACACTGCGAGTGCAGCAAGAATTAATGTAACAGTAGATGGCGCTGAACAAGCTGCAGGATTTTTAATAGCTTTTCAGAAACAGCAAAACTTGTTCTTTTCAAATTAAAGTATGGGCAAATTTAGTGGCAGCAGTACCATAATTTACATCATTCTAATCCCCAGTGAAGGGGTCTGCTACACAAGCAGCAGGCTGATTAGGGATTAGAATCTTGCTCAAACTGTGAGTTTTCCCTTGTTTTTGAGTGCGAATGTGGTTGGGTGGTATGCTTCTGAGGTTATTATTTCTTATCAATCTGTTTAATCATTTGATTACTTATTGTTCATTGGACTTGTTATCCACAGCCATGATATTCTCAACTACTAAATTTGTACAAAGAGGTAAAACATTTTAGCTTCACCATAGAATGGTATCTAATTTTGACTCACAGTGTTTTGATGTGGAAACACTGATTTTTAAAAGATGTTATCTATTTTATTCTTCATGTGAAAAATATGTTTCTGCTGGACAACCTGATACATGGGCTCTCTCTCTCTGAAATATGAGATGAAATCCCTGTCCTGTGGTGTTTTCCAGAGGCAAACCAATTCTCACAGTCTACTGTAGTCTTGTGGAGAGGATCCCTTTTGTAACATAGAAGATTATATGCTACTCTGTTTTGCATCTTTTAACACAGCTGTTAAAATTTCTGAGCCTAAAGTCAGGACTGAAGAGGGAAGATGGATGAAAGGTAAAGATTCCAGCCTGTTTTTTAGAGGCTCAAGCTCAGCTCCTTTCTGCCCTGACAGACATCCTGTGTGGCTTTAGATAACTCTTAAATCCTCAAAGAATGCAGTGCCAACAGCCAGGCATCTCAACCTGTGCTGAGAATGTGCGCCTTAATCCTTCTGTTCCTGAGTGCCCCATTTGTAAAATGGAAAGAGTAGTACTGCTCTACTTGCAAATATGAATGTATTATCTGTTACTGTACTGTGGTGTAGGAGATGTGTACCTCCTTCACTGAAATTCAATTGGAACTAAATTCTCTTAATCTCCTTTAAAAATTCTCTGAACTTATCAAGAATCAGCAAAAAGCTGGCAAAAAGAACTTTTTTTTATGCATTCCTCTCTCACGTGTTACAAAAGTTTTTCTAGCTGTGCTAATTTCACTTAAGATTGTCCTGTTTCCCTTTCTGTTTTTATATTCCACCCAATCTTCAACTTCATTGCACAATTTCAGATGTCTGCCAAGTTCAGAAGGGCTTAACCATATGCATGGATAGTGCCATTTTTTCCTCCTCTGAAATACCACTAATCAGTTTGTATTCTGTAATGGTGTCATTTTCTGGGTTATTTCTCATGCGAGGTGTTTGCTTTCCAGGCTCTCATTAATGTCCAAGATGTCTGTTTTCTTTCTTCAATCAATGTTTTCATTGCAAAAACATCTAGGTTGGCCCACTGGTTTAGCTTCCAGATAGAAGCACTGGAAGCATGACTGTTAGACCTGTCATAAACTGGAAATGCTCCTGTCTTTATGTGACATTGGCATTGGAAGTGCTGCACTGAAACCACAAAAACTGGACCCAGAGGAAACAGGAAGTAAACCAGTGCATTAGAGCGAAATGGGAAAAGCTCATTTCTAAGAAACAGGTAATTTATTATAGAATGTCTACAGCTGCATTTTTTGGGGGGGAGGGGGGGAGAGGAAAGGAGGTGGTAAAGAAAGCCCTATATGAAACTGTTCTCGCCAACTTTGGCAGAGAACAGAAAGTCAAAATGTGTGGTGAGTTTACCTTCTCCAAAAGCCAGACCACTGGGTTACGAAACACTGAATTACCATGACAAGGCCTATCCCCTTTGTAACTGCTGTATACCTCCTTTCTTAACCTTCTGCTTGTCTTGTCATTATTTTATTGGGAAGTATCTTTCCTTTCTACACCTTTCTGAAACCTAACTCCTTCTAGGTAGTATTGGAAACAAACAAAAAACACTGGGAAATAAAAGAAGAAAAAAAGTCTGTTGTAGTGGCAGTATCAGTTGAGGAATGTTAACTGGTACTCCCTTGGTGCAACTCAGTAAAATAAAACAAATAGTGTTCTGACAAATACACAGAAGCAAGCTTGAGCAGTTTTTCGTGTAGCTCTTAGGGCATATCCTTTTGCAGAAAAAACAAGACAAGCATGGCTGAAATCTTTTCAAAGCTATTCATAGGGGAATATTAATCTCCAGGAAGCACAATAAACACAGACTTTGATTTCCTTTTCCTTCCTTATATAGACAACCCAAGAAATGCTGCAGAAAATGAGGAAACCAGAACCCAGACAGGAAGCAATATACAGAATGTGAAGCACTGCAGGTCTTGTTAGCATTAGATAACCATATGGCTCCACAGAAACCATAGAATAACAGCCATCCTAATTATAGATCAGTGTTGAAAGCAAGCTTAACCTTAACCCCATTAAAGCAGCAGTTTTCATCATCACAATGGAAAAATACAGCAGAGTGAGAAGGATGCCCTAAGAATGATACCTAAAGAACCATGGTAACAAACTGTATATACTTTTACAACAGTTGTGCTAATTTGATTGGCTTTTAACATGTACCAGCTTGGTTGCAATTCTACTTATAGTAATGAAGATCCTGGTTCCTTGCCTTGGACAGCATTTTTCAAACAGTTTCAAATTTTTCTACCTGCTGTTCATGACAATTCCTTTAATTCTGCTGAAGTGTACTTTATGGATTTTTCTGCAATTATGACGTTAGCCAGCTCATTGAAATGCCAGATAGTCAAAGTTTCAGCTGTACATACTTTTATGCATGAGGTGATACCCTTCATTCTATGCTGTTTCCTGGGGCTAGCCACCATTTCACTGTCTGCAGTAACTGAGTTCCTGGTGTCCTCTTTGCTGACCGTATTCCCCTACTGTAGCTGAACATTGCTTGACAGGGCTGAAGATCTTCTGTTTCAGAGGAACTGGGGAAACAAATTAGTAGAAACTCACATGCTTTCTGCACCTTCCACCTCTTAACGTTGACTTCACCAATCCAGTTATACTGGCCCACAATACAGACTAAAGTTATACAAGAAGTTTCTGGCATATATAGAAATACTTCTAATCTTTTCAGTACAAGAGTCTTAGAACTTTAGCCAAGAAGTAATGACGCATATTAGGGATCTTATTTTTGTTCTTTTCATGACAATTTTCTTTGCTTTATGGTAGAAATGGACAGGAGATGAATTTATCAGCTAGTGTGAATTTGCTGTATGGAGGCCCATATAGTTACCCCAGTTTATATTCATAAAAAATGGAAAACCAGCACGCCTTCAAATAAAGCCCTCTGACTCATTTTTTATAAATGTAGCTTGTGCTTTGCTAACATTTCTGTCATATTCTTTACACTTCTTTTCATGTTCTGTGTTATGAGTAAACAGCAAAGATATTTCATTCTCTTACCATACTCTCAATTTGCCTGTTTTTCTAGAAAATGTGGTCCTTTCTGATTTCTTTTTTGTCAATATGTAACAGACCATCCAGTAATATTGTTGAAGTACAAAATGGAGTTGTCCTGTTGAGACGATGTTTGGATCTAGATCAGGTCCGCAATAAATTGTTATTTATGTTGTTAGAGAATGAGTCACTGCTTTGGATTTGACAGGATTAATTCCCTAAGTGGCTTTAGATTTTGGCTGTAAAATACCTAGAAAAAAATATCTGAAAATCTTTTGTGTATTCTATCTATCATCAGGGGTCATGAAATATGTAGATTCACTTGTTGTGAAGTTAAAAAAGAAAAAAGATATTTTAAGCAACTCCTTTTCTCCTCTAATCAAATTCTGCTGTGAAATAGTTTCAGATTTTGAAATAAGATTCAAGTTTGATTAGCTAATGACTTTTTGAGTTAGTTTGATGGAATAGGAAGTGGGTCAGTGTCTGGGTGATGTCATAACAGATCTCTGACATCAGAGAGATATATCTGGCCTTGTAAACTGAGTTACGCCTATGTGAGGTAATACCTAAAGTGATACTAAATGGATGTTTCAGTACTTCTGGGAATTACTAGAGAGTTTAGATTTCTTCCAGGAATACCAATACTAGCCTTCAACTCTGGTTCAAGAGTTATCTCAAAGAAATGTTCCTGTCTATATTTGTATGCCAAAATGTAAAATAATAAGTCAGTTCCCAGGAACTAAGGAAATGACTGAAGGTAAAATAGTACTATACTGCTGCCTGCTGAAATTTAACAAAAGTGGGGTCTCGCATAGGGTTTTTCTCCAGGAATTTTCCATCCTATATACTTACCAAAGGCATCCTTACTCTGAGAGAACACAAGAAAATAGCTCCTTCAGTACTCTCATGCAGTCTCAAACTAAACGAAATTAAAGGATTAGTATTCTGTGATCAGTATTGTTTGATGACATAATGCATTTCAGCAGAATCACACTTGACCTTTAAAGAATTCAGTGCCTTAAAACAGTGCCTTAAAAATGTTAGAGGATGTTCTGTAATAGAAAAAGCAAAGCTCATTAAAGGCTTGTATAAACAGTTTGGAGGTAGAAAACAAGTGAGCTACTGCTTGGTTGTGTTCTTGCTCCTTGCAGGATTGCCTACAACACAGAATACAGCTTTACCATATGCTCCGTTATACTACTGCAGTTCAGATACTATATCTGTATCAGGTTCAGTTTCCAATGTTCTTTGCTCATTTTTTCATGACTCATGTTTCTGGTCAGAGGATGATAACTTTTCTTAAGAGAACTATGAAGGTAGTTTGGGAGCTATCATGAAGTGTTACCTGAATCTCGTTGGAAGATTTTCATTAAGTGCTCCGACTCAAAGTAAATACACCATCATAGTAGTGCTGCCTGTGCACTACTGCCAGAATTCTCTTCATGACAGTCTTGTTTTCCTTATATCAGAGAGTTTTCACACCATTCTTACAAATCATTTTGGAATAGTCTGTAAATATTAATTACTCTTTGATTACCTTACTTCATTACCCATACCACTGGACAGATGAATCAAAGCTCAAGGTAAAATTTAGGAGCAAAATGCCCCACAACAGCTGCATTCAAAGAACGGTATGTGTTTCCAAAACTGAGAAATGAGGAACTAGCAAGAAACAAGAAATTTGCACTGGATTTTTCTGGAGTTGTATCATGTGTTGGCAGCTTTTAAGAAATCAGGAAAGGTTGGCTTGCATCAGGTGTACTTGATGTGAGAACAGAATTAAGTATCCTGTCTCCTGCTATTCATTCTGACCACTACATGACACTTCCTTTGGAAGTTTCCCTGCTGACATAAAACTGGAAGTTCTTTCAATATTGCCAGATATATCCGAGAGTTTTTATTCAACCTGTTAATAAAAGTTCAGGACAAAAAGAGAAAACCAGTAACCCAGCCAAACCTGTTGTGCTATTGCCATTGTTAGCAATGTATGCATCAGTACAAGCATTGATTCAGTACAGTGGATCTTTCCAGTGTGCCTCATAACACAGCTGCCATCAAAAGACCCTTATCTAGATTGTGAATACGGGGTGAACAAACACTTTCTTCCACTTTACAGACTGATTCATTGATTGAAGTTAGGCACTGCTACTGTTCACCATCTTTACTAATCAGGCTAACAGATTTATGTGACTTTCCTTAAATTCATGAATGGTCATAAAGTCCTAAGATATTTAAAACACTTCAACGGTGCTTTTGTCCCAAGTAGGGACTGTGAGTTTTGAAATTTGACATTTATTAAAAAAAATGTTTAAAAACCAATCCAGAAATGTCACAAAAATCTTTAAAAACTAGGAAGGAGCAAAGCTATTATGTCAAGGAATTGTCTATATGCCCCTGGTTAGGTGTCAGGTAAAGTTCTTCACTCTGCAGCCGTTTTGTCTAGTATTATATATTCCTATCCTAGTCAGGAGTATTTCCTTAAGTGTGTTCCGTTATACTGCATGCTTTTGGCATATGGGTTTTGATTTGTCATTTAAACTTTACTACATTTCATTCATTATACTGCTAATATTATGAAACACATCATTATACTCCTACCAAGTGTCACAGCTCTGCAAGATCAGATCTCACCAGTCTTGACTGAAAATCAGTTTTGAGCGAAACCAACATGAAGAGTATTTCTCCTGCCTCTCTGCCCTTCCCCCAACTGCCACAAAAGATGCTAATATGGTTCTGCTCTTTCTTCTGTTCTTTCATCCATGGGAGAAATTTCACGTGTGGTTTCTACATTTGCCCTCTGCATTCTTTTCTGTGGCATGTCACTCAGGAAATGCCACTTCCACGCCTCTTTGAATGTTTGGAAAAAAAACACCCAAAGTGTCTTCTTAATCTTCAGCAGTGTTGAATTTGATCTCTATATAGAATTTTCCTTAATTGACTATTTTTAGGTGTAGTTTTAGTGGACACTGAAGTTAACAGTTACAATTTCATAGTATTGTTATATCACTAGTTTGTTTTCTACTGAACAATACTTGAAGCTTTTATAATAATTATTGTGTTTTAATTACTTATTTTTTTAATAGTGCTTTTAAAAGCCCCAGCTTTCTGTCCATTCTGCATCTGTATCTTCATTCCGGAATATAGTCGTGCTGCCAATGAGTTACATGAGCTGCTATTGAGAGTGTATACTTGGAACTGTGTTAATAGCATGATGTTGCCAGCACTCTATTGCTTCATTAAGCACCAGATTCTCCTGGTGCTCCTATGCTATCTACTCTTATCTGTTATAGTGAGGAGTGTTGACATTTTTTTTTTTGCAAAAATGTGAATTTTATGAAGAATGCTATCTTTTGTGGTTATACCTATATTGAAGTGGTTGCAGCTCATGTTTCCTGAACTACCTTTACATTATCTACTGGGATAAACATGACAGTACAGCGGAGAGCCGCCAGATGCCCAATGTGAGCCAACCACCCAAATTTCTACTCAATATGTCAAGTGTTTCTTACTTTGAAATCTATTGACTTCAGCTACTCATTATTGAAATGTTTTTGGAGTTGGGCAGATTAGAGAGTCCTCACATATTAATGTAGATATTAGAATGCAGAGTCTGCCATGATAAAGGTGTTTTTCCCCAAACTCTTTCACTGATGGAGCAGGTTAGTACTATTGTGGATTCAGACCTAGAATGGTGTAGCAATGTTTAGAGGAAGGAGAATAAAGAATCCTGAACTTTGCCTCCTGCCATTTCCTCCTGTTCTAGATGGTGAAATGAAAACCGAAGATCAAACAAGAATCTTACCTCTCTAAGGAGAGACTAGATTTTAACAACTTGTTAGTCATAAAGTGACCTTTGACAGCATCAGTGTGATGATTTACGCCTTTTCACACATGCGTGAATATGTAGGCTTATAACCTGGTGTATCCTAGAGATTCTTACAAAAGAGAGAAAAAAAAAAATATTCTATCACCAGATAGCTGCTTTCACAATAAAAAACATTGCACAGAAGACAAGTAAACTAGCTAGGAAGCAGAAACTGTTTCTAATGTTTTAGGTGAAATTGCAAATTGAATGAGAAGTCTAACTGCATGATTGTATTCAGATACTAAGCAAACAGGCTTTAAAGCCCCTTTGAATTGTGTTCGGAAACTCCCTAAACTTGTTTCCCAGACCCCAAGGCAAAGACGTATGGTAGATGTGCTAGTGGTGTGATTCTGCTGGCAAGAGAAACATCATGAATGCTAACAAAAGCCAGGATTTATACTAAACAAGAGGTTCCTGTTCACAGTGAATTCAAGATCACTGGAGGCGCTTTCAGCTTACTTCTCTGCATGCTGAAGGTATATAATGAAAAATTTAATGAAAAAATAATCCCTCTTTAATAATGGAGTTGTAACTGTACATATGAAAAGGGTCAAATGCTGTCACCACAGGAGAAAGTCTTTGCTTTGCTTAGTGGATGATACAGCTCTAGCAGTGTCAACTCCTGAATTTAAACAGCAAATGTACTTGGATCTGATCAGCTGGAACACCTCTTTGGAAGTGATATCTGTTTGGCTCTTGCACTTCTGAGACACTTTACAAATCTAGAAACTATTTACAAACTATAAATTTTCTACTCTGGAGCAGATAGTTCTTCAATTCTTAAATAATGTTAATCTTTAAAATAAGGGAAGTGCATATTTAAGGCTGTTATCTTATGTTTCTGTAGCAGTTAGTAGATAACAGTTAGTAGAAGCTGAGAAGAATGTCTACGTATGATACTAAGTATATCCTGTGAGATATATCAGAAATATCCTGAAAGCCAAGAATACTCTACAGAAAATTTTATTAGGCATTTGCAGTAGTCTCAAGGTTCTTCAAAAACTCTATGTTTTGACCTACAACAGTGCATGATGGGGTAGTTTCTGAAGAACTTGAATGTCATATCAATCAAATATTTAGATATGCAATTACCACCACATACATCTGAAATGGAGGGTAGCCAATGGGTGATTTTTCCGTTTCTATTCACAACTGCTTTAAATAGTAATTCAGGATTAAAAAAAGAGAAACCATCGCTCATCGTGCATCAACTAATTACTTTGATTGTCAGGCCATGCATTTTCAGGAAAGACAGGCCAGCCAGGAGGGGTGGTGGGGTTGCTCTATATGTGCGGGAGCAACTACAATGCACCGAGCTCTGTCCAGGGACAGATGACGAGCGAGTTGAGAGTCTGTGGGTGAGAATTAAGGGGCACGCTGGCAGGGGGGATACTGTTGTGGGTGTCTGTTACAGACCACCAGATCAGGGTGAGGAAGTTGACAAGGCCTTCTACAGGCAGCTGAGAGCGGCCTCACAGTCACAGGCCGTGGTCGTCGTGGGGAATTTTAACTTCCCTGATGTTTGCTGGAAGGACCAATCGGCAGCCCAGCCACAGTCCAGGAGGTTCCTCCAGTGTATGGATGATAACTTCATCCTGCAAATGGTGGATGAGCCGACCAGGAGAGGAGCGCTGCTGGATCTCATCCTCACTAACAAGGAGGGTCTGGTTGAAGCAGTAAGGGTTGAGGGCTGCCTTGGTTGCAGCTACCATGAGATGGTGGAATTCAGGATCTTGTGTAGTAGGACCAGTAGAATAGCAAGTAGAATTGCAACCCTGGACTTTAGCAGGGCAAACTTTGGCCTTTTCAAGCAATTGCTAGGGGAAATCCCATGGGCAAGGCTGCTTGAAGGTAAAGGGACCCAAGATAGTTGGTTGACATTCAAGGATTGCTTTTTCCGAGCTCAAGATCGGAGCATCCCAACACATAGGAAGTCAAGGAAGAGGGCCAGGAGACCTGCATGGCTAAATAGGGAATTGCTGGGTATGCTCAAGTGGAAGAGGAGAGTTTACAGGTCATGGAAGGAGGGGCTGGCCACTTGGGAGGAATATAAGGCTGCTGCTAGAGGATGTAGGAAGGCAGCTAGGAGGACTAAGGCCCCCTTAGAATTAAACCTGGTGAGAAGGGTCAAGGACAGCAAAAAGAGCTTTTTCAAATACATGGCAGACAAAACTAACACCAGAGGCAATGTAGGCCCACTGATGAACGGGATGGGTGCCCTGGTGACAGAAGATACAGAGATGGCAGAGTTACTGAATGCCTTCTTTGTCTCTGTCTACTCTGCTGCAGGCAATCCTGAAGAGCCCTGTACCCCTGAGACCTTAGATGAAGTCAGGTCGATGGAGCGGTTTGCGTTAGTCGATGAGGAATGGGTTAGAGACCAGTTGAGCAGTCTGGACATCCATAAATCCATGGGTCCAGATGGGATGCACCCGCGGGTGCTGAGGGAACTGGCGGAAGTCATTGCTAGACCACTCTCCATCATCTTTACCAAGTCTTGGGAAACGGGAGAGGTGCCTGAGGACTGGAGGAAAGCAAATGTCACTCCAGTCTTCAAAAAGGGCAAGAAGGAGGACCCGGGTAACTATAGACCAGTCAGCCTCACCTCCATCCCTGGGAAAGTGATGGAACACCTTATCCTTGGTTCCATCTTAAGGCATATCAAGGATAAGAGGGTTATGAGGGGCAGTCAACATGGCTTCACCAAGGGGAAATCATGCTTGACCAATCTCTTAGCCTTTTATGGGGAAATAACACAGTGGATGGATGATGGCAGAGTGGTGGATGTGGTCTACCTTGACTTCAGCAAAGCATTTGACACAGTCTCCCACAGCATCCTCACAGCTAAATTGAGGAAGTGTGGTCTGGATGATCAGGTAGTGAGGTGGACTGTGAACTGGCTGAAGGAGAGAAGCCAGAGAGTTGTAGTCTATGGGGCTGAGTCTAGTTGGAGGCCTGTAACTAGTGGAGTGCCTCAAGGGTCAGTACTGGGACCGGTATTATTTAATATATTCATCAATGATTTAGATGAGGGAATTGAGTGTACTATCAGCAAGTTTGCTGATGACACTAAGCTGGGAGGAGTGGCTGACATGCCAGAAGGCTGTGCTGCCATCCAGCGAGTCCTGGACAGGTTGGAGAGTTGGGCAGGGAATAACTTGATGAAATATAACAAGGGAAAGTGTAGAGTCCTGCATCTGGGCAGGAACAACCCCAGGTTCCAATATAGGTTTGGAAACGACCTGTTAGAGAGCAGTGTAGGGGAGAGGGACCTGGGGGTCCTAGTGGATGACAGGATGACCATGAGCCAACACTGTGCCCTTGTGGCTAAGAAGGCCAATGGCATCCTGGGGTGTATTAGAAGGGGGTGGTTAGTAGGTCGAGAGAGGTCCTTCTTCCCCTCTACTCTGCCCTGGTGAGACTGCATCTGGAATATTGTGTCCAGTTCTGGGCCCCTCAGTTCAAGAAGGACAGGGAGCTGCTGGAGAGAGTCCAGTGCAGGGCAACTAAGATGATTAAGGGAGTGGAGCATCTCCCTTATGAGGAAAGACTGAGGGAGCTGGGTCTCTATAGTTTGGAGAAGAGGAGACTGAGGGGTGACCTTATAAGTGTCTATAAATATATAAAGGGGGAGTGTCATGAGGATGGAGCCAGGCTCTACTCAGTGGCAAACAATAATAGGACAAGGGGTAATGGGTACAAACTGGAACACAAGAGGTTCCACTTAAACTTGAGAAGAAACTTCTTCTCAGTGGGGGTGACGGAACACTGGAACAGGCTGCCCAGGGAGGTTGTGGAGTCCCCTTCCCTGGAGACATTCAAAACTCGCCTGGACACATTCCTGTGTAACATTTTCTAGGTGTTACAGGCAGATTGGACTAGATGATCTTTCGAGGTCTCTTCCAATCTCTAGCATACTGTGATACTGTGTGATACTGTGAACATGCTGTGATGTGGCCCCACCTTTTGCCCTGTGTACTGATTTCACTGCATCCAAAATGTCAGGGAAACATTTCTCCTGAATGTCCTTTTCATTTTCTTATGTGTGTGCAGATAAGAGCAACTCTTGAGATATCAAGTGAGCTTAAGGCATTATTATCTAGAAATACTTTGGATTTGTGAAGTTGTGTTTGTGTTTCTAGTTAAAAGAAACAGCAATTTTCAGTTGTCATCTGCATTTTCTTGGAGAAAAAAAAAAGTTTCTTTTCAAGTTGAGAATTTCCATGTTTGCTGTCAAATTGAAAGGGAATTTTTTGGAAAGTCTAAGGTTTTGTAAATGAACATGGTACTCCATTTACCATTATAATTTGTGCTGGTAGGTGTTATTTGTTCAGCCAGA
The DNA here is from genome assembly GCF_028554395.1 of Pezoporus wallicus. NCBI lineage: Eukaryota > Metazoa > Chordata > Aves > Psittaciformes > Psittacidae > Pezoporus > Pezoporus wallicus. Next base: position 7,853,742 of record NW_026642052.1, read on the forward strand.
AAGCTGTATTTCTTCATCCATCATGAGGCCAGAGTTGAGGTTAGGTCAAATGGTGAATGCAAAGTGTTTGTCAGCTGTTGTTTAAGCAAGCTTCAGCTATTTCTGCAGCTGATTTAGAGTTCTTTGATCTGCCTCATTCATTATAAATACAGCGAAGATGTAACCATGATGAAGGTTGCGAGTAGAATATACTGACCGTAGTTACCCCGTGCCAAAATAATGGTGGGAGGCAGAAAGGAAAGAAAGCAGAAACAACGAATTAAAGTATAAAGAACCTGATTCTTCACATGCTTATACCAGTTTGTTCCAGTGGATTCCACCTAATTCAGTAAATTTACTTCTGATTTACAATGGTGTGTGAAAGAGCAAAACCAGGCTTCATATAAATGCAGAGAAAACTAACAAGGAGATGTAATTAATGTTCTGCATTTCTCACACACCACAGATAGATTAAATACATTACAATAAATTGGACCAAGAAATGTTAGGATAAAAAGCTTCTTCAGGAAGTCTAGGCTCTATAGAAAAATTTGTGATTTAGTAAAAAAACACTCGTGCGAGCACTGAACCTATTCATTGTCCACTGCAGCGCTCATGGCTTTTTTCTATCAGAGAGAGAACAGTCCAGTACTGTGGTAGATTTTTAACATGACAATTTCATTTTCTTACATGTCTCCGCTACAAAAGCTGAATTGCTAATATTATTGTTCAGCCAATTACTACATTACATTCAGCAAAGAGGCAAAACTTTTATTTGTTGGAAAAGCACGTTTGAAAGTCATCAGGCTCTACTGTTATAGAAATCAATGGTACGAAATCAAGTGTTTTCTAATGCAGTTGTCTTTTTTTTATACCATACTGTGAGTTATTTTGGTCTTACAGGGAAGGGTGAGAGCTCACAATATGCTATTCAGTTCGTTTAGTGTCATCCAGTCACTGGCATGATTCTTTGTCTACTTTTGTGTGTATCTCTTTCTAGATGGGGCACATTCCTCATCTTTCAATGCTAACATTTTTTTTCTTAAACTGTTTTCCTTCTTGTTTTAGGCTTTTTCCTTTACAGTCATGTGACCTCTAGAGCAAGACCTCTGCAATAACCATATTTATAACTTGCAAAAATCACTTTATAGCACATATAGCATTTATTTGCCCCAAAGCAAGATCGGAATAATGAGCCAAGTACTTCAGAATTTAAAGAGTGAATTAAATTTTGATATTGTAAAAATAAAAAATATTTTCTTATTTTTTGTTAATTTTTTTTTGGCAGCCGGGGAAGTAATTTTTACAAGCAAAATTACTTTGTCAAGAGCATCAAAAATAAAAACTGAGCTCAGATAATCTCATGAGTTCAGAACCTGAATAGTTTGCATATCAAAGCTAGTTAAAATGGCAGAAAAAATACAAGAGGAAAATATATTTTCCAAATATCAACTTCTTAAATACAGAAGAGGCATGAACAGTTTCACCACACAATAAAAGGCAAGGATGGGTCTTCAGTATGCATCTTCAGAAAAACAATCAAATATTCCCAGTAACTCTTGTATATTCACACAGTCTCTCTAGAAAGAGATTAAACAGTAATGTGTTAAATGGCAACAGTTGGATTCATTGTTTTTTCCACATATTAAAGTTAGGCATCTACTTAAAATTAGTTATGTAGGTGGCTGTCTAGTCACTCAATATGTAGGATTTTGATATGAAATCTATAATCTGAATAATAAGTGTGTTGATGTGTCAAGCACCCACAAGATCTGTTTGAAGTATGATGGTAACTGCCATATTAATAAAATACAGTAAATGGAAAATACTGAGAAAAAAAATGTGGTTAGAGATTTTCTAAAGAATTGGTTTCTCTCCATGTGTAGTTTCAAAATATGTAGGCAACAGAGAAGGGTTTTGACTGTGCCATATATGCCTTGAGCAATGACCACATCTTGCTTCTTTAAGTGAGATGTGGAATAAGGCAATTTTTGTCTTGGCCAATTAATAGTTCTGTCAGGCTCTGAAAAAGCAAAATGTTCAAGAGCTGCACCTACATTCTTAAAGTTTTGCATTCTGCAGAGTTAGGAGTCACTGAATGAAAAGGAAATGAGAGAAACTGAAATTCTGACCATGATCACTGCTGAATGTCCACAGTTCTTACAGATGTTCTTTCTGCCATTGTAAGTTTGGAGATAAAGGGGCTTGTGCAGTAACCGTGCCTCAATCTGGCATTACACAGGTGACAGAAACTCTCCCAGAAAACATCAAATTGCAGCTGTTTCTGTGAGATAACTTATCTTTTGGAAAGATGTTTAGTCTTGAGGAAAGGCTTTCAGGTGATAAAAAAATTGTCACTTTCCTATGTAAGCCAGTCCAAAGGATAAATACCACTGGGACTTCCTTAAAATGAAACACTTTATTTTGAATTTGCTTAACTTCAGCATACACTTCCAATATAAATTTTCCTGCAAGGTCAAAGCTGTTCGGTGTCAGAGATGTCCTCCTGGTATATATGCTTGGAAGGTCTTCCAAAACTTTGCAAATTTGAGTGGAAATAAAAAAATTATGTTTATTTTCAGAAAGTGCTCTGTCTAGACTGTGAAGCAAATATTTTCTGCACTGAGGCCAGGTCCCAAATACAAATAGAAAATGAAAGTTGGGTGCACAGCCAAAGAGAAACAAACCTATAGTGTGCTTCAATATGTTCCCCAGACTGGATCAGTCAAAAGTAAGACTGCTGGGCACACAGGAAAGCATACTTACCCTGTGGAATAGTTGCAATCAGTAAATCCTAAGCCTTGTAGTTAGTATTCACAGGGGAGGAACAGCTTAAGAATGCTGATTTTTTCCTTCATGGAATATTACAGCTGCATGATGAAAAAAGCCATTGAGATGTTTACTTCTGCAATCTATCAGCTTTGTTTCAGTCAAAATACTGATGCTTTTGTTTTCATTGTTGAAGTGTTCCAGCTCAAATATACTATGATGTGCCTACCAAACCTAGTTTCTGAAGGGAACTGGTGTCTGCTTTTCATATTCAGTGTATCTTATGTTGTCTAAACTGTAGGCATACTTATATCTTTAAAGTATCTGTAAACTCAGCTATGAATTCTCTAGTTACATCTATCTAGGGGAGATTTTGGTATGCCATTGTAAACTGAAGGGGCTTGATACCAATTTAGTTTCAAGATACATTGAATCTGTTTAATAAAATCTATAGTTTTCTAATGATAAATCATGACAAATCATGACATTTTTTTCTGGCATAAACGATACAGATTAAATGTCTTACTAGACAGACTACAGATGAAACAATAGTATTACCTGAAGACTGGAAGAAAAAAGATATAAATCTAAATGTCCAGAATACTAAACTGAGTCTGTCTCCATATGGTCTCTTAAATTCTGATTTAGTTCTCTATGAAAGTTCAAACATTTTGAGAAGTAGTAACCAGTCCAGAAAAGGTGCACACTTCAGCTTTTCTGAAAATGAGGGCATTATTTCAGTGCAAGAAAAAAGAACTTAACAACTTAACTGTAAATATCTTTTTTTGTTTGTTTGTTTTTGGTAATCTTCTTGGAATATTTTTCTTATTCTGAGGTAATATTAATACTCTCAGCCTGAGCATCCAACACTTCCTGTGTCATGAAAGCTGAATTATGGGCTGAGAACCAGAGTATTTGTTTGACAGCTCCTGAGGATATTAGTGGTCTAAACCACTCACCTCTTTATCCACCAATATTCAATTAAAAGTTTTTCTAAAAAAAAGAGCTGTTTTGGAAAGAAGGTACATAAACAAAACTGGTTTTAGTTGCCAATAACTTTCAGGACACACCTACAGCCTAAGCTGATTCTTTCTATATTCTTCTTTGTTGGAAAAGTAAGAAAATAAAGATTATCAGGTTCCCTTCATCTTCCAGCAAGGCTCCCCTTTACCCAGGAATATCACATGGCTACTCTATGAATTTAATTTCTTTCTGACCTTGTTCTCTAAAAGCACAAGAACAGTCAGATTGTGTATCTTTATAAGCCATGTGACCAACATTATTTACTTTCCACACCTGCACACTTCTTTAGGGGCAAAACATTTTGGATAGTAGATACCAGTAACTAGTTATCTCCCTTCAAGTGACTTTTTAGTTTGATGTAGGTAAATCTTAAATGTAGAATTTGTGAACTGATTCAGCAACAGAATACAGTTTATATATGAAATGCATTTATGTTGGGCAAAATATAGCCATGGGCGACCACATAGTTGGCTGGAATTCAGCAGTTAAAAAGAGGAAATCATCCTATTTGAATATGACCTAGACACAGGGATTATTGCATTATGTTTGTGGAAAATTAAATGCCTTTAAATATTCGTGGCCTCAGTTTAATATTGCATCAAAGGATGGCAGACAGTGGCTGATTTACGTAGCCAGAAATACTACAGAAGTTGCCAAGGTTAAAACAAATTTAGTATTTTCTTATTCATTTACTAAGTGAAAAGTATGCGACTTTGATGTTAATGCAGTGCAATAAAAATGAAATCTGTGACAGTTTCTTGCTGCCAAATGGACTGCTCTGCAAACACTGTGGAACCATCAACCAGGGTAAAAAAAAAATTATCAGTTCCTTAACTTTAAGAAAAATACACTAACCTTGCTGAGTCTTTGTAACAATTAAATGATGTATGAAATGCTTATAGTGTGCAGACAGGATATACACAATGCATCTCTGTTATTTGCAGTAATATGTTGTTCTCAGAAGTGGCTAGAAAACCCATCAAGTATGGAAATGCCAGCTAAAAGAAGGGAAGGACTATATGTGTGAGGGGATTGGATCAGAAGTAGCATACAACTCTTTTACTTTTTTTTTACTTCCTACCCCCTCAACTCCACAGATGCCCAAACATGCCAGTGTAATAAGTTTTCAGAGTCATTAAAAGTCTTGCTGAAGTAAGAAGATAAACAAGGACACCCCTGTGTCAGAAATATGGTGAAAGCCTTGTTAATGTAGTCATAGAAATCTTGTTTTTCTAATAAAATACTGTCCAGTTAAAATCTTTGTCTGTATTTTCTATAGGACTATGAACACTCAAACATATAAGGTCAGGAGGAAATAGCTTGGGGGTTTCAGAAAAAGTGAGTTGCAGGTAGAGAACTGTATTGGATGCATTGAAACATTAAGCTTATGGAGTGAGGCAGAAATAGGTAGGAGTTACCTGCTAGGTGTATATGTGTATACGTGTCTATGTGGCCCCACACAGAGATGAACTTGGAAAACTGGAGTAATCATCTGGAAAGATTATTAACAAACAAGGAATCTGACAGCAACAGGAAAAACGTGCATCCAGTGAGCATAGCAAATCAAGATGAGGGCCCTGATCCGGCAATATTATGTGCATGTTTAACTATACCCCTGAGACTTGTTGGATTTATAGGAAGTACTCACATAAATAAGGTGAACAGTCTGCAGAGTTGAGGCAAAGGGCCAAAGCATCTGTCCTCAATCTTATAATACAGTGATGCAAAATAAATTACCTGAAAAATAATGGAACCTTTAATTCCAGTACTCTGAGCCTTTAATTCCTCAGTGTATTATATGTGGATTCATTACAGTATATGCACTGAGTCTCTTTAAAGAGCTAATACTGCATGTAAAATAAACTTTTCTGATGTAGGAAATACATTCTCATCTAAGTGAAAACTGAACTCATTTTATTTCATAATCTGGTTTATGTCTTCCACATGACCCAGCTGATTAAGGCCAAGTGGAATATATTTTTTGGTAATACTTGCTTTAACAGTTGTGGTTTTAGTCTGTAAAAACCTGAAATGCCATTACTAATGAGGAAAAAGGGGTTTGTTTCTAAGAAGAAATTGTCCTCTTAAGGTTGAAGAAATTGTGTAATAATTTTTGCATGATGATAATAACTAATCTTGATTTCTCTTGTTGGTCTGTAGTGTTTCATACATAAAATACTGGGTATCATATCTATGGCCTTCAAAGATAATGTAGTTCATTATAGCTTATTGACATAGAGATAATATCTAGTGTGAGGCACAAATCTACTTGAGACTCAAGGCCAGAACAAAATTTAAGGGAGTTTATCTGTGATAAATTCATCAGTTAACTTTTGATTTTGGAATCCTTTTTTTTGGAAGGATTTAAATCAAACAACAAAAAAAGACCAAGTAGACTGCTAGACAGATGTCAGGTAGTTATGTTAATGCATACTGTGACTGACCTTTTAAATGAAACTGAAAGCTATTTTCAGACCAGAACAATGGTCTGAAAAATGGCTTTTTTTTTTTCATAGAACAGCAGCTGTAGAAGGGTCTTGAGTTGCCTGGGCTAAACTCCAAACTTTAGCAGAAGGAGTCTGAAAAATCAGCAGATAATTCCAGTGATTGTGTTGTTTCATTATTGTTGAATACAATGGAAAATTCTTGTTCAGAGAGAAAGTGGGGTATAATAGGCTAAGCTTAATAGTATTTGTTTTTAATAATCATCCCTTTTAAACAGATTTTGACAGTTTGCTGTGAATGTAGTCCTCAAAGTCCAAGTTTAAACCCCATCAATAACTTCAGAAGTATGACTGTGTGCGTTACAGATGTCTTTACTCTTTGCAGTTTCTGCGTCTCTGAGGCTTCTGTTTTCTGTTGGTTTCTTCATTTCTATTACTTTTTTGTAGTGTGTGTTAGGTTGGAGTTGTTACCGGTTCACTCCCTCAGCTCATTGCTCACTTCAGGCCTTTGCAATCCATAGTCTTTCCAAAATTTCATTTCCATTTTTATCAGGTGCTGGCTTTTCTCCATACTCTGGCATTTTAGTTATTCAGGGATGCACACTGCAAGCCAGCTTAATAGCTTGCTGCCACAGCTTGATATTCAGAGCTTGCAGGACATGAACTATTTACATTGATTTTTAGCACATGCTGATGGTTAATATCTGCCTTTCTGCTAAATGGTAAGAAAATTGATGCTTTAGATGTCCCTTCCTAATTATTATCCCAAATCCCAAAGGCTCTGCTTCATGTCCTGGGTTAACAACCCTTCAAAATTTTAATTTAGAAATCATCTGGGCATTTGGATAGAAATGTGGTAGAATTCATTTTGAACTAGCATGTCTCATGCGGTAGATTACCTGTCCTAGAAACATCCTGCAAGAAGGGCTGCCTGGTCCCACAATTTGTGTCAGCATGGAGGAAGGAGTAGGAGAGAGTCTTCCATATAGACACTCCCATGAAGACATTTTTGACATCTTGAGGCACATTAGGTAAAATTTTAGCTTGTGAAGGCAATAGAGCAAACTCTGTGGCTTAGGATAGATTTAACCTGTGCTGTGGGTTACCTTTGGCTGGCCGCTAAGCCCCACACAGCTGCTTGCTCGCTGTCCCCCAGTGGGATGGGGAAGAGAATTAGAAGGGTAAAGTGAGAAAACTTGTGGGTTCAGATAAGGACAGTTTAATAGGTAAGGCAAAAGCTACATGTGCAAATAACCAAAATAAGGAATTCATTTACTGCTTCCCCCCAGCAGGCAGGTGTGCAGCCATCCGCAGGAAAGCAGGCCTCCATCAAGCCTAATGGTTACTTGAGAAGACAAATGCCATTGGTCTGAATATTGCCACCTTCCTTCTTTGTCACACAGCCTTTATTGCTGGGTGTGACACCATATGGTCTGGGATATTCCTTGGGCCAGCTGGGGTCAGCTGTCCTAGCTGTGTCCCCTCCCAACTCCTCTTGCACCCCCAGCCTACTCACTGGTGAGGTGGTGTGAGGAGCAGAAAAGGCCTTGACCATGTGTAAGCTGCTCAGAAGTAACTAAAACATTCCTGTATTACCAACACTGTTTTGGTCACAAATCCAAAACATAGCACTATATGAGCCACTGTGAAGAAAATTAACTTTGCTGCAGCCAAAAAAAGTAAAACCTGTCATTTAGAAGAGTTAACCTGAATTTTATATTAACGACATGGAACACGTTGCTATGATGTCTGATAGCCTCACAACCACTTACTTTTCTTACTTCAATATTGTAAGATAAGAAATACTGTTTTTCTTATTTAACATACCAAAACCAGAAACACTGATTGAAGTTCAGTCTGAGATGCATAGCTAGTTTTGGGCAAGTCACTGTATTGTATTTTACAAGGTACATTCAAAGGCTCTTTTGTTAGTGTGAAGATCAGAAGCAGAGTGATGGCTTTACTGTGGCATTCTGCCCAAACTCATTTGACTTGAACTAGTTCCTTCTGAGTTAGATTTTGACATGTAAACAAATCCTAGGCTTTTTACCAGTGTCATTCACCAAGTCTCTTGCAAATCAAAATTTAAATATAGGTCCTGCTGATCTTCTCACTTATGACTGAAAAAGGTAACACTGACTTTCTTATTTCAGTGTTTCACAAATTAGGTGTAATGCCTTTTCCCCCTCTACCTAAAGCTAAGAGGAAAAAAGTGCCTTATCTCAGTATTAAGCTTTTAATTTCACACAGTGAAAAAGTACCTCAATGAGGTATTCTGTTATCAGATTTTGGGCAGCTCAGATAGACCCTGAAAATTAACATCTGAATTCCCTTCAACTTCACTACTACTGCCAAGCAGTTTAAAAACATTGTTGATACAGAGGCTTATTAATTACTAGTATAGTCTTTGTAATTGCCTAGTCTAGAAATTGATGAACAAAGTCATTTCAGAAAGCAATCAGTTTGAAATCTAATTTGTTGGCGAAATGAACCATATAAACAAAATGTCACTCGCAGTTCAACTAAAATGAGATGTGCTTAACGAGCCTATCATCATCTGTGATATTCATCATGATGGGTCACAGTTACATAAAACGTTATAAATCTGAACCAATGCACATAAAACTGAAATATAATACTGTATTCTGAAAAGAATAAATCATAAACCAGATGGCTGCCCCATGGGAACATCCTTAAATCTCACATGTTCTACTCATTGCCTTTTGGGCAGATGAACTGAAACTGAGTAGGGGGATAAAAAAGAAAAAAAAGGAGATGTCCTTTCCACATTGCATTTTACCTTATTATCCATATTGGAAATTAAGACTGGGGAGGTGGAGCTTCTAAACTTTAGAAGCCAAACATGGGCCCTTTTGGAGTAGAGTGATGAACAACTTTTCCTTCTTTATCTTGCACAGCTCCAGAGCCAGTTGTTAGAGGAGAGAAATATTCTTGCAGGCAACATGGTGGAAACTTAAGGACTTGTTGGGATTTTTGTAATTAGTAATGATGAATGAGAGTTATAGATAAAGTTGTAAGTAAAAATGACAAGAATAAAGTTGCAAGTAAAAATGCCTAAAAAGACACTCAAGGGGCTAAGGAACCGAACTGCTTGAGAAAGTACGAAGTCTAGCTTCTATTTCTTCAATACCTAGCTAACCAGACAGGATGTCACCTGCCTTCTGACCCTATCTTTCTTTGGAAGGTCTAAACCCAGAAATCTGCTTTTGCAGATTTCCCATTTTATATCAGATGATTGGATGTTCCCCAGCAATCCTTTTTTTTAGAAATTATTAAAATATATCTTGAAAAGAGGGATTTGCTTAAATATGAAAATTTTCTCTTTTAAATTGTGAGGGAGCAAAGTCCTGTGTACAAAGAAATTTTAAAACTTTGCACTGAGCTCCAAAAGGGGGGGAAAAAGTATTCAAAAAGATGGAAGGTAATAGAGAAGAGGAGAGCAAATGTACTTGCTATATATTCATTTTCTTCTACAACACATATTTATATGGGATTGCTTATAGATCTATGGATGCATGCTTATATATATGTATATGTGTGTTCTCCGTGTGTGTAGGCATATCTGTACACACATAAGAAATGTTATATGTACTTACATATGCATGTGTTGAAAGAGAGGTGATATCACTCTGCTGAAGCTCTTTGTTCTGTAGAAAGACACACTCTCCCCTCCTTATTTCACTTACAGAAAGAAAAAAAAAGGGAGGGGTGTCAAAGAAGGAAGAAATCCCATCTGATTAGCAGATTAGCTCTGCAAGAAAGCTGCAGGAGTGATGCCACCCTGCCTCTGGTACCTGAGCTAGCCAAGGTGCCCCTGGAGGTATTTTATCCCACTTGGGGCCCCATGGAATGGAGGCTGCTTGAGTCAGCCCAGGTAGGAGAGGATTTCATACAGGTCCTGGTGAACTTCCCAAGCCCTAGCAGTTGAGAACAATTAGGATCTTTTAAATAGAGATAGTCCTTAGGTGGGGGGACTGCAGCAGGGCATTCCTAGGTGACCCATTAACACACAGACCCCTGCTGTGGCCTATTGGAAGAAAGTGTTAGTTTTCTAACATCCAAGGGACACTGCCAACCTTACTTATATAGCTGGGTTTATTTGAAGGAAGGGGAGTGATCAACTCAGTCTTTATCTAATTTGGAGGAGAATTCTTGAGGAGATAGCTTTGCAAATTGTTTAATTGATTAGCTTTTCATAGAAAAACCAAGCTTTGTAAATGGAATGAAATCAATAAGCAGCTACAATGATTTTTCTTTTCCAGAAATTTTTTTCTAAGCAGAAATTTCTAAAAATCCTTATGCCTAGTTACTATTCCTGTAAGAGCTCTACTGACATGTAACCATGTTTGAAATCGACCTGTGTGTTTCTTGGCTACTTTATGGTCTAGTACAGTACTGGGAAAAGATATTCCTTTACTTTCCTTAGGGTTTCTGCCTCGCATCTTTTGAAATGGAGTCAGTGACTGGGGGAAATCTGTTTTCCAAAGAAAAAGAGAATAAGGATGTAATGCTTTGCCTAGGAGGGCTGGAGCCAGACAAAATCCTACTTGAAAAGCTGAGTGAACATCATATTGAGTAGGAAAGTTTAAAAGTGAGTTCACAAAAATAATCTGTCTTTGAAGGTTTATCCTTCACTATCATATCCCTAAAGTCTGTGTGTTTTCTGCAGGTACAGATAGCTTCTCAGCTGCAAATCCTCAAGGAAGCCGGCAGGCAGCTGAAGGCTCAGCTGAAGCTCAACCATAAATACGTACAGCTTTAAATGATTTCAGCAACATTGTCACTCCTGTTGTGTTTATTGCACACTGTAAGCAGCACCACTGCTTGGCTAAGCCACCAAATACTGAATGGACAAACTGAGAAGTCAAGTATTTCTGTGTTTTCTGCTGAAACTGAGAAGGCTTTATAATGAGGATATAGTAATAGAGCAGTGGAACAGAGCTGATCATTTTATATTCCTCAAATGATTCTGCTAAAGGAAGATTAAATAAAAGAGTTTCCTGTCTTAAGAGTAAGAACTGAATTAGACTCATTGCTATACCTGGTCTTCTTGAGCAAGTTCTATAATTTTTGAGTAATAAATATGCTGAAATGATTTCTTGCATGGGCAGGTTCATAATTATAACAACTATGGGAATAAACAGTTCTGTTTAATTTATGCTAAGAACAAGGGCATCAGTGGCAGATAGACAGGTATCAGAGATACACATTCACCCTGGTATAGACAATTAATGCTTCTCAAGTACCCGAGAGCAATTTATGTGCATTAGTCCATCCTTTCCTAATTTAAGGTTTATGATCCTTGTAATATCAAGATATATGAATTTCAAGGATTATGCATGTCCTTGGATCAAATTTCTCAATAATCAATGAAGTGTAACAATTAATTATAATAAATAATGTAAGTAGAACTCATGAAACAAAAGGCCGGGTCAGTAGCTGAACAAAATGGACAGGACTTCTACTCAGCTTATTTAATATGCAGAAGTGTAAGAAAGAGGTATTTACCACAAAGATTAATAGGTCCACCTGGCATGGGAATGAGGAAAAGAAACTTTTATTTTCACAACATCCTTCCTTAGATACTGCCAAGTTTATACAATACATCTGAGAAGATTCTGTTCTTTGGCTGGATCTGACTCTAACGTCTCATGGATCAAATGACAGCATAAGCCTTGCATTGCCGTTATGAAGTGAACTTTAACATCTGCTTGCAGTGTGTCATCTGTGATAAGCCCTGAAGTTCAATTACCCTAGTCATTTATCTTGTATTCAAATCATGATGATGGGGCTTCTCAGAACATGTGCCTTAATGACACAAGAACTCTGTACATTGTCTATAATTGCAAAAAATCCAGATTTCCTCTTGCAATTTATTTTCTTTGCCCATCCCTTCTGGTGTTTGTATAGAATGCATAAAAAGTCTGTCAATGGAAGTGCTTGACCCATCTGTACATGCTGAAAGGGTCCACAGAACTGCAGCATCCCAATGTCAATAATAGCTCATTCCATTGTCAATGCACTTTAATTAAAATATAGGCTAAAGATGCATATCCAGTATTCCAGTCATTCTTGCATATTATTACACATCAATATGTAACATTATCTAGGTGTTCCTGCTCCGGCAGGGGGATTGGACTAGATGATCTTTCGAGGTCCCTTCCAATCTCTAACATACTGTGATACTGTGTGTGAATATCTCAGAGGCCACTGGCAACAGGTATAACACCTGATATATATCAGTGGTGGTGGGGGAGAGTCCCTGAATGAAGTCTTTACTGAGGTCAACAAAACACAGATGGTACCTAAGTGAAATAATATTTGTTGTTTTTTTTAGTTTTCTGGTTGCTCTCAGAATTCACTTGAGAGACTCTCCTTCCATATGTTAATAGCAAGTTTCAAGTAAAGATCTGGATAGGAAGTGAGCACACATTTTCTGAGATCAAAGTCTGTTTTTCTTGCTTATTACTAATCCTTCCAGTTCGTTTAGCCTTATGGCCCTTCACTTACAGACAGTGACATAGCAATCATCAACTTGAAATTTTGAGATGCTAAAAATGTTTTAAACCACCTATTAGCTCATCACAATCATCAATGCCTTTTTCTTGGTTTGTTTCTTGTCTAGTAGTTCTAATCATCCCCAATGAAGATTAAAATTCCCAGTTTTCTTCCTTTTAACTGAGGGAGTCATGAACTACATCTTTACATCAAGGGTAAGACATTCAGAGGCAAAATTGAGTACAGTAATAAAAAAGCATAACGTCACTTTTCCTTCCCCATGAGCTACACTCTGAGGAGTTCACAGTGGAAACCTTTGCAGTAAGACTAAATATCATGGAAGCCCTTGTCCTCTGGAAGTGTTAAAGATGTAGATGCATCAGTGAAATTTATCTCGTTTTTAAGGGGGGTTTATTAGCCTGTGGTGTCGTGGAAAGAAAGCTTGTTCTGGAGATGTCTCATGCAAAAGTTCTGTGTGACACATGGACTTTGAACACAGCACCTGGAATTTGCGGGTTCTAATTCTGACTTGTCTTCTGATTTATCTGTGAATGCTAAAACCGGCTAAATCATGGTTATGTCTCTGTTCCTCCTTGTGTCACTTGGTTAATGGGTACTATGCTACTCCCTGTTTTGATGCTGTGGGTATTGATGAAAAAGAAAGTTTGTATGGAATTTTGTTCTCTAGGAATGTGAAACCCTCTGTATTATTGCACTGAAGAACATTGCTGACATGTTCCTAATCCATACAGATAGGTATTACATTTAATGCTTTTAAAGCTGGCAGTATTATGTGTATGCATAAATGTTTTAAGTATAAAGAAAATAAAACTTGGGAGTTCTGTCTAAAGACATATATTGTCCTTCTGGGACTAATATTCCAGACTTCCTCTATGAAATAGCAGTCTATTGGTCTGAAGTCCATCTTGAAATCTGATTTTTCACTTGCCAAAGCAGAGCCACTGTTATGTTTTATTTACAAACTCTAGGGAAGGCCACAAAAATATAACTGGGGAAGAGAGGGGAGGAAGAAAACTGTTTGTACTTGTGATTTACATTTGGTTAGCTTACCCCATGTTCAGATGCAAATTAGTGTCAGTTTTTGTTTATTGAACGTATAAGAAACAAATCACTGTGCTTTGAAATCTTGATTTTTATAGTAAGATTTCTGGTGTCTGCTGTAAACAGACACGCACAGGTGGTATACTTCCTAGAATGCAAAATATGAGACCAAGTTTTCAGACAGTGTTTGCATAGGTAAAATAAGTAGCCACAAATGACCTGAGTTTAAAGTTGTTCAAATCTATACCTTTGGTGTGAACAAATTAAAGATATGCTAGCTTTCATGCTTCTGAGATACATGTCTAAGGAAATGTAGCTGAGTTGTCTTCAGTTCACAGGCAATCTATTGCCTAAGTGTATTCTGAATTCATAAAATATCTAGGAGTTGGATAAATCAATTCCTTTGAGGGTCTTTCAGCATTCATTATAATGTAGTGCACAAATTTTGTGCTGACTTGAAGCACCAATACTCTCTGTAGAATAGAATGGTGAGAAAAACATTGGTAGCTCATCAGTAGTGTATTATATTCCTTGAAATACTTTGTGCTTTGGAATCTATTTTGATTTTTTTTTTTTTTGAAAGAGCATTTGTCATTTGAAAGAGATGCATTCACGTTTTCCACACTTTGTATTCATATTTTATGTGAATCTACACATGCATCTACATGTAAACCTACACTCATAGATATGTACGTAAATACATATGTGTATATAAAAATTACTTGCTCAAGGCCAAAAATTGACTCAGTAGCAAAGCCAGGAAAAGAAATGATGTCTCCTAATTTTAATGGCACTTTTCAGTGAACTATACATAATAACCTCTGGCTTAGCTTCAATTTTTGATATTAAGCAGACAGCAATGAACAAGATTACGCAGTCTAAATTAGATATGATTCCCTAACACGTCCTGTCATTAGATACCATTGCGTAAATAGTGAGTTGCACTTTTACTCACAAAGATGATTCAAAATGTACAGATATTAAACACTTATGAACTTTTCATAATGGAGAGAAAATGGAGAGACAAGTTGCCTATTAAATATATTATTCTGGCAAAGAGATTTTTTTTTTTTTAATTGATTCTCTTCATCATTTCTATTCCAGGATATGTTTCTGGCTTGATTTAATATAAAGGAAAGTATAGATTCAATGTTTTAGCTCATAGATTCTACGAGCTTTCTATTTTCTTTCAAAACATGTTCCAAGGTTTCTGAAGTGGTTTGTCTGATGTACTTATACTGTTATTTTGAAATCTGTTCTTCACCCCACTGAAACATCTAAAGCATGTAGGTGAATACATTTACTCTAACAGGCACATTTAGCAGATAATAGGCTTGACATGATGTCCTTAAGTAGAAGATGTTCGGAGTTGGTTATTCAACAATATGACTTCCTAAGACACAACATAAAAGCAACATTTTACCCCAGTTAAGCATGCATTCATAGTTTAGCTTGGTTTTGGTACAAGTGCAACTGCTAATCTTTAATAATCTGATGTGGCAAAAATATTTAGTCTCTGAATTGTTCTCATATGTATTACAGCTAACCATGAGGTTAGGTTGCTTGGAATTTTTAACAATATTTATGGAAACTTCATAAAATTAATTTGAAAAAATGGATTTTCCACGGTGTATTTTATGACTCTGTTGCATGATCAATCACTTTTCACTAACACATTAAAAAGCAAAATCTTGCTTTTCCTATTCTTTTCTTTATTTGGATTTCAACTTCCAGGTAGAAATTTCTGTCACTTCCCTCAATGCCACTACAGGGCTTTTATTGAACTGTTTGTCTGTCCACATGTCCAATTGAAGAGAAAGCCATCATGACCTGTTGGTGGCTGGGGTGTATTGTAATAAAAGCTTGTTATTTAGTATTATTTGTCTTAATATATAGTTGAAATAATAATTTGGTTAAATTCTTTGCCCTTCTCAAATGGGATTTTATTTTTAAAGAAGCCTGGAAATTGTGGCCTTACTGTGTCCTAAGCACATCATAATTGCGGCATGTGCAGAAGATATCTAAGTTTGCTTATTCGCAGCTAGCATGAGTGATGATGGTAGAGTAGCTACACAGATATTGAATAATTATCCAAAGGTCATCGGCAGGATTGTGCAGACTGTTTTGAAACCTATGCCACTTCGTTATCATGATACCATTATTAAAGATAACTGATCATGACCTGTAGTAACAAAGTAGAGAAATGTTTGCAGTCACCAGATTTTTTCTATGTATATGTGAGTCTGGGGATGCACATCCAAATCTTCTTAGTAGATCATATCTAGAGAGAAAAAAAATGCTGTCTTTTTACTGCTTCCTGCTTCTGTTCACAGATAGAGGTATATAAAAAAAGAAATTAAGTCTATCTGGGCTTTCTTTTCAGTTTCTTTTCATGCCAGTTTAAAGCACAGAGTAAATTTTTCCTCTAACAATTGCATTAAAAACAATGGGAGAACAACAAGAATATAAAGATACGAATACAGCATCTACCTAACAAAAAATTGATTGTTTTGTCAGATATATGAGGAGGAAGAAACACCAAGGAACTGGCTGAATGAAATAGTATTTGGAGGGTTAAAAGAGCATGAACACAAAGTGACCAGATTTTTAAATGAATAATGAGGATACATACCAAGAATGGACTTGGTCCGTGGTGTAAGGGTTATTGGGATGTAGATAGACAGGCTGACATGGAGGGGCATAAGATGTTGAGTTATGAGATGAGGAATGAAAGGGTTTCTATCATCACCTTTCTGAACCATGTCCTCATTCTGTTTTAGTTTCCTGCCTTTTAATATAGAAATTAAATTATTTGAAAGAAAGGAGTGAACACATCATTCATTTTCTGTTTTCCTTTTTTTTAAATCTTCCGTTTATATGGTTTGTATTATGGTAGTAATTCCCAGTTTGAGCCCTTTGCTGTTATTTGGGCCCAGTGGCTTTTTGTGTCTTAAAGGCTTCTATTCCAGTTACTTGTAATTCCCCTCTTCACTTTCGCAAGTTTTATATCAAAGCTTTCCCAAGTAGGTTTGTTTCTTTGTCCTGTTTCCTCACAGTATTCCTTAATTGTTCTTTGCTTCTGTCCTTCCGTTTACTTATGATTGTTCATTCCTCATTCACCCACTTGCTTTACTTTTCCCATTATGCTGTCACCTACATACATGGTTTTATTTCATTCAGCATTCAATCCCTTTCCTGTTTGATGCAGTCACCCACTAATACATGCCTTATCCTGCCTACACTTGCAGTTGGTCATTCACTCCATTTTAGGAAACTGGGAGAAATGCAAAGGGAGTTAGTGTAGAAAGGAGGCATAAAGAGCATGAAGAGAGACATAAGCTGTGAAAAGGGTGTATTGAACTGCTGAGAAAGAGGCAGTTAAAGAGATAAAAATGGTAATCTGATGGAGCAAGAAATTCTTGGGTGTCAGGAAAGCAGGTACCATTGGGGCTAGTGTGCCTGGGGAGCAGATGGTGGAAAGGAGGGTTTTGGAGAATGGATAGATGGAGTAGAAAACTGCTGTTCCAAAGAACTTCAGTGTTCTCTGGCATCAACTTGATGTGTGAATTCCTTGTGGCTGAGCAGGTTCAAAAGCCTTTATTTTGAAAGTGATGACTGACTTCTAGCTTTTTACCTCAGAAGTTTAAGTGATCATTTTGACAAATTGTCACAAGACTCATGGTGAATGCCAGGAAAGTCACCACTTGTTTCTGTTCATCATCCCATGTAGACCTTATTTATGAGTGCATGTTCCCTTGGAGCAGTACTGAAACATCTTGCACTGTATTCAAACAGTGAATTATAATTTACAAATCTTACTGCGATTTGAACTCATAGGCTTTGATCATCATCACTTATTGTATCTCCAACCACAGTCTTCACCTCACAGATAAACAGGCTTGGATGTTTGCATCTTCATGTTAGCAAACATTATATATAATAATCTAGAAATTATAATAGATAAATTATAATATATATTTGGACATTATATATAATTATATATAATGCCCACATTTATATAAAACTGAGGTATGTTTCATGGAAAAGAAAGGAAAGTGCAGTGAAAGACTTTCAAGTAGTGAACATTAAATAAATAAAAATTACATCCTCTGTGCAGAATAAACAGGCAAGAAAAATAAAATCTTTATAGGTAACACGCTGAGCAGAACTTCACTGAGATGAAGGACATTAGGATGATTAGGTAATATTTCACATTTATCAACTAATCCTACAGCTGCTAAAGCATAAAATTATTTAAAATGAGTCTTTGCAAAACCTACGTGTATTTATATTCAACATCAATTTGTGGAATGGAAAGTATTGTAGAAAAAAATGTGACCACGAGATGGCAGAATTCCCATTCGAACCTGGTGAGTTTTTAACAGAACGGCAGAGAGAATTAAAATACCTTACCTTGAAGTGTGTTTATTTCCGCAGGTATAATATGGCACTTCTGGTCCAAATTTCCATTTAATTTTTCAGACCATGGTAACTTACTAGAAGGCTGGTTTTGTGTTTCAGTTGTCTATTTTTGCACCATTCTACTCTCCATCACTGGTAGTGTTACCATTTCTCTGACACCCGTATTAACCTATTGAAAATACTGGTTTAAAACATCCACATATTTCTTCACAATAATTGCCAACAGGCTATGTTGTTTCAGTGGACTGAGAAATGTGGAGAAGACATATAAAATTTCTGAAATTCACACAAAAATATTTTGTGAATCCAAGATACTTCTGTTTGTTACTTTTCAAAACATGTCTTGCAGAGCATAGTTCATCAAGGTGGGATTTTTAAGGAGGCTTGATGTTGGGTAACCTTACTGTCCAGGGAAGCAAGGTTGGCAATTTGTAGAGTTTATTGGGATGGGAATCATAATACTGTGTGCCTGCATTATGACTCACCCCCCTGGTTTACACAAATACACAGAAATCGCAGTTTTCATTTAAAATAACTTTTTCTAGTCCTGAGGACTGCAGGGGAAACCACTTGGAAAACAGTCTGATAACTGATGTAAGGCACAAGCCAAAAAGATCCACATATTTATGATTTTTCAAATTAATTATTTTAAAGGCAGTCAGATTTTTGTGACCTGACTCATAGGCTTTTCTCTTTTTTTTCATTGTATCACTTAAAGCTATTATTGACATCAATGAGTTCTGCTATTGGCACCCAATGAATTTAGACCAAAGCTGAGGATTTTTGAGACCTCCCCATGTTCGTATTTAGAATGAACAGAAATCTTCCTGCCTCATGTTTAACTTCAAAAAGAACTACAAGTACTAATGCACTGATATAGGAGGAGGAAATTATTTTTTCTGTGAACACAGGGGGTATATTTCTCCTTGCAAAGAGGAAAAAGTTATAAAACAAACAGCACGGAGAAATGACTTTGAAAATCCATTGTCTGGAGAGTTCTATAGTAACAAACTTTAAGAATTTGCACTATATAATAAATCCACAGGTTAATATTTTTAATACAGTGTGTTGAATGTTAAGAAAGTTGCAATATTTGCTTTTGGCTCTGCCCTTTACAGTTTATTTTATTTTATGGTTCATATGTGCAAAACTTCATGCATTTGAGGGAGATACGAAAAGGGACATAGTAAAAAGCTGTGCATTTATACTACCTGCATGATTCGTACCTGTCATTGGAACCCAGCATATATACAAAGATGGACCCAACTATACTAAAATCTTAGCTCAGATTTTTAAACCCAGACAATGCTACAGGACCCAGAATTTCACTTAAAAAATCTTAGCATTTTGTCCTGTTAGTTCTTCTTGTGAAAATGGGGTTTCCATTAGCACTTAGCTAGCAGATCAGTGTCAAGGAGCACAAAGCACAGCTGGGTTCTCTTGTAGGCACTGCTGACTGATCTTTTTTTGTACTTACATTGTAATATCATCATTAGTTTCAGTTGTTTGTCAGAGGCAGTGTTAGTTCCTCTATAGATGCCAGTGTTTACCACAGCAGTATCTAAGATACTTTATTTTTCATAGTACTAAGAATACAAAATAAGTTAGTTTCCCTAGACATGTCTCTTAAAAACCCCCTCAGGGCCTACATGCAATCAGGACAAGAAACTCATTGGGCTGTGACTGATGAATTAATCTTCATAATTTTTCATGGTTTTTAAAAACTGTATTGCTGCAATATTTTAGTATAGGAATTTCAGTAACTGATATATGTTAAGAATCATCAGTAATATAGAAACTGAGCTGCAACAGGTAAGAAAAAGGTTTTGCTTAATATCTTTTATCAAAAGTTGTTTTTTCATGATGTAAGACTATTTCAGTCACAGAAATATGAAACTATATTCAGAAACAGTCATAGATATGTATGTCTTATGTACATGTCTAGGTATATGCATAAGATACCTTTGAATAGTAGTTTTCCTTATTCTACTTCTCAGGCTTTTAATCAGAATCAGAAAACAGGAGATGGAGAGGTATTAAATTAGCATCTGTCTTTTTCTCTGTGCGCTCTGTCACTGCTGATGCAAAATGTGGTTAGTCGTAAAAAATCAGCTGATGTGAGATGTTCCTCAAGGAACTAGTTAATTCATAAGGAAATTAATGATATGGACAACTGTTTTTTAAAAAAAATGTTAATTCTTGATTCAGGTATCTGCTGAAGAAGTTTGTGCTTTATTTAATTTGATATATGGAAATCAAAACTTTATGAGCCTGTGTAGGTTGTTCTTATTAACCTTGTTT
The DNA here is from genome assembly GCF_028554395.1 of Pezoporus wallicus. Taxonomy (NCBI): domain Eukaryota; kingdom Metazoa; phylum Chordata; class Aves; order Psittaciformes; family Psittacidae; genus Pezoporus; species Pezoporus wallicus. Next base: position 7,874,261 of record NW_026642052.1, read on the forward strand.
ATTTGTTTCTGTTCTCTTAATGGAAGAGTTATCTACATTAACACCTTCTTTCTAGGAACAGTAAACCAGGAGCATTGTTTCCAAAAGTCTGTCCAAAAGAATAGCCAGAGCTTGCGTGTAATAGCTAAAAGGAGTTATGATTCTCTGTGATGGAAGTTGCTGCATTTCTACCACAGTGTGCAAGGATAAAAGAAAGATTCACTAGTTAACTGGTAATAAGTGTGAAGCTATCTACATTTCCTCTTTTGAACTGCAGGGACAAGGTACAGGAAAATCAGGGACAAAAGCTTTAGCATACAAGAGGAGCCATTCCAGATCAGACTAACAACTTTCTTATGCTGTTATTCCAGCTGACAGTGGTCATTACCAGATGCTTTAGAGGAAAGTGCAAGAAACCCTGCAGTGAGCACTTATGAAATATTCTGCCTATAGAGGAAATTTCTTATTAATCTCTGTCAGCTATGATTGGTTTATATCCTAGAACATGGTGCTTTGAAGGTTAAGTATAAAATAACTTTAGGACTAGAACAACTTGTACTATTAAAAAGAAGCTGTTTTTCCTAAGATACTTTAGTTTTATAATGTGATAATACACACCAGCCAAATTATATTAGGCAAATTCCTTAGTATATTTTGGCACTTACTGTAGAGGCTGGATAATGAAGGAGATCTGCGATAAAAACAAGAGATTAAGTCCACGTGATTTACAAAGAATTTGTGAAAACAGACTTTTTTTCAATGACTTCTTGCTTTCTTACATACATTTAATGGTAATACAGAAAATCTTACCTAATTTTGCTAGAAGCTTTTATGAAGGCTTTAACCTGTTGTGTGTCTTCAAATGTTTCTTAAGGAGGAGAAATTTTTAAGCTTTAATAAGTAATTTTATTAGAAAATACTAAAATACTGGCTTTTGCACTGAAAATGCTTTCTGTTCTCTGGTCACATTCCTGACTTCTGTGAAATCATTGTTTTATTGTTCCTTCTAGTCACAGAATATTCTACAGGCAATGACCAAATTTTCTTGCCTTAAAAGAAAAGAGAAAGAAAAAAAAAACCTTCAAGCTTTCTTTTCATATCATGAAGGGGCAAAAAGGCACACATCCAAACATATTTCCTCCCCCATTAAAAGGTGGTTAAATAAAACCTGATACACTTTTATTTTTCAATCATTCACAGGATTTTTTTTCCCTTTGTGGTGAAAAAAAGAAAGCTTCTGAATAATTTAGACTGTTTAATCTAAATAGGGTCACGAGAAGATTTCTTCTGGATCTAGCAGTGCTGAATGAAGATGTTACTATGCTTAGCTCTACAAACCTATAATCCACCAGATGGAAGTTGCCGTTCTCACAGCTCTGCCAAACAATGGAGTCTGAGAGCTTTGCCTTATCCCCTTCAGGCAAAATCAGTTCTCTTTTCAAACTGCCTTCATCAGCTGATTAATACTACCATGCCTCCATATGGAGTTCTCGTATGACCCCCTCTGCCAACAAGATGCAGAACTGGCAGCCTCTTAGGAAGAGACAGGAAAAAAACTCTTAGGGTAGCTAATATCTTCAATTGTCACTGCTCTTTGCTAGATACTTGTCTGCAGCCTACAAATGAGCTCTCTATGAGCACTCTGGTAAGAACATTGCTATTACTGTGTTTTTTTTACTGTGAACTTTTCATCTCCTTGCTAGCTTGGCTATCTTGCTGGGTATCTTGAACTTAACCCACTGTGGTGTAGTTCAGGTTCTGCATATCCTCAGTGCAGGTTTCAGCCTAAGAATAGTCCTGTCTGCCAAAGGAGAAAAATAGGGAAGAATCAATAATCATCTAATGAACCAAACAATCAAAATTGTTCATGATTGCAAATAGAATTTTTATTCACTTTAGATATAGACTTTGTGTGAGGTGACATCGCAACATACAGAAACATAGAGCAGGCAGCTGAAAGTTCTCGGTATTTTAGTAATGGAGATTTTTTTTCTCTGCTTTATAATACTTTATGTGCCACTTATATGTCTGAAGGGATTGTAGAGGAAGGTGAAAGCTGTGGAAGGCAGTGTTTGAAATAATGAAACTGTTTTCCCAAGGATTTTTGATGTTCAGGCAGACTTCATGGAAATTTTGCCATATATAGTAATAATACTGCAGGTTATTTGTAGACAGCTCGTACCTGTGTTATCTATTTCCATGTTATAGGAGTGAAAGGAATGGAGAGATGTCCAGTAAGAAATAGATATCAACAGGCAGTTGCTGTACTGCTTTGCCTAGTGCTCTACTAACGGGGTTTGGTTACTGCAGGTGTGCTGTCTCCAGTGCTTGCTGTATTGGCCATGAATCTGCTGCTGTACCCAAGGAAATTTTCACTTCATTTGACAGGTTGAAGAGAATCCTACATTGAATAACAAATCAGATGACCACCTAACAGAAAATAGAGAATGATCTTCATAGAAAGAGCACCCTGTCAAGACTGAGGTGCTCTTACTGGAATATCCAACCTGTTTTAAGAATTTTTTTATTCCCTTTTTTTATTTTCACTGACATCTTTATCGCACTCATTTGGTTTCATTTTCCATGATATGTAGCACTTTGAAAGTACAGCTCACACACATGAAAATGTACTTGAATGAGCATTTGCAGGATCAAAACTTAGGGTGTTATACGAGATCGAAAAATCCCTGATGATATATGAAACCCTGTCACCTTCCAGCTGGACTGATTCTTAGATGAAATCTGAATGTAGCGATGTTAATTTCTTCTATATCTGTAAGACATGTATAAATAATTTATAGTAAGAATAATATTTAATTTTTTTTTGTATGTGTATAACTTCAAATGTGACCCAAATTTGATAAAAAGTAATATTCACATGTGCTTAGAATTGAATGTTATTATACATAGAAGTAGTAGCGTGTTAAACCAAAAAATTAATCAATGTAAGTAATAAAAACAAACTTTAGAAGAAAATGGAGGTATACCTCAACATTTTTTCAAAGTGATAAGAAGTTGAAATTACATACACCTATAGAGAAAAAACCTTGGGGAACATCAATAAATTAGCATGAATTCGTTCGAGGTATGCCAGACACTACCTGCTGAGGTTGTACTCCCTGTTTTATTTTGATAACATAAGGCTAGATAAAATGAGTTTTTCGCCTTTTTCCTACCAATGGCAATCAATATAACTAATGCAGAGCATTTACAGTATTGGCATCTTTCTTTAATGCTTAGGAATAGTCATCAGAAACAGTGACTGGCAGAAATGAATGGAAAGGGCTTGGCTGCCAACAGACACTTTCATTCTGATTGTGCAAATTATTTGCTGTCATACTCAAGTGTAGAAGAATTTAATCTCTAAGTGGATTTTCAGTTTCAGCAGGGCCAAGTTAGTACCTCTGAGTAGAAGGAATTTCTCCAATATACAACATGACTCAGACTTTCTTTTTGAAGTTTAAAGGGGTAGTAAAAGTTGCTTGGAGTCCATTTCTGTTTACATGAGATCAGGACAGCTTTCACAGTGTCAGTGGTCCCTGCTGTTCATGTGTACTAGCATAGATGTGACTCAGCTGGAGAATGATATCAACTATTTTTCATTCGTACTTTTTGCTGCTGTCATTATGTTGTTTGGTTTTAAAGGACATAAGGTGCTTTTTAGAGACATCACATTCTGGAGATGATGCATAGAAGCAGTAGCTTCTGATACATTCACGTGAATAAACAAACTGGCATACATAAATTATGCAAACTGCTCTCTGTGCATTAGATCCTGCCCTTGGCAATCTATCAATATAGGTTGCAGCTGTTCTAGTAAATATTTGCAAGTATTTTTTGTCTTTATCAGTATAATGAGAAGCTAACTAGCAAAAATGGCAGTGGGTTTCATTCACGTCATTTATACATATAAAATTTCATTGCTTAATATACAGTTGCATTAGAGAGGTATGGGCTCTGCATTATTTGCTCTTATTCTGTCCACTTAGTAGCAGAGTCTTGAAATTAAGAGATCATCCATATGCCTCCTTGGACCCTAATGCCCAAAGTCCAGAAAATCAAGAATTCACATAGATAATGGTTTATTTCTGGAATGGATAGAAGCAATTGAATGAATTAAAAAGAGTCAAGACTGTAAGCAGATTAATACCAGTGCATTGCAGAAAGTCTTAGCAACTTAAAGCAAATTACAGTGGCACTGGAAACAGTTTTCAGATCACCATAGGTAATGGGCAGAGCTGCTTTTTTTGTGTATTGCTAAATAAGCAGTATGCAAAGTCACTGTATGCAATAATATAGACTAGATTTCCTGAAGTCATTCAATTGAGAAAAATCAGGCAAGCAATCTGAGTTTTATTTCTAGTCAGTGCCTCAGTGCTACTTGGAAAAGAAGCTTCCTTCAAATGTCCCACATTGTCAGGCTTGTATTAATTTAAGAGCTCTTCTGTGCTACTTGAGCAAGACATGTTATGATCTCCTCTGGGAAGAAATAGCCTCAAAGCATCTGGGTAACAATTCCTTTACTAATCATGTGATTGAATTTAACGGATGAATTTTAACGTGTATTGTCAGATAATGACAATGAGTTACATCCTCTTTAACTGCAAATGGTGTAGTTCCGTAATGTTAATTATTCCTGTTTTATATCAACTGAATACTGGCCCATGCTATGTAATGGTACTCTGGTATGAGATAGCTTTGGTCTAACATCTGAGAAAAACCTTAGGAATCATACTCTTGCATAATGTTTGTTGTTAAACAAGTACTGGTAAAGTGTTCTGAAATTCATACCAAATGTGGTCTTTTGTGAAATGTATGTAAATTAACTGTGGGTTTCATTAACTGTAACCTCTCTTGGGAAATCTGTGGAAGCCTAATACCAGGTGACATTAACTGCTTTTCAGAGGCCAGCTGTAGAGCTTTATAGCTTTACTTTTTAATGCAAAAATGACAACTCATTGAGCTCAAGAGAAAAATACCCAATAAGATCCTAATAAGTCTCAATTTTTTACTGTCATCTCAGAAAGCACTTGAATACAGTATTCCTGAAAGTTCTTCAGGAGTTAGGCTCTGCTCCCTCAGAGCAGCTGTCTTTATTTAAATTTAAACTTATCAGCTCGAGTTCCCAGACTGATCTAAACTGCTTCATTGTGTAAAACAAGGTGTCAGTGTCTGGAGATGCACCTAGAAGCAGACTACAGAAAAATGCATTTTACAGGCTACAGGGCCAATAAACCTATTTGGTACAGACTGTTAGATATATCTGTCTTGAACATGTCACAGATGGTAATGCTGTTCCTGCAAATTAGGATAGACATTTAATTTGGGTAAAATACTGCTTCATTGAGCATCTATAGGAAAAAGAAGCGTTTGTAGAGTAATCATTGCCCTTATTTTAGCAAGTTTATTTCTAATCAGGTGATTATCTCAAAGATAAGCCTCTTCTGAAATTAAGTGATGACCATAAATATAAGAACACATACAAAGACTTAAGTAGATCAGTATTCTGACAGTGGCCAGTACCTAAAGCTTTAGGAGAGAACAGCACAACAAGGCAAGTAGAAAGAAAAACTTTCCTGATATTGCTTCTAACTTCTGCCAAACCATAGCTCAGGGACCCTGGGAGTGAGAACCCTTTTTTTTGTATACATGTGTGTTACATAATAGCCTTTGATGAATTTTTTCTTCCAGAAGCTTTTCTAATTGCTCGTTAACCCACCTAAGCTTTTGACATCTCCATATCCTGTAGCTATGAGTTCTACAGTTTAATTATGTGCTGTGTGAAAAGCGTTTCCTTTTGTTTGCTTTAAGCCTGCCACTTGATAACTAAGTCTCCTGAATTCCTGCATGGTGGGAACTAGGGAACTGTTCTCTGTGTACTTTCTTCATTCCAGTTAATATTTTATAGGATTTCACCATATTAATCTCATGGGTGTTTCTTTTTCACCTAGGTTTTTTTCATCTCTCCTCCTTAAATAACAACTTCTTGTCATTCTAGGCATACAGTTCTGTCTTCTCTACTCTAGAGTTCATTTTCAGATGTAGGGAAGTAGAACTTTATTCAAGATTTAAAAAGATTTATTCTGTATTCCTTTTCCAACTATGCCTACCATTCTGTTGTTTCCAGGTCCTCTCACGAGTATTGAGCTTGTATAGGGGAGTTTATAAAGACTCCCGAAGCTCTGTTTTGAGTGGACATAGTGAAATTTGTCCCTATAGTAATAGTTGTTTTGTATTACTAGATGTTGATATTCATCAGTTATATTCTCGTCTGGACACTCATAACTTTCTGTAGCTTGTTGCAGCTGGCTTTTGTATTCATAACCCTAATTTAACAGTGTCAGCAAAATTTGTCATCTTTTCATCACCATACTTGGATCCTGCATCTAAACTTTGAATAGAAGAGGTATCCATATCCTCATTGGGTTTTTCTGGAAAATTTTCTTCATAGAAGAATATATATATCTATATATATATAATTTTTTTTTTCCTTTTTATTCTTATCCTTTAGTTTTTATCCTTTAACAAATCTAGATGTTTGGACTAGATGATCTTTTGAGGTCCCTTCCAATCTCTAGCATACTGTGATACTGTGTGAAATCAAGAATCTTGGGAAATATTTTTTTATTATTCCAAATAACTTACTGCCTATAAGATCCCTCGATGAGGAACTTTGTTAAAAGCTGTTTGAAAATTCAAGCACATTACATCAGCCACATCTCCCATGCTACTATGCTCCTGAATTTTTCAAAGAGCTTCAATAGGTTTGTGAGGCACAATAATACACTACAAAAGCTGAGTTAGCTTTTCTCATTGTAACTTATTCATGTATTGGTCTAATAGTTTTCTAGATTTAATTTACATTTTTTTTGTTTTGTTTTGTTTACCTTTTGTTTAACCTTATCTTTACAGATCAATACAGATACTGCGAAATAAGATAGATATAAGTGAGGATTCATCTGAAAATCTGAAGTAATTAAGAAAACGGTTTAAATTTTGTAGTTCTCTTGGACTTTCCAGCAAAGTGATGGCAAAGATCCTCAGTGCCATTAGAATACTTCACTGCAATATTCCATTTTATTGTCCTGCGTGGCTCTTCTGAAGTGACCTTCCCTCTAGACTGCCAAAAAATTATCATATTTCAGTGTCTTTTTAAGGCATTCCTTGTGTATTTCCCTTGGGTATTTGGAAAAACTTCCTCCATACCATAAAATTTTTCCTTCACTTGCCACATTAGCGAGCATTTGACTATTGAGATAATTAGTGGCAGAGATATTGGATAGGCCTAATGCTAGTGGTATGTTTAAAATATCAAAACAGAGGTTTCTAAGCTGCCTAGAAAGTTGGGTGCTTCATATGTAATTTCATCAGTCAGTGGAATAATTAAGAAATAATTTCGATATTCATTTCAGTATTATATTGAGGCACTCTGACAACACTGCAAACAATATACAAGTCATGGTATTGTCCTGACAGAGAACTTTGTAAGCATATTTTCTTCTAGCCTTATTTGGAGACTGTGTATGTAGACTTGGAATTGACTTGCTGTCTGTGGGGTAACAAATTCAAGTAGCTAGAGTGTAAACATTATTGTATCTATTTCTGATTCCTTCAAAACCTCTCTTGAGACTTTTGAATGTTTTCTGGCAATCACGAATCTTGCCTCACTGCTAGAATTTACAATTTGGCTTACTGTGTTAAGGCTGATCTTCCAGAAAGCTGAAGTGTTCAAAAAGACCTTTATGCCCCTTTCCACAGTAAACTGAGAAAGGGGAGATGAGTCCATAGCTATTTGAGATCTGTGTAGAAGGTCTTGAGGAGTTGATCCTTCAAATTTTATGTGGCTTTCAGATCTTCACAGATTAAAGCAGGAGAGCTGAATGAAAATGGAGGTGCTCTATACATAATTCTGAGCTATGCAATGACCAGGAATGCCAAAGGATCTGGGCCAGTATGTTAACAAATATTTCTCCAGGATGTTGGTTTTCAATATACGGAACTCATAAATTATCAGTTAAAAAATAATATGACCCTTGTAAATTAGTGTTTTACCTAATGAACTGAGAATAAGGTTTCATGGATTCCTGTGAAGACTATAGGTATTTTCATTTACACAAAGCATTACTTTTTTTTGGTAATACAGAAGACCTTTATTACTGCTGAAATCTTAGGAACATAAACATCTGTAAATATTTTCTCCAAATACGGTGTTTGTTCATTCTCATTTTTAGTTAACCATAGAATCATAGAATCATAGAATAGTAGGGTTGGAAAGGACCTTAAGATCATCTAGTTCCAACCCCCCTGACATGGGCAGGGACACCTTACGCTAAATCATATCACACAAGGCCTTGTCCAACCTGGTCTTGAACACCGCCACAGATAGAGCATTCACAACCTCCCTGGGCAACCTATTCGAGTGCCTCACCACCCTAACAGGAAAGAATTTCCTTCTCATATCCAATCTAAACTTCCCCTGTTTAAGTTTTAACCCCTTACCCATTGTCCTATCACTACAGTCCCTAATGAGGAGTCCCTCCCCAGCATCCCTATAGGCCCCCTTCAGATACTGGAAGGCTGCTATGAGGTCTCCACACAGACTTCTCTTCTCCAGGCTGAACAGCCCCAACTTCCTCAGCCTGTCTTCATATGGGAGATGCTCCAGTCCCCTGATCATCCTTGTGGCCTTCCTCACGACTTGTTCCAACAATTCCATGTCCTTTTTATGTTGAGGACACCAGAACTGCACACAATACTCCAAGTGAGGTCTCATGAGAGCAGAGTAGAGGGGCAGGATCACCCCCTTTGACCTGCTGGTCATGCAACTTTTGATGCAGCCCAGGATACGGTTGGCTTTCTGGGCTGCGAGCGCACACTGAAGCTGGCTCATGTTCATTTTCTCATCAACCAACACCCCCAAGTCCTTCTCCGCAGGGCTGCTCTGAATCTCTTCTCTGCCCACCCTGTAGCTGTGTTTGGGATTGCTCCGACCAGCTGTCACCAAGCACCTTGTTTTTCATTTGTTTTAGCATGCTTTCCAGGATTATCTGCTCCAAGATTTTGCTAGGCACAGAGGTTAGACTGACTGCTCTGTAATCCCTGGGTCATCCATTTTCCCCTTCTTGAAAATGGGGGTTATATTTCCCTTTTTCCAGTCATCGGGAACTTCACCTGACTGCCATGATTTCTCAAATATGATGGCCAGTGGCTTAGCAACTTCATTTGCCAGCTCCTTCAGGACCCAAGGATGGATCTCATCAGGACCAATGGACTTGTGCACGTTCAGATTTTTAAGATGGTCTCGAACCAGATCCTCTCCTACAGTGGGTGCAAGGTCTTCATTCTCACAGTCCCTGCATCTGCCTTCCAAGATTTGGGTGGTGCAGTCAGAGCCTTTGCCAGTGAAGACTGAGGCAAAGAAGTCATTCAGAACCTCAGCCTTCTCCAAATCCTGTGTAGCCAGTTCTCCTGAGAGCTTCCTAAGGGGACCTACATTCTCCCTAGTCTGTTTTTTATTTGCTATGTACTTGTAGAATCCCTTCCTGTTATCTTTAATACCTCTAGCTAAGTTTAATTCTAACTGGGCCTTAGCTTTCCTAACCTGGTCCCTAGCTTCCCGGACAACATCCCTGTACTCTTCCCAGGCCACCTGTCCTTGCTTCCACTTATTATAAGCCTCTTTTTTCCTTTGAATTTTCCTCAGGAGCTCCTTATCCATCCAAGGAGGTCTCCTGGCCCTCCTGCTGCACTTCCTTCTAGTTGGGATGCAACACTCCTGAGCTTGTAGCAGGTGATCCTTGAATATCAACCAACAGTCTTGGGCCCCTCTGCCCTCTAGGGCTGTATCCCATGGAACCTTCCTGAGCAGGTTCCTGAAGAGGCCAAAGTCTGCTCTTTTGAAGTCCAGGGCAGTGAGCTTGCTGCACGCTCTTCTCACTGTCCTGAGGAAATCATATGATAAGAACTTTGATTCAATAGTATGGAATGTGCTTGTAGTTTTGCTAAAAATGCCAAAACTAATTTTTCTTTAGAATACTTAATATTTATTATGTGTTGGAAGTATAATGTTTCCCCTTCTTTCATGTATAGTTAAAGTAATAAGTCGCTATGGAAGACAAAATAATTTTAAGCTTTGGGATAAAAAACCCAACACCTTTCTATCTCTAATTATTCTAACACTTTTGTCTTTGTAGGATCTCACACACGTGATTAATATGTTTATTTGTGTGGTATAGATAGGTAACTTTCAATGGCCAATAAATTCTTAATGATAACTGTTATTTGAGGCTTTAAAATTTAATTTCTGCAAACTGATGATATCTTAATATTTGTTTCATTTTGAGGGTGTTGGTGGATTTACTGTCACTGAGAAGCAGACATAAATGTATTATATACTAATGTAATGCAGTTACTAATATTACTGTCTATTGATATTTTCCATGATTTTTGGATTAAATTTGAAAAATTAAGCTTTTTGCAAGCAGGACAAGAGTTAAACAGCTGTGGTTGTGTTATGTGTTTCTAAAAATGATCACAGTGCATGGTGCCCTGTTATTTCCTTTGTGCTTAAAATTGTGTTAGGCCTATTGAACTTTGTATGTTGAATTTGTCATGAAATAATTTGGAACTTAAGGGACTACGTGGCTCAGAGTTTTGTGTTACAGAAAGGAGAATTTTATTAACGTTGGAAAATGGAGACACTGATTCAACAAAGCTGTTTGGTTTTTTTTTTCTCTGAAATAACATAGAATATTTTGCTAATATGTGACTTCAAAGTGTTCAGGACATACAGTGTCAGCCTGGCATAGTCGTTGCAAGTCTGGGCACAAGCAGGAAAGTATCTGGCTCCAAAGATTATGGCCTTGCATATCAGTACATTTTCTTGGTGCTCTCTGACTTGTGAAAATGTTCATTAGAGTGAATATAATCTTGGAAAGGGGTGAAGATCACTTAATGTTTGCCCAGTGCCTTGTATGGTGTATAAATGCTTATAGAAATGCTTATTAAATATAGTGGATGCACCCTATGGTATTTTAATTATCTATATGTGCACAGAAGGTACAGGGTGCTAAATATGAATTTAACCAAATAGCTTTTTATAATTATTATTGCTACAAGCATGCTTACAACAGGCAGCATTAAAAGTTTAAATGAATACTTACTATAAGCTGATACAAAAAAAGATAAGAAATGCACCATCCTGTCATGTAAATGTACAACCACATGACATTGGATGGTCCATGACAATGAAGAAGACAAAACCTACTTTCATTAGTGCAGATTTGACAAATTTTTGTAAATATGAATGGAATTCTTGATCTGGAAAAGCCTTTTCATGCAGCCTTTACTTGTCTCTAAGTAAATGTTTAAATATTTTACTGATTTACTACTGTTGAGAGGTTTTATTTAGGATGCTTTTCTGCAGTTGTGTGCAGAGTGGTGTATGGGCTTGTAACGCTGATTGCATTGCTGTCCAGCCTGGGAGACTGTTCAGCTGTGTTTCTCTTTCTGGCTTTCATGCCAGGTCTCATCCTAACACAGAGCTAGGACATGGCCGAGTGTGCACCTTGGCTGAGAGTTTAGGAGCAGTCTTGGATCCCGTAGGATTGGTATGCTGTAATTTGCAACATTTTTGATCACTTTAATTTTAAAGTGAATTCTGAAGAGCAGCTGTAAATTACATTTTTATTCAAGTATGGCTCAAAATTGCTTCAGGCTGAAGTAGTTTGATCTTCTACTAAGATGCAGGAAAATAATGTTGTCACAGATAATAAAAACACTTTTAGTCCTAACTTGGAACCTTTTCCTGGGCTCAGAATTAAATACAGCTCAAGTACAGTTTGCTCTCATCCATAATGGGTAGTTAAACATTGTTATTTTATTCTGAAGACACCTCTTGTAACATGTTTTAGTATAAGTATCTCTAGCCTGCAGTATCGGTCAGAAAGCAACTGCTGTTGGCAGTTATTTCATTTCTAATGTGCAATAACACAGCAGAAGCAATTCAGTGAATCTCAGAAGTAGCTTCAGGGAGCCCATAGGCCATAGAATTAATTTCAGCCTGTGAGTAAATAAAAGATGTGAAAATACAGTTCCCACTTTCTCAGTGGAATCAAAATGACAAGGTCAATAGACACGGATTACTGAACTGAACATATTCACAGTATTGGTACTTGTACCATATATAGTATAAATATACAAATCCTTCCCACCCTGTCAGTCTAATGAGAATTATGTTGTTTACAAAACAGTGACACTATACTTCAGAGTGAAGCAGCATCATTTGCTTTTGTTTTAATAGGCAAATAATTTTCATAAATCAAATGAACTAAGTTTGGAATACAGTCTGATAATGACCATAGAGACTGTTTTTTATTTACTGATTCAACCCAAGATAAATATCAGGATTGTGATAAAGTTACCAGTATGAAAGTAAGAAAAAAAATATTCCACCCATTTCACAATTTTTACTGTTTCAGTGATAGTTAATAAAAAAACAAACAGCAAAAAAACCCACAAAAATAAGAACAAATTAAAAAAAAAATGAAAAAAAGGCCAAGGAATTAAATAAAAAAATCAGTTTTGTGGAGTTCTTGTGTCAGTTGCTGTCTGAGTTATGAGAGTTAGCCAGGATGTGTAGTAATGCTTTCTTTAGTGGTCATTTTCCAGGTATATAAGATTACAGTATTTCTCCTTTTTTTCTTACAACCTGAAAATTTTAGTATTCTGAGGAAGTAATTTATAATAGTACATCTAATGTAACAGCTATATGTTGCCCCCAGATTTGCCACTGGCTTATCATTTTGTTCTGTTCCTACATCAATGAGTCTTTTCTGTTTGGTGAGAGAGCAGTCCTTTCCTCCTCTTCACAGCTCCTAAACAAAGAGGAAACCTTTCTGCCCAGAAAAAAAGTACATGCAAAAGCAATTCTGACCACTTAATTCATACAACTCCCATGTAGTTGCTACCAGTGATTTCTAATTTATCTAGGCAGTTAATAGACAAAACCTTGTACAACCCTTGCCCCACCTGCCTTGCTATCTGTTTAGACACTGAAACCTGTGCAGACTACAGTGAAATAAAGAAATTAAATTATAATAAGCTACAAACTCTACACTTGACCTATATTGCCTAAGTGCACGATAATGTCATTTAATTGCATTTCTCTGATGAAGTCTTGTGACAGGACTACTTATGAGCTATCTTGGAAATTGATCTTTAGTGCTTATGAGACACCTTTTGATGGATTCGAAATGAAAATCTATGCCATTACAGTGTATATCACATAGAGAGCTCCTCTGACTATACAAACTTCTATGTATGTCATACACTTTGTATCACCATCAATTGACTTCATAATTAGTATTTTCCTCCTACCTCACTGGATAAAGATTCTCTGAAGCTTAGTAAAGTTCACGAAGTGAAATGAGCTGTTTTCTGTGCAACATCTGACTGATTTACTGTAGAAATGGGTAGATTTGCCATGACTGAAGGAGAAATGCAGTGGAACAGAAAGGAAATCTTCACAGTTGAAACAAATTAATATACTGCCATGAGAAAAATACATTCCATCTATCTATGAATTTTTGCAATGCAAGTGAGCCAATTAAACCAAAATTCTCAAATATTAATTTTCATTTTCTAGTACATGTTTGTTTTGAAAACACTCTATCTTGTATTCTCAGCTGTATCTAAATCCAAGGGGCTTCTACCTTAAAAATATATGCTGCTGCCTAAGGTTCAGTACTGTGGGAAAAATCAGATATTGGTATATTAGAATAGGCATACGATGTAATGAATGCTTTTACCTTACATTTTCTCTCTTCCCATTTGTTAATTGGAGAGTATAATCCTCTTTTCTCACCAGATTGTGCAACAATACATTAATTAAGTTTTGGAAAGTATTCAGATTCTAGAGTACTGAGACCCTGACTGGAAAGCTCCTGAGAAAAGGAGTGATTTGGTCCACCAGGAGGATTTGAATACTGTCCAATAAATGGGGCCTATAGATATGTATTGAAAAGCACAGGGAGAGTTTTGAAGAACTGTATGTGGGGTAACCACTGTCTCTCTGCTGTTCTGTGCAAAAGTACAGCATATGATTCCAATCCATACACAAGACAATGGATTTGCAGTTTGCAGACAAGGGATGTGTATGGACGAGTTCATGTGAAAATGCAAGCTCATGGCAGATGACAGTTGGATACCAGTTTAAAGACTTTCTTGGAAACAAGGAAATGAAACAGAAATTTTAACTAAACTATTAGACGTAAAAAGGCAGAAACCAACTGAAATATTGTATCAAACAATGAATTAAAAAACTAAAACAAACCAAAACCAAACCAAAGCCCAAACCCCAAACTGCTCTGAATTTACCTTCCCAGATTTTTATGGTTAGATGTTGATGATTACATTCTGCTTTCTTCTCTTTTTACTTTTTTTCTGTATTTGTGTGGAAGACCATCAGCAATAATAAAGGAAATTTATTCTTTTGGCTTCCCTCTAATGAAGCTGTTAGGCAGATACTTAAATTTAAGCATGTGACTGATGTGGAAGGCTTCAGCAGTGTTTTGGTTGGTTAGTGTTGCCTTTTAGATGACATCCAGGAAAACCTCAGACGAAAAATGATTTAAGCTAATAGGATATTCCACAAAGTGATGTGAATTCTCTCGCATGGCCTTTGTGGAGGAGAAGAACCTACAGCTGTGTTTCTAAGAGCTGCTCTGCACAGGCAGAGAAATCAGAATCAATTTGTTGGGGCTATGCCATAAGCGTTTTCTCAGTTTCTGTTGCAGCCTAGGGAAAAGTCACTTAATTTCATAGGAAAATAGAATTGCTTTACATCTGTGCTATATACAAGGCATTAGAGTAATTCTTTATTTGTTAAGTTAAATACATCATCTCCAAGTTATCAGGGGTATACTGTGAGCTGACATCTGTCTTCTGTTTTCTGCACAGTAAGTACATTACTTTTTAGGTATACTGGACTTGATTCTATTGTCATTGACTTCGATAGAAAAATTTGCAGTTACCCACAACAATTACAAAGAGGCTTGACAAAAGTTCTCTAACTCCTCAATTGCAAATAAGATAGCATCAAATGCAGTTATGGGGTATGTTTTTCAGTTTACTGATTTAATCATTGATTAACTATAGTGAGTGATAGGAGCTTTATTATTATTGACCATTTACAATTGTTTGAGAAATGATGAGATATGGGGTTTGTAGCTTTCTATTTTGCGAGAGGGTATTTGCCTTAACAAGTAATTTGATTAATTCGGTAAACCTAACCTGTACGTTTGTTTGAATGTCAGGTGTGAAATCAAGGCTTGTAAGATGATCATGAGCCCTATATTATTTTACTGTTACACTAGTAAAAAAAAGATGCATATTGTTTTTGTCAGTGGCAGAGAAAATTAATATTGCTCAACTGTTCTTGAATTCTTGAGATGGAAGTAACTCCAGTAACAGGATGATTTTTGATGCACCGTATTTAAAAAATGAAGCCCAAAATTCATTTGTAAATAGAGATGCATCTAAAGTCCTGCAGAACTTCCCCAAGATGATGGAATCAAAAAAATGTCAGTATTAGAAGAGATTGTCCTCTGCCCTTCAGCGTAAATGAAGTGAAGGTGTCAGCTCACATTCTCCCTTCCCTGTGATTCCAGATACAGAACAGCACTGTGGCTAGGCTTTCAATCTCTGGTTTTATAAAAGTGTCAACTTTTGTTTTAGATGCACCAGTTCTTACTTTTGCTTTCCCATTCAGTCATGACAGTTCACCAGTCAGTTTAAGAAAAAACAGTTTTAAGAATTCATGCCTTGGTGTTATGAACACCTGAGCTCCCTTGTGTGTTTCAGTGCAGGAGTTAACAAGTGAAGACGGGTGATTTGTAGTGTAGATAATACACAGTTGGGTACCCCAGACTTGTGTCTATTCCTTTGTCAATGATGTTAACAAAAGACAGGCATGCTGAGTAGTCAACCAACGATATAAAATATTTGTAGTGGATAAGCTTACTGGAAAGAAAATACTATTTTTGCTCTTCTAATGTATTAGTAAATTGAACATATAAATAAAAATCACCACTGACTGGCATCTTTCCTATTACATTTAATAATTAATTATTTTTTATTGTCAATGGAAAGCCTAATCTTTGTTTCATTTGCATTAAGTTATGTTTAGCTTTCTCTGGAAGTGTTTGTGGACCTGAATTTGCCAAAGCTATATTTATGTTTTTACTATAAATGAGAATTAAGCTCTGAGTATTGGAGATGAGTGGATTTAAATGGGGTGAATACAAGATGTTTTTTTATCTTAGTATCTGGAGAGTATATTGACAGATCATACTTTGCTGTGGGGACCATTTACTAGTTATAGCACAAGGAAAGCATTAGTACAATACATTTGACTTGTAAATATTTCCATCAGAAGTGTATACTGATAAAAATGCTAAAGACATAATTTGAAATAACTTCTACCTTTCCTCTCTTTCAAAGTTTAAGAAATAAAGCCCATGTCCTCTCAAGTGTTACAGAGAGGAGGACAAAAGGAAAATAAGGAATGACTGTAAAAATCCTACTGTAAGACGCACAAGATGCATAAATACCCAGATCTCTGGCACCAGCATGTGTAGTCCAGAAGCAGCAATGCTCAAAGAGCAAGTCAAAAGATGTAAAACTCATCCCTGTTCCAAATCTTGGTATTCAGAGGGGAAATTTACAAAATGTGCTTTCAGATTGAATGCTTCATTGGTATTGTTTGCATCTCTTTATCATTCAGACAGAATTCGCTTCCTTGTGTTTCCAATAAAATGCAAGTCCATGAAAACCAGAAACATTGCTGTGTCAAATTAAAAATTGTTGAATGAAAAAGACTGTGCCTTTCACAAGACAAGAATCAGGAGTGAATTAGCCAACTGCAGGAAAGGACCTAAACTGCTATCAACTAATCTATAAAGATTTTACTTGTTTTTAATATTCAAGATAACATTTTTCGTCTAGGTTTCAATAGATTTGTTTAACACAGGACACAATGCATTACTCTTACTGCATTGCCAGTATTACACACTAATTGTAATCACCATGTGATGAGAGTGCATGGCTTGTTATGCTTTCATGAGGGTAGAGGAAAGAAAACAAACTCTTATAAGGAACAATTTAGAAGGCTGGTAAACCTAGCTCTCTAGGTAGGAATAATTTTCCGCTCCATACACAGTTGGGACCCATATGCAAAGAAGGGAAACTGGGGAAAAAACTCACGCTGATAATTCCATAGCAATTTTTAGTGCATCTATCACCACTATTTCATTCCTACAGATTGTTTGTGGTTCAGGAAAAGCAACTATAGGAAGTGGGAAAGGAAAGACTTTATTACAAATGTTCCGAAAGCTGGACTGCTCATTGCTTTGAAGTGCTAACTACCTTTAGCTAAAACAACAGTAGACCATTTAGGAAAACATTGGTGATATTTACATATGCCTTTACTAGACGAATGCATTATCCATGAATATAGGTATGCTAGTGAATTCCTAATGACAGATTGTTTAAACCACATTGAAAATGGCTCCAGTCTGAAGACTGATGATATAAGTAAGACAATGGGGCATTGGACATGAAGCTTTTTCAGTAGATGAAGCTCTTTCCTTTCTACTGTCTATGGTACCCTGTGATGATCCAGCTGCTATGATGTCAGGAAGATACTATAAACTATTTATTAAAAATATATCAAGTACTGAAAGGTGATATGTGTGCTGCATATAAGAACACTGAGCCTTTCTATATCTTTTCACCTTCTAACTACATGTCTGCAATGCTTTGTGTTTGCTGGCTGCTTGAGATCTCTTCTAGTCTTCAGGGTTTCTGGACAGAATGGTGGATTTTGTAAAGGAAATGAAAAGATATAAAGGTATTGTTTTTCCATCCAGGCTGTGGTCTGTTGCATTGTTCACTGTAGATTGTCACTTAAGTGAATATAAGGAGCAAACAAGGGTCGGTTTCTCACTTCAGTTCGTAGGAAAGGATTGATGGCATCAAAGTCATGAACGTTTTTTAGCAGTGATCTTTTATGTATGCCACCAGGGTTTGCTGTGCTTCCAAGCTATTGTCTGCAATGTCCATTCTACAAGGGCTGTTACAGCTGGAATCTGTGAAACTATTATGTTGAAAATTGTCTGGATCACGAGCCCTTTCAGAGTGTAAATTTTTGTAATATTTTACTCCTAACAAGCCAGATTATGTTCACAACAAAAAGAGTAGGAAAAAAGTTTTACCCCAAGAATGGGTAAATGTCCTTGAGAATGATATGAATAAGTTGAATACGTGGGACCTAATTTGAGCATGAACTGTACTGCTATTGAAAAGACATGTCTAAAAATAGCCTGAATAGAAATATAGTAGTTCCACTACAGAATGGCTACTACTAGCAACAGGTCATTGTATTTAAGGAAGCACATACTACATTTTGTGTAAAATCTCTGTGCCTTCAGATGGAAGTGGGATCCCATCAGATACACACAAATACACACCCATGAAATAAGTTCCCTAATTTGGAAAAAGCATGTGTCCTCCTTTGCTCTTGTTAGTAGCAAGTTCCTTCTCTCTCTTCACAGCCCCCAGATTTTTAAGCTATACTATTAGGGAGGAGAATTACCCACAGATTTTGATTTATGTTGAATTTGAAATACAATACCCCTAGCACCACACAGGGCTATGGAGTCTTCAGCTCAGCAATGTCTCGGAGAGAAGCATGTCAATTATTGAGTTGCCAGCACCACCTCCTGCACTATCTAGTTTTTCTTTTAAAAGGTCTCCTCTTCAATGCCTGGTGCTGCTCACCTTATGAAATCTGACAACATCACAGCCTAATATATAGCACAGCTACAGGCCTGTTTTGCATTACTTAAATAGTGCATTGGACATAAGGTTTCCTGCCATGGGGGGAGGCTTTCAAAGGCAATTTGAACTCAACTCTCATGGAAAATCAAGAGGAAGACTAATCCATGTCAATGCACTTCTGTAATTTAACTTACGTAATGCCAGGAAGTGCTATTTCTGTGAGTAGGTTTGGTCTTAAAATAGAATTTCTTTCGGGAAACTTCACGTACATCAATGCTGCCCCATTAGCAAGAGGCATATACCTTAAACTACTGTCTGGTTATGACTTTAGGAATCATTCTGTTTCCTGCTGCTCTTTGGATTCCGAATTTCTCTTGAGAAAACATCTAATTACAAAGTTGATTGTCTAAGATAATAAAGTTTCCCAAATTCATCTTCTGTGTGGCTGCTTTGCTATGCATATGATTTTGTCAAAGTGTTCATGTCTCATCAGAGAGTACAGTCCTTTAAACAACAGTAATATGTTGTCTAGAAAAAATGTGAATTAATACTTATGGGTTATTGTAGGCAGTTTGATCCAGGAAGATGTCAAGAAGGAACATTTTAAAATATAAAATTCCAAAATATCAGAGTGCACTGATGACTGGTATACATATTTCAAGTGTCAGCATGGCACATTGCTGGTGACCGCAATACCTCTTTCTGAGTGCTAAGTTTTCATTTTGAAAAATGTAAGACATAAAAGATTAAATTTATAAGGTATATTCATTTTTCTCCTTTATTAGTAAACATGCAGGGCCACGATTCTGATGCTCATGGAACTACAGATTCAAAGCAGTTAATCAGAAGCTTGTGAAATATACATAGCTAGAAAGACAGTAAATTTGTGTGACAGCTGCATGTCTAAGATGCACAAATGCATGTGATATGTGTACTTTTGCAAAAAGAGTGTGTGAGTACATGTTTAAACAGAATAAAATGTAACTTTGACCTCTTTGTTCTGTGTCTATAGTTCCACTCTGTTCTCATTGATGTTGAAGATGTTCTGGTGCTTAATCAAGGCATGCCTTCAGTTTTAGTTTCTAAGAGTAGCACTTTAGTGTGACAAGTCTAGCGCAAAGGATTGTAAGTTTTTAATTTTCTGAAGACTGTTAGGTGGGTTGACATTAGAAGCATCTTCTACAATTACACAGATACTGATAGGTGACAGCTCTAGGTCAGTATGGAGGGAAAGGGGAAGGTTACTTGCCTCAGTTACTGCGCTATTGAACTAAATAGAAGGTAGAGCACCTTTGAAAATGGTCCTTCTTTATTGCATTTTTTTTTAATATGGCATTTTAGAAGACCTTCAGTGCAATTACATCTTTGATATAATTTTAGGTTCTTTATTCTCCAGCTTGCATTTAGCTGATTCTGTTTGTGCTATGTTTGGCACTGGGTTTTTCTACTTCACATGTCACATCTAGATGGCTGTCTATTCATTGCGAATGTTTGCTAATGAGAACCAGTTTTCAGGGTGCTGTCACTTTTCTTGCATGCAGCAAAAAGGCAAATGAGAGTCACCATCACCAGCTTTTATACTCAACTGCACCTTTATTTTGCTGTTCTGGACACCTACAGATTAAAAAATAAGATTAAAAACTTTTGAATTTTTTAGACCTTTTTCTCAGTAAGGTTTCTGCTTCACCAGTACCACAGCAGACTTCCCAAAGCAGACACTCTGAAGTGGTTGCTTTGTTCTGTGCTTTCTAGTTAGATCTTGTAACTATGTCACTGACTGCTCAGTGCTCTTCCGAAATGTACACATTTTGATAAAGTCCTGTCTCTTTGTGAAATACTGATCTCTGTGAAATGTTTTTGTTGTCTGTCTGTATCAGAAGAACTGGGCAAGTTTAATTCCCAGAAAACTTCAGTAACTTCAGACAAGTTACCACCAATGTAATTTGGCTAATCCTATGCATTCTAAATACTGAAAACTAACTTTTTATATTTTCAGGAATAAGTCAAGAATGCCATTGGTTTTCCTGTCTTGCTAGATTAATTTCATAAACCCTGTCATGAAATATTTGTTTTCTGCTCCTCATCCTCATCTGCTTCTCATGAATTTCTCACTAGTATTTTCCACATCCTTCTTCAAATATGGACCACAAAGCTCAAAATAGAGGAAGTTTCCTCTGGTAAACTGTATCAGAGATAAAACTTTCCCTACTTCTATTTGATGTTCTTCAGGTTATGCTCATAAGTGTTACATTAGCTTTCTTTGCAGCAGATTGCTCTGACAGCTATGCTGGTGTAATTAACTACAGTGACCCATATGTCTTCCTTTGAATCCCTGCCTTCCAAGACAATTCTAATCATTCTTGAGGTAAGCTTGCATTCTTGAGTTCCAGATGGAGAACCTTGAATTTGGCTGCTTTAAGATTTCTTTAACCAAGTAATTCAGCTAATTATTTATGACCCACTGCACAGTCAAATTTCTGCCATATGTCCAGCCTCCTTTTGGCTTCACTTAATTTAGGCTTGAAACTGTTAAACTCAATTTCAATTGACTAGCATTTAATTTTTGACAAGTAGTTTTAATAATTCTGTTCAGTTAGCATCTCTTGCTAGGTTTTGGCTAGGGTAAAATAAGACTAAAGCCATGTGCAGTGTCCACTAGTGTGTGTCTGCTATGGAACTCAAATAATGATAATATTGTATGGCACAGTAACACTAATAGTTTTTCACTGGCTATGTTCTTGCACCAGATATGCAATCTGTGTATGAATAATTAGCTGGAGAATAAAGATGTTGATTTTGGTGAAGTTTCACCAAGGTTAAAAGACAAGGAAAAAAGTGAGCAGTATGAGTTGTATAAAATTAGTAATTAGAAACAATTAAATATATACCTTATGTTTAATGTCTATATGCATATTACCACTGAATCAGCTACTGAGCTACTCCAGATTGGCTTGGGCCTAAATGCTCTCATATGAAGAGGAAATAAAAACTTCCCATGTTTGACAACAGGAGAGATTTTTATTATTCTCCTTGGTCTGCAAAAAACTATTAAAAAAAGCCTAAAAGAACTTTACAAATGGAAGGATCTTCTGACTCATCATGAAGGGTTTGCTGTCAGTGTTTCCCTTCACATCAAGTTAGTCAGAAGGAAAGCAGACTCCAACAGAAGAGTTGTTAAACCGATATACTGTTTCCATCTAGACCAATAATGGTTAACAGTAGAGAATGATCCTCCCATGGTATAATTCTGGCAGTGTGGAAGATTGCATTTCAAAGATTGCATTTAATATCTACCAGTAAATGTAAAATAATCCATGACTTTGTCTAACTGTGAACTTCTTTGCTCTTTTGGCCTCTACAACATCTTGTTGCAGAGGGTTCTACAACTATATGAGTTATGATTTGATTGATACACACACTATTCTCACTTAAAGGGTCTCTCATTCTTTTAATGCAAGAAATACACTGACTCAATATTATTTCTTATTTTCTGTACTATATCATTCACTAGTTAATTTCTGCCAAAGTACTTTGCTCCTGCTGTTCTTTCTTTTTCAAGTTAACTTGTCTGGGCTGTGTAGTCCTCCTTTGTACAGAATGTAAAAAACCCAGGAATACGTGCACACCTGGGTATGCCATTTAGATGTCTAGGGAACTTTCAGGCAGGTGACAACTGACTTCTGAGTTTTTGTAAGACTGGTGGTCACAGAAATAGGGATTTCTGGGGTAATTTTCTTAGACTTACTTAAGGAGTGCCCAGTTGAGTTTGGAACTGACACAGACACCCCATAAGTAAAGACACAAAGCAATTAGAAAGAGCAAATGCATTATGTTTGACGTTAGTGCTACTATCCTGTGTATATTGTTTTCTGTAAGAGAGCAGAAATCCCATCTTTTCTTAACCTTTGTCAGCTTATCTTTCGCAACTTTTTGCTGTTTTGAAAGAAAGCTAGAATGGTTGTTTACCTTTTTAACAGTATTGTTATTGCCCTGCAATTCTCTACACATAGTATCAAGATCTTTTTCCTTCCTTTCTCTTTTTTAACTATTTTTATCTGTCGCTAATGTTACAAGTCTTCATTATGCTCTTTAAATCTTCTTTCTTTCTACAGTGCTCCTTTTGTTATGTTACATATATAATGGGTCAAAATGATGTCTGGCACGAAGCTGAAGTATTAAACCAGGAATTAATATGGACCAGTACTCTTAGACTGAAAAATGCTTACAGTCATTTGAACACCAAAGATAAGGGAGAGAGGCATATTTCTAAAACCTTTGTAAATGAAGGAGACAGAACTGCTGTTTTAGGGAGTTTCAGCTGAGCACAGAAACAGACTGAATGCAATCAAAAAAGATTTATTCAAGAGTCATAAATTAGGCTCTACCTTAGATTCCTTCTGTCTCTCTTTCTTATATATCATCTCTTGTCCTGACATTCAGTCTGAAGTATTTCCTCCAGTCAGTAAAGATTTTCCAAACTCAAGAGTCCAATTAGGAAAAATGCTCCCCTGCCTTTCAGCATTGCATTATCTGAACCAGTTCCCTCCAGCGCACCCTCTACAATGGAGTCATTTATAACTGAATGTATCTTAGTAGGAAAGGTTACTCACTTATTCTATGAAAAATTGAAAACTACAGACTGAAAACAGGCACAGCTTGAGTGCTGCAGTGTACCTGCTTTGTGTCTGTTTTATGACTGAGGCAGTATTCAGCGATTGTGAGGAAAAGACAGAGTAAGATGGGCTGAAAGGTTTGATAAAAAGTAAGAAAAGTGGTTCCAGACCAGCTGCTATGAGAAGGGTCCACAGTTACAAGTGCTTATTCCAATTTTCAGTAAGGAATTACTTCAGCATCTTTTGTTTTAAGGATTCCCTCGGCTTTTGAAACTGCCTCCTTCACTGGGATGTCCAGTTTCCTCAACAGCTCCTATTCTGCAAGTTAGCTGGCATTTCATGATCTGCAAGAGGAATATTTTAAAAATAAAAAAACTTTAGCGTCTTCCCCTCCATTGTCAAGGTTTTGTTAACAGTCTCAATTGCTTGTTCATCATGCAATGATGAATGGGTCTCTTAGCTGTGCTGGCAAAAGTGTCTGTGCACCCACGCTGTAAGCTTGCAGCAAACTGATTTGGCTTTGAAAACACTTTTCTTTCTCTCTCCTTCTTTCTCTCCCCCCTCTTTTTTCCCCAAATAAAGTTTAAATGAGAGTAGTTGCCCAGATCTGCTCTCAGCAGAAGCATAGAAGTGGTTCTGATGGAAGAACAGAAAGGTTAACATGGTTAGAGTGGTTGTTTACTGTTTTTCAAAACAGTAAACAACCAGGGACAAGCACAGACAGGGATTAGTAACATCAGAGAAGCCAATATTGCTACTGAAACCACAGCCTGGGACACCAAGAACTGGTGCTTTGTAAATGACATCAGGGGTTGTAAACAAAGCTCCCCTGTACTTTAATTGCATGACTTATAATGTAACTGTTGGAGGTTGAGAGCATGCGCTGGAGAGATATTTCTTTTTCTGGAGACTGGTTTCTAAGCTTGATAGACATATGCTGTGTCTTATATGCCCTTCTTTAAACATGGTATTTCTGTCTAATCATCAATCAAAATAACTAGGCAAGACCTGACTCTGTTATTTCCCTTCAGTTTGTGCTATTTGTATTCTCCACCTTTCCCATCACTGTACGTTCGTTTTCCTTGTGACAGCTGATGTCAAGCTGATCTGTATTTATCATCTCACCTTCAATATTTGCTAGGATGTGCCACAATTAGAGCAGCTGACATTTTGCTGTAGGCAGAACGAGAATTATATCGTGTGTGTTCTCTGTGGGTTAGTCGTCTGGCTACCTTTTACAAACACACAATCATTTAGATTCATTGCTAGGCAGTTCCATGTTAACACAATACATGACTCATTTTGGGTCCTGGGTTTGGCTCCTACTCCTCCATATTGCAAAGAGGTAATGTGGCTGCTGCAGAAGATAGCTGTGATGGAAGTTAGAAGGGGCAAGACGATAGAAATCTGAATCAGAAACTGGGCAATGACTAAGACCATTTCTGGCAGGTAAAAATGTTGTGATACACAGCTCTCTGAATTGGTGAGAGGTTGATGGCTGCAGCAACATCTGAACAATGCATCCATGGTTCAGGCAGACCCTAAATATCTGAGTACCGTAGCTGGGCTGAGCACAAAATACTGTACCTGTTGAGGACACATTGTTGGGAAGGAACATATCAGTGAAATATGTTCAGGGAAGAAAAAAAAAAAAAAAAGGCTTAGAACGGGTAAAATGGACAAAATAGTTGAAGATGCAAGTCTATTTCAGTTTCATGGAAAACATTTACAGGTGATGTCTATTTCTTCAGGATAAGAATTTGACTATTTTTGAGATCAGTTTAAAAGAAATATTGCTGACCTGGGATCTGAAGAAGGAGCACAGAACCAAAATCATATTTTATAACTTCCAAGTAGTTTTGGATAATCATCTGAACTTAAAGTTCACCTGAACCTTTAGTGCTGATCCTTCGCTGATTTAAAAACATCATCACTCTATTTGCAACATTTCCAGAGCCACTGTTCAGGCACATTTTGTCACATGGAGTTTCATGCCATCAGGCATGATAGAGCTATGCCAAGTCAATGCCTGATGGAAGCTGGCAGAATGTGGTACAGTATTAAGAAAAATGCTCAGTAGGGGTCTTTATGAACCAAGTGAAAATCAGGAAGGAAGTACCTAAGTTTCTTACATGAAATATCTGTGGTCAAGGAAGCAAATATCTTTTCATGTTTCATTTCTTTACAATAGATTTGGAAGTATCTCTGCTTTATTCAGACTACTACACTGGTAACCTAATGATAATTTAATGAGGTGGAAGTGGATCAGTTAGCATTGTGGCTGCTAACAAAGTGGCTCTCAGCGCTTGGAAGGTTAGAGAATGAAGCCCACAACCTCCACTATCAAAAACTGGTTGCCATAATAAATGAATGGGCTCTCCAGCCTTCAGGGTACAGTGCTGTCTTAATGTCTAGACATCCTGCTCACCTTTGCAATTGTCTTTTGTATTCATTTAGCTTGGCTAAGCATTTAGTCACAATTTATTCTTCAGCTGTTAGTCCAGAGCACCTGTAACATCTCCTCTTCCTTGAACACATTTAAAGACTAAATTTTGCTTAAGGCTGGTTTTGAGAAAAGTTGTGTTGCCTGGAATAAATGTGTCAATACATGTATTTAGTCTGTGTATACAATGTGGAGGGAGGATAAAAGCCACACATGAAACCTGTTTATGCACATGACCAGCATCTTTCAGAAAGCAGGCTAAGATCTTGAAATCTGACTGAAAACCAATGTTTCCTGTGTGAAATTGTATCTTCAGTTTGCTTTGGAAAAGGGGAATTCAGGTGCATAGGAAAAATTCTGTAAGCTATTGCTAGACACAGCTGGGGAGAAGTTAGGGACAGACAATGAAGTCAATGTTTAGACATAACAATGCTCATTTTCATCTGTCTCTTAATATTTAGAACTCTGCAAGTTTTATTTTTCTTTTTAAAGCAAAGAAAGGCTTATAAGGAAAAGCACCTTCTGTTGGAATAATTATTAGAATTACACATACAAGTACTTCAAGTCTGCAGAAAAAGCAACAAATTTCAAAATGAGTTTAGGTTGAAAACGATTCCTCCAAATTTATCTTAATGATGATAATTTGCTGTTTTGTTAGTGTTTAATGCTTAAGGTAACATTCGAAAGCTTGTTAAATGGCAAACAAGCATAGTTAAACTTGAAGGTGTACTTCCAGTATCTGAAGGGGGCCTATAGGGATGCTGGAGAGGGACTCTTCATTAGAGACTGTAGTGATAGGACAAGGGGTAACGGGTTAAAACTTAAACAGGGGAAGTTTAGATTTGCTATAAGGAGGAAATTCTTTCCTGTTAGGGTGGTGGGGCACTGGAATGGGTTGCCCAGGGAGGTTGTGAATGCTCTATCCCCGGCTGTGCTCAAGACCAGTTTGGACGAGGCCTTGGGTGATATGATTTAGCGTAAGGTGTCCCTGCCCATGGCAGCGGGGTTGGAACTAGATGATCTTAAGGTCCTTTCCAACCCTAACTATTCTATGATTCTATGATTCTATGATTACGCCATTGTGAAGAACAAATTAAGAATAACGCATCCTTCAAGTACCCCATGAAGAGGTTAGATAAACTACACTATCTAGGACTAGTTAGTTTAATTACATTCTCACTGCACATAGACTCAGTCTTAACCTCAGCATCTCATTTATTGTCTCTAGAGGGGCAGGCAGATTTCAGTGGGTTCAGGTGGACTTAAAACTCGAGATTTGGTTGTAAGCTTAACAATAAGGGTAAACATTACACATTAAGTCACCCCATGTTTTTGAACATAACCTAAGAAATAAATTTCTGTTTTTCCTTTCTAAGTGCACATTTTTTATAGACTTCTAGTTAATAATTTTGGCATGTAAATCCTGGAACCTTTGAGCCTTTTTTTCAGTGGGCTTTGCTGACTGTCTTGTTCATTGTGTTCTTCAACAATAGACAAAAATTGGGTTTATTTGCTGACTACTTCAGATGTTTTGGTACAGGTTCAGAAAAGTAGAATTTTGTTCCTGAAAGAAAAAATGATTTCAACAATTGTTTCATTAATTATCAAGACAAAAATCTAGATTTCTTGTGAAAATAAACCATTCCATGCTAACCAAAGTGTTAATGCCTGACAGTATTCTGACAGAATGCTGGAGACTTTAAGCAATAATAGTGTTGCGTGGTCTGAAGATATACACAGGGCAAGGTATGTCAGGAGAACTACTATATTGTATTAGGTCACCTGATATACATACAGTAGCAGACACTCATCACAACTTCACTTGTGTTGGTCCACCATCTAGCCCCAAGCCATGAACTCTCAGCTGGCCATCACCTGTCCGTAGTCAGGGCACCATGCATCCCTGTTGCTCTGTCGCATAAAGGGCAACTGCCTATCTCTGCCATTCTGGTCTTCTTTTCCTAAAATGCCTGTATCCAGCTGTGTCAGCATGCCAGCTGTGTGAGCCATTCCGCATCACCTCTGTAATCCCAAAGAGATTGTAGCCTTGCAGTCACCTGTAGGCCTCTGATTCCTCTTGTTCCATGCTGTGTGTGCATTAGTATACAGGCACCTCAGATGGGCTCTACTTGTGCAGATTTCCAAGGGAAAGTGTGAGTAATTCCCCATCATGCCATCCTGTCTAAGTTTCCTTATTTGTGTGCATACTGTTGGGGTGGCTTCCTTTCAGCCCCAGTTTCTTGATTGTGAAGTCTCTTGTCCACAGCACCCTGCACACTTTGCCAATCTATGTATTTTCTTGTGTGTTTTTTAATGAAGGCTCTTATCAATCCTGGTCATTGTGGGTACAAACTGGAACCAGAGCACCCGCGTTGTGAGTGCAAACTGACAGCAGGGCTAAAACTGATGTCCATTTATGTAGTGCATAAACTGCAGCACTGGAAAAATAAGTGTGCTTACATCATTAGACAAACAATACAGGAACTTAAAGACTAATAATGGCCATCTTTCAAGCCTATCTTGGATATTTTATGGAAGCTTTGCATTACTTTCCCACTGTTCTATCCAGCAGCACATGATAAAAAAGAACAATATTTTTAAATGGCAAGATCTAATAACTTACTCTGTATGAACATAGAGAAAAAATTACTATACGTTAATTTAAATTAATAATTTGGTTTCATTTAATTTTCATTTAGCAGTCTTAGTTCAGATGGTAGCACTATAGTTGTTTCATGCTTTCACTTATGCCTCATAGACTTCACTATCTTTTAGTTCATAACCTGAGTGGTTTAAGATATTGGGCAAATGTACTTTAAATCTTTGGGTCATGTTTATCTTAGATTGCATGTCCTTCCCTACAGTCCAAGCATGGGATGGTTTGGAATAACAGTAATTTAGAGCTGCCTTCAAGATAAACATTATGACTAGATACTCAAAAAATGCCATACAATTTATCATGGTTGTATATGCGTATTACATGTAAAACTCTGTATGTTCAAGTGAGTTATTTTAGTTTCAAATAATATACCAGTCAAAAATAGTGATGAAAGAAATGAGCCACTCCCTAGATGATTTTCTCCCCTCCCCTGCTTCCCCTAACACTGTTGGCTGCAATAGTCAGCTGCAAATTCCTGGATATCTAGCTTCAAAGAAATCTTCTGAGATGGCTGAAGGTTAACATCAGACATTGTCGTGGTTTAAGCCCAAGCTGTAAGTCAGCTATGCAGCCCTCTCGCTCACTCCTCCCCTTCCTTCCCACCATCCCCCTGCTCCTGGAGGGATGGGGAGAAGAATCAAAAGAATATAACTCCCACTGGTTGAGATAAGAACAGCCCAATAACTAAGGTATAGCACAAATCACTACTGCTACCACCAATAATAATAATAATGATAAGGGGAATAACAAGGGAAGAGAATACAACCACTCACCACCCGCCAATACCCAGCCCGATTGAGCAGTGATTTAGCCCGTCTGGGTAACAGTCAGTCTGCATCCCGGGCATGCCATGCAGTGGTATGGAATACCTCTTTGGTCATTTTGAGTCAGGTGTCTTGTCTCTGCTTCCTCTCAGCTTCCCCTCCTCCCTGGCAGAGCATGAGGCTCAGAAAATCCTTGGTCAGAGTAAACATTTGAGCAGTAACTAAAAAAATCGGTGTTATCAGCGCTCTTCCCAGGCCGAAAGTCAAAAAACACAGCACTGCACCAGCTACTAAGAAGGATAAAAAAATGACTGCTACTGCTGAACCCAGGACAGACACTCACTGAAGTCTTAGTCTTGGTTTGAAGAATATTCTAGAAGTAACTTTCGGTATTTATTGAGTAGTTTGACAATAAAAAGAGATACTAGTTAGGTTTAGTTCTATTGTGGGCATTTTCTGCCATATATATTCTCATTTTTGTCAATCTGAAGTGAGATGTGGCATTGAAGGTAGAAGAGATGGAAGAGGGCTGCTGAGAGTCTGAAAGAGCCTTAAAGGCTATTAAATGTTTCCTTCAGATTGCACGTTACACATACACAACATCTGTATTGTACTGTTTTATCTAATGGTGTATTAACATCCCCCAATAACAGGGGATTTAAACCAGAAAGCAGAAAACAAGAAATACTTTTACGTCAGATCAGCCTGATTCTTCAAAGAAACCAGAAAAGCTTTTCATGGCAAATTTTGAAGTATACTATTTGTTTTTGAAAAGGCTTGAGATGTATGCTACCTTGGTGATACACCATAGAACTGGAAATGTGCAAGCTGAGTATTTTCTTCACTCCTGAGAAAAAGAACAGTGTCCCTTTTCACTCGTACATGGATTGTGGTATTTAACAGCATTGGTTTTAAAGTTCGGCAAGCATCTAGGTAGTGGTAAGGCTAGGTAGCAAGGTAGCAAGGAGGCTAAGGAGTGATTGGAGAGCTTACAGCTGCTTGAAAGGCACTCACAAAGCTGACTGAGTCATACTTTTCCAAGTAACACCAGATGACACAATAAAGGGCAACAGCTGCAGACTGCACTTTTGAGTCATTTAAGTTGCCATGCTCTGAGCAAAAGGGCCGCCAACATTTCTGTACTTCTAACAAGAGCAAACACACTGTACCAAATTAATTACATGTTTTAATTTAATACGGTTTTACCTTTGTGTTATATTTCAACAGATGGCTGTATTAAAGTCTGAGCTTTAATCTTTTAATGCTGTTTCTTATCTTCACAATATTTTACATAGTAATCTCATGACATTAACCCAAAACTTTCATTTGTTGTCAAGTACAGCTCTACAAATGGGAGGAAATAAGAGATTCACCAATTGTGGTGCTGCAAAGGACAACTGTCAGCACCTAATCTAACCTCCTGACTGCAGGGCTTTTTCAAATTATTAGTTGTGTGAACTAGACACATCATAGGGAAAAAACTTTCAGATGTGATATGGCATTTCCAGTGAACTTGTAAGACTGGTAATTGCAAGAGTGATCACGTCTCTTCAGTCTTTGCATTTTCTCACTCATTAAATTTTTTCAGACATGATTGCCGGTGATGTGATGGCTTTTTTTATTTTTAATTGATAAAGATATCAATTAACATAAATCTGAGATCCTATCCAATACATTCCTTGTTAAAAACATAATCTTTTTATAATTATTCACTGTTCACAACTGTATGCAGACTTATCCATTAATATTTCCAAATATTAATATTTGCTTTCTTGAGGTCTTTTTTTACCTAGCTTCCTTTTAGAGTCACGTCTTGTTTTGAAAAACAAATCTTACCGTGATCAGTTTTTCCAGGTATCTTTTCCTCTTTTCTTTTATCTGATGATGTTTCCCACAAATTTTACCTGTGGTGATTTCATTTTGATCTGCTAAAAAAAATGGGGACATTAGTTCAGGGTCAGCTATGACTCATCCTCCCATCCATCCCCAAACTTATGAATACAGTTAAAATCTTGTGTCCTTTGAAGACATACCAAGTCTCAGATTGATTTTGTCTGAAGATTTTCTCAGTATATCTTGCATTATCTGAAGTAGCACATTCAAATTCTATTTCTAGCAATAAAAAGACAGGAAAAAAGCCCACAAAATAGAGCTTTTAAAGGCTATTTAGAAGTTTAAAGGAAGTTAAAAGAAATAAAGGCATATTTTACTTGCATGATGACAAATGAAGATACAGTCAGCTGGGAACAAAATTAGTGAAGAACGAGCTTAACAAATTACTTTCAGATAATTGTGCAAATCAGGTTCTTCTGCCTTCTTTCAATTAATATTTGATTTTCTCTAAAGCTCCGCTGCTAGTTTCCATTTGCAACATATAATCTGCTTGTCTCTCTTTTCTTAACTAACTGTAATGGAAGGTTTTGAATTATATATCACTTCAGTTGCTGAAGTGTAATCAAACAATGGGTTGTGAATTTTCAAAAAAAGGTCCTGATGTCTGAACTACAGTGACTTTAAGTGATGGAGCTTCTCCTTAAAGATGTCTGAAGATAAGAGACATCTTTGCTTACAGAGACTGAGCTTGATTTTTTTCAAGCTTGATTTTTCAATAGGAAAAAAAGCAATGTAGGAATATTTTCACCTATTTCTAATTGTATTGCCATATTATTTTATTTTTCCTAGGAATATAAGGAAAAAGTCCAGATATTGATCTCAACTGTACTGTGTAAAACAAGTAAATTAATGCAATAATTTGTTTGATTAATAATTTGATTCCAAAAATAGAATCCTTCTGCAGTTGTTTTGCTCAGTAGGGAACAGAGGGAACTATTACTACTAATTAGCAACTCTTAAAATTATGCCTAACTTTGTTTAATGTTATCTTTTTCTCGACGTTTGAGACCTCTAATACAGTGACTTAGAGAAGACTGTGTGAGGGAAGCATCATGTGCTTATTCTTTATTGCTGCATCATATACCGGGTCATTAATCATTAGCAGAAAGAGTAAAGGTCCCAATTTAGTGCCCTGGGGAGACATCTCCATTAATCGCTTGCCAGTTGGAGGGGACACAATTGACTTTAACCTGCTGGCTATGGTCCATAGGAAAAGCTCTGACCCATTTAATCAGCCTGGAATGTGTTCCATAACCTTTCAAGTTGGATCATTGAATGTCAAGTTCTGTTGAAGGCTTTATTTAGTCAACCATGACTGGTAACCTCCTTATCTTCTGCTTTTCGTGTCAGAGGTACAATAGTTTTGTCAACACATGTGCAGCTATTTTCTTTAAAAGCTGCCAGACTGTGTTCAGTCTAAATGGGTTTCAAAGATTTACCATAACTGTGCTGGTATAATATTTTATGCACAAGCTCAATGAAAAAGTGCAATTTGTAATTACTTTCTTTTGTCTGTCATTTAATCTGCGCTGTGAATAGAAAGTATATTTAGTGAGCTTCAATACACAGGAACTTCCACAGACAGAAATATTAATCAAAGACCCCTCTACTTTCTGATATGTAGTGTTTTCCTTCATTTTGTTTATTGACCATAGTATATGTTAACATGGTGTCATCATTACTGTACATTGTGTCACTGTTAACAAAGAATAAATGAATTCAGAAATTCTGATGCCACTGTATGACACAGTGAATCGAGATGTTACTGTTGCTCAGATTTATTACTCTTATTTCTGTGCACTTGCTTCATCTGCCAATTTAGGTCACTTAAATCATTTTGTGATGTTTTATGAAAATATCCAGTAATATATGTTGTTGTGGAAAGGGTAAATCAGAGTCCCTTCTGAGGGAAGTACTGACTTTGTATTTGGGCTTATTAGGAAATAGCAAACCAAGTGCAACTGTGAATAGTGGCAGTCCTAACCATAAAACTTCCGTGTTTATCTGATGAAGCAGCTATCTGACATCTACAGCTACCTCATAAAATAGGACTGGATTGATGAGCTTAAGTTATTGAGTGTTTCTTGGTTCTGTGAGCATTTTGTTGCCTAGAGCTGTGTAGGCAGTTTTCCTTCTTTTGCTGTTTTCTCTCATTCTCCATTTTTGCTGGGAAGGAATGCTTTATGCTTTCAACTGTTTCATTTAACAAATTGGTCTTTGAAACGCTTTGTTGCCTGGATGAAAATAATGGTGAAATAATTTCTGTCTAACTGTGGGAGCATTCATGAGCCTGACAGAGTGAGTGCAAGGTGTAAAACTGTAATTTAATTAGTGGCATTTCATTTCATTTTCTAAGTTAGGATCAGCATCAGTCTGTTATTAGGTCTGAAAGGATGTATTTAAGAAAGAGTACTGCGTTTCCTTTAATAATAACAGCCTAAAAACTTATTAATGATAACGATATGCAAAATGTTATATACAAAAAGAAAAGATCTGACAAGCATGAATGGTGACAGATGATGACCGGAATTCTCAAAATTTATGATTATTACAATGTGAAAAAGTAATTATGAATAACAAAAATCTGTTGCAATAATTAGCTGTAATGAATGCTCATAGCAAGGTAAATGAACTGGAATAATTTAAGGCAATAACACATGATTTGCATTTTATACTATGTCAGAACATTTTATCATTAAACAAGTCAGCAATATACTCATATGTTACCACAATTTTCAATTTTTTAGCCATGCACCGCATGTTCAAGTCTGTTGCTAAGCTGTGATCTGTACATAAAGAAAAAGTGATAAAAAGAATTAATCACTTTAATAAGGCAATCTTCGCTCTATTAAAACAAATATTTTCATGTGAATTTTGGTTTTGTACATATGGTAATAAATCTGTTTGTAATGTAGGACTTCTCTACATAGTAGCAAACCATTTGCAGTGTGGGAACGAGTCTGTCTAAGGTGTCAGCGTGTATTTTTTACAAACTAGGGCACATCTGTGATGGTCTTGTGGAATTGTCTATGAACATTCATTCACGCCGTTCATTCTGAAAGCAAGGCCCGTTTTAAATGATCAGGCGCCGCTTCTCTGAAACTGTGTTTTAGTATTTGAGAATGCAAGAGCTCAGGGAGCCCAGAGCCAAGGGACAGATATGGAACCATTTAAAGTTTGCAGCTCTGCCTCTTTCAAATTCCTTTCGGCAGTGAACCATGAATTTCAGGATGATAAGATTACATCAGACTGGCTTTCACTGTTGGATCAGAGTAGTCACTCTCAGGTTGATTGTCATCACTAGCACTCAAGGTAGCTTTTCTCATTACAGTAGACCTTTCCAAGGGCTGTGATTCAGCATTCCATAGACATGTGATGTATCGGATATAGGGGCATTTCTGTGATTTCCTTCAGTTCTAAGTCTTCTTCACTTGTACCATCATTCTACCAAAACACACAGTTCGAGAGCTTGGTGAAGACCATGAGGCAAGCTGCCATTTTTTTTTTTCTGTTCTTCTGTTTTAAGAAAATGATTCTGAGATCACTGAACTGATAATACTTCTTAACCTTGGCTAGTTTGTTTGCAAGGAATGCTGTTCACTCTTGCATAGCCAAACTGCTTTTTGAGAAGTTTATCTGTTTCCTTGCTATGAATCTGTCTGACATCAGTTTAATCCTTAAGTAACTGAGTTTCACTACACCTTGCTCTAATGCACATGTTCTCCATTCCTAAAGACATTTATGTCAGAACAGGCATTCAGCAAGTAACATTTCCAAATAAATTTGTCCCCCAACTGATGCTGAAGTCTGTGGAAGTCTGTCTGCAAACTATAAAAAGAACTGAACCAGGACTTCCAGAAATGTGGCAAATGGTTCCTCTCCTTACCCTCTAGTACGACACGGAAGCTGTCCTGGAAGCTGCACTTTATTTTGCTATTGAGCTGTCTGCTTTTTCATTCAGTACTCTGAAGCTGAGGGAAGAATTTCTGAGTTTGCATTTTGAGTCAGTGGAGCAGACACCTTTGTCAAAAGCTTAAGAGTAGTTTAAAATATTAAAAAAAAACAACCCACAAAACAGCAAAACTAAATAAGAGTTTATTTTAACATCATTTTAAATAGCATCATATAATGGTAGGGAGGCTGCTATAATTGCATTTGATGCAACCTTTGTTTTCTATCATATGAATCAAGTTCTAATAGCTATATTTTTCATACAGAAAAAATATAGGCTGGTTCTACCTTGAGACCACTTTTGCAAAAAAATTTTCCAGGTATATTGTAACCTAGGAATTTTGTGTTGTGTGAGTGAACTCCCAGGTGGAGACCTGGAGAAAGCCATTCATGACATTTGGAAGTTGGAGTTATTTTTTTAAATTTTTAAAAATTTTTTGTTATTACAGAAGTGTTTGGATAGTGGTACAGGACCAACCGGACACATTTTAATTACTTGTTACTATTTCTTCTTAATCTACTTCAAACAGAAATTGCAGTGTAATACTGAGCATATCATACTCCCAGTCCTTGTTCTGTGTGGGGGTTCTTTACCCTCTGAACGATTTATTTTTTCTGGGTCAAATGAATTTCTAGATAGACCAAATACTTTCATGTATGACAAGGACAGTAGGACATCAAAACATATATACCCCAGGGAATGGCTTTAAACTACTCCTTTTGATAATACTCTTCCTGACATATTCAATGCATCCATCACATCAAAGCTTTAGCTTTCTTTTTTTTTTTTAAAGTCTGTTTTTCCTGGAGAATGCATGAGGTTGTTAAATTAAAACAAAAATGTACATTCAGAACAGGAATTGCAATGCACTTGAGCAGAGACATCTGCTATTTTTGTTTTCTGTTTCCCAGGAACAGAAATTTGTTGTAGGAGATGGCAGTGTACTTTGAATGTCTACAGAATACTGAACATAAAACCTGGTGTCTATAGAAACAATAAAAACATTAACTGGTATGAGCCTGTAGCTCCATTCTGGGTTAGAGCATGTAAGAATCTAGAGCAATTTTACTCATAACTAAGTTTTGAGCTGGTGCTTACTTTGGTGTACTGTCTGTGCTACACATGGAAGCACTTCTCCCTTTTCATGGCTTTGTTTTGAACTAAGTAGAAATCCTTGTTTATGCCTGAAAAGAGTTCATACATATACAAGGCTCAAATTGGGAAGAAGAATTGCAGATGAAGTGATCACTACTTTGTAAAGAAGCCCTTTTACGATCTGAGTTGTCACATGCCTGCTTTTGCAAGCTGGGGTACAATCTGCAAAATCGCTGAGGGTTACTGTCTGGGTGCAGTAACTCCGTAATGTGTTTAAGCACTTGTAAAAGGAAATATGTGGGGAAACTTGCTACATATAATAATGACTTATTTTCTGGTTTTCATTGTTTAACAACTAAATATTCCTCATCTTGTTCATATCATCTCGATAATTAATAACTTACATGGTTTCTTACTTTGTTGTGTTACGCTTCTGCTGCCTTATACTGCGGCTGCACATTACTATTATGAGGGAACAACAAAGGAAGGATTTGTATTCCAGCTCCTAGTGAGATCTGACCTCAGAATGAGGGCAGACACCTGCACATTCAGGGATGCAAGACTTGCTTTCTGTGAATACTGGGATCTCTCAGGTTCTGCTCCATTGAACAATTGGCAGGAATAAAGAAGCAGGTTCCCTTGCCTCTTAAGGGGGGGGGGGGGGGGAATTGCATGACCTTTGTGAGAAGCAGCTGCTGCTGGATCCTGATCCCTGCCAAGTTTAGCAGTAGCTCCTGACTTCAGTGCTGAGAATTGTACACCTATGCTTTCCCATGCTCCATGCTGAACACGGTCAAGAGTGCATTGCTCAGTAGAAAACGGGCCAAGGAACCCCATGAGTAGTAGTTTTCTCTGCAGGTTTTACACAAGATTGATTACAAGTGGTCAGTGACTGTGACAAAATTAGGTAAACTAAGTTGTTCAATATTATAGAATCATAGAATAGTTAGGGTTGGAAAGGATCTTAAGATCATCTAGTTCCAACCCCCCTGCCATGGGCAGGGACACCTCACACTAAACCATGTCACCCAAGGCTCTGTCCAAACTGGCCTTGAACACCACCAGGGATGGAGCATTCACAACTTCCCTGGGCAACCCATTCCGGTGCCTCACCACCCTTACAGTAAAGAATTTCCTTCTTATATCCAATCTAAACTTCCCCTGTGTAAGTTTTAACCCCTTACCCCTTGTCCTATCACTACAGTCCCTAATGAAGAGTCCATCCCCAGCATTCCTATAGCCCTCCTTCAGATACTGGAAGGCTGCTATGAGGTCTCCATGCAGCCTTCTCTTCTCCAGGCTGAACAGCCCCAGCTTTCTCAGCCGATCTTCATACGGGAGGTACTCCACTCCCCTGATCATCCTCGTGGCCCTTCTCTGGACTTGTTCCAACAGTTCCATGTCCTTTTATGTTGAGGACACCAGAACTGCACACGATACGCAAGGTGAGGTCTCACAAGAGCAGAGTTGAGGGGCAGGATCACCTCCTTCGACCTGCTGGTCACGCTCCTTTTGATGCAGCCCAGGATACGGTTGGCTTTCTGGGCTGCAAGTGCACAGCGCCGGCTCATGTTCATTTTCTTATCGACCAACAGCTCCAAGTCCTTCTCCACAGGGCTGCTCAGAATCTCTTCTCTATAAGCAAATTATCTTGAGTAATTTATGTTGAGAACTCTTGTTGCAGGGTTACTTACAAATTTCCTCATAAAATCCATACTGTATTTGCAAGTGATGTTCAAATAATTAAAGACAATAAGATTTAGTTTCATGTAGATTCAGAAATGCAGACTATGTAGTACACTTCAGCCTGACATATTTAAGTTGGTGTCTATGGAATCACAGTGTTTTGCCCAGTGTTTTTCTTTATACTATAAATTTACATTTTTTACATTGTTATATTATGTGCAGCTGGAAATTTTTTATTGCATAAAGTCAGTGTTATTTAAAAATAATTAGATGTATGAGAATACTGAAACTCTGGAGAGCAGAAATACAGTTTCAATAGACAAAGTAGTTCTGATACATTCACCTCTGTGCTGTATTGCTGAACTTAGCCTGTTTTTGTTGCTGCATGTTTGTGACTAGATTGAAAAGACATATAACCCTCACAAGATAATTTAAATGCAAACCATCAATTTAGATGCAGCCCTTATTTCTACAAGATGATGCTGTGGTTTGTGTGACCATTCATGTTTCTGTCAAATCTTCTTTTCAGTATTAGCCCATGGGTTATTTTGTGAGGATGACGGGGAGATGGCCAGTGCTTTGATGCACATGATGTTATATATTTTGGTATGCAACTTCTGTATAAGCATTGAGATATTAAGACTCACAGTCTCAAATCTTATTCAGCTGATAGATATGATATTTTTTATTTTATTGATATTTTCTGACAAAATATTTAAAGCTTTGTTTAATCAATTTAAGTGAAGCTGCTTGATGTTAAGAAAGAGAAGAAGGAAAGGGTGAGAACTAACTCTGAACCAGCAGTCTGTGTAGAACAGTATATAGACCAGCAACTTATTGGCACTTTTAAAAATGAACAGAATTTTGAGTCCCTGTGGACCTATGTGGGATTTACGGCCTCCTGCAGGGGAAGGGAAAATCATCTGCTTCTTGCAAGGTCATGATTCATACTGACTGTTGTAGCTTTGGTGGGAACAGCTGAAAGGCAATACTTTGCCTCTGCAGATAGCAAGAGAGCCCAAATTCCTCTTTTTGATTGACACAGTTGTATTCTTAATTACTATGAATTAGGATACTTTTGGATGCCTCGCCATTGTTCTTACTGGCTATTTACATGACTAAAATATTCTCTGTTGATAATGAACTCACAGCTTCCAGACATCATAACATCTATTTTTTTTCCTTAACAGGTCCAAATCATGTATTTGCAGAGATGCAGTGAGAAAAAGAATCAATATTTTGGCCACTATACAGGTGATAATGAATCTGTAGAAAAATAGCATGGCCTTCCTTTTTGATGAGCAAAATTCATTTGAATGAAAAGTAGTAAAAATCTTCCTGCCATAGATTATTACATTTCATTATGTGTTTTGTACAAGACATGTGACTGTGGAAGCCAGTCTTGGTTGTAAGTTCATCCTGCAAGACTTTCAGCTATTGACTCAGCTCTTCACAATGCCTAAGTGTGCTTTCTCTCTGCCTGCCTTAGACATATATAGACATTTTAAAATTGATATAACCTTACCTCTCTGTGCACAACAAATGTAAATACATGAGAGGGGGAAAAGAAGGTAATGCACATTGTTAGTGTCATACTTCATGGAAGAGTGGTTCTGTACGTGACACGGAGGCACTCTCAGTGAGCTTACAAGCTAAGTCCTTATTCCTGCAGGCCTAGAGCCCATGGGCTCTGTGAGAGTGCGGGGTCTGACTACAAGCAATAGCTTTGCAAGGGACTTTCTGTTTCCTTTATGTTATTTACTGATATGTGAAGCCAAAGAGATCCAGAATCCCCTTGGCACAGACGTACTGTATTTCCTAGTTTAACCTGTGCTTTTAATCCACATAACGCCTCGTTAGTCAGGCTTTATGGGTGTAATCCAGACCCCATTGATCTTAGTGGAAAACTGCCCACTGATTCCACTGGGCTTTTGATCACTGCCTTTACATGTGATGTTAATTTCACCTTTAAATCTTGTGCAAACCTACCAGGTTTGTGACTGGCTTAATTTTTTCAAGGTTATACATAGCTGAAAGTTAAGTAAAAAACATGCTTCCCCCCATGTACCAAAGATGAAATCCTGCCAAGTCCGGCACAAAGTGGGAAGAAAAGCAGGAATTTCTGGACATGAATCTTCCCCTATCCCTCCCAGTTATGAGTCTGGAGGACCTCTGTGCCACGGAGGTTCACAGACTTGGCTTCAACACCTGGCCATGCTGTCTAGATCCAAACTTGGCCTGGCCTCAGAAGTGTTTTTCCTCAGAACCATGGGTGCCTCCCACAGAGAGCTGAAGGGGATGGAAAGCTTAAGCAGTCTCACGGGGAACTTAAATCCTAATTCAGGAGTACCAAAAATTGATTCTTTGCAGCTGTGGAACAATTTTTTCTTTCCTGAATTGAGGGAAGAAAAGGAGCTCCAATATATTTCTAGGAGCC
Organism: Pezoporus wallicus; assembly: GCF_028554395.1. NCBI lineage: Eukaryota > Metazoa > Chordata > Aves > Psittaciformes > Psittacidae > Pezoporus > Pezoporus wallicus. The sequence goes on from NW_026642052.1 coordinate 7,914,619, forward strand.
AACTTTTTTATTGTACTTGGAATTTTTTATTTGATCAGCAGCCTTGAGATTTGAAGAGTATTATTCACCTCCCTTCCTTGTTTCGAGAACTAGCATAAATAATCCATTTAGCAATAATGCTGTGCCTCCCAGTGTGCTTGTTTATCATTAGAGTTCTCTAGCTTTCAGTGGGCTAGTGCACTCTGATTCCTGGCTAGATTTATGATGCTAATGTCAGGCAGGAACTCTGTCCCTCTGTTTTCAAGCCAAACCTCTTTATTTTTACACTTGATTTAAATAATACACTTATAGAATCATCTGCAAAGATTTGAAAACATTCAGATTCTGTTTAAACTTAAAACCATTTTAGCTTCAACTTGAAACTTAACTCCATGGGAGTACCATTTATGTATTGTTACATTCACTACACTTTCACTAAGGGTCATCATGTGGGGTTTGGCATGCATATCAAGCATGGCATTTTTTTACTCACTCTGTAATGTGTTTTCACTTATTTTGTTTGTATATTCTATCTTTCTCTTAGAAAAATTCGAGAATTTTTAAGGTTTCTTTGTAGGTAACAAGGCCCTCTTACAGGTGCAAGTACATTAGTGAAAACTACTGCAGGAACTAGAAGAGAAAAACTGTCTTCATTAATAAGATCCGTGGGAATAACTGCAGGAACAACTTGTCCCAAAAAACTTTCACACAGTGCTCAGTGCTGTCCAGCTGACATGATCAAAATCAACATGGCAGGCACTGAACAGATTACAAACTGTCTAACTGATAGGTCTTCAAATGCAGTTGTTGCTGGGGATTTAAAAGTGACTGATTTCAGGACTTCAGTGAAATGCAGGAGGTACTATCCTTGGCAGCAGTTTAATAACTTAAGCCATTAAACTAAAGTATTTAATTTAAATTATTTTTTACTGTTGTTTAAAAATATTATTTTACACTAAATAGTTTAGTTTCATAGAAAAACATAAAGGGTTATATTGCTTGGATGTTGGCACTGAAGTATGACCTCTACCAGAATTACTGTCCAGTTGAATAACAGACCAATAAATACCTTGTTAAATTAGAGAACCTTCAGATAATATCTACAAGAATGACACAAAATTTGAAAACTGTACCTGGCAGTGAGAAAACTGTGAGAAGCTACATTGGTTTAGCTTAGACAGTGACAGTTAAGGATGACCTTGGTGGTAATTAGAGGTAAAAGTATCTGTTATCCAAGTGTATGAGGTGCATAAGTGCAACCATATCACAGGAGATGGATCTGTGCACTGTATCTGCAGAGCTAATGTAGGAGATAAAAGTCTGTATAGCTTCACAAGTAAAGGAAAGCAAAACTTGATAAAAAGCAGCTGTATGGTCTAACAATGAAGATGGAAAAAGATTAGTAAGAATATTGTAGACATTGCAACTAGATCAATTCAGACCAGAAATGAATCATTGGAGAGTAGCCCAGTGAAAAAATTTACCAGATCTTGCTGTGCATTTTCCATTACTTCAGGGTTTTCTTTTTATTCTTCATGAATTTGGTTGTTTTTAAGTTATCTTCTACTTCAGACAAATTAGTTTTAAGAAAACCCAGCATTCAAGACATCACAATGGGGGAGTGTAACAGACATTCTGGATTTATTACTTGTGAAAACATAGTACTCATGTTTCTTACAAGTCTGTTTTCAGCAGCCTTTGATTAATAACTTATTTGGATACTATGGGAAACCTAGTGACTGAGGATGAGGAAAATGCTGAGGTACTTAATGCTGCCTTTGCCTAAGTCTTTACTAGTTGCACCAGCCATGCTCAGGGTACTCGGTTCTCTGAGGTGGATGACAGAGATGGGCAGCTGATTGAAGCCTCCATAATTCAGGAATAAATGGTTAACGACCTCCTGATCCACTAAGGCGTACACAAGTCTATGTGGCCAGATAAGTTACACCCAAGAGTGCTGAAGGAGCTCTCAGAGGAGCTTGCTAAGCCACTCTCCATCATCTGTCAGCAGTCCTGGTCTAGTGGGCAGGTCCTAGAGGACTGGAGGTTGGCCAGCATTGTGCCTCTCTACAAAAAAGGAGGAAAGAAGACCGCGGAAACTATTGGCCTGTCAGCCTGACCTCAGTGGCAGGGAAGGTCATGGAGCAGATGATCCTAACTGAGATCAAAGAGCACTTGCAGGAAAACAGAGGGATCAGGCCCAGTCAACACTGGTTCATGAAGGGCAGGTTCTGCTTGACCAACCTTATCTCCTTCTACAAGAAGGTGACCCACCTCACTGATGAGGAAAAGGCTGTGGACATTGTCTATTTGGGCTTAAGTAAAGCATTTGACACTGTCTGCCACAGTGTTCACCTGGAGAAACTGGTTGCTCATGGGTTGGAAACTGTGTGGATGGCCAAGCCTAAAGAGTTGTGGTAAATGATATCACATCTAGTTGGTGACTGGTCACTAGTGGTGTCCTTCAGGGCTCAGTGTTGGGGCCAGTGTTGTTTAATATCTTCACTGATGATCTGGATGAGGGAATTGTCTATGACACCAAGTTGTCTGGGAGTATTGATCTGCTGAAGGATAGAGAGGCTATGCAGAGGGATCTGGACAGGCTGGATCTACGGGCTGTGACCAGTGGTATGAGGTTTAACAACAAAAAGTGCCAGGTTCTGCATCTGGGACAAAACAATCCCATACAGTGCTAGTCTGGAGAAGAGAAGGCTCAGGGGGGACCTTATCATTCTCTACAGCTACCTGAAAGGAGGTTGTAGTGAGGTGGGGGCCGGTCTCTTCTCCCAGGTAACAAGGTAGGACAAGAGTTAACAGCCTCGAGCTGCATCAGGGGAGGTTTAGATTAGATATTAGGAAAAATTTCTTACCAAGACGATGCTTGGGCATTGGAACAGACTTCCCAGGAAAGTGATGGAATCACCATCTCTGGAAGCGTTCAGAAACTGTAGATGAGGCCCTTAGTGGTGGACTTGGCAGTTCCAGAGTAATGGTTGAACTTGACAGTCTCAAAGGTTTTTTCCTACCTCGTGTATTCTATGATTCTATGATTCTAAGTATTTTAGTTTGTCTAAAGTTAACGTTTGTGCCTACAGAACATGTGTATAGATAGAAAAGACTGCAAACAAACCCAGATTTCCCCATTTTGTGTGGAAGTTTGATTTTTCACAGATAGACTACCATGGCAGGGTGTTCCCAAGAACCATTAATTTCAATGAGAGCTGTAACTTTTCAGTGTTACTAAACTTGAATTGGGGATGATTTATCTTTTGTAGCATGAGAACTGCATCATGGTACCTTAATGATAATGTTGTACAAGGAAGTGAATGTAGAAGTTTCAAGACAAGAAGACCATGGACCCTGGATGTACCCTGTGACCTCTTATTTTTAGGAGGAATTGCCCAGTTGCTATGTATATATGTCAGCAAAAAATTTACAAGAAACTAAGAAAGGTATCTAAGCCACAACATAAAAATTCATCTTTGGCTTAAGAAATGTCAAAGTTTTTAGACAAAGAAGCAATACATCATCAGCTGAGGTAGGATGAAATAAAGACATTGGAAGATTTTTGTCTGAAAAAGCACCTACTTTGAAGATAGAAAAAAAATTCTTGTTAGCTGATATTTTTTTATGTCTTCTACTGCTGTATTTTCTAGTTTGTAATTTATCTGGAAATTTAAACATTGCTGGGAAAGCCTATCCGTACGATATTTCAGGCCTGAGAAAAAGTGAGAAGGTGAAATCCTCTCAAGAAACACTGAATTCATATTTCCTATCCAATTGTGTAGAAGTCCATCAGTTTGAAAAAATTGAAGGCATGTGTCCAAAGCCAAATTGCTATAATCATGTGTGCCTAAATCTGTCCCCAGTTACCATGATGAAATCTATAATCAGAATTGCATGATATTTGAATGGGTCCATTCTATAACTAAAAATATTCTCTAATACTTATGAAAAGGAGAACCTGAAATCTTTATTTCAGACCTTGTCTTTCAATCTTTTGATTTTCAAGTATCATCAAAAATGAAGAGATAGAATAATACATGTGACAGTTAAATTCATGCTTGGATAGGCAGTATTAAGAACAGATATAATCTTTGTAAATAACACCTGTGGACAGATAATCACCAGTTACATTGATTTTCCTGCTGAGGATTTTTGTCACTGGCATTAGTCAGAGCTTTATAAAGGAATAAATAGTTCTGTATCAATAGATTTTGTAGACTTTTACAAAAAAGTTTAGTTTTAGAATAAAGGGAGCTTTAGACTGCAATTGTGCTGCTATGTTCTTTGCATGAAACCTTTATATATGATACTTATTTCAGTCCTGAGGCAAATGACAAATAATGTTTAAGCACTGGATCACTTTTCTCTTTTCCTTCCAAGCACTGACTGAAAGTTTGCAAGGAGCTCTGATGAAGATTTGTTCTCTACAGATCTCCACCACTATTTTCATCTAGGAGATCCAGACGCTGTGGCATTTATAGCAGTCCCACTGAGTTACTGAGTGCTCTTGGATATATGTATATGTACAGTAACAGTTACAGGTAGGTAATTGGTGCTTATTTCCATGAAAAAGACACTGGGAATGGTTTTAGAAACTTCCTCTAGTGAGCTCAGCTGAGCTGGATTTAAGCCTCCAAGGAGTTTAGGGCTTGTTCTGCCCTGTAGCTCTCCATGGCTGAGAGCATTCTAAATAAACACAAAGAGATGCTTTCAGAAATAGGATTTGAACCTATGTCTGCTTTGTGGGGGGAGTTCACTGCTGAAGGACAATGTGATGCTATAAAAACCTACTAGTTATTAGGTGACACTACAGCTGTACATTTCAGTGCAGGAAATGGTATTCATACATGGGGAATAAGACTCAATCTGAAAAGGTGAAGACCTATGTAAGGTCCTTGTCCTGAAACAGATTAGCAATGCCATCAAGAAACTTCCTTCCTTGCCTATCCTAAACCCTTAGGACAGACAGGGAAGTGACTCCAGGCTTCTCAAAGACTCTCTCTCTCTCTCCCTTTGTGTGCTGAGCTGAGCATTGTGCACTTGAAAGGTCTTAAGAAAAGGCCTCTTCTCATGTAACCTCTCCTGGGTGGAATGCATTCCTTATAAACACTTTAAACTAAGCCACACACCTTAAAGCGCCTGATAGGCAACAAGAATTCGAGGTGATAGCCTGCCTGAAGGCATTTTTACTGTAAGCTTATATTTAGTCCTTTACTCCCCACCCCTAACCCCCTTGTTTTCATTTTACATTTACACCAAAACTGCAGATATTTATCTTTGAAAGCCTTACTTCTGGGAGTTTGGAATCCAGTCATCACATCTTTTTCCTCTCATCGAGGCAAATGAGTTTGCACTGAAGTCTAAAGTGTTTGACCTTTATCAAAATCTAAGCCACTTACAGTATTATAACTCCATCTCAATTAATTTTATCTAAGTAGTATAGCATGCCTTTTACTGGAGGACAAATTATAGCCCTTCTTCGTTAATACAAGCTGCATTGCAAGCACAGCTTTGATGCAAATTAAATCCACATAAAGTCAATATTTTTATGACTTTACCAACATAAGAACAGATACTGAGTTGGAATGGTATTACCTCTCTTGATATCAGGTTAGTCAAAACAGAATCAGAGAAACCTGTAAAAAGGGAAAACATTTTCCTTAAGTCAGAATCAGTTTTCTAAAATTTTATTTTCCAAGATACAAAATTAATTGCAATTATATTAAATTGAAAGACTGAAATAGAGATGGATGATTAATCAACCAACCCCTCCTATATATTGTTTGTTGGGCAGGGAAGAGTTCCCAGCTGCAGTAATTTGTCACTTTTGTTGACAGAGTGCAATAAATTCTGATCTAGACTGAAACACTCTGAGCTTCACATCATCCAGCAAATATCTGTAATGCTTCTCCTATATGGCCTTTCCAGTGACCTGAAATATAGATTGTTGCCTGATCACTACATCTTCACCAGAAGTCAGCTTGCTGTTAATCTTCTTTAGCATAGAGTTGCAAATGGATGTTTGGGAGCATGGAAGAAAATGGTTGGAAGTATTGTTTTACTTGAAAAACTGTTATTAAGATGCTGTTGAAATGTTGTGATAGAGATCATGGGAGAAGTTCTTGCCTTTGATTAAGTCAAGATGTTTAAGGACAGGAGGACTAAGACATAACTTCTGGGGATGCTTAATTTCATTTTTCCCCCTCTCCTTCATTTAACTCCACTGTCATCTGGAAATATATTTTAGTGTTACATATCCTGTCTATACATAGGGAATTTGTGTACTTATGGTAACTTTATGTGGACCAGCACTCCAGCTCTGCAGTAACGTGAAAAGATAAATTAGGGTATATCGCCAAAGAATATTTAGCCTTACCACAAGGTCATATCATATCACATCACACATTTCACATTCCAAAAGAAGTAAGGGATAAGATGAAGCATTGCAGCTGAGCAAAACCACTAAATAATATAATTTCACCAAATGCTTGTCGATTTCATCATACCTTTCTGACAAGGTTATTAGCTTGTTTGTGACATGTCTAAGCTTTGATTTCCAATAAAGCAAGGGAAGTAGGAAAATAGAATTTATAACCAACAAATGTGTTTTTTATACATTTTTTATAATATATGCTGAAGATATATATATATGGTCTGTGATAAAAAAAATGGCTGTAAAAATGGCAATGCAGTGCATGTATGCACTGTGAAAGAGAACTTTCTGAACATGCTAATTTTTTACTGTATCAAACAGTTCAAACCAGGAAGTGACACCAGTTTAATCCATAACAAGGAATTTCTTTGTTAATGCCGATGACATTGTTAATTTATAAGCAGATGAGTATTTTTGGTGAGAATGACACCCAGATATCCAGAAAAGCAATGAAACAGGTAATCTAATTCCCTTCAAGAACTATTCTATTTAGGTAAGGAAGGACCCCAAAGCAATGGGAGCTGAAGAGCACAGGTCAGGAGGAAAAGGCAGCATGATTGCATAGTACTGCACAGTTTTCCTTTCCAGAGGGAACTGAAATAAGACTTATAGTGATAAGGTGAAGGGAAGAAAGTTACATATTGCAGTACTGTGTAGGCTGAAATTAGAAAACCCCATGTCATAAATAAAAATATCAAGATTAGACATAGGAAATACCCATTTAGAACTCATATTAACTGCAAGGCCAGTCTGTCCAATTTTCACATTTTGTAACTGCTGCAAAGGATAGACTATGTGGATTAAGTGATCTTTTATTACTTCTGTCAAATTGAGCAATTAAAAGGAAAATGGATGCTTTCTCCAGAAACATCCACACTCTCTTAAGTTAGGAAGGATGCTTATGCAGAATGCTGGTGTTGTGCAGTGTTAGAACAGTCATGAGGAAAAAAATATTTCAGTGACAACAGAGGTTGTTTTCTCTCTCCCCTGCCAGTGTTCATCACAGTAGCCTCCAGCTGTTTTCCTCAGGATACAGCCCTACTGCTCTAGGGCATCCAACCTCCAGGGTACAAAGAGTAGTAATTTTTAATTTCAATCTCCAGTACATGCATGAGGGAGGGGGCTCTGGTCCTAGATACCATTTAGTTATTACTTCCCTGAAAATAGGATTGAGCCATAATATGTCCCTGGACAGCTAGGAGACATTAGGGGCTAATAAGTCTTATGATAGACTCACACTATTGATTTACCATTTTAGCTTTTAAAATCTGAATACCAGTAACATTTACCCAAGGATACATGTTAAGCAGGTCCATATGGAAATATTTTCATCAAAGCCATGTATATTTTGCATTGCAGTTTGTCAAAATCACTCAGATTTTTCTCAGGTACATATAAATGCAAATAGATACAAAGATATATTGGACTAAAAAGCTTTAAATAAAAACCAAGCCTTCATATCTCTTCTTTGTTAAATTCTCAAAGTGAAATTTCACTTAGGCTTTGAAATACAGGTTTAGCAGACAAGGGAACTGAAGATCTGATCTAGAGACAAGACATATACCCCCTTGGTGCTGCACTTGAAAAGACAAGCCTCTAGCCATACAGAAGTTTAAGAGAAAGTTTAAGAGAAAAGATTTCCAGGGACATGAAATCTAGAACTTCCTGTTGAATTTGTATGCATTAAGCTGTCCCAATAGAGCTGTTTTGTTAACTATTACAGCCAAGGTACGCAGTTTACTATTTCCTAACGTGCATTTTAATTTCCGTTGAAAAGACTCGCACTTCAGGATGTGGCCCTGCTGCCATATCCTTTCAAATGCGTACAGTTTACTCATTTAAAATCTTTGCTTTAATTTCTAAACCTGTCTTGTAACAGCAGAAAATTACGTTAAGGTGTTATCCTTGGGAACTTTAAAGCCAGGAAGGAACCAGGAGGAAGCCTGAAGATACTACCTTTCAGTGAAAAAGCTCTCCAATGCCTGGGCACAGATCCAGCTAAAAAAAGGACACCCTCTGTTACATGTTAGTCTGCTCCTACTGGTATTAGGGACTTTTCTTAAATGGTAAAAAATATATCCAAGCAGGGAATACTTGGCTAGCTATTTAATATTAGAAGAAAGATTTTTTTTTACATGATCAGATTAGTTAAACAGATTTTTCTGCAAGGGAAAGAACTATTAAAATATGTATTTTCTTTATGACTGACAATCAGAAGAATGAGTGTTTCATATAAAATCTATTTTCCTTTTGGGACACAATTTTTTGTTGATTTTTCTCCCTAGCAGATCCATTTCCAAGGAAGCTAATAATAAATAGTCTCCTTTGAAAACAAAATGGTGACTGAATTAGTCTCCTCCTGTGAAACAGCAATTATTTCTGACAGGTGAAAAGGCCATTAGACATGAATTGATTTTCAGAGGTACTGTGAACTCTTAGTTTAGTTGACAGGAGCTGTGTGTGATCAGCACCTCTGAAAATCAGGGTCAGTCTTGCAAGGTGCTGAATGACCTCAACACACAGAAAGTTTTCTGAACATTTCAGGAACTGACATTCAGAAATGAGTCAAGAAATCTGTAAGCCCGAATACGTACTATGAAAATTCTGAAACACATCCCCTGAACTGTCATGTTGTCTGCTTTAAACAGCATTGAACCTGGCACCATGAGGTCCTGCAAAAGCTATGTAAGCTCCCTGAACTGTTTCCACTTTTACTTATTCTGTGTCTTGTCCTTCTAAACAGAACCAAGACCTGGATTTGTCATCTTCTAATTAAAAATACAGAACTTAACATTACTTGGCTCTAATATCAGTTGGAACCACTTATTACTGTGAAATTATTGTACATAAATATGAGAATTATGAAATATAACTGTTTAAAGAAGGGGTTGAAACTTTGATAAAGCTATGAAGTATCTCAATGGAAATACATGCCTGAGAATACACGTGTCTTGGGCTCTTAGTTATCTCTAAATTTTCTTCCACAGTAAAAATTAATTTTAAAACTGTGATCACTCAAAACATTGAAATCTAATTAATATATGAAAAAGCCAATACAAAACAGGAGAACAGCAGTTTTAATGAGACAGAAAAAAATGAGTACTAACACAGATGAGACATTAGGAATTATGTACAGGAGAATTAATAATAATTTTTTTTTTCTGATATCTTAATTTTCTTTTGGTTTTCTGCAGAATCACATTAGATTTGCCTCTCAGAGATTAGTGAATGCTTGATGCCAAACTATCTGGATTTTTGGGAAGCTCAGACTGAGGCAGGATTCCAGAACTTTGTGCTGTGAATCTCTTGTTATGTATGATTGCCATTTCTTTCACCCTTTCTGTACACCACCATGTACTATGGTCTGCTAATTTTATAATAGGAAAAAAAATAAAAAAGCTATGCAAGCAATATCAACATAAATATGCTGGCCGTATTTATGGATCAAGTTTTCCACATAAAAGGAGCTTAGAAAATTGTCTGTGTTCTAACTGCTACAAGAGTCTCTAGTCAAGCCATTCATTTGTGCTTCATTTTTTGACAGTATAAAGGGAGGTTAACAGCATTTGATTAAAAAAAAATAATAATTAAAAAAAACTGGGACAAAATTAATGTTTGTAAACAACTTTGTTAATCTCAGGCAGCAGGTGGTTCAAACAGCAACATGTACTGTTTACTTACATGTCTGCATCTTTACGGAATTTTATGTGCGGTTGTCCAGTGATGCTCATTGACCGTTTTAGTGTTCCAGTACCATAAATGTGGCTGGAAAATAGCAATGTTTAGGATTATGATTGCAATATTATGAATTTTGGTACAGTGTATTCAATTTTAATCCTTTTTCCATCAGATGGGTAAAGGGAATGTATGCAATAAAACAGTGACCAGAATGGTATGCCTAAAATGATTTTTTTCCTAGATTTATGTTTCTTGGATTACAGGGGAAAATCTTGGTGCTATGCTTGTGTCTTCCAACATTCCTGTATAGTCTAGACTAGGAGTATGTCTTCTCCCAAGCACCAATATTTGGAAATTGGCCTAAAATGAAACTTCTTTATCAAATCCTTTGCAACACAGACCCCAGACAGGAAATACCAACATGGAAAACCTTGATCTAAAAACTTTGAAAAGCTTGACTAAATTCATACTTTGACTCTTTGAAAAGGACCCTTGAGAGTTGAAATGTATGCATTGAGCATTTAAAACCTATAGCTCACAAAATGAAACTTGACTCCAGACAGGTTTCATTAATTGGGAAAAGTCATGATGATAAGCATTGCTTTTCTTTTCTTTCTTCCTAGCAGTAAAGTTTGCTAAGATTTCAGTGTGCTCTGTCTTAACTGTCAGAGTAAAGAAACTTCATGCTACTTAAGTTTTTGTTTTGTATAGTTATAATGAAAATGTACTAAACGATTTCTGTGAGTGCATCAAGCATTCTCATGACTTTCACATAGCATAACAGGTAATATGGAGCAGTTAAGGCCCAAAATCAGTACAGTGACTGGTATGCCTTCACCCAAGTTCCTATCATGCTATGGAGAGCTAGGCTTTTTCAGTGAAATGAAGCCTCTGTTCACTGGGGGAAGGCCACAGCAATAATTTTTTTGTTGTCATCCATGATGCTCACATTTCAACCACAAGCTGTCTTTATAAGGAATTGTATTTTGAAAAAAGTAAACCTTATACTTTAAAGGGACAAAAATACTATATACCAGTGCTCACTGTTTTTTTTTATTTTTTATTTATTGACTTAGTTAATTATCCCGCATATTAGTTGCATTTTGCTTTAATGCGTATTGGTTACAGGGTGACTGTCTTTCTGAAAACCAGAGGAGAAATTATAATTTTTAGAAGATCTACTTAATGTGAGCCATTTTCTTCCCGTGTTCTTACCTACCTTGTGCTTTTCATCCATTTTCTTAGATATTTGGAGTTCATGGAATCGTAGAATGGCTAGGGTTGGAAAGGACCTTAAGATCATTTAGTTCCAATCCCCCTGCCATGGGCAGGAACGCCTCACACTAGACCATGTTGCCCAAGGCTCTGTCCAACCTGGCCTTGAACACTGCCAGGGACAGAGCATTTACCACTTCTTTGGGCAAACTGTTCCAGTGCCTCAGCACCATCACAGTAAAGAAATAATTTCTTCCTCATATCTAACCTGAACTTCTGCTGTTTTAGTTTAAACCCATCACCCCTTGTCCTATTGCTACAGTCATTAATGAAGAATCCCTTTCCAGCATCTTTGTAGGCCTCCTTCAGATACTGGAAGGCTGCTACGAGGTCTCCACACAGCCTTCTCTTCTTCAGGCTGAACAGCCCCAACTTTCTCAGCCTGTCTTCATATGGGAGGTGCTCTAGTCCCCTGATCATCCTCATATCCCTCCTTTGGACTTGTTACAACAAGTTTCAGATTCTGAGAAGCTTGTGATTTTTTCTAGTCAGTTCCTCAAAGGACTGTGTAGGTAGTTGATGGATACCACTCCTAGGAACACTGAAGTGTGAGCACTATTTGAGAAGAAGCAAGAATTAAAGAGAGAAACAAATTCAGACATTGCTCTACCTTTTGGCGATAAACACTAGGTAAAAATTTCTGTACTCATCTTTCAGTTGTTTCTTTAAACTTTTTTATCATTGTAATTATGGATTTATTTCTTTTTGAGTCAGAGATTAAAAAATTACAACGAAAAAGGTAAATACAGCAAACACAGTTAACTAGGTCTATGATAAAGAAAAATAACAGAATTTAACAAATCTTTCATCAGTCAGTAAGTGAATGAGGTTGTCTCCAGCATTCCAGGAGTGTTTCACTCCAGAGCTGCAAATACCCCATGCCTTGTCCTGCCATGTAAGAGCCTACTAGGAGAGCTTTATTGCTCTCCTGCTCCCCACCACTGACTGATGGGTAGGTCAAAAATTTCAACTGTGACCAAAGCCAGAACCTAAGTTTCAAAGTGGAGTTTTTTTTTCTTACACTCATCAGAGGAAATGGCAGGATACACTTTTTTAAAAGGAAATATATTACATGTTGTATTAAAGCGCTGAGGAAGTTTAGGGAATAAAATGTCAATATAAGTAAAGAAATTAAAAAAAAGATTACCATTAGGGCATTAATTTATTTAGAAATAAGGAACTTGTGCAGGCCAAAAAGCTTAATCATCACAGAGAATCAGAGTATTAGTGAAGGTAAATATTTGTAGTAGGTATTACAGTGTTCTTTCCAAGCTTTCTTCCTTTTGACAGCTCCCCAGAAAATGTCTTATTGAATACATGTGGAGTTGTAAAGTAGGAGAGTTAAACCTAATACATTTGTTTTAAGCAGGAAAACTTTATAATTGTGTGGGTCTTAATCACAGAATCATAGAATAGTTAGGGTTGGAAAGGACTTTAAGATCATCTAGGCTTATTTAGGCGAATTTAATTTTGTACAGGGAATTTTAAGGTCCTTTATAAAATGAGAAAACCACCCTTTGGATGCTTACTGCACAAGGGTACTCTTTGGATGAGTGGTAGTATGGACTTGTCAAATGCTTCTAGTTGGAAAATTTCTGCTCCTCAGAGTGACCGCGAAAAATAGGAATATGCCATAGATGGGGTACGATGGACTCCACTGCATTCCAGTTATTGCCTACATATATATATATTTATATATATATATATATACACCAAAGATATCCCAGGAGCTAAAATATAAGTACAAGCAACTGAGAAATCCTGAGCTGAATGTGAGTATGGTGAAGATGCTTAAAAATACAATAGTTTCTCCTTTCCAGCTTTAGGTCAAACACAGGAATAATTGGAAGTTAAGCTTCTTATATTTCACCTTGGGTTTTCTGAAGTTCAGTCTTCACTAAAATGGAAAAGGAGGTATTCTATAAGAGCTTTTGTTCTGTCTGCCTGCTTTCCTGCATTGATCATGCCCTTTTTATAGGACTGTAGCAACAGGGGCACATGGGAAGAGAAATGTTTCTTTTGAGGTAAATCAGGCAGGGGGAGAGAGAAAGTGGTGATTAATAAATCAAGATCCATTTGAAACTGTGTTAAATATAAGGAAGTATAATAAAAAATATCACAGAGTGTTTAAATGAGGTAAAAACCTAGGTATGTGTGAAGAAAAGTTGCAGTTCTGTACCTCTACTTCAGTGAAATAAGGCAAAGATGGATCTATTTGAGCCTGGTTGAGAGACTGAAAAAAAGGTTATGGCACATATTCTCTGGAAGAAACATCCAAATAATCTGATTAGTATCATCTATGGTTACTCTTATTTAGTGACCTGTAGTGGCCAGGTGCCCACTTACGTCTGGGTGGATAGTTTGTGGTCTGCCTTGGCAGGTTGGTGCAACAAGGCCCATTCATACCAGTGTCTGGATCCACAATGAGTCCTCTTAAATGCATTACATTTCTTCCCCTTTTCCATCAAGTAATAACCTAGTTTCAAAGTAGTGAGGGGTAGGAAAAGAAGGATTTAAAAAAAAAAAAAAATAAAAATTAAAACTGTATTGTGATTACACTGTTCTGTAAGTACTTGTGGGATTTGCTCTACATTTTTCCAAGTCCACTGACACAAGCCTGCATCAGAGGGGGAATACAGATCTAGAGAAAGCAATGGCCTTCAGAAGAAAGCAGTTGTTTTCCTTCTGTTTGGGAAGAAAAAAGCAGAAGTGGCATCACTGTCCTTCTGGGTGTTGTTACATCTATGACACTTAAGTGTTTGTTACTGGTGCCATAAATACTTCAGTCAGGGTAAATTTATGGAAAATCTGATTAAATTCACTCACTATCAGCCTTTCTTCTCAACTTTACTAGTGAGAGAAATAGCTTCTCTTGACCATCGTCCAAATTCACTGACATTACCAGAAAGAATATTTAAGATTTCAGTGGATTTATAATGAAGATCTCATACTGACCAGTGTATTTTTTATAGATGCTTTGGTATATGTGAAAATTTTTTGCCACTTCATTGTTTCCCTGACAACACTTTTCTGTTTGGTTATTGTTATTATGAGGTTTTATTTAGGCAGCAAATACCTCTGTAGCACAAATGTATCACAAGAAAGTGCTCACACAACATACTTTATCCTACCCTAAGTACAGGATAAATATATAAGTCATAGCACATAGCAGAAATAATTGCTAGTGAGATGCAATTCTAAGGGTATTACACATTTAGCCTTTACTAGAAATGGATATAGTATCGTGGCACAAGTTATTGTGAAATAGGACAACAAGTTCTCTTAATACGAGAAGCCAGAGAACTTTCTAGCATACTGTTTTCAGTATTTCCCCTGTAGCATGTACTATTGTAGGTTTTCAAGGACGTGTTTTAGCTTTCACCTGGTACAGGGAATAAGGGGATTGGAAGGGAATAAAATATCTATAGTTTAAAACAGGTTTTTCTATTTTCAAGTAATAGTAATTTAGTCCTGGATTAAACTCAATAAATATAAAACAGTGTTTCACTGAATTCCATTGCATCGGGACACAATTAATTTTGATGTTGTGTCCTACACAAAAGGAGAGATTGATTAAAGTGGTTTTATTAGTTCATGAAACAACAACAGCAAAAAATTGCCTCTTTTTCTCCCTAGTTTTCTTGGCTGATTTAAAGAAACAATACATCAGAAAAAGAGAGGAAAATGTAATTTATGTAAAGGTTATTCAGATAAGACTGATGTTAGTCCGTATAATGATAAAGTAGTACTTTGCCTAATTTAGTTACCAACACAGTGTTATCTGACACTTTGATAAGAGACTAGCATGACCTTAGAGGTTAGCAATGACATTGCTTGCTGAACATGACAGTCCTTACCATGTCTTTCTGAGCTTGTGTGAAATGTTTTCAGGTCTACATAATAATGTGGGCACAGTAGTTGCAGCTGACAAAATGAAATTTTCTGGTCTTTAGAAGCCTGATATCTTACCTGTCATCTGAAACAGAATGTGCCTGCTTTACTTGCAATGAAGGACTCCAAATTTGCCCTTTTACCACTGAGACATGGGAGTGATATCAAAACTGGACACAGGAAAAAAACAGAATACTCTCACTATGTCATTGCTTAAACCTTAAAAAAAGATTGGTTATTTGAGTGAGTAGGATTATACAAGATGCCTAGCTTTGAGAAGTAACACGTGACCAAAAATGTTACCTGGTGACATCCAGCTTTGGTGGAATTACATAAACATTGGTTTGAGATACATGCAGTACAGTGGCCTGAATTTCTTCCAAAACAATTACATTTCTACTATGAAAGTGTAAGTGGTTTCACAGAATATACACTCTCAGGGGAAACTAATGAATTTTATTATGTTTCAGGGGTTTACTGGGAAATAAACTGGTTATAAAGGGTATGGGTTAAGCTGTTCATGTAAACCAAAGTAGTTGTATTGAATCAGTGAACCTGTGTTATTTGATACTGTTAAGGAACTGGTTCTATAATTCCGTTTGTTAAAAGAAATACTGGTCTGACTGATTATAACAATTTTATGGCAATACCATATCAAGTTATAGTTCCTGCTCACAGAAGACTGACTGATTTGTCAGGTTCACCCTTGAGAAAGTTGCAAATTTATCTGCTTTTCAGAGGAGATATAGTTGCTTTGCTTACTGCTTTGTCTTTGCTGGGAGAAGAGTTGCTGAAAACTATTCAAGGGAAAATACTGTGTTTTGTCAAAACCAAATTATCTTGTATCTAGCAAGTGCTAATCATAATTCTCTGATGTGAGAAAGTCAAAACATCTCAGACATCTTGCTTCACTTTGAATATGCTTTGCTGTGCTTGTGCATTGATTACTTTTGTCAAATATTCTTTTCAAATTTATTGTTTTGATTTTTAGGCCATATCATATCAGTCCATGTAATTATATATGTATTCATATATTCTTTTTTTTTTCAAATTAGTAAAGAAAATTTTGAACCCATTCTGCAATAAAAGCAATACAAAATTTTCAAAATAAAATTCTTTCTTTTTAAAAAGCTCCTGTGAAATGGTATCTTTGTAGGAAATTTAATGTGGTTTTCCTGAATTGGAAGGAAATTACTTTTTTTTCAACCATGGACTTTTCCATAGCATTCAACTGCTGAACAGCTGTGACCTAGTTTATAATTTGTAGAACCTAGGAGGTAGGCTTGCAGTACAAGGCCAGGGTGTTTCTTCTCATCCAGAAGTACACTGAGCTATATAATAGAAAAAAATTAGTTAAATGAGTTTACTTACCTATGGAGTAACTTTCAGTATGTCCTTGAATGGAAAAAAAGTCAGCAGAGTAGGCAGCATAGTGATAAAGTTATTTTTCTACATATAAACCATGATATAAGTTGTTGCCTTGTAATTTTTTCATGAGTAATTTGTACTCTCCATTACCACGGGCTGCTTACTGTACTGAAAGTGAACCATATAATACACGGGTGATAATCAAGTTTTTGAAAATTCTGCAAAAAGTACATTTTTATAAGATCAGACTGTATATTTGTGTGATTAATTTTGCTGTAACAGGAGATTTTGCTTAAAAGAGATTTATTTTTTGTATGTTTTCTAAGTTACTTAGTTCATCTGCTTTTAGATAACTCACATTTAAAGTAGTAGACTTTGATTAATATGATATATTCTAATTCTCAGACTGACAATTAATATTCATTCAATGAGTGGTCTTTTTCCTTCTAGACTAGCGTATTCTTCCCTTTTCATTTACTGTTTCTGGAACTAACTCCAGGTGAATTTCAAGAATTAATTCATGCTACTCCTGTAACTAATGCCTCTATAAGAAAACAATTTCATGCTGATTTTAATTACTGTCATCACTTTCCAGGACAGCAGCTGTCATGAAGGCTTTGGCTGCATTAAAGCAAGTAGGCGATTGCGTGACACTATCTTTTTATGACCCCTTGGAGGTAAAAGAAATGGCAGTTTAAAATAATATAATTTATTTGAAGTAGATAGAGCAGGCAAGTTGACTGGAGTTGACATATAAATACATGATTTCATATGTCAATGTTAAGAGAGGATCTAAACTACCTTAAAAATAGCAGTGAAAGATAATGGCTTCCTGTCATGCAAAAATTGCTCTTCCACTTTTTTCCCATTTTTTTTTTGCAGTAGTTGAATAGTGAATAGAAGGTGTCTGGCGATCACTGGACAAAATAATGTGTGATGTTAAAAGTTACTATTTTCGCTGCTGATGTCTTCAATGAAAAAAATCTGTCACTGGAGAAAACAGAAACCGATTACTTCTAACCTGAAGCAGATAGACTACTGGCAAAACCATTTTTGAACAGTATCTGAAAAGAAATTTCTGTAAAAATCCAACTGTAAAGATCCAACTGTAGATTCTCTACCTATTTACCAAACATGAACAGAGCAGGTAGATA
Source organism: Pezoporus wallicus (assembly GCF_028554395.1). Classification (NCBI taxonomy): domain Eukaryota; kingdom Metazoa; phylum Chordata; class Aves; order Psittaciformes; family Psittacidae; genus Pezoporus; species Pezoporus wallicus. The sequence goes on from NW_026642052.1 coordinate 7,932,403, forward strand.
TTTTAGGATCAGAGAAGGAATAAGCCCTCATTTAGGCTGGCATCCTATCCTGAGGTTTTACTACTTGTAAGAGTTTGAAGTTTCTGCCTGGGTGACAGAGTGGATAGAATATATTTCTGCTGTCCATAACATTTTCTGTCACTTAGAACTTGTTACACGTATCCCCAGATGTAATATGTTTAAATTCTATAAATGTTCTTGATGGAGAATTTAAAGAAGATTCTTTAGGAAAACCGAGAGAAAAATGAAGGATGGAATTGGAATCTGTTTGGTGCCTTTTATGAGCATTGGTTTTAAAGTGAACATAAATAGACATGAGAAGGGTATGTTGACCTCCTCCTTCCCTTGATGATTAGCAGAACCCTGATCCACTTAAAGAATGAAATCTTTTCAGTGAGGCTGATGCTTTCCCTGAACGGGTTTAGTCATCCATGGTGCTCTGTGCAGTAACTTTCCATGAATCATTAAGAACAGATATAGCCAATAATGATTAGCTAAATAGTTTCTTCTCTAAGTTTAATGATCTGTGAGCTGAAAGGTATTGATTTCAGGCTAGGAGAAGAAAAACTATATGGAGTGATTAGACTTTACAGTGAAAAAGACTTCACTCTTTAGAGTTCATCTTTCTGACGATTCTTAGATACGTGACTGAGATAATCAGTCTCAAATAAAAGTCAAAACAAATGTTTTGCAGATTGAGTGTTAGATGTATAAAAATGTTTCTTTAGAGTATCAAGGTCTTAATCCTAGAATTACTGAAAGAGAGCACAGCATTTGAGGAAATTTTGTAGATCAGCAAGTTCTAGTTCCCTTGGTATGGACTCTCAGGATTTGGATCAAGTGAGAAATAATGCTACTCAAGAAATTTCTCATATAGTTCAAAAATACCCTGATATAGTTCCTACTTTTAGGAGTGACTGCTGAAATGTTAAGAAACTGTCAAACTGGAAAACTTTGATTATTTATGTAAATGCTAAGGAAAATAACTGTAAATATCTTTGTAAGCAGCACTTTCCTCCATTGGACTTGGACTGAGCAATCCAAGGCCAGATCAGTTGAAATTAAATGGAAAGCTAAAAGTAGACCCTCTAGCAGTGCTTCACAATCTCATACAAATAAATTTGACAATGTAAGAAAGTTACTGAAGTAAATTCATTTGAGACACTTGGGGCAAAAACTGACTGAAAATGTTCTTCCTGTAGATGTGTGTAAGCTATCTCGAACGTGGATTCCAAAGAAAGGGAAAAAAGAAGACTATGACATCCAGGTCTGTTTGAGTGACCTAAAACTTGCATGAAGGATATTGAGGGTATAAAGAATGGGAAAAGAACGGACTGATCAAAAAAAAAAAAAAAGGATAAATTTTGGAGATTTGAAGAAAAAGTGAAAAAATGAAATAATTCAAGTTGAGGTAGACCTTGCAAAGGATATTAAAATTACTATTCAGAGGTTCAGTGGACACATGGATAAGAGAAAAAAGACATGGATTATGAAATAGGACAGGTTGCGCCAAAAATGTGCGAAAAGGAAAAAAAAAATACACAAAGATTTTTTTTTTTATAAGACAGTAGTCTAGACAGAGAAAATACAACAGAACTAAATAGTCTGGATTTCCAGGAAGCATTTGATATGATCATACATGGGAAATTCACAGTCAACTGCATAGTGTACCAGAGGTTTAAAGCAAGTAGAAATCATATTAGGACAATCTAGATTCATTAATCCCCTTGACAGAAAAGGGAGTTCTACTAAAATATGTTGTGAGAAGTAGCTGGGTATTAATACACAAAAGAATTTGAAAAGAGCTGAATGTGCTTGCATATTAGAACAACAGGAATAAGTCAAAAACATGAAATATAAATGAATGATTAATTTAGGCTTTGATATAACTTATGGTGTTCCACTTCCTTCTGAAGGGAATCTGGATTCCAAAATCAAATTCTTGAATGAGACTTTAGTGAGAATAATACTGTTAAAGATGGCGAACTGCATCTATGTGACGCAGGAGAAGGACCATAGTATGTGTGAACAGTGCCCTGCTGTGACAAAGAAAGCCAACAGGATGCTGGACTTCCTCACTAGCAGAGATAAAGAAGTTATTATCCCACTCTACTCAGTACTTGTCAGCCACACCTGGAAAACTGTGTTCAGTTTTGGTCTATACAAAAAAGACATGGACAGGCTGGAGAGGGTCTAGAGAAGAGCCACAAATATGATCCAAAACCTGAGAACCATTCTGTATGAGAAAAGGTTGAGTGAACTGGGTTTGTTCAGCCTTTAGAAAGGTAGCCTTATCACTGTGTTCCAGTATTTAAAGGGTGGCTACAAAGAAGATGGGCACTCCCTTTTTACGCGGAGTTTTGTGGGAAAAAAAACAGCTAATGGATAGAAGCTACTCCCAGGGAGATTGCAGTTGGACACAAGAGAAGCATTTTTCATGAGAACAATCAGCCATCGGAATAATCTCCCCAGGGAAGTGGTGGATTCCCCAGTGTTGGACACTTAAGATTTAGCTGGACAAGGTGCATCATGTCTAGACATGATGCTTTTGACATGGAAATTTAGACCAGATGATCCTTGAGGTTCCTTCCACCCCAGTATTTGATGATTCTAAGGTTGTATGATTTAGGGTATTAACCAGAAATGTGATATAAATGTCAGGAAGGCTAATATCATTTCTACATTTATCTTGGAAAATAATCCAAGTCAGTGTTAATGCCATTGTACAGGGGCCCTACAGATAGATGAAGATCTACTTCTAATTTTTTCTCAGACATTTTATGAAGGTGAGCATAGGCACTGTAGAGTAGTAAATTTTTCTTGTCATTCTTGAATTCTATGAAATGTGATCTTCTGAGTTTGCTGCAATCACTCAGAAAGTGATTGAATCACTACAGATTAGAAACAGACTTAGGAAGTCCTCAAAGTCTTTTGTTAGTTGCTGTTTCTAAGTAAATTCAAACTGGAAATACAAGTTTGAGGAACTGAAGAGGGGAAAAAACCCTTGATCCCCTCTCCCCTAATATGTATGTGTGAATTAAAACCCACAGACATCTGCATCTGAAAAGTTTAAGCACTGACAGAATAAATACATCCATTTGTAGTTTCAAAGGAACAGCCACAATGTCAATAACGCTACAGCTTAGGTATGAAGTCCCAAGTTTGCTACAGCACTAACTAAAATTTTTTTCCAACCATTCTGGACTAGCTGCATTAATCCAGCCTATATAGACTATGCACAATGATAACCTAATCTTGAATTGTTATGATTAACATAAATTTCTTCAATTGTTTGGAAATATGCAGCTGTACTTTCAATGTAGATGTATCCTATCATACACAATTGAGAATGATGAAAAGTGGAACTTTTTATTTGAAGACCAGACATGCCAGCTGAAATATGTTGAATTTATTCACAGTTTGGGTGCCAGACTCTCTGTCGTGCCACCCGAACCCTGACCTAGAATGACCAAACATTAGTCATTCAAGTAAGTCTTTTATCATCCCAGGTTCTTCAGTCCTTTGAACAAACGTTGTCAATTATGTCATTTAAATATTTTGGGCATGGTGAAGAATTGCTGGCTAAGACTAGTCTTTAAGGTGAGAAATAGTCATCTCTGAACTCAGAGGACAGAAAATGAGACTCCAGGTCCAATCTTTAATTTACAATGTTCTTTATTCTCCCCCCACCCCCTGCTTTCAGAAGGGCTTTCTGCTACATTATCAGGACGTGCACACTTTTGGTAGTGAAAGGTCACCTATTAATTCACTCTACAGCACAGTGCTTTGTGAACTTTTCAGATGTAAATTCTGTTGTTACGCTTGTTGGAGAACATGTAACTGGAAAACACAAGCCTGTTTGAACCTAAACTATCAATGCAAAAGGACAAAAAGGAAGGATTCTTTCAAGAAGCATTACTAATTAGGTGAATGATATTAATCAGGAAAGGGCCTGGTCTGCAAAGTTGCTTTTCTTGTAAAATGCTGAAGAGCTTCTACTCAGTGATTCTCAGTGAATCATGTTTTTCTAAGTATAAGAATTGCAACTTGTGCTCTCAATCAGGATTATTTCGGTTTTATAAAAGGGATACAAAAACAAGAGAAAAAAAGTCTGCCTATGAAAACTAACAAGTTCAACTGCACTGATTTCCTAGGAGTTGGCTTTAATTGCTTCGTTTCAGTGGGTTTTTTTTTTTGAGGGGAAGGGCAGAAGCAGATTACAACAATGATGCTTTGCATTTAAAAAGCAATATACTGGAAATACAAATGTATTTCATTGCATTTGATGAACTTTCAATTCTGGGCAGAGTTTTTTTTGTACAGGTCATATCCCATTAAACTGAAGTGTCTTTAAGCTTCCCCAGACCAATGTAATTTCTCTTTACTGACATCTTCGTCATATTTCTGGGTACAGACTCTTGGTTTAAAGCCAAGACTTTTAATTTCTAGTAAATATCTCAAAAAGATAAATGCTAGATCAAGCATGTAACATATTTCAAGAATAGCACCAAAAACACATTATTTTTCCTTGGCACAGGAAATAGACAGGACCTATATAAATCAACAAAACACCACTGTCTAATTCCCTTCCTCATTTTCCTTGATTTTCAGTGTCCTTCAACATTTAGGTCTATGCTGTTTCATAATTCTGAATCCTCTTTCCTGATCACAGCTTCTCTATGGCTTTGATTCCTTTATGAATGTCTTTTGTCTATGTCAGCATTGACATCTTGTTTCTTTGATGTGATTTCCTCCAAGTAAAATCTTCAGCAAAGAAAGTGCACTTAGATTGCAGTCAGGCCTAGGCTTTTAACCATATTTAGGTAACTAAAGAGATAAAGAAACTGGAAAACTATCTTAAAGAAAAAGTTAAGTTTATTCTATTTTTCTTAGTTGAAGTCTAATAACGTTATTAAAACCCATGATGAATGACATACAAACGCTGTTTTCAAGCACTTCAGACCAAGCGCTATACATGGGACTAAGAGTGAAGAAAGGTGATCATAATTCTGCAATCTTCTGGTTAGAATTAAAATGCTGTATGAACTGTACAGTTTCACAAATGTTCTTTTCTGTACCACCTAAGACAGAACCTAAACTCATGCAGGAGAAGTTCTTGTAGATCGCTGAGAAAATTGCTTTTAAGATCACTTTATGATGAACAGATTCTGCCTCAGTGATGAGGGAGAAAAAAACCTCCTATACTGAGGACACACCTGATTTAGCATAGTAAATAAAAAGAGGAAGGTACAAAGGAGACATGTTTCATGTATTAGACTATGTATGTCTGTATTGGCTTGCATGAGATCTCTATGCACACAAGACAGTAATAATTTAAAATATGTGAATGCACAATCCCTCAGACCCAGTTCAATGTGATTCCTAAAAACCAGTTAAACAACTGATGGTTGTCTTTTCTGCAATTGAATCTCAGTGATTTCATTAGTTTGAGCTGAGGCTTTTTGAAAAGATAAAATCTCTATATTGTTAAACCACTGAAGATTTTTCATTAAAATCGTGACCTTTTTCTTTCTCCTTTTGTGCAACCATGTTTCCATCTTATCATAGCTGAAATTATATAGGGTAGGAAAGCTCTTTTAGCATATAAATGAGTAGCCAGAAGAAAGGACCTTCGATTCTCTGAATCTTTATTTTACACTGCAACAATGCAAATGCATTTTAATTAAGTAGATTAATCAGAAATTAGGTTTAGGACAACTAGTTAAGCGTTTTTCACTGGTTGTGGTAAGTCAGTTTATAACTTTCATTTATGAAGTTGTTTTTTTTTTTCCATTAAAATTTGTGAATTTAAGAGGGGGAGAGAGCTGTGACACAGGATGAAAGAAATAAATTTAGAATAACACAGCATTTCTTTAGCACTGGAAGGCATTAGGTGTTAATGGGCAATAATGGTGGGACCTGGTAAGCAAATACGGGTGTAAAAACCAGCTACAACATCAGCCACTATCATGTGCTGTATCAAAAAAACCCAGCACGTCTTCACGACACCAAAACCACGACATACTGAGGTATGGGTGAACTTTTGAGTTCTAGGAACAAAGGCAGATTAAAAGTATGAAAGCAGTTTTTTTTTTTTTTATAAGATACTATTCTTTATGTTAAATTATTATACCTACTATCGCTGAAATTAGAAGTCCTTTCCAGTTTGTAAGTACACAGCTAAGTAATGTGAGTAAGCAGGAATCTCCCACCTCTCTTTTCATGCTGCTGATCAGCTTCCTCATTTCTGTCTTGCAGGAGCCTTTGCTTCAGGTATTACTCGGTTATATTCCATTGACTTCAAAATACGTCTTTAAAAACCACAATCTAATATCCAGCACCTGCAAAATATTGTGAAGTATTGCGATCAGTTGTAATGAAAAGTGACTGCAAGCGTCATAACAATGGGTGACATTATTCATAACCTACAGTTATAACAAGGTTATGATGTAAACTCGGTGATCATAGATGAAATAAGCCAGCTACAAATGTGAAAATATCCTGAACTTTAGAAGTAATACAACCAAATATAATAAATCTTTCCTGCAAATGTAATAAGGTCCTTAACTGAAATGTAATAAAATCTATCAACAGCTGCAATGTATATGGAACATATTATATAGCTTTACTATGAATTATACCCCCTGCTGTTTATGGACTCTACAATGTCACGCTTTGTCTTTTTCCAGAAAATCAAGCGCTAGGGGACTAAGTGTTTTCCAATTTATATTAAGTATGACAGTGTGTTAATACAAAAATGTTGAGGGTGAAAATGAAATTTTGAATCCAGATGTGCTCCTTCGTCATCCTGCTAACATAAGAGAAAGGATGTGGTCTACCACATGTGGCTCAAACACTTCCTCAGCTAGACAAGGTAAGAAGCAAAATGGATGCTCTGGGTAATTAATATGTTCCTCTACTGCTAGAAATATAAATATGTACACAAAGAAAGAAGGAATTTTGATGGGTGATGCATCAGGGGGAAAGTTCAATCTGCCTGATCTTTATGTGCTTCTCTTCTTTGGCTTCTGAAATTTCATTTGTGGATAATATGTATCGTTTCCTACCAAATGTCAGTTGTGACTTCTTTACTGGAGTACTATCCTAACAAATGAACAGGAAGGATTGATGTGATGTGGCTGACTGGTTGCCATCTGTTTGTGATAATCTTGTGTGCCTCTACATAATTGTAGAGGTACACGAGAAATCAGAAATGACAAAACATTCAGTGCTGTAACTCAGGAGAAACCTAGAGGGTTCTACATTAAAGTTTCAAAGGGAAGGTTTTGTTCTTTTATTTGTGTGTGGAGGTGACCCAATCTTTGGTAGCGTTAAATCCTTTGTTATGGAGGACTTAACTCTGGATGTCATGATGATTTTATACCAACCCATTTGAAACTTGAACCCTTCCAGTGAGAATGCAATGTACACAAATAAAACACTATGTGTTTTCAAAAACTGTTTATATTGTGCCATCTCCAGTCATGTTGCTGTCCCTGATTTGCTTTCTGTCACTTTGTGTTATGGATACAAATACAGTGTCATACGAAAGCAAAATGTTAAGTGTAGTCTCCTGACAGTTCCAGCAGCAAACAGCCCACTACAAATATCACAATAAATAAGCCTAACAATGTTATGTCTTAAAACCAAGTTATTAGAGAGCATTTTTGGTACAACTTAATGGTTGATTAATGTATCCTGCATATCCCAAGAAGGAATTAATACCTGCAGTATCATTCTTTTAAGGTTATGTAAAGAATATTGCTGCAGCTCTGTAAGTACAGAAGGACAAATTTTTTTCTTAAAATTTTAACAATGAACTTTTACAGAGCATTTCCTTTTTTAACAAAATAATTGTGGGCCTAAACTGCATTAGTTACACATACATAATGTGCATACAATGGTATGTGTATTAAGATGTTTATGTAAGTTTGACTGGATCTCAGTAGATAGAATTTGAAATTAGGAAAATAAAATACAGTTATGTTAAGCAGAAAAGAAAGAGTAAAAATTACTTAATAAATTTACAAAAAAGAAAACGATAAGAAGATCAAGAACACTCATTTGTTTTGCATTTATAAAGTTAATATAATGGTTACTTGCAACAAAAGGAGATAAAACATTTTCAGTTGTTTTACGTTTTTTGACAACGCCTTTTAAAGGCTGTCATTATCATAGGTCTTGCTTTCATTTGAAGATCCATCTGGATTTAAAAAACATTTTAAATTTTATTGTATTTTGATTTTCAATTTGAAGTTGTTGAAGACAAATGACTACTTTACTAAAGTAAGCCCATGTCTATTTATTTCACAAATGGTATTCCAAAATAACTCTAAATCACTTGTGAGCAAATCTCATACCACACACTGGCTATTTTGATAGTATTTCAATGACAATTGCTCAGTGCTTCCTGTATAGCTCTTAACTCTTAACGCATTTTTAACTCTCAAACTTTTAGGTGGTATGAGGTAAGGCTGAAAAGAGCTGAGTGTTTTGTTAAAAGACCTGAAACATGCCCAGAGAGTGGTGGAGACATAAGCTCAGTGAAATCATGTGTGAAAAGTTCAAATTCAAATGTCATGTCCATCTCTACTGTTTTAAGATTATTCTAACTTTATTGCTCAACAGGTGTGTCCTGTGTGAGTTGTCAAGATCACAGTCACATTTTACCTATCTAGTTAATACCTGACTAACAATGGATGTGGTATGCTGAGATAACAGTGATTTAAACTTCACAGCCATTTTTTGGGGATATAATATAGGAATTATTAAACTTGTTTTGTAGATGCATTCATTAATGCACAGAAAGTAAAGACCATGAAACAAAATCCGCTGAAACCTTTAGATCAGTGACTAATCATTTTTCAAAGACACTGATCAGCACATTGAAAAAGCTAAAAATGTCATCCAGAAATGTTGATTTCAGTATCCCACATTCCAATAGTAAAACTTCTTTGGATTAATTTTGCAATCTACTGTGTTCATGTGCAATGGCACACCTTAAACAGTGTAGAACATGGGTGGGAAAAGGGGTCTGCCTCTAGTGATGGTCTGATACAGAATATTCCCTCCTGGAACAGAACAGGAGCTCCAAAGGCATAGCAATTCCAGCAATACATTTATTTTCCCCCCATCCAATGAAACAGAAAAGGCACAGCTGCACTACAGCACAATGTACTCCAGAAGTTCAGGGGTGTCCTCATGAGATGTCACTTTTTCCTAGAGCTCTCTGAGGAGGTGCAACTACTCACCACTCCTGACTCCCAGCTGACATGAAACATAGTGGAGCATTAAAGGAAATGCACAGCACCGACATTTCAAACCTCCTTCATGCCAGAAAATGGAACACCTGCACTGGACAATAGGAAGTGGATGATTAGAGTCAAGCAAATATGTCAATTTTTAAGCATGATGCTTTACTCCAGATCCTGCAATTGAACACCGTAAATGAAAGACTGTGGCAGTGAAAATCCCCCCAAAGCCTGTGTTTATGTAACAACTTAGTTATACTCTTTAGTCACCTGTTTTTTTGATTAATGTTTTGGTTTTGTTTTATAATGATGTGAAAATATGAAATAATTTAAAAACTTATACTACTTAAAGCTTCTCCTAAAGATAAATGATACTTAAATACATCCAAAAGAGAGGGACTATGAAAATTCCCTTATATCAGTTTCTGTATTTACTGTAAATAGTAACTGTTGAAATCTTATGGTTCAACATTTAAATTTAAACCAGGAATCCCCAGACACTTTTAACAACAAAGAATATTCTGAAAAATGAAACTTGGTTATAATCCTTGTCAAAGAGTTACACCTCTAATGTAAACTTTAGCCCACAAGTTAGGTAAAGGGGTGATAATGGCAATCTAATAATGAATTAATGTAGTAAGTTTGGAGTTTTATTAACTTAACTGGCATTCACTGGAGATTAATTTCAGCACAACGTGCCATTCCATTGGGTTTTTCTTTGTTTCTTATTCTTAAGGTTACAATATCTGAATGTCTGGATGTCTGTAGCATGGTGGTTGTATGAAATTCTTCAATATAGAAAAAGAATATTCAATACATTTCAATTTTGCAATGATTAAAAAAAAGGAAATTATCTTTTACTTCTAAGTGCAAAGATGTTATTATTACTAAGTAGATACTTGCTGTGCTAGAGAGTAATTCTAAAATATTTGTAATTTGTGTTATTTTTTACAGATTAAAATATGTCAAATCCAGTTGGAACGTTGTGATGTGGAAAGGCAAATATCTTTATAAATTTTTCAGAGCAGTGTTGTTACTGTATGATCATATTTCCTCCTTCAGACGGATAGTGCTAGTTCATGTGAGTGGGACAATTACACTTAAATACTCAGATTATGATGGCAGGTGATTTCTTCCTTCCCTTGCTCTGGCAGTAGCTCTCATAGTGTACCAAGGTACTCTATTCTGCAGTTAATTGGTTCTTTATGTGTGGGTATGTATTTATATGTGTATATATGCATGTATCTGTAGGTGTATGTAAATACGCACAGCAATACTTACACAAGTACATATATATATCCAAGCACATTTACATGTTGCTATGGCAGGATACTGCTTTCATCTGCGAAATAAAAAAATAAATACCACCAGAGGGCTCACAAGCTACTTTATTTTTGATGTCAACAGCTGTCTGAACCAATGAGCGCTGAGACTTACACCTTTCCTGGGATTTAATCTCCCAGGTTTTTAGTGTTCCTGTGCAGACATCAAGGTCTTCAGACACCAAAGTGAGGGCGCATTAAGGTCTTCTGACACGAGAATCTTATGTCAATATTACCATCATTTTTCTGCTCAGTAAAAGTGCTCATTCTTAGCCCAGAGAGTTCACTTCTCTGTGGAAAAGCAATTGCTGCCTCAAGTTTAGATGTGCTTGAAGTGTAAAATATTTAAAATATGTTTATAGCCTATATATTGCACGTACATGCATACAAGTTGATGGACACAGCATATAGACCTGTAATGTGAAGACAGACATGGCTGTAGGTACATGAGTCTCCTAAATTAAACAACCTTTTTAAAGAGGTATTAAAATGAAATACTGCCTTGTGTTTTATGAACTGATTTCATTGCCCAGGTCAGCCACCTCTGGCTTAAGAAATAATTCTAATCACTGAGCTTTTCTGTGAAAGAGAGCTTGCTGCTTCTCTAAACCCCTCTTAAGGATGCCTGTGTAAAAGTAGGCTGGCAGCAAAAATGCAAACAATACAGCATATTGACCATAGGCTAAAAAGTAGGGACAAGGAAGACTGTACATAAGAGAATGACACTGTTATACAAATAAAAGCCTTAGATTATAAGTTTAAGAAGAAAAGGGAAGCAAAAAAAGAGTCCAAGATCAGATAGACAGAACCGACTGCACAGATCAACAGTAACTGTAAAACCCATTCTGCAGGGCATAACGTGGGAAAGTCTGAGAGATTCCTCTTCACTTGTTGAAATCTAGCCCCAAATTATCTCCAGTCCCTTTATTTTCTCCCCATAACCACCAGCATCCCTCCCTCAGTAGCTCTTATTCTCCCTTCCTTCTGTTTCATTCTTTCCTTGTGATCTCTACCAAAGCTGGCTTTGCTCTTAAACCTCCCTTTGATTTCTCTGCTTCTATAATTCCTTTCCTTCCCTCTTTGTTTTCATTCCCTTTGCTTGATGCCAGAGCCTGTATTTTCAATCCTTCCCACCCCTGGGCTCTCAGCTCCTCACTCCCCTCTCAGTGCTCTCCACCTGACTAATCCCCAGTACTGGCTCCTTACCAAAAACACTACTTCCACTTCTGTTCTCATGCTGTCAAACACATCTGGAATAAACTCATTTCCTCAGTTTAAACATAATTCTCTTATCTGAACTCGTCTAAAGATTTTTACTTCTTTTCCTGATGAACTCTTAAGCTGCAAATTCCCTATCATTGCTCTCTACCTTATAGTTCACTCTAAAATCCTCTGCCCTCAGTGCTCTGTCACCTTCTACACATCCCCCACCCAGCCCTAATCTTTCCCACCTCCTCCCTCAGTCAATGCCTTATTCTGTGTCTATGCTCCATATGGCCACAGTTATCTCTAAGGACCCACAACCCACATATTGCAGGACAGCTGAGCTACCTGACATCTTTGCTCCCTTTATGACAGTTGCAGACCATCATCTAGAATACAGGATGCCATTGCAGATCATTAGAAACTCCAGTGGACCAAAAAGGAGCTCCTCATATAACATGCAGAAAAGGCACAGGTAATTTCTGTGATGCTGCCTCCTTGTGTAAACCCTCTGCAAGATCTGAGTGTGCAGCATCCTTCAACACGTTAGTGAATTCTGCTTATTGACTGAATCCAGTGGTTCGTTACTAGAAACTCTAAATAGTGAAGAGATACAAATATTAACCCAAGAATGACGTTTGAATTCCTTAGCATTTTCAGTAGGTTTAATTAGCCATTAAGAATGAAAAAAACCCTCTATACAAATATTCCTATTCAGTTATCTTTAAACATTCTCTTTCCATCTGCTTTTCTTTTACAGCAGACATAACAAGAAGGCACTTAAAACTCCCTTTTATTAAGACAATGTAATTGAAACCACTTCAAAGCAAGAGTTAGGAAAATATAAACTGGATCATGACTATTTGCTATAATTTCATTTGAGTTGAAAGACTTAGTTGAATATACATTACTCAACCCTAACAATGGATTATATTTTTTTTTTATTTATTTATTTTAAACTCTGATTTGGTTTATTTCAGATTCCTTAGTTTTCATAGATGCTTTTGTTCACAACGTAATAATTTTCACAGGAACAGAATACATGAAGTCGTTTTTCTGAATGTCCATGTTATTTGTAGGCATAGCACTTTGGTACTGTGGAATCTTGCTATTTAACTCTTTTACACCTCCCAGTGAAAACAAAAACATTGATCCAGGGAAGAATAATACGTGATTGGGAGGAAAAGTATTAAATACATTTAGAACTGAATAGCTATATGAAGCAATAAATAGTCATTTTACTTGCACTGTCTTCAATGGGAGATATTTATTTCTTTTCCTCCAAAAATGACTGTATCTTTAATCAAAATTTTCACAATGTTTGTAACATCTAAATGTTCCATGAGGTTTCTATCTAGCTTCTATTCTTATTTTGTACCAGTTAATTTTTGAATGTAATTCTGGTTAAAACGGTGTTTTTTGTTTATGTGCTATGGTGGTATTTATTTAAAAGCATCACTTATGAACAGAAAAGATGAAAAAAAATTGGAACCTAGGGAGAGAAAGGTTTTTTTTTGAAAATTTGGAGTTACTCCAATTCTAGCTGCTCTCCATGTTGAAATTAAATTATACTAGATGTGAAAAAATACTGATTAATGGAGGCTAAGTAGTGCAAATGTTCTTGACCAGGGCTCCTTTACTGCAAACATCATGCAGTAATAGGTTTGCTGTTGTTTTTTAATGTTATGTTTATTAAAGTTTATGTTCTAGCATGACTAAAATCACTTTAGCAGCCAAGTATTACACCGTAAATCCACTCGGCATATGCAAGATGGATGCACAATCCAGTAAAGGAGCAAGTGACAGTTGTAGAAAAGAAAGTGGAATTAAAGTTGCAGCACATGGCCTGCACTGGATCATACTCAGCTAACAGTAAGGTGTGTAATAGCAATTTGCTGGTCTGATCGCTTAGATTAATTTCTTAATCCTTCGCTTTTGTTTCAGATGTATTTTGTGATCTCTGGAGCTCAGTTTGTTGAAAATACACGCTTGATTCAGTCAGTTGTTTAAGATACTGCCAGATACAAGCACATTGTCATGAGAGAGTCAGTTCAAAGCATGAGCTCTTTTGCTTATGCCACATCTTGGCTGAGTTGGTTAGCCCACTGAACTTCCAGCATGACCTATGATACTGCCTGTTTGCTTTTTAGGTAAACCAAAAATGCTAAGGCACATTTTCACTTTGATACACCCTCTTACATCAAATCCCATTGATCTGGTAAAGCAAAGTTCCAAGGGTAAACATCAGTATAGATAAGAACAGAAACTGGAGAATGACATAAAATTGCATAGAGGAGAATAACATGCATAGGACATGACAATGGACACTGACACATTTACCAGAGGGCTTCCTTTTTCTTTCCATTGCATTACTGCTTGTGGTATGTCCTTTCTGTCATTTGACTGGGAGGCAGCCATATCCCCAGGCAGCTGCTTGTCAGTCTACGGGTCTGTGTCCAGCTCAATAGTCATCAAGTGATAAGCAGCACTGCATTTTAAGCCTAACTAAAACACTTACAGAGCCCACACTTCTGTAAAATACTTTTTCTCTGTATATATAGCATATTACTATAGGGAAATCTCATTATTAAGAATCTGATTTTTGTGTATGCTTATAGGTGCACTAGAAAGCATTTTGGCAGTGAATAAATAAGAAAAATATGACTGAAGCAATAGTAGTAGTCCAGTCCTTTCAGGGCTATAGGTATTTTCACTGCCATCTGTATACTTTTTTAGATGACAACTCTAAATATTTTCCAAAATCTTTTCCAGTGCTTATTTTTACAACCTTTCTATCACCAGGTTACTTTTCTTTAAAGGAAGAAATCACACTTTAATTAGTAACCAATCATACAGAGAATTCTACAATCAAAGAGTTCTGAAAGCAGTATAATAGAGTGACTTGACATTTTAAGTTTCAAAATTTTACCTGAATTCAGACTTTGCACTGAATTAATTCTATTTGCCACTTCCTTTGGAAATTAAACTGTGAAATGGCTTCCTCCTGGCTGCTTCTTTCGAATACCGTATATTATTTTTGCATCTTGGGAGCCACTACTACTACCACTGGGAAAAGAGATTCCAAGTCTTTAATTTAAAAGGTAAATTTAAATTATATCTTCAGTAATACTGATACTTAAATGTCTGTCAGCCTCTTCCAATTAATTTCACTTTTGCTGGTGAATTTCATAACAATTTGTGATTAGTGTGATTTGTGAAGAGTTCTTTTGTCATCCCTGCATGCTTACAAACCTGAACGATCTGCAGACATTCCAAACTTTAGTATTTCCTCTGAATGCTTTGGGTAATGGCAATGTTTCAGGATTTAGACTGTAAACTCCCTAGTTTACAAGGCTGGTTGGAGTTTCACATTTGGGTAGTATATAACTCCAGTAGGCCCTCTTTGGATATTTGAGGCATGATCACATGGGAAATAGTAATACTACTTGCTGCTTCCAGCATGACCTAAGGATATCTTAAAAATCTGAATGTGCACAAGTCCATGGGACCCAATGAAATCCATCTGCAGGTAGTGACGGAGTTGGCAAATGAAGTTGCTAAGCCACTGGCCATCACATTTGAGAAATCATGGCAGTCAGGTGAAGTTCCTGAATACTGGAAAAAGGGAAATATAACCCCCATTTTCAAAAAGGGGAAAATAGATGACCCAGGGAATTACAGAACATTCAGTCTCACCTCTGTGCTTGGCAAAACCTTTGAGCAGGTTCTCCTGGAAGGCATGCTAAGGCACATGAAAATCAACAAGGTGCTTGGTGACAGCCAGCATGGCTTCACTAAGGGGAAATCCTGCCTGACCAATTTGGTGGTCTTCTATGATGGGGCTACAGAGCTGATGGAGGAGGTAGAGCAGTTGATGTCATCTACTTGGACTTGTGTAAAGCGTTCAACACTGTCCCACACAACATCCTTGCCTCTAAATTGGAGAGACATCAATTTGATGGATGGACCACTCGGTGGCTAAAGAATTGGCTGGATGGCTGCACACAAAGGGTTGCAGTCAGTGGCTCAATGTCCGGCTGGAGACCAGTAACGAGTGGTGTGCCTCAGGGATCAGCGTTGGGACAGGTCTTGTTCAACATCTTTGTCGCTGACACGGACAGTGGGATTGAATGTGCCCTCAGCAAGTTTGCCGATGACACCAAGCTGTGTGGTTCGGTTGATATGCTGGAGGGAAGGAATGCCATCCAGAGGGAGCTTGACACGCTTGTGAGGTGGGCTGATGCCAACCTCATGAAGTTTAACCATGACAAGTGCAAGGTCCTACACCTGGGTAGGAGCAATCCCAAACACAGCTACAGGGTGGGTAGAGAAGAGATTCAGAGCAGCCCTGCAGAGAAGGACTTGGGGGTGTTGGTTGATGAGAAAATGAACATGAGCCGGCTTCAGTGTGCGCTTGCAGCCCAGAAAGCCAACTGTATCCTGGGCTGCATCAAAAGGAGCGTGACCAGCACGTCGAAGGAGGTGATCCTGTCCCTCTACTCTGCTCTTGTGAGACCTCACCTGGAGTATTGTGTGCAGTTCTGGTGTCCTCAACATAAAAAGGACATGGAACTGTTGGAATAAGTCCTGAGGAGGGCCATGGGGATGATCAGGAGACTGGAGCACCTCCCGTATGAAGATCGGCTGAGAAAGTTGGGGCTGTTCAGCCTGGAGAAGAGAAGGCTGCATGGAGACCTCATAGCAGCCTTCCAGTATCTGAAGGGGGCCTATAGGGATGCCGGGGATGGACTCTTCATTAGGGACTGTAGTGACAGAACAAGGGGTAACAGGTTCAAACTTAAACAGGGGAAGTTTAGATTGGATATAAGGAGGAAATTCTTTCCTGTTAGGGTGGTGAGGGACTGGAATGGATTGCCCAGGGAAGTTGTGAATGGTCCATCCGTGGTGGTGTTCAAGACCAGGTTGGATGAAGCCTTGGGAGACCTCTTTGGTCAGTTTGGGTCAGGTGTCCTGTCTCTGCTTCCTCCTGGCTTCCCCTCCCCCCTGGCAGAGCATGAGGCTCACAAAGTCCTTGGCCAAACCAAAACATCCTTGTTATCAGCTCTGTTCCCAGGCTATGATTTAGTGTGAGGTGTCCCTGTCCATGGCAGGGGGATTGTAATTAGATGATCTTAAGGTCCTTTCCAACCCTAACTATTCTATGATTCTATTCTATTCTAAATGATAACAGATCCAATGCCCTACTGGGTTAGAACAGCAATCTGTGTATCTCAGTGCTGTTTCCAGACATGGCAGCAGGCAGTTCTTTCTGGGGAGATCATATGAGTATGGGTAGTCTCTACAGTGCATTCTTTCCTTCCTGTCCCAGTCCCTTTAGCTGGTGGTTTAAAGATCATAGAGCATACCTTTTGCTGTTCAAGTGTCTCTCTCTCTGCTGTTGATCTGGTTTGAGCTCCTTCCAAAACCTGCAGTGGAAACAACTTCTGTAAGTTCAACACCAGTGGCACAAGGAAGTGTGTTCCCTTACCCTCTTATAAATTAATGTTAGTTTAACTGAGCACTGGTCAGTTCTACTGTTATGGGCTCCAGTGAGTAACAGTTTCACATTTGCCTTATTCATGACTCCTGTAATGGCTGATGACATTCTGATGCTGATTGTATAAATCCCAAGGTGGGACATTACAGTACAGTGCTCACACAGCCAAGCAATGTCTCTTCCCCTAATCTAGCAGCTCAGTACCTCTCATCCTTTGCATAAGATGAATATTTGGGATGAATAGTTCAATACCAAACTTTAGTGGTTAGTTTATATAAGAGTGGGAAGCTTGAGTATTCTTAAGTTTGGGCTGTATGCAGCATACAAGATCTGGAACTTTTCACTAACATTGTTGGTTCAGGTAACATAGATTGTCAGAGTGGTATTTCAGGGTTTGCCTGCAGTGTAAGGAGTGTGTACCTTCTAGACATGTATACCAGGTGTTCTATTTTTCATGAAAAATATTGTTACCTTTAGTTTTTCATATGTCTGCTTTAAGTTACTAAGTGAGAGGGAACTCAAAGACTTACATAAGGCTTGACAAGGGGACATATAGGAGTAAGAGTCCCTCCTACAATACGTACCCCACCAAATTATCCACACTGCATGGAGAAGATACGATCATGAGGTCAGAGGAAGAGCATCTATGCTTGAAGCTTACCCATTAGTAGCAAGGGGGTTTTAGGGACTAATTCTTTCCAGAGACAGTATTATGTGAGAGCAATGCTGTGTGAGGCTGTACTGCATAGAGATGAGATATACAGCCCAAGCCTGACTGTATAGTTAGCATGCCCATGTGGCCTGTAAAGACTTGGCTTCATACTGAATCAAACTGAAACATAATAGAATTTACTTCCTCTTGTATTTGAGCCACAGAATAAAAGTTCTTTAGCAGCTCTTAGTTGACTGGAAATAGTTAAAAGAACAGGATAAAGCTAAAAATTCTTGAATGTGTCTCACTTCACACTATTAGAAAATAATCTGGGATCAAACTACGTAAGAAAAATATGGAATTACAAGAAATGTTTTTTTCTATTGCTTTTATCACCCATCCCGTCTATTGTATTTTGGGTTCTGGCTCTGGACCCTCTTTGCTCAGCCAAGGAGAGGTAGAGGGGAAATAAGAACCTTTTCCTCTTTGTACAGTGGTGTGAGGGCAGCAGATAATAGCAGATCCTGGGCTCCCTTCAGTGAGGGAAGTTTGGGAACTGGTCACACCAGTATCGGCTGATGAACAAGGTTCAAGAAAAAGCTGAGTCTGCAGCACTGACAGCCTCACTTCACCCGGGGGAGCAGGACAGGTGAAGGGAAGAGAGCCCTCTTTGCCATGGGAGAGAAAAATTCAGACTGAGTAGAGCCTCTCCCCACACATGGGGATCATGTAGGAAGGAAGGTCTGGGGCCTTCTCAAGGCAGTGTCTCTCCAGTGCTCCTCCTTGGGGTCCTCACCACCCACTAGCCAGAACTTGCAGACAAATCCACCCTTCCTTTCATCTTCAGGACTGTAACACCATTATGCAAATCCCAGCTATGTCCCTAGCAACCCAGTCCAAAGGCAATTTTGTAAGCTTTTTTTTTTTTCCCCTTGTGACAGATTTCATCCCTAAAGAGATGAGTCCAGTAGAGGACAGAAGTGAAGGCTGTTAGAGTACAGTGTGTCTGGTTTTGAATGCAATGAGTCAACGGCTGCAGCCTAAGGCACTGGTGTGATTTTGTTTAAACAAACATAAGCCAATTAAAAATACAAAGAGATTCAAGGAAAAGATGCTCTTAGCTGAAAGCCTCATGGGAGAATAATTTAAAGAACAGATCAATAGCAGTGAGAGAGATTTGTTCCCATAAGACCAAAAGCCAGCATATAATAAATCTCAAGAAAGGCATTTTATACGATTGTATTTTGTGAGTGACTGTGGCATGAAAGAATAGCGCTTTAGCATAATTATAGTTAAACATTTACTCAGTCTTAGCTGTTTCCGGGAAAGCAAATATCCTTGCAAAGATGATTTTTTCCTATTCAATTTATCACTGAAAGTGCTCTCTGTGTGTACCTTTATTACAAAGATAATAATTATATAAATGTGCCTTCAAGGAAAAGGGTAGTTAAGAGTGCTGTCTTAAATAAAATCACAAAACAAGAACAATATACACTATTACCTACAGGTTAAAATATTTTCCCTCCTCATTTTCCAAGTCACAGCTTTTGACTTATAATCTCTTTCTTGCTCAATTGTACATAAAAAAAATCTTAAAAGGTGCAAGAAGAAAAAAAAAAATTATAAATAATCTGAAATCATTTAGCTAAATGTTATATTTTAAATATCCATCTGTACCATTTTCTGGGACCTTCCAAGTGTAGAAACTATAAAGGATATTCCAGCTAACTTGCTCTTTAGGCATGTAGTTCAGGTGTCATAAGAGAACATACCCTTGTTTTCAAATATTATAGGTGGAAAAGGGGAAATCATAAGGACCAGAAATATCTGTACACTTATATGCCTTTCAGAGGATGATTCAGAACAGCAGTTCAGCTTAGAAATTATTTGTGCCCTGGAGAAATATCTCTCCTGCTCTATTGAATATATAGGGGCAATAGCAGGATGGGTATCCTATACTAGATCCTTAGAGTTGATAATATAAATTTTCCTATAAACTTAGAACTTTGAGAAAACAGCAGCTGAAAAATATTTTTCTCCAAAGGACAATGGCTTTCTCCCAGACATGGGAAATCCTGAGAGACTGCTTCTGACCTATAACATTTATCCATTTTGCCCAACAGAACAGAATAACTTTGAAGAAAATACTACAATTCTTTGTTGAGATTGGAATTAGGAGACTGTTTCTGCAGTAAAATGACTGAAGAACTAGGGCATACATTACACTCTTGGTGTGTGTCTGTTTGGTTTCACTGCTTTGCTCTGTGTTCATTAAATCAATGGTAAACATCAGTTTACATCTGCTGAAGAAATGCCCTGTTGTTTTACATTGCTCAGAGGGTAAAGTAGCAGCAAGATTAGTAATGCAGCACAGCTGTTGTAGAAGTCCAATAACTTTATTGTGTTGTTGTGTTTACCAGAACCACATGGGTTCCAGAAACCACTTTTCTCCTGTGCACGTGTTTAGAACCCTCATATGTAACTTAAAGATCTTAATGACACAGTTTGAGTCCCAGCTCACTTATCCCACTCTTGGAGACACCAGATTAATTTAGTAGTGACAATTTAACTGATTTCCAGCATTAGTAGGTACTAATATCACATTCTAATAGGGACCGTGTGCTCTTGGGTGTATCTCACTCAATTGGCAGGCTTGGACTGAGGAAGCTGCTTGATGGTAGGAGATGAGTAACATCACAGTGTTGCTGCCAGGTACTGATATTTGGTGACTAGTAAGCTTTAATATGTCATGGATATGATTCCTAGATGAATAAGAATTCAAGTGTGGACACACAAACACCCAATACATGCAAAAATGTGTTTCTTAGATGCAATGTATTGCAAAACATGGAGAAAACCTTTTTTTTTCATTCCCTCTGAAGCATTACCTGAAAGGTCTAAACACAAGTCTCTAATGAAAGCTAAGAATGCGTCCTTACTTCAGGTGTTTTCTGCTTGCCTTTCAGATTATTGATATTTGTGGTCAGGATTTCTCTAATGGCTCATGACACAGGTGCAAATGTCAGTAGGAAAGGCTTCTTGAGAATGAAAGCATGAAAAGTCTTCAATCTCCATATTTAACCACCTAAGTACAGAAGAAAGCAGGAAAGTAGAGAAAAGAAGTTAATCCACAGAAAAAACAATATCCCATTTGCTGAAAATAAGTCATGGAGCCAGGAAGAGTAAGAATAATAAAATAAAAATATTTCTTAGATTTGCAAAATATGCATAATGTTACAAAAAATGATGGCAAAATTTAGCAGAATGCTAGAAATTTAAGATATAAGATGTAGTAGGAGAAGTTTTTTAATCCAGCATAATTATAGGAAGT
Organism: Pezoporus wallicus; assembly: GCF_028554395.1. NCBI lineage: Eukaryota > Metazoa > Chordata > Aves > Psittaciformes > Psittacidae > Pezoporus > Pezoporus wallicus. Next base: position 7,953,659 of record NW_026642052.1, read on the forward strand.
ATGCGTTTTTCCAAGTGCTTCTTTCTAAACTTGAAGGAAACCAACTGGAGTGTTCATTGTCTTTTGATCAGACCTCAAGAAAGGCCCCACATTTATGCCACTGGTCTGTATTTGACTTACCACTTGCAACAGGACAGAACAAATGTCCTTTAGAAAAAAACATGCTTTCCATTTTCGCAATTGATAAGTCAAACATGCACTTTAATATTCTTCAGGAGACCCCAAAATACAAAAATTTGGATCAAAACATAGGATTCACAGTACACTATTTTTATCCATATAAACAATATAAATATTTACCCATAGAATTAAAAAAATGCCCAACAACAATGAAACTAATAGAATTGCACAGTTCCAGAGTACACTTTGAAATTTGTCTGGTAGTAAAATCTTAATGGCATATTTCTATACATATTAATGTGTATAGAGAAAGATGTTTGTTCAAGAAAAGTAATCTGAATGGATTCAAAGTATTAATGTTATCCACTATGCAACATTATGTAATCGCTTACTAAGAAAAAAAGTTTTGACAGAGGTGTATTTTATAGAGGACTTCTACAGATAACTAACCATCTAAATATATGCTGTAATATGGGATTTACATATGTGCATATTCTTGTTTATTTGACAATAGAAACAACTATTTTGATCATTGAATTAAAATATAAACCAGTGTTTAACTGCCACATAAATGCCTGGAAATTCTTTTTGTTAGATTTTCCATTGTCTTTAGTCTGTGCTTCAGTCAATATTTGTTAATAAAAGGATGAAGTAATTGAGTAATTGTGTATCTTCAGAGAGTTATTGGGCTTTTGTTGTTGTTTAGAGACAAGATTGACAGAACACTTCAGTTTCTTTCATGGGCCACTGAAAGTTTGTTTCATGGAACCAGCATATCCCATGGGCAACATCTTGATCTTTCTGAGTCTTATTTTTCAAGCTTGGAAACAGTGGCAATGATTGTTAATATTGTTTTTGCATATTAATTGATATTTCCAGAGTGTTTAAAATACACTGGGGGGGGGGGGGGTGTTATGTGTGTGACTTGGAATAAACGGCAAAAATTACCTATAATTTAAATTATAAAAAAAGCCAAACACTGACCTAAGAAAATAAATTCCACCTTTGGATATCTTCATATGCAGCACACAAGAGGTAAAGGTGTATTTATTTATCATCTGCAGTTCACTTTCCAGTTACATTCAGGACTCACTGGAAATGACTGGGGAATGTGTGTGGGTGACTACCTCTTTCAAGTATTTCCTTCTAATGCACCAACCCAAATCAAGACCACGTGTTGTCCCCACTGCTGCACCTCTCCTATTGTGAGGGTTGAAGAGTCCATGCCCTCCACAATCCTGTCCTCAGTGACATTTCTATTTCTTGATTTGGATATTAATATACTGTGAATGTAGTTCCATACGTTTTCCCACATTTCTCATTCACTGCAGGTTAAAGGTGTGCCCAGGTTTGGCCTTTTGGAGAAAGTTATGACTTTGCTATCTATTCATGTGGACTCTTAAATTAAAAATTGATTGGGCTACTTCTGTTCTTTGTTCTTCCAAGGAATGACAGCCTAAGAGGAGGCAACCTGAAGAGCAGACACCCGGGAAGTAAAACAACAAAGTATGCTGTGTGTATGATAGGCTTTATTATCTTGGCATTATAGAGACATAACTACAAAATGAAGTCTGGCATTGTTTTTCTCATGGCTGAATGAGTGGCAGACCCTGGGGAGAAGGTATTAGAGTTCTCATCTTGTAACTTAACTTCTCCTTTTCTTGTTCTGCATAATTGCTGTCACCCAGGTAAAGCTGGATTGTTTCTTCCATGGTAAATTCTCTCCCACACAACCCTTTGACCTTCAGGCAGTGAGAACAGCAGGGCTTCTCATCTCATGATTTAACTGAAGAAAATAACTGCTTGAAGAGGAAGTGCTTTGAAATAAACAATGTCTCTGAATTAGAAAACTAAACAACTAGGTTTTTACTGCAAACTGGCACTCCTGGGAATATTTGCCTAGAACATTTTAAGAACTATGATGCTTAATCATGTGAAGAATTTAAGCAGAAATCTGAGTACAGCTGGGACAATTACTTAATTATGAGTAGAATTCCGATAAATGTAAAAGCAGCTCATGTTTTGTCAACAGATATTACAATGACTTATGAACTCACATTGGCTCTCCAATTCTTTGACATTAAAAAGGCCGGGGTATTTTTAAAACGCTGAAAGCAATGAGGTAATTGCCCTTAACAATGCAGGTATGGAAAAAATGTGTCCATTTGATCATTAGGTATCTTATAAATGAAAGGTTTTGCTGATTGTTCTGATAGCTTTTACCTCAACCAGGAGGTTTTCCTGGCAAAAAAAATCCTGTAAATCATCTTCTCCAATCTTTTTTTCAGCTTTTAGGGGAAAAAAGCAATCTGATTCACACTGAGGAGGTAAGTTATCCTTAGAAGTTTACAGAAAATGCTAATGTATAAAAATCCACTGTGGTCTCAATCTGTTAATGTATTCTGATTACTTGCTGTATTAATTTGGTAATTTAATTATTCAATCTATTGGCGTATTGATTCAATTTTAGTTGAGAACTTAATTTAATTTTTGCATTATTCTAGTTTTAATTAGCAAAGTAAAATTAGTGTAATAGCTCGGTAATTGTTGCATATTGCTCATCTTTGCTGAACTGACATCTAAATTTTTTTTTTTTTTTTGAAATCCATAGAGGCACAAAGAAATAAAATATAGCTTATTCTTTAGAAAGTTCAAAAAATATTGAACACTTTTATTGCCACGCCATAAATGTTTTGCCAGAGCACCAGCTTTTGCTGTCATGAATTTATTAGTTTTCCACTGTCTTTCAGTACTGTTGCAGGTTAAGAATGTGCCTTTCAGTCATATAAACTAAAGGACAATAAAGATGTTGACTTTTGTTAAACTACCTGAGTAAAGACATCTAGTGTTTTAGTTTGTGTGTTCTCACATGTCATGATTGCTTAGGGAAAACTCAACTATTTTGAGTAGATAGCTAGAAAGCAAGAAACGGACCATATTTCCTTCCTTTCCACCACCACAAAGCTTTTGTGTTAAACCACAAATTTATCACTGATTTTAAAGGTGATGAAAACAGACACACATTTTATAAAAAAATGTGAAATGTAATACGCACCAGCATTTCTTTTATTGAGATGCGTCCTTTAAAAGTCAAATTAAGGACATTGTACCTGACCAGAAAATGGGATTACCTATGCTTCTTTGCATTCTCCCATTCTCTTCCTCCCTCAGACTGTTCTTCCTCATTTGTGACTGCTGCTCTATCAGTCCTACATGTATATGATGTAGGAGGCGGTCAAGGCTCTGGCATGCCAAGAAGTCACCTTAGGGGGCCAGGACTGTCAGTCTCATGCAGAGAACTATTGTATAAAGTACTCCTGACATACTGTATGCATTTTATTTTGCAGTGGAGGCAAAACCTGTGAGAAATGAATAAATGTGCCCTGAAGTTTAAAGGAGTAAACAAACTGTAATGTAACTTGTGATTCCTTTGCAAGCTTGGACAGCCTTGTGCTTCTACAGCTGACATTAGTATTTTAAGCTTGCTTTACCAAGGTGTAACTTTTTTCCCCTGAAGTTTACATAAAGTACAAACCATCGGTTTCCAAACAGTCTAAGCAAATGAAAACTCAGTTGTAATTTTCAGGAAGACCTAAAGCCTTTATGGTGTACACAGGAACACAGAGAGCAATGTACATTTATTTTAGAGGGTCTGGGAGAATGAATTACTAAGGTTTTCAATATAAATTAGTTTGAGATATCATAATTGTTGACATTTGGTTTAGGTCATACATCGGAAACACCATTTGCAGAATTTGTCATTTTATTCTGAGAGTTATGAAACAATCAGAAGAAAGGTGGGGTTTTTTTTCCTTTTTCCTTCCTCTTCCATTTCCTTTTTTTCCTTTTCCTTTTTTCCTTTTTTTCCTTTTCTTTTTCCTTTTCCTGTTTTCAAGTGTACTGAATAAATGGCCCTCACAAAACTCACACATGAAACCTGAACTCTATACTGGGTAGAACTAGATCAAAGAGAGTCTGCCTTGAGGGGTAGTACATTAGTTAATGTCCTGGAGGCATCTTTTGAAGGCTGAGTTATTGCAAATGGTGTCATTGTGGAATGGGGACAATTAACTTGGATGATCAGTGGGTGGTGACTATTGCCATTGCTGCAGAGTCTGGATCTACAAACAGTAAGGGTCAAATGCTTCACACCATTCACCACAGAAATGAACCATGTAGAGGACTCAGAGGTCTAAAACACAGTACAAGCCTACATTTTTCTGTCTGTCAAAAGATTTCAGAAGTAATTCAATGTTACAGCTCCCTGGAGTGAGAGTCTGCTTGTCCATCTGATTTTCCTGACTGAGCGACTTAAACATTCTCTGAGGAAAAAACTGTTGTAGTCTTGTTTCCAAAGCATAATAATAAAGACAGGAAGTGTGAAACCGTTTGGAATCCTTCTTCCTTGCTGTCATATTTTATCACTACTCGGGTGTTAGGTTCATGAGCAGCTCTTGATTGCAAGCCTTAGGGCTAATATTATTTCTAGATGCTGTCTGGTGCCCCTCTGAAAGATCTCTGGATTTTAGAAATCAAATATGCAAGACTTTGATTAACAGATATTTCAAATAAAGTGAACAAAAAGGTTCTCAAAAATGTAAGTTTGATGCTAGCCTCCACTGTAGAGCGTGACCAGGATTATTCTGAGGAAGGTTTTGTGAAATCGATGGCATTGCTTGACCACCAGTTATATGTGGAATTGCTTGACCAGTTATAAACCTGAAACGAGAATCTAATTTTTAAGGTGTGACACTCTGTAGAGACCAGAGGCATGTGCTGATTCCTGCTGTACAGATCTGGTTGTTGCAAATAGACTTGCCTCAAATAATGGGTCTGGTCCTGTTCTTATTAAAGAAGATCACAAACAGCATTCCTGTTAATTATGAGAGCGCTTTTTTTTTTTTTTGTATGCACCACAATCATGGTGATCATTAGAAATTAGTGAAAAGATAGCATTTAGTATATTTAGTTAAACTCTTTGAATACTCCCATATTGTGCTTTCTTTTAAGAACAGCCTTGGAACCTGGATTTCAAGCAAATCTGTGACTGAGTGGGGAAAGGACACTTGAATCCTGTCTATATATAATTTCAATTCATTTTGATTGTAGTGAGAATTTTATTGAATGGAGAAAGTGTGAAAATAGGTTGAAGCATAAATATTTGTTCATCCCTCACTACAGGAAAATTTTAGTTAAAATAAGTTATCCTCATCAAGTGAGGAAGCTTAATTTTACAAACTCTAAGAAGTCAGCCTGCTCAGCTGGCAGAATTTTGCAAGTTCTTCCTATTCTGCGTGAAATGACCTTCGTATCTGTTTTCTTTTTGTGCAGGTTATATTTAATATTGCCTTGAAACACAGCCTGTGGGAAATCAGTTAGCCCAGTGCAAAGTGCAGTCAAGCTGATTATTGTAAAAAATACCTCATGTAAGATACCCAGTGCTGTGATTCATAGGAGCTTATAATCACTTTCCTCTATGCTGTTACTATAGACTTCTTCCTGACTAATTTGCATTTTGATGAATCACCAGTGCTGTATGGAGTGGTGTACCAACACGTATTATTAAAGTGCATCTTTCAGGAGCAATGGTCCACCAGAGCTGTATAAAACAATGTAATGTGTAATAGATAAATAAAGCCAGATGGCATGAACTTATTCTGTGACAAGTTTTCTGGTTGAATAAACTTCTCATTTGTACATCTGACTTTTGAGCAGCTCATCATGGGAAAGAGAATAAAAGGTATTAAAAAAGGCCTTTTCTAGTATGTTGGGGTTTTCATTGTTGTTGTTTGATTGGTTGTTTTTTTTGTTTGTTTTAAATTTTGTTTCCATCAGCCCAAGAAGCTCTGTGATCCTGCAGGCAGATGCAGCTCCCACTTCTCCAGTAACCCCAAATAATCCTCAAATATAAGAATACTTTTTATTTTTCTGAAAACGGGGGAAATGAGCAGAAAGGTAATGGGGAAAAGGAGGGGGAAATGAGCAGAAAGGTGATGGGGAAAAGAGAGGTGAAATGCACTGGGAATTCTTCAGCTGAGACAAACATACCCGCCTGTGGATAAAAGTGACATTCTTCTGGTCAATAAATCACCAGCTTAATCCTTATCTTGCTTTAATCAATTCTAGAGGATTTGCACCAGCGCACAGCACACATGTTGATTCAAAGCTTGTTAATAAAATTACTTGTTAATTCAACGTTAATTAAATTGTAATGTGGGCAATAATTTCTCTTCTGTAAATATAATTTTATTTTGTGATGTAAATGAAAGACAGGAGCAACTGAGGATAAAGACTGACACTCCAATGAATTTTAAGACAAAGAGAATGGCTTTTTGGCAGTTCTATCTGTCAGGAGGGTAACAAACTGTAACATTATGCTTTGCAACCTTGTTAAGCAGAAAGTTGTAAAGGAAACGGCATGGTTCTTTTTAAAAGAGCCATACTTTACAATCAAAGAGAAGGATGCTAAACCCATGTAACTGATGATCTGAAACCAACTGTGAATAAAATGTCAATATTCCATTTTCATGTTTTGCCAGTAGTGGGGAGTTTGCCTATTCCAATATCGTCATGCTTAATCTGTGAAAAAAATAAATGAATAAAGACAAACTGTTTCAACAATGATGTAGCTAACAAGGTATAAACTTGGGAAAGCAAGGTGGGAAGTGGTTTTTTGATTGTCAGAAAATTTCTGTGATTTAAAAAAAAGAGTAACAGCCTTTTTGGCTGCACAATGGAAGTAAGATCTTTTAACATTTCTTCACTGAAACCAGATTTCAGAGTATAATTCTGCCTTTACCATATTGTTATTTGGCCCCCCCAAAAGGCAAATATCCATGTCTTCTACTTAGTATTTATATCTCTCTCTTTCTCTTTTTGTATGAACTCTACAATTTATTAATTTATGCTGTGAACATCCTGTGTGATGTTTAGGTGTTAGCACTAACGTGCCACAAACAATAAGAGTGAGGAAAGGCATCTTCATCACATCTGTTTGATCGTGTTTTAGATTTGTCAAATTTTCTTTATTATAAAGGACATTGAAATTATTTGTAAAGATTTCTGAACTCCCAAATGTTCCACACAGCTTGTCTGTTAGCTTCCCCATGAACTGCAATACTGGTGCTTGAAGAAATATTTAACTTCCCTTTATAGATCTCAAAGCATTATATACTTGTTACCCATTATTTCTTGTTCTAAACCTGAGAATTTAAAGAGGGGAGGGAATTAGAAAATGAGTGGTATGGTGATTTGGTAGAAATCTGAAGTTGAAAATCCAGATCGCAGAATTTTTGATCTAAGAACAAACCTTGGATCATGCTACCTTTTATCTAAGAATAAGAGAGGTGAACTTTCTTTCAAGACAGAACATCAGTGCTGGTTAGAGGGCTTGGGAATAAAAAAAAAATACACTGAAGAATAGGAATGCCATGACTGACTACAGAAAAGGAAAGGAACGATTTTTTTTTTCTCCATCTGCAAATTGCTTACTGGGTGTGACTTTCAATAACACTTACTCATGACCTTGTCAGCTTTTAACTTTCACTTTTTATTTTAAAAAGAACAGATAAGTAACAGATATTACTCAGCTCTTGATTTGGCTTTTTCAATAAGTGAGAGTTAAACTCCACTGCTGCTGCCGTAAGTGCTGTTGAAAGCCATCAGCTTCAGTAATAAAACAAATCAGGTGGGAGCAGATGAGTGTGAAAAAAAATGTCTGGAAACCTTATTTTTTTATTAACCTTTTGTTGACATTAATACTCTGCAGTAGGAGATTCACACACTGGATATATAGAAACATATTAAAGAATGAAGCACGTTTGCTTACACAGGAAAAGGTTAGAACTTACTTAGGAACTAGAGGTGTCTCCCAGGATTTGTCTTCAAATAAAAGCTACAGTCAAGCCTATATGAGTTTCCTTGACAAAACCATGGACCAATTGCAACAGGAGATGTTGACAGCTGTTAGATGTTTAAGACCAAATGTGCCTTTCTGGAAGCCTCTGCTTAGCTGACTCCTGATAATCTCCATGCTGAGATTGCCCAAAATCCCCAGATTGTATACATTTTTACTACATTGCCCCAGATTCCACCACAAGGATTTCTTTACACACGTAAACATCTCTATTTTGACAGTGGTGGCATCAAACTGGAGCCCTTCTCTCTATCTAAATCCCTCATCAAGGGAAGGAAGATTTTGCTTTCCATCTGGTTTCAGGTACACTAATGACTTTTTTGCAGTAACTTCTGAAAGTAAAATGCAGAATTTTCTGGGAAAGTCAGCAAAGCTCAAGGCTAAAAATTTCAGGCAGTTCTGCAAATATCAGGCTATAAAAATCAAGTGTTAATTATTGCTTATTTATAAATCAATGACTTTGTGACATTCTCCTGCACAGCATCAACAATGGTGGCAAGTTCTTAAGTACAGTATACCATGATATCTCAGTCTCTTTTCAACAGGTAGGGAGAAGGAGTGAGTCTTCTCCAGTAGGAAAAGGAACTAAATGTGACTTCCCTATAAAAGTGTTTGTCTTTCCCTTTGCTCACTTTCCTTTTTAAATGGTGTACTTTAAAAGAAAACAATGAATTCTTTAATGAAAAGTAAGATCCAGACATTGAAAGAAGAGTGTACTGCACAGGAACACAACAGTTAACAAGCACATCAACAGAGGCAATGGAATTCTGAGCACTGTGGACACAAGCTACTGCTTTTTTCATGGCTGTGATTTAGCAAAAGACTCAAGTATACTCTGACTCTATCCTGGGGCCTTGTTTCAAGGTAAAGATACAGTTCAAAAATGAGAACACATTCTAGCATGTTGCTTGGGTTGGTCAGTTGGACTGAAGGACTATAAGATGTCCTTTGCATACATAGATATAGTATTTTAGACCAGGAAAAGAATTCTGAGAGGTAATATTAAGTCATTATCCTCATTTTCATCATTCATCTAAGTAGCATCTGGCATTTTTACTTGAGCACAAGTGACTCAAAGCACTATGTGGCTCAGGATGCTGGTTCTATTTTTTCTTCTGAGAAAATGTCAATCTTATCTAACTTGTGCAAATATCCAAATAGTTAGTTATGCTGTATGGGGTATCTGAACAATTGTGCTTAATGCTTCAGCACAAGGTATATAATATTAGCTGTTGTGCCTTTTAAATTATTTACTGTATATGGCTATAAATACGCAACAAACAATGAATTATAGCACAGCCAAATACAGCTTTGCTTTTATCTTCTTGGTCTTTTTTAATATTACCAAAGAGTCAGTAGTTGTTTAAGTAAATACTCTCCTCACAGCTTAGCTGCTTCTCTGTTTGTTGCAATAATGCCATGTATTAATCCTCAACAGATGAGACCACATCTCCTGTTTGTAACCATGGTATTAACTACAGAGCAGAGAGAGCTGAAGAAGTATGGATTGATTTGATTTAGATTATTAAGCACTGAAACTTTTTCAAGTGTCTTTGTACACCTAATTTAATAGACTTAATTTTACATTTTAAAAATTAATTTGTGCATGAGAAACATGACAGTCTGAAACCTGAGAGTTTGGTCTACATAGGTATGACAGTACTGATACTGACTTTTTTTGATTGCCTGATAGAGGAGAAAAATGATGTGGTAGCTGAATAGTGTCCCAGCCAAGCTGACTGCAGTTGCACTGTTGACGATCCGAGCCTGCACTCTGAGCAGGCTGGGTCTATGCATTCGTTTCTTACAAACCACAGGAAAATAATCCATTTTTTTTTTCTGACAACTGCTAAACTTTAGGATACCCATAGTTCAGTTATCTATCACCATTTCTCTCTTATACTCTTCCAGAGAAAAGTATCTATATTTCGGCCTGTAATCTGGCAGTAAACATTCCTGGCAGGTTTTGTATCACACATATACTGGAAGTGGGTTGAACATCATTCAAGACTGAATTGCCATAACTGTCCTGGAAAAAGAAGAGACTCCAGTTAGGTCACATAACTTTGAGACAGCCCTTTGCATGCTGGTTAGTGCTTGTCTTTGTTGTTACTTCTTTAAACCGTAACAAAACCTTTCACCTAACTGATGCTGACTATTCAGCAAGTCAAATAGAGTAAACTCAAGGTCTACAGAGGAGCAGGGCAGTACTTATGATATGTCAGGCTGGAGATCAATATATATGGCAAGAAAGATCGGAAAAATCCTGTAAAATCTGTCTCAGACATATCTGCCTGAGGAATGAAAGATCATTCTTAGGAATAAATTTCCTTTTATTTTTCTCTACTTTTTAAAGAAAACTGACTTTGTCAGTTTCTAATTAGGATTCTTAGTTGCATATCTCTATCCAATAATTTGTAAGTTCCTTTTTTGGCAAGAACAATGTGTGTTGTTTATCTGTCTCTATGTCACCACACATATTGCAGATGACATGAATTTTTAATATAACTTTATTTAAGAAGAATTAAAAAGCAATTCATTATTAATGTTCATCTTGTCTAAAAGTACATTAAAAGCAAACACAGTACTTTCATACATAGTATATAATTTGTTACACATTCATTCTCTTTCAACATTGCAGCACATACTATTATTCATTCAAAAGCATTTTTTCTGTTTTAGCTTTAGAAACCTTTTCTGAAGTGCAAAAGATAGCTAATAGGTATTCTTTGATGAAGTTTTTACCATTCATCTGTATTTTGTTTTATTATCTTCTTAGTGCCATTAAACAGTCATGGCATGTGCATACACCTATGGAAACTGGCCAGGGAAGTAATGCTCTTACTTAGTTCAGGGTTCAGATTTAGACTCACAAGTGTTAGCTGGGAACTTGTAAACATTTCTCACTGTTCCTTGGACATAAATGGTGGGAATTCTCTTGAGATTAGTGTTTCTTATAAGGTGACTGCCAGTTTGGTCTGAAATCCTGTTAGTATGATTCTTCTCACATGATTGCTGTCATGTTCAAAGTAGAGAAGAGAAGCTCATATCCTTTCCAGTCACAGCCATGGTGATACATAAGTTCAACAACCCCTTGCTGACATTTGGAACAGTTGAGTGTGAGGTTCCATTTGCCCCATGTCTAATTTAGGCTAAATGAAATCAACTGAAAATGTACTTGATCTCTAGAAACAGGAAATTTTTCTTTCTTCCTCATGGGTGGAAAAAAGAAAAGAAGCCTGGTTCTGAATGGCAATTTATAGATAATAGATGCTAAAGGCAATATTTTACTATTGTTTGGTCAAATACTCTTAAAATTAGACATCACTCTTCTTTCTGAGTAAATGGTGGCTGCCTAGGTGCAAAATATGATTGCCATATTGGAGAATGCACAACTGGGAACAGAAAGGGCAGCAAGATTAATGAGATTTAGAGCTTGTTTATACTACCTACCTACTTTAACTCACATTCCATAATAAAAGAAAGAAAGAGGTGTTGAAAGACTAAAGCTAGTTCTTTCTGCCTGGAGTGTTCTGAGGTTAGTATAGCAATTCAGCTGAAAACAAAAAAGTGTTACTAAACAAAATTGGAGGCTGTGGCAAAGTCTGTGTTTTCTCCATTCAATATACATTTTACTGAGGTTCCATTTCCCACCCTCCCTCATTTTCTTATAAATTTTAAATTCTCATTTACTGCAAGCAAATTAGAGAGATGATTTCTCTTTTACAGTCCATGACAGTATAGCAACTGTTCCAGTTTTATAGCTCTGTGTCCCTGAGGACCCTTGAAGCTGAGCATTTATATTGCTTAAGAGTAGGCTTTGGATAGCATGAGACAACTCGCGATCACTAGGATCACGCTGACTTTTCCTTAAGGAAATATAATGAAAGTCTTGGCTGCTGTACTCACAGTTGCCTTACTATAATGTAGTTCTTTTTTTAATGAGTTGATTACCTTATAGTTTAAACCTGAAATGAATGATTTAAAATTATTTACAAATTCATTTGCATACAATATTTTTGTATGATATATAATAGCACATGTATGTGTGAAAATCTTTTTAAAACCAAAAATATTCCATTCTTTAACAGCACTGCACATCATAAGAGGCATTTTACAACACACACTTTGAAAAAGCTGCATCTGTCTTAGTTTAAGAAGCTGTTCTCTTAAAAGCAAGTGTAAGGAAACCTTGACTCCTGATTAAATATTTACGTGTGTCTGGCCAATAGGTCATGCTCTGTAATAGCTTTTATAACTTAGTTATTAAATTGCAATTCAGCAATCAAACATTTTTGCACTACATCCATTGGTATTCATGGCAACAAATCATAAATTCTTAATAAATGAGACCTATTGTGTGAGCTTATGAGACTGTTAAGAGGACAGGAGGGGGCTCAGAGGAGACAGCCTTGGCCATATTCATGTTTTAAATTCAAACTGAAACACAAAACGAAGCAAACATTCTAACAGTGTAGTTTCTGCGTGTATCCTTCATAGAGGATATGTGCATCATCAAAGCATATAAATCTTTGCATGAGTTAGAACTGTGAAAGTTTCTATACTGAAGCTATCAGATTTTTTAACTTTTTGTAGCAATATATTTTTGTTTTAGAATTGAAAAAGCACAGCAACTTTTCCTCAATGAATTTATGTTGTGCTAACTTTGAAATAATCACAGTGTCTATTCTTTTCCTTAGAGATTATCATATGACATAAGTTCCAAGCTAAAAGCATTAATCTTTAAATCCATAAAAGGCTGAGAAACTGTGTTTAATGTGCACAGTAGATCTTAAACCTGCAACATCAGTGAGTGGAAGTTTGCCTTCCAAGGACTTAATGCTCTTAACTGCCTTTTCAATGGATGCAAGTTGTAGAAACTGGGCACTCCGGAGTTGTTTCTTCTGCACCTTGTAAGAATCAACTCCCTAAAGAAGCATATTCATAGCACTGAGCTGAGGATGGCACTGGCAGAAATCCTTGCACGTGCCTGGCTTTCATTCTTTGGGTGCCATGGCACACTGATTAGCAGAACACTGCTTTAAAGTGAGCCATCAATCAGTGTGACTGTTTCTCAGTCTGACTCTCAGTTTATTAGTGTGTTAAGGAAGTATTTGGTGCAATGACAGATGTACTATTCTGCATATTCTTTTGTGAAGATCAGTTAATACATTTGACAAGCAAGGCCATTTTGAAACCATTGATATTGCTGAGCTTTAAAGGCATGCATGCATATGCGGAAATAACATCTTCTCCCTTCTAAAAATACTCGATCCAGAAGCCTATTGTGTAGGTATAATCAGAGTCATATTTAACAAATGAAAAAAAAAAGTTTTCAGTATTCCTTGCCTATGATCCAAAGTTTAGACTGAGAGACTCTGTCCTTGCTTTTGTATCAACAGGAGTATAACCCCAGTTTTAACCATCTAGCCAGACAGCAGAGTCTCATATGCGTGGCTGAAGGCTGAATAAAAGAGAAACCCCAGACTTTTATAATCACATAGAGTTTGTTTGGGCAGGTTAACCACAAATATATGGAAAAGTTCATATAAGCAGAAGCATGGTTACAGGAAGCTCTTTTTTTTTTTTTCTTTTTTTTTAAGGCTAAAAAGTGATCTAAAGTTATAAGCAGTGTAATTTCATATGTTATGTTACTTTTATTTGCATTAAGATATAGTTGGCAAAATAATGGACCTTTACATAAAATAGTTCCCTATATTTTTAAAGTTCCTATGGATCTTCTCCAACACATTTATCACTGAAATAAAAAATTAAACACTTATTTCAGTGAAACATAGCTGGGAATAAATGAAACTTTTATTCTTTTTCAGAATAAAAGTGTCATTCCTTAAATTCCTGTAGTGATTAGTATTGTTTAAATAGCTGATCAAGCACAGAAACAGACTGGATTAAAATGCACAACACATAACCAGGAATGTATGCTGCATATTTTAGAATAGAAAGTTTAGGCGTAATGGTAACTTACAGCTGGTTTGTAATAGTCCAGCACCACAGTTCTTGAAACAGACTTTGACAAGAGGCAGGGCTAAGAGAGCTGAATGCTCTGTCGAGCTGTCTAGATGTGAATGTTACCTGCATCTTTATTCTTTTATTTTTATTCTTTCAAAAAAACGACTTTCTGAGAGAGGTCTATGAGAAAAATTCTATGAGTTTGTTATTTACGAGAAATAGCCTAAAAAATTTTGTTCTCCTCCAATACCTGAAAGTGTTTTGAAACTGTTATTCAGCAATTGTGAGACAATGTTTAAATTATACCTTAACGAATGAAAGCTGATTTTCATAACTTTGCTTTTTAAGTTCATATATATGGTAAAAAGTCAATAGTATACCCAGGCACTTTGGGTAAGCAAAAGATTTATTCTTTTTTCCCTACTTGATTACCTCCTCATTGTTTCATGTAGAATGACACAGTAATTCAGAGAACGGAAGCAATCTCAGAAGGTCTTCAGTTCAACCTCTTCCTCAAAGCAGGGTCAGCTTTGAGATTAAACCAGGTTGCTCAGGACTTTACCCATTCGGGTCTCAAAAATTTCCAAGGATGGAGATGATGCCAACTCTATGGGCAACCTTCTTCCCTGCTGGATCGTCCTCATAAAGAAAAAGCTTTACTGATATCCAGCCAGAATCTCTTGTTTCAGCTTGCTGTCATCCTCCTACCAGACACCACTGTAAAGGTCCTGGCTAGGTTTTCTCAATAAATTCCTCAAATGTATTGAAGGCTGCTATTAGGCGTCCATTAAGCTTTCCAAGAAAAAATAGCACAGTCTATTGATTTGTTGCCCTGTCCATGATTAAAATAACACAGCTAGATAAAATTCATGTAAAGAAACAAAGCCTTTAGCTATGCTATTAATGATTTATTTCATTGCTCCCATGCTGGGAGACAATATTCTGAACACATCTCACTGTCTTACTTTGGCTAAGAACATTTAAGAGGCACTGTAATAATCATTTAAGAGTACTGAACAGGATAAGAATAAAAGATGAAAAAAGAGCTATTTAGGGTAGTCCAGTGGACATAACTGAGTGTGATGTGGTGCACTATAAAAAAAAAAAAAAAAAAATAGGGTGATAATTAGTTCAATTTCTTGAATAATTTAAATCTGGTCTAGATATATGAGTCAAGAACATCCTGTAGACCTGCAGTAGAGTGAACATGACTGAATAAAGGGGGTTTGCAACTCTTTCTTCTTGTTTCATCACAATCCTGATGTGTATGGCAATATTCAGATACACAGTGAATGTATCAAAATATGTATGTTAAAAAATATAATTCCCAACCGAAAAATTAGAAAAATATCTTGCATATCTTTTGTTACATGGATGCTTTCTCAAGTATGAAAAATTGATCTAGAGGCTTCTGAAGTCTTGTGAAGACTAGTTGCTTATACAGCCAGTCCTGATGGCAATCTTTTTTGATTTGCCTCTGGCAGCAGACTTATCCCTTAGGTAAATTTGCAATGCGTTTCATCAAATGTATTCTCTCAGTAAGAAGAGTGGATAAAAGATATCTTAAAAGTTGAGAAGCAGAGCAAAGCAAAGAAAGAGGAGGAACAGGATGACTGCAAGATTTTGGAATGAGCAATGAGAATTTTTATGAGAAGAGAGAAAATATGATAAGATTGGGGTAAAAGAACATGAGAGACTGGAAAAGAAATGGTGTCTTGTTACCTCCTCATTAAAATATTCTGAGGCTCATTATTGTTATTAAGCTCTTCTTTGGTGAATAATTTTTTATGTTCGTAAATTCATGTCCATGCCTCCCAGCAGATGGTGGCCACCTCCTTTATCTTGTTCTAGTATCATAACTGAAGAAAGCAGAAAGAGAAATTTGAGAAACAAACATGTTTTATCAGAAATTTAATGTTCTGGAGGGCTAATGCAGAGAAAAGGATGATACTGTTTGTGCAAATCTGTTAGCAAAACAGAAATAATCTCAGGACTCATTAGGGAGATGTGACATTTTATTACACCAGCAAAGTTTCTTTCTCTCATCAGAGAGATGCCACTTTTCTACCCCAAAATTGTTCTATAGCTTCTGAAACATCTACTGTCAATAATAAAAGAAACACTGAAGCTTTCTCATATACTTAAAATTCTTTCAATGTTTCTTAGACATGATTTGAAAAATTGGTCTACTGTATTCCAAACAGTAATAAACATTGCAAACAAAATGCTTATTTCTAAAATTCTTTAAATTAAGCCCTTTATTTAGCAGATATATTTACTGCTGCGTTGTTTTGCTTGTTGGACTTGCTTTTTGTTCATTAGGGATGATTTATGAACAAAATAAATAAGTTCACTAAACATTAGAGCACGTGTGTTTATGCAAACCACCAAAATTGGAATTTAAACTTGTTTTGGAAATTATTTAATTTCTCATGTATAAGGGGATAATAGTACAGATTTAGTAAGGCCATCTTTTTGCAATGTTTTGTCCAGTTCTGGTGTCTAGACTTCAAAAGCCTGTTGCAGAATTGGAAATATTTCAGAAAATTCTTGGAAGAAATATTTGACTTCTCTAAAGCTGCCTAACATTAAAAACTTGAACTCATAAAACTTCTGCCATCAGAGCGGTTGTTGGGAAATGTTGATATGATGATTTTTATGGGCTAATTTAGTTCAGTTCCCATATACAGAGTTATTCTCTTATGTTTTAAATTGGACAGTTACATGCTACTTTTTCCCCTCAAAATTGTCTGACTCATGGCAGAGGCTAATTAGTGCTTACTTCATGCACACAGAAGTATTTTGCTTTTTCCACATTGTGGCTTTACAGTGTGTTTATTGCATACTATTCAAATCCTATGCTCAAAAGTTAAACCAATGGACATTAATGATGGGTGCTTCTGTTTAACTCATCATAGTAGTGTATGAGTACTTGACAAAATCTAATTTCACAACCCTGTAAAACCAGAAGTGGATGGTACTACACTTTTTGAGACAAATAAATGAAGTGCCAAAGATACATTGTTTTTCAAGTTGCCTAGTGTCCTTATGTTTTTAAAATGTTGGTGTTTACACATAACGTTGTATGTTCAAATTGTCACTCTCATTGTCTTTGGTTGTGTTGGGGAATATTGAACATTTCTGCATTTGGTGCCCACAGCTTCCAAAAATGACGACAGAATTATTAAGCACTTGTGAAACAATTACATCTTTGGAGATATTCTAATCCTCACTAGACATGGGCCTGAACAACTTGCTCTAGATGACCTTGCTTGAGAAGGAAGGCTGGACTAGATGATCTCCAGAGATCTCTGCCAAACCCAACTATTCTGTGTTCCTATCAGTCATCATAGCCATGAATCCCTTCAATTCCTCAGCCCTTCAGCTCATCTAGTGATACAGCATAATCCAGCATACTTCTACAGTGTGAAGCAGGAAGCCAGACTTCTTATGCTATGAAACACTATTTATTTTCTTATGTTCTTTTTCAGGAAAACCTGAACTTTCCATAAAATTCTGATCTGGAGTCAAGCAGATTCTGTGCAAAATGGATAACTTTTAGTAATGACAGAAGTAAATATAACCAGGCTGTTCTGAGTGAAAAAGATCAAATTGCCTTAAAGGTATCAGACAGTCCTGGAACTCTCTAACAACAAGGTTTGACAACGTCTACATGAAGACAAGATTTCTGTCCATAGAGACCCTTTAAATGAGAAAAAGCATACTGAGAGCCATGAGACACAAGCTGGAATAAAAAAAAAAAAACAACAAAACATGCTAAAGTACATTTTTTAACAAATGTAACTTTTAAAAGATTTTTTTTCATTTACTTGCAATTTCAAGTCAAGTTTTGATGTTTTAAATACATATGCTCCAAGTTGAATAGCATTCTCATTGATATCAGTTTCATGGAGTGAAAGGGCCTGTGCTATGCAGAAGGTCAAATTAAATTATTATCATGGTCTTGCCCACCCTTAAATTCCATGTTTATGAAGATATCTCACTAGAGAATTTCCAAGTCATGACTTAAACCTGCAATTAATATCACTTTAAGCAAAACTGTTATACTGGGTTTGATTCCCTTAACTTATGAGAGATAAGAAGTTAAACAATGACAGCAGCACTATTTTAAGAATAAGTCTCAGCCATAGCCTCAGGTTCTTGGACAACTTCCAAATACCACTCATATTAGATAAGATGACCCTGACCATTGCTTAGGTTGTTTCAACTTTCTGAAGTTCCACTCAGTTTGTACTAACTAGAAGTGCAGTCCTGTTACAGATAATTCAGGATGATGACTTAAATATCAGTATAATAGGGTAACATTTCTCACTGGTGTAATTTTTTCCTACCCTGAGTATCTGTAATTCCTTTTAAAATTAAAAAAAAAAAAACAACAAAACCCAAAACAAAGAAAAAAAAAAAAAAGGGCCGTTTTAGTTGATAAAGGCTGGGATTTTCTGTTATATCAGGAAGCAGTTCCTACTTCGAAATAGTGATTCGTTTTTCTTCTTTGATTTTCTCTTTGCTGTGATATTATGGTCCACTACCCAGTGATTCAATAAACTGAGTTTGCTCTTGCTATATCTTTTCTGTACATCTGATGAATATTTGTTTTGAATAAAATTGCCTTCAGTCTTGGCTTCTCATTAGGAGAGAATGAAGATAAGCTTAGGAAGGCTAATCAATCAAAGAAACACTTTTCATCCTAATGAGGAGCATAGTCCAAACCTCATCATGAAAGAGGCAAAGATTTGCCTTGGATGTGCAAGTAATTTGCTGCAGCCCAGTTGCAACAGAGTCCCAAGAAGCATGCTGTACACATTTGAATAAGAGCAAGTCTCTCTGTATTAGCTAAATTTAGTTAGCTGTAAAGATCCACAGTTTGCATTATTGTCAAGGACATCCTGATTAATCACCACGACAGATGGACATGCCATGCAGAAGCCATTACTTTAGGATGAAATCCATTATATCTATTAGTCCTCTCAAGTGAGTTACAAGTATCTGATAATTTTTACACAGATACTATTATTAAAAGAATTAATAAGTATGGTAGAAATAAGAAACTTGTGACTATGATTAAGAGATTGAAGGAAAGAATGAAAGTCCCACCCATCAAGTCCATGGACCAGCTGTACCTGGTTTTAATTAAAGAGAAATTTACTTTTATTGTGAATATTGTGATATTCAGGGAACTATTATTTTTACAAAGATCCAAACTCATTTGCAATATTAGCAGGTTAAGTAAATCCAAATTGGTTTGAATTCTTTTCTC
This sequence comes from Pezoporus wallicus, assembly GCF_028554395.1. NCBI lineage: Eukaryota > Metazoa > Chordata > Aves > Psittaciformes > Psittacidae > Pezoporus > Pezoporus wallicus. The sequence continues at coordinate 7,972,942 of NW_026642052.1, forward strand.
TTGGTTCATGGGTGTGCTAATTATTCAAGTCCTGTCCAGTGTATGAAGATCTGAATTATGGTTCTAGTGCTATATGACAAACTGTGACCTTTGAAAATCCTCGTTTAACAATAGAAGTATTAAATACAAGGGCAAGAAAACATACTTCTAAATGAACCGTATTTATGCAGTTATTAGGAGTATCTAACAGTGTTAACCATTCCTGAACTTGAAAGATAAACCTCCAGATCCTTATTTTATTACATCACCCTACTGTATATATAGTCATATAAATTACTAAATCTTAAGTGAAACCCACATATATTAAGCACATCTGGGGGACTGTATTCACATACATTGGTTCAGATTAATTCATGCACCTTGCAAATATTTAAGCTATGCTTTTGCATTTCCCCAGGCTTTGCATCATTTTTTTTATCCTCCCCATCTCTCAGATCTCTCTTCCACATGATTCCTCACAGGTTACACCATCATTTCCTATATTACAATTTTACTTACAGTAAGTTTCTTGAATAAAATTATATATTTGTCTGTTTTAGAAACAGTACATCCTAGAGCTTCAGGCTCTAGCACTGGGAATGATATGTGCAGAATAAATTAAAGGGGAAAAAAAAAGTCCTAAAAATTGCAAAAAATGCAATTTGGGGGGGTCATGTATTTCTGCAAATGGCTAACAGGCTAACTGCTCTTAAACTCATAGAAATTGTAAGCATTTACACAACTTAATTCTGAGATCCTATCTCATGTCACAGACCACTTAATATTGTCTCATCTACAGTTTTGCAGGACAGTTCTGCAGTACACCTACATTCCCATTCAGGACTGAGTCTTGGGTACATTGTTATCTAGTATTAGCCCCATTTTCTTCCAACTATATTGTGTCTTTATAGGTCTCGTAGCAATTTTGTTTGTTATCTTTCTGAGGCCGTTTCCATGAAGGAATCAGTTTTGGCTTTCCTTTCATTGCAATAACTTCAAAACATAACTTATCTTTCTCTTAATATGTATCCACAGTTTTTCTAATTCACACTGTCTGAGGTGGATTGCAGCCTTTGTGGTCTATGAGATAAAAAAAAAATGAAGACATGTAAACACAGCCATATGTGCAGGAAGTAAGATTCTGCTGGGCAGCATAGGAAAGTTGGACCCTGTGGGTCTAAAAGCACCATGGCTAACCAGAATTTTCAGCATGGCCAAGATTGTCAGCCTGGCTGCCTGCCTGGTTTCCTAGTGTTTTCAATGAAATTGCTGCATTCACTCAAAACATTTGATTCTCAGCATTGGCACTGCAGAAGGGAAAACCTTGTTTTAAATGACATCAACTTTAAGCAGCAGCATGTGGTTAATAGGTCTTATGTGACACATTTGTATCTAAATCTATTTTATTCATGAATAATTTTATTTTCAAGATGAAGTTAAGCAGAAATTAGATCATGGAAAATTTAAATGAAAAGTAAAAAGCTAGCATGACATTGCCTGAATCTAAGCATTAGTTAAAATATTAGTAAAGTAGGACAATTTTATTAATTTCGTATAAAAGCTGATCACCGAGTGCATCACAAATATTTCATTTTCTACTGCTACTCATAACTGGAATTTCCTTGCTATATGTCCTGTGTTGTTTGAATGAAAAAATTCTAGTTTTGTCTTTGACTGCTAGTTTCTGAGTTAGTTTCTTTCACTCCCTGTTTTCTCTCATTATTTTGCATGGTCTTTAATTCATTTGTACATTTGAGATTGTACAGCTGCAGGGTACTCCTCTTTTCCATGCCTTTGGTTGCATTTAATGCAACGTTCATCTGCACTGCCATATATTACTCTATCTTCATTGCTTGGTAGCCTGTTTACCCCTGAGAATATATTAACTAATCTGACAACTATTTCCTTCTGAAATTAAGCATCCTGATGTTTTTTTCCCTTTTCAATCTCAATTTATTTCTAATTATAAACTTTAATTAGATCATGGTTCCTACTGCTTAGGTACTTTTTAATTTGCCACATCTTTAATTGCTTTCTGTTGTACTTAAAGGGAGTTAATTTTTTTCTTTCAGCTTCTCTAGAAAATAAAACCTCACATAGCTCAGAATACTATCAAAAGAGAGGCTAATAAATCATGGGTTTTCAGGTTAGGTATTTGAGCTTAGCCTCAAAATCTGTGATATTAAAAATCGTGTATCTCAGGAATAACTCCATCACAGCTCTTTATACAAATGGTTGGCTAGTTCCAAGGAGGAATAGGACATTTGGAGATTGTTCCTGCCAGGAGAAATCAGGATTGAGGGTGTGTATTTGAGTCTGGGAAAAAGGGATGGGAGGAGGAGGGAAAGGTGTTTCAGGTTTTGTCTTTGCTTCCCCCAGTCCAAATCTATTTCAACTGGCAATAAATTAAATTCACTTTCACCAAGTCTTTTTTGCCTATGATGGTAACTGGCAAATGACCTCCCTGTCTTTATCCTGACCCATGAGCTTTTCCATTTTATGTTCTCCCTCTGTCCTGTTCAGGAGCGGGGCTGAGAAGGCAGCTAGGTGAGTGTCTGGCAGCCAACCGACATTAACCCATCACAGGGTGTCAGTTCTTATGTAAGGACTGAAGAGCGGTGTATTTATGTTAAAATATATACTGAAATATAGTAACCAAATAAATAACGTAACAGATTTCTCTTCCATCTTTGTCATTACTCTTATTTTAATCCTTTGAATATCTAGTGACAGGAGCAACCTTTGGATAATACTCATTGTTAGTAAAAATCATAACTCTACTGGGCTGTTTTACTTAAAACTGTTTTGCACAGCAACACTTACACAAACAAATACTAAAATGAATACAGCACCATGACATTCGGGAAAGAGTTTTGTTACAGAGTTTACATCCAGGAAAATTGAGACAGAATTTATAGATTATCACAGTATCACAATATCACAGTATGCTAGAGATTGGAAGGGACCTCAAAAGATCATCTAGTCCAATCCCCCTGCCGGAGCAGGAACACCTAGATAATGTTACACAGGAATGTGTCCAGGCGAGTTTTGAATGTCTCCAGGGAAGGAGACTCCACAACCTCCCTGGGCAGCCTGTTCCAGTGTTCTGTCACCCTCACTGAGAAGAAGTTTCTGCTCAAGTTTAAGTGGAACTTCTTGTGTTCCAGTTTGTACCCCTTGTCCTATCATTGTTTGCCACTGAGTAGAGCCTGGCTCCATCCTCGTGACACTCCCCCTTTATATATTTATATACACTAATAAGGTCACCCCTCAGTCTCCTCTTCTCTAAACTATAGAGACCCAGCTCCCTCAGCCTTTCCTCATAAGGGAGATGCTCCACTCCCTTAATCATCTTAGTTGCCCTGAGCTGAACTCTCTCCAGCAGGTCCCTGTCCTTCTTGATCTGAGGGGCCCAGAACTGGACACAATATTCCAGATTCATTATATTGAAAAACGAGTTTCTGCAAATACAAATATAAGACTATGGGCTAGAGAATATGAGCTTTTTGTGAAGAAATTAATAATTTTACAATATGGGTAAGCAACACAGCCCAGCGTTTTCATGTGGCAAGATCTAAATGCTTAGCACTGTCTTCTAGTTTAACATACATTTTCATTTGGGATGCAGGGGCAGAAAGGAATGAATATGCTGTTTAGCTAGTCTTGTAGGATATTTTAAAGATGTTCTGAATTTCAAGTGTTATTCATACAGAATCTTTTGCTACATCTTTGTTTGCTTCAGTTCTTCATTGAAAACTGTACTCCTTAGTATAAATACTGGAAGGCATTACATGGTCTTCTTCACCTAAATATGGCCATCTTCTTTCTCTTTTTTATTATCTTGAAAGAGCCTTTGGTTATTTTCTAATTAGGTAGATCCAGGTTCACAGAGAATGAGTCACATTAAATGTTTGATGCTAAAACCATAAAGTTTACTTTTCATTAAAAAACCAACAAAAAAAAAAACAAAAAAAAAATCACACCCCAAAACAAATTAAGATTACACTTTAGGATGTCTCATCTGGTTAACCACCTTTCATAACCTTAGGCTATAACACCACATTACACTAACTTGACAAAACCTGCCTACAGCTTTACTCCTCTGAGGCATAACTTTTAGTTTTATTGTTCTGATATCAATACCAGATTGCTATAAATGATAGAGTTGTCCTGCAGAACAGCCTGATGACTGCTGGCATTTATTTTGCTTCTTTTTCCCCTACCCACCTCCACCTTTTTTTTTCTTCTTCTGAATTGCAAGTTTCCACCAGTCAGCAATGGGGAAAATTTCCAGTGTTAACATGTATCAGAAAAAAAAAGGAAGAAAACCATAGTGCCTGTTGAGGAAAACAATAGGCCTTGTGAACGATCGTGGTTAATTAGAAGAATTTCATATTGCAATAGAACCATTAGTAGTGTCTCATTTCAATGTGTGTTAGCATTTGATGATTGTAAGGTGTGTATTTATAGGCACAGACAGCATTCTTTTCTGCTGCTATTCTGTTTATGAATATTCTACATCTGTGGCATTCCCAACAGATTAAATTAAGTAATATTTAAAATTTTGCTCCTTAGGGTAGCAGTTAAAAATGTGCTATAAATTCTGAAGTCTTAAAGGACTTATAGCCAGTTTGTGGAAATAAACTAGAACGATATTTCAAATGGTTAAAAGGACGTCATTTAAATTTAAGTAATTATTTTGTGTCATGTGGTTTTCAAGTAAAACATACCTAAAGTATACTTACTAAAGTTGCAGAAAAGCTGACTTCAAAATGCAATTATCTATATGGAAAAGACACCATTTTAACAGTAAGAAAACATTAAGAAAATGCATGCAAGAGTCAGTTCTCTGCCAATATAAATTGGTTTCACACTGTGGGAGTCAACATAATGTTTCATTTAAGGCAATGGTCCAAACCAAGAAGTTTTCATAGTCCCAATACAAGAACTTTATTCAAAACTGAAATGTTTGGCTTCACATGAACCATAGCATCACAAACCTTGGTGTCTTCCATCCACTTATGAATTCCCATTTTTAATTCTAGAAATGGTGGCTCAGTAACATGCCCTGAAAACCACCCACTGTGATCTGTCTCTACAGATTTCTTCTGGGCTGACAAAGCTGTGATCAGACCCTGCTGTCTTTGTCTGCCACTGCTGAGGTGTCTGCTATATGGGGCTGTGGTGTGCTCAGATTGTCTTTCCTAAGTAAAACCTGAATGTCTATCCAAAGAAGAACTTGGTGGTCTTTTTGTTGTCCAGAACCATGAAAGAAAAATTAAGAGTTAATTGGGAACATCAGCCTTTTCAAGAGGCTGTTTCCTGGTTCTTCCAAAGACTGTTGGATTTGAGAACTGAATCCATGTGCACATTACTCACATAGTGAAGTCCTGTTCATGACAAAATGTCTTGAGGAAAGATTGCTCCTAAGGAAGTTTGGTCAATTGCTGAGGTGAGTAGCTCGAGAGAGGTCGCCTTCAACACCGGAGCGGGGGGGACATCAGCGTCCAGGAGCCTCAACTCAGAGCGGCGAGAGCCACCCAGAGAGCCTCCAGTCCTCGACAGGGCCTGCCCAGGAGCCGGCAGCTCAGCTGACGAGAGCGAGCAGCTGACTCACAGGGGGCGGAGCCAGGAGCAGCGGCACCAGCGCTGATTGGTTAAAAACCTGCCCCAGGGAGCGCGGCGAGCAGAGCGGGTCGAGGCAGTTCGCGCGGCAGTTGGAGGGGGATGGTGAGCACTGGTCGTATGAGCAGGGCCCGGTCCGGGAGCTCTGCTCTGGCTGCCCCGGCGGTGGCCGCGTAGGCACCGAGACAGAGCCGATGAGAGGGGAGGCTGCAGTGCAGAGCTCGGGGTGTAGAGAGTGCCTGCCCTGGTCTGGTGAGGGGAGGGTGCACAATGGGCAGGGCTGCACTCGGTGCTCCCTGGTGGAGGTCCTCCTGCAGCAGGGGCTGAGCTGCGGGATGCTGTCAATAGACTGTGAGATGTCAGGGAAGCTGAGAGGAAGCAGGAATGATTGCTCCAGGCCCAAACTGTGCAGGGGCCTCGAGCTTCACCTCTACCTCATGAAGGAAAGAAGGACGCCGTTAACCTGGGAAACTGGGAATTAGTGACAAAAACAACAAAAAAGGAGGAAAAGGACAACCAAAAGTGAGGGGCTTCCCCCTAAATCCCCTGTCCCCACGCAGAACCACTTTGCTGTCCTGCAGGGGGCTAATAAGGAAATGCACTCGAACCAGAAACAGCTGGCTGATGCCCTGGTAAAGATCTCTACTGGTGCTGGTAGGAAAAAGTGGCGGTCATAGTAGTAGGGGACTCTGCACTGAAAGGGACAGAAGCACTCATCTGTCGGCCTGACCTGGTCTCAAGCGAGGTGTGTTGCCTACCAGGGGCACAGATAGGGATGTGTCGGAGAGGCTGCCTGCTCTAGTAAGTCCCACAGACTATTACCAACTCCTGGTGATACATGTGGGTGCTAGGGATATAGATAGTAGTAGCCTGGGGAACATAAAGAAGGACTACAGAGCCCTGGGGGAGGTGGTTAGGGGCTCTGGAGCTCAGGTGGTCTTTTTGTCAATTCTCCAGGATACAGGGGAGGACCTAAAAAAAGCTAAGAGGATTAGCCAGGTTAATAAATAGTTAAAAGAGTGGTGTCATAGTCAGGGGTTTGGGTGTCTTGAACATGGGACCCAAGCTTGTAGGCCAGGTCTAGTGGGAGCTGGTAGAGATGGTCTGATAAGGAAGGGAAAGAGCAGTTTTGGTAGGAGGCTTGCCAGACTGGTCAAGGAGGCTTTAAACTAGATGTGTTGGGGGAGGGGGGCATCATTCCATCCCAACACACCCAGTCAGTTGCCAGAACCTATAATAAATGCTCGGAGCAATGTAGAGATATCCCAGCCGCTCCAGCCAATGAGCCGGCTTCAGTTGGAGCTCAGCTCAGATGCCTCTATACAAATGCCCGTAGCATGGGGAACAAACAAGAGGAATTAGAGATGTGTGCACGTCCATGGGGGTATGATATAATAGGCATCCCAGAAACATGGTGGGATGGTTCCTATGACTGGAGTGTTGGAATGGAAGGTTACAGGCTTTTTAGAAAAGACAGGCCTGGCAGGCGGGGAGGAGGAGTTGCCCTTTGTGTTAGGGATAGGCTGGAGATTATGGAACTCTGTCTGAGGACAGGTGAGCAGTCAACAGAGAGTTTGTGGTTCAGGGTTAAAGGGAATATAGCTATGGGAGACATTACTGTGGGGATCTGTTACAGACCGCCTGATCAAGGAGAACCTGCGGATGAAGCACGCCATAGACAGATAGGAAAAGCCTCATGCTCACAGGCCCTTGTTCTCATGGGGGGCTTCAACCACCCTGACATCTGTGGGAAGGACGGTACAGCCCGGCACAAGCAATCCAGGAGGTTCCTCGATTGTGTGGAAGACAACTTCCTTCTGCAAGGAATAGAGGAGCCGACAAGGAGAGGTGCCATGCTTGACCTCGTGCTCACCAACAGGGAAGGGCTCGTTGGAAATGTGACTCTCCAGGGCAGCCTTGGATGCAGCGATCACGAAATGGTCGAATTTGAGATCCTCAGGAACATGAGAAGAGCATGCAGCAAGATCACTGCCCTGGACTTCAAAAGAGCAGGCTTTGGCCTCTTCAGGAGCCTGCTTAGGAAGGTTCCATGGGATATAGCCCTAGAGGGCAGAGGGGCCCAAGACTGTTGGTTGATATTCAAGGATCACCTGCTACAAGCTCAGGAGTGTTGCATCCCAACCAGAAGGAAGTGGAGCAGGAGGGCCAGGAGACCTCCTTCGATGGCTAAGGAGCTCCTGAGGAAAATTCAAATGAAAAAAAGAGGCTTCTAAAAAGTGGAAGCAAGGACAGGTGGCATGGGAAGGGTACAGGGATGTTTTCAGGGAAACTAGGGACCAAGTTAGGAAAGCTAAGGCCCAGTTAGAATTAAACTTAGCTAGAGGTATTAAAGATAACAGGAAGGGACTCCACAAGTACATAGCAAATAAAAAACAGACTAGGGAGACTGTAGAAACAAGAAAAGGAGATTACTTCTTTGAGCAACTGCATCAGAATTTTTTTAAAAGCCTTAGTATACTACCCAGCTAAAACCCATCTTAGTACTACGTTTCCCCCTTTCTTGGTTTTACTTCAGGCTACTCAATAGTTAAAATCTTGTTAGGGCATTGATGTGCTTATTAAAAAGCTATGCAGTGCTGAATTGTCTATTATAAAGCCTATTTGACAGGCTGAAACGTTATTATGAAAAAATAATAGGAGGAAACAAGACCTAATATTATATTACTGAAATAAAATTGGGTAGAATTATTCAAAGAATTAACACAGTGCTGCATGAATTACTTCTATAAAGCAGATCAGAAGACTGGATTTTTGATGCCTTCTAATTAGTAGTTTCTTATTGCAAGATATAGAGGCTGTTGTTACAGTGGGTTTCAACTCATATTTCACTCTTTGCTCTTGTAGATTTGGTTAGAAAAATGCTATATAATAGAGAGCTTGGATTCCTGCATTGTTCAGAAGCTTAAGATAAGTTTGCCTAAGAAAAAGGGACCTTCTATAATGAGTATGAAATCTGCCCACACCAGGCTATTTTAAAGGTACAGGAAATCCTGAATGGCTCCCCATGACAGGCTTGGAGGGATGGGTACTGTCCATGAAATATATGTTCAGAGCTTGAACATCTGGGAGGACTGTTGTTGGATTAAACACTTGCTTTAGGGAAAGGAACTAATGGTCAATTACAAGAATACACATTAAGATAAAACCATCCATAGAAACTGATGTCACTAAAATAATTGGCTTGCTTTGCAAACCACTTTTTACTGGATTAGAGTTATGAACTCATATTTTCCTTGTAGCTGAGTTGAGATCAGTAGAGCCAAGACTGGTCACAGCTAGTCTAAGGGGAAAGAAGGAGGCTGTGGTAATCCCCTGGGTCCTATGTTAGAGTCCAGCCTGTGCGTGATTGCAGTGGAGGAACATTTTAAGGTCTTTACAGAGTCCATGGTCTTACCTTTTAAACATAATACTGTTACTCTGCAAAGCACATTTTAGCTGAGAATGCAAAAAATGTAGGTAGAATTTTTATTGGTCTGAAGCACCAGTGCTACAAAGCTTACAAACAATATTCATTCAGATCACTTCAGTAGTTGTACCAAGTCAGTTGGACTGGCCCGGCACAAGTCTAAGACTACACATCAATACAATGACAAAAGTTAAAATTACAGCCTATTTTCTAGGTTCTAGCATCTTGTTCTTTCCTCCAGTTATGCCGCCTCATCCTTTTCCAGATATATGCTTATCAAACAAAACCGTCTGCTCTATGTCAGGGAACTTCCCTTTTAGTATATTCTGACATAGGAAATGCACCAACAAAGTTGTTAAGAAAAAGCAGTCTGTTCTAATGGAAGTCTTATGTCAGGATGAAGCATCGCTGAATAATGGCACTCCTGTATTCTTAAGGAGCAAAAAGAATATTTTCTAAAACCTGCAGCTGTTTTAAATCTGCCTTTAAAATTCTCTCCTTTGAGTGTGTCTGTGTTTGAAAGCTGACTGCTGTGCATAGGAATTATCTCAATGTCTTTATGTCTCAATATTTTAGTGATTTAACACTATCAATTGAAAAGATATGATAGATCATTAGATTCTACTAAGTACTTAATATATACTTCCAGATTGCTTCAGTACTGCTGTAATGACTCCTCCCACCTGAAAACCTCAAAGGGAATTAAATGACTAATGATATATGAAATAATAGTGAGGATATGAGTTACTGGGGGGGGGGGGGGGGGGGGGGGTGGGGAGGAGGATGGAAAGAGAAAGGAAAAAAAAATACCCCAGGGTTTTGGAAGTAAAATTGAAGTGCTGTAGCATTTGTTATAGGTGGTAGGTGGACTACTTTTTTTGGCTACTGTGTGAAAATGTAGAATTGAGAATGGATAAGTAGCAAATGTTAATCCTTCAGTTGTCATAGCCTTGGTTTTGTAGTCAAGTGGATTTATGTATGTATGCATTTATTTAAAATTTGTTCTCTATTTTTGCAGGGGAAGATGCCTTTTATAACCAAACATAACTTCGAGTACACTTCGTATCCTAGTAATGTTTAAGTAAACCCCCAGTGGTGGCATGCTTTGACAATGGTCTTAGTCATGTGGTTTAGTTTCAGATAGTTTTAAGAGGAACACAGAGTTTGACTTGATGATACTTAAAGTTCCCTTCCAATTTGGGATATTCTGTGATTCTATGATTGTACATGATAAGCACTTAAAAAAAACCCTGAAACTCCCTTCTCTGTTCCCCTCTGTGTAAGATGCTGCTGTGTTGGATATCTCTGACACTATTGAACTCCCACATAAATTAATTATGTGTGTGCTAGAAGGACATGATAGTTACACATATTATGACCCTCTATAAAATTGGAATTTAAGGCAGCAGTTGTTTTGTGCCTCTAGGCTAACTAACTCAGTCATCATGAGTTTAAAAGGGAATTCATGAAGTCTGAAGGACTGGACAGCATTTTAAAAAATAAATGAGTTTAAGTGAGTTTTTAGTCTTTTACAAGTTAAATCATATTCCTTAAGAGAAATATTTGTGGAGTGGTCTTATTTGAGCTGTTGGGAAATTTCATAACCACTGAACTTGTGTAGTTTTATCTTTAAAAGAAAATACATATATGATTTAGGTGGATGTATTTTGGTCATGTTGGTAAAATCTTTAATTCTGTGGAAATGTGCTATTCTAAAAAAAGAAATAAATGTCATACTAGGAAGTAGCAAAAGTCCCTGGATTTTCTTTATTCTTTGTGTTTTGTTGTCTTCTGCTTACAACAATACTGAAAGCAAAGGTTTGCGTTGTCATTGCCATCAGCTGAATTGCAACATCCTTTTGTTCAAATAGGTAAAACTGTTTCTTCTCTTGAAAATTAGGGTCAAAGTATGACAAAAAAAAATACTTCTTTGAACCCCTTAGATTGTATACAGACAAGAAAATGAGACTCTGATTCTTTGCTCCCTTATACCAGTATTATACCTCTGCACATCCACTGACTAGTTACAAAGTCCACAGAGAGTAAGAGACTTAATTTGCCACATTGTAAGAAAAGAATCAGCTAGCTTCATGACCATATTAGAATTTTGCTCATATAAGTCACAGCCTTTTCATAACCTTCTTTCTAATGGATAATTTGTCATGTTTTTCTGTCTTTGTATCTTTGCCACTTCTTCAAAATCCGTTACTTATACAATAGCTTTCTCTATAGCCCTCTGCCATAAATAACTAAATCCAGGCACTGACAGTACCTTTAAAAAGCATGCCTGAATGAGAACAAAGCACCTTTCCTTTAGTTGAATCATTATTTCTAATTTCTGTGGTGGTCTCATTCAGGAGTATCCAGCAAGGAACAGGAAACTGTACGAACAAATAACACAATAATAGCCCCTTTACTAAAAGCTCAAATCTGAATTGAATATTGTTACCATCATGCAGATAAAATGCTGAATGTCTTTTATATCCATTGTGCTGCAATTGCTAGTCAGTATGGTTCTTGCATCTTCAGAAACACATGGATGTGTCAGTCACTGACTGAGTTGACAGCTCTGTAGACAGATAGGGAAGGAACTGTTCAAGACTTTTTGTTTCTTTCACTGAGGAGTAAAAGACCATGAGTAAACTCAAGCTCAATAGGAGCACTGCACAGAGGAAGATGTATTAGATTTGGTCAATAGTTGTTCTATCGGAAAATGTCAAAGCAAAAAAAAGAAAAATCCTCCTTTTATAATTCCTTGTGAAAACTTCTAAGCTGGGTAACAGATGCAGGAGATTTTCTAGTTCCTGCAAAACCAGGATGTTTCCTATGGAAGGCCCCAACAATGAGCCAGATTTATTTTTTTTCCCCATTAATTCATATCATGTATAAATAATACTTCACTCAGCAGATTAATTAGAAGAAATTGGCAGCTGAGACAGAACAGAAATAGAGAAATGTGATTACTTTCTAATTCAGATTATTGTTTTATCTTTCTTCCTGTCTAATTTCACTTATGGCCATAGTGACTTTCCTGTTTCATTTTGTAACAGGATCTCAAATGACACGTCCATGTTAGATGGCGTAGAGTTATTGAATTCCATGAGTACAGTAAGCTTAACAAGGAAGAAATAGTACTTGTATTCCACTTTTCATCTTCCTATCTGAAACTCAGCATTTTGTTTTCATGACTCTTACAAAAGTCACTAATTTATTAAAAAAAATCCCTGGGTTTGCAGCTTTCATCAAATTAAAGAGCATTGTTTCAGTTTTCAGAGGTTTGTAAGAACCTGCTCCTGCTGATAGGACTACAGTTACTATTTTCTACTACAGAAGACCTTGATCTATTCTTTTCAGTCTGATAAGCTTATTTCATAGACTGAAACTTAATTGTATTCTTTCCATGTGAATACATCTACTGGCCAAATGACCTTCATATCCTCAAACTCAACTAGGCAATATGATTTCTTTCTACTTTTCTCCTTGTAAACAGGAGCACGGACATAAAATGTGAGCAATATTTCTGTATTACTGATTTCATCTGTGCTTTGGCTCTCAAATCCAATCAGCATGACAGTTAAAATTAGCAGGACAAGGTCAAACTGTCAAGGATGAGGCTGTCTGTAAGTAGAAGGGTTTCAGTGGTTTTATTTGCTTGTCATTTCAGCTGCTCTGTCAGCTTAAATACCATCAGTAAAAAAACACAGAGCATAGCTTAAGGAGTAGTGGGGTGGGGGGCACATCTGAGCAATGATCAAAAAAGAATAAAATCCAGAGAGGCCACACTCTCAGGACACTATGGCATGAGTATCTTTCACAAAATGTCAGTGCAGGCAGATTAAACAAATGCTGCTGCCAAGACAAAGCTGATGAACCTGCAGTTTACAGGAAAAGCTCACAAGCACTTCACTATCATTCTGAAATACTATGGGTAAGTCACAGTGTTGTGATAAAATGGAAAGTTGCACAAAGCTTGAGCATTTGTTGTACCTAGTATACCATTGTCTCACATTTTAGCTTGATTTGCATTCTGTTGACATGATTTAAAAGCCTTTCAAAATGGCTCTTTGCCCAGACACAGCTAGAAGGTCCAAGCTCTCTTACAAAAGCAAGTGAAATTAGTTTTACTACACATACAGTTACATTCATAAATCTTTGCTCAATGCAGTTCAGTCAATTTTTCCATCGATATTTGCCTTTACCTAAAAGTTAGATGATACTTATCTACTAAAGGTTGGGTTTTTTTTTAATTCTGTCTTTCCTTTCTTATCTCTGTTCATATACATACATTCATCAAAATAATCTTTTCCCAAAGATGAATTATTCTGTTCCTGTAAAGAGAGGAAATACAGTGCAATACGAAACCATTGTAAAGGGAACTGAAGAGAGCTACATGCCTATTTTTTAAAGTATTAAACTATTTTTAAAAAATATATAGCTATTCTCTGATATTATGTTTTAAAATCATCAGGATGTGGGAAAGGGTAGGAAAAGATGCAGAGTTAAATACATGTAATTTAAAATCAGAAAATAGTCACACAGCTAGAAGAACAGTGTAACTTTTCTGGACACAGGAAAGCTTTATGTGTACTGTCAGACACTATAGATCCAAAGTTCACACTCCTTAATCAAGTGACTGTCCTGTAAACCTTTGATTAAGGACTGCAGAAATTGGCTCAAGTCCCTTGATCTCAACTATGACAAGACAACAAAGGCTTATGTCTGAGGGAAAAAGAGAGACAGGGAGTTTAACCAAGACAAAGGAGGAAGGGAATAGCTGCTCAAATATGTGCAGCAGAGAAGACAGAAGTAAAGCTACATGCCAGGGAGAGGAGAGAAGGGTTAATGATTAAGGGGTTAAGTCAGATAAAAGACCAAATTGAAACTGCTGGGTATATATTTTATTGCTAATTAGTTATGCATCAGCACAGCTACATATGGTGAAGACATAGGAGAACATAGGCTATAAGCTATAAGTAAGAAAAGCAGAATATCCGACTAAAAATAGCCACAGACAAAGGTGAAAAAGAGAATCATGGTAAAATACAGGAAAAAAATCACTTAAAGCTGTCTCCCTCTTCTGAGCAAATGACGGTGTTAGTGCTAGGGATTCATCTTCCCTTTCTGGGCCAAAGAATCCTAGCAGAGCCTCAATAGGATATGTAAAGACACAGCCTTTCTTTCTGGGAGTGTTTGACTTCCTCATACAAAGGAAGAATCATAGAATCTCAGAAAGGTTTAGGTTGGAAAGGACCTTAAAGACCATCTAGTTCCAATACTCTGCAGTGGGCAGGGACACCTTAGAAGCATAGAATAGTTAGGATTGGAAAGGACCTTAAAATCATCTAGTTTCAACCACCCTGCCATGGGCAGGGACACCTCACACTAAACCACGTTACCCAAGGCTCTGTCCAGCTTGGCCTTGAACACTGCCACAGATGGAGCATTCACAGCTTCCCTGGGCAACCCATTCCAGTGCCTCACCACCCTGACAGGAAAGAATTTCTTCCTTATATCCAATCTAAACTTCCCCTGTTTAAGTTTGAACCCTTTACCCCTTGTCCTATCACTGCAGTCCCTAATGAAGAGTCTATCCCCAGCATCCCTATAGGCCCCCTTCAGATACTGGAAGGCTGCTATGAGGTCTCCATGCAGCCTTCTCTTCTCCAGGCTGAATAGCCCCAACTTTCTCAGCCTGTCTTCACATGGGAGGTGCTCCAGTCCCCTGATCATCCTCATGGCACTCCTCTGGGCTTGTTCCAACAGTTCCATGTCCTTTATGTTGAGGACACCAGAACTGCACACAATACTCCAAGTGAGGTCTCACAAGAGCAGAGTAGAGGGGCAGGATCACCTCCTTCGACCTGCTGGTCATGCTGCTTTTGATGCAGCCCAGGATACAGTTGGCTTTCTGAGCTGCAAGCGCACACTGCCGGCTCATGTTCATTTTCTCATCAACCAACACCCCTAAGTCCTTCTCCGCAGGGCTGCTCTGAATCTCTTCTCTGCCCAGCCTGTAGCTGTGCCTGGGATTGCTCCAACACAGGTGCAGGCCCTTGCATTTTTCATGGTTAAACTTCATGAGGTTGGCATCAGCCCACCTCACAAGCGTGTCAAGGTCCCTCTGGATGGCATTCCTTCCCTCCAGCGTATCAACCAAACCACACAGCTTGGTGTCATTGGCAAACTTGCTGAGGGCGCACTCAATCCCACTGTCCATGTCACCGACAAAGATCTTGAACAAGACCGGTCCAACACCGATCCCTGAGGCACACCACTCGTCACTTTTCTCCAGCTGGACATTGAGCCATTAACCACAATATTTTGCGTGCAGGCATCCAGCCAGTTCTTTATGCACTGAGTGGTCCATACATCAAATTGATGTCTCTCCAATTTAGAGACAAGGATGTCGTGTGGGACAGTGTCGAAGGCTTTGCACAAGTCCAGGTAGATGACATCAACTGCTCTACCTCCTCCATCAGCTCTGTAGCCCGATCATAGAAGGCCACCAAATTGGTCAGGCAGGATTTCCCCTTAGTGAAGTCATGCTGGCTGTCACCAAGCACCTTGTTGTTTTTTGTTTGTTTTAGCATGCTTTCCAGGAGTATCTGCTCCAAGATTTTGCCAGGCACAGAGGTTAGACTGACTGTTCTGTAATTCCCTGGGTCATTCCATTTTCCTCTTCTTGCAAATGGGGGTTATATTTCCCTTTTTCCACTAGACCAGGTTGCTCAAAGCCCGTCTAACCTGGCCTTGAACACTTCTAGGAATGGGACATCCACAGCTTTCCTGGGCAACCTGTTCCAGTGTATCATCACCCTCAGAATAAATAATTTCTTCCTAATATCTAATCTAAATCTACTCTCTTTTAGTTTAAAGCCATTATTGCTTGTCCTGTAACTACCTGTCCTTGTAAAAGGTCCCTCTGCAGCTTTCTTGTAGGCCTCTAGGTACTGGCAGGCTGCTCTGTCTCCCTGGAGCTGTCTCTCTTCTGCAGATTAACAAGCCCAACTATCTTAGCCTGTCTTCATAGCAGTAGTGCTCCAGCCCTCTGATCATCTTTGTGGCCCTCCTCTGGACTTATTCCAGCAGTTCCATGTCCCTTTTGTGTTGGGTGTCCCAGAGTTGAACGGCCAGGTGAGGTCTCACGAGAGCAGAGTAAAGGGGGAGAATCAGGTCTCTCAACCTGCTGGACATGCTGCTTTCGATGCTGCCTAGCATATGGTTGGCTTTCTGGGTGGCAAATGTACCCTACTGGGTCATGTTGAGCTTCTTACCAGCCACCACCCCAAGTCCTTCTACTCAGGCCTGCTTTCAATCCATTTTCTGCCCAGCCTGTGTTTGTACTTGAGGTTGCCCTGACCCAGGTGCAGGACCTTGCACTTGACTTTGCTGAACTTTGTAAATTTGCACTATCCCTCCTCCCAAGCCTGTCCAGGTCTCCTTGGATGGCATACTTTCCCTCCGGCTTGTCAACTGCACCACACAGCTTGGTGTCATCAGCAAACAATTTACTGAAGGTTCACTCAATCCTACTGCCCATGTTGCCAACAAAGATGATAAAAAACCCCAGTCCCAATGGAGGAACTCCACTTGTCACTAGTCTCCATTTGAACATTGAGCTGTTGACTCTTGAGTGAGACCATCTAGCCAATTTCTTATTCACAAAGTGGTCCATCCACCAAGTGGTCCATCCACCAAATCCATGCCTCTCCAGTTTAGAGACAAGGATATCATGTGGGATAGTGTCAAATGCTTCGCACAAGTTCAGGTAGATGACCAGATCAGTTGCTCTTCCCTTATCTAAGAAGGCTGTAACCTTGTCATAGAAGGCCACCAAATTTTTCAGGCATGATTTCCCGTTAGTGAAGTCATGTTGTCTGTCAGCAATCACTTCCTTATTTTCCATGTGCCTCAGAAGATTTTTAAGGAGGATCTGCTCCATGATCTTGTCAGACACCGAGGTGAAACTGACTGGATTATAGTTCCCTGGGTCTTCTTTTTTTCCCTTTTTGAAAATGAGGGTGATGCTTCCCCTTTTCCAGTCATGGGAACTTTACCAGACTGCCATAGCTTCTCAAATATGATGGATTGTGGCTTCATCTGCCAGCTCTCTCAGAACATCTCATACTTACTTAGGGTAAGCACTACTTAACAACTAAAATATCAGTGTGTCATCAACACTGTTCTCAGCCTAAAGCCAAAACACAGCACTGTACAAGCTAGTAGGAATAAAATTATCTCAGCCAAGCCCAGAACACCAGTGCAGTCCATCCTTGCCATAAGATCTTGTCTGGGGATGGTGTCCTCTGCTGTCCAGTACCACTTCGCAGGATGTCCTACATACCTCCTACATCCCTAGTTCTGAGTTACTTGCTGCATCTGTTCTGTGGGTCTTGGACTAGGTAGTTCAGACTTACAGCTCCTGGGATTCTGGTTCCTGGAATTTTTGCTGTAAACCCTACGAGGTTGAATATGTTTCACTACTAATTTCTGCATTCAAGGGGAATACATTAGCCACAGAATGTTTATATGAAACAAAATAACAACAATACCACAGCTGTGGTTTTGAACCAAAGCTCAAGTAATTGGGTCTGTTTTATCTGGAAGGTAATTAAATTAGCAGGTTTTAGGTGTACTGCTTGTGTGTCTAGGCTCAAAAGCATTATATTTGTTTTTTAAAGCAAGAGAAAGGAAAACAGACATATCTGTTTTCAGATCCTCAACAATGTACTAGTGAAATCAGTGTCTTTAGGAGACATTCTCAGCTGTTTGGTCTTCTAGGGAGTATTCTAACTTTCTTAAGATAAATGAAAATTAGAGGGGAGAAAAGCTTGCTTCACGTATGCACAATGATGAACATTGCTGGAGTACAAAAATCAATAAATAAATTGATGTTCATTTATTAGAGAGAATGTTAATGACTTTACCTCATTCTCTTATTTCAATAGAAGGAAAAAAACCCAAGCGCAACAACAAAACTGTCTAGTGTACCTTCTGGATTTGTAGCTACAGCATCCATTTCCCATGTAGTAGGTCAACAGGACCCCATTGCCTTGTTTCGCATGTCAGGGTCCCATTAACCTAATGTAATAGTTGGCACAGATTTCTGAGCAAGTTTTGTCTATGAAGTCAGGAGAAGAATCTGAGTAGAATGTAATACTCTGCTAAAACAATAATACTCTCATAATCTAACCCTCATTAACTTGTCAAGCTTAGTGACAGTCTTTAATAGCATTCATTCTTTTTCTGTTTTAAGTGAGGTTTTTTTTTTTGGTAATAAGATTGTTACTGTATCTGCTTTTAGTGGGAAGACATTCACCTTTTTGTTTTTTTAACTGGGATGCACTTATGTTTATTTTCTGGGCAACTTGCCATAGACCTCTTTAAAAAATGAGTGGAAGTAAGTATATTGAATTTATTTTTATTTTCTGTCTTTAACAAATGCTAAAAAGCTGCAAATGCAGTTACATGTATACTGTTAGAAATTTATGGCCATTGGCTCATGTTTTTGTCACCAAAAGAGAGATTGGGGATTCAGGAAAATGGCAGGATGTCCAAGACGTGACTTGTTTCATTTGATATTGTCAGTACCAAAACACGTTAGAGAGGAGACATGGATTTGTTTCTGGTGGTGTTGTGCAGAGTGGCTTTGTTTTCTTCTTGTCCCCAGCCATTAGCAGTGATGCGCACCCTGTGCTTTCTGTCCTGTTGTGGTTCGTGCTTAGGCAGTCCTCGCTTCTCAGCCCAGGACTGGATTATTAGACTGGCAGATACTAAAATATAAGATGTTCCTTAGTGCAGTGGGTACTTGTAGCTCACCTGACTTGAGTGCAGGTTGGGGAGATCAGCATCTAACAACAGTCAGCTTTGAATCTCTTCCCTCTCTGAATTTTAGCACCACGGGAGTTTAATTCATTCACTGACAGAAGCACGACACATTAGGCCATTACGTTTCTCTATCTCTATACCTTTAAAATCTGGAATGAAAGAAAGACCTTTGCCACTGTTTCAAAAAAAAAAAAAAAAAAGGGTAGAAAAAGGTTGCAACTTCACTCTGAAAGAAATTAGAAACATCAAGCATTCTGTCTCCAGCTTAGTTGCTATTTCAATTCAGAAGACATTGTAAAAATATGGTGCTTGCTTTCCTTATGCTTCATTCTTTTGTATATTTAGTTACATACCTTGAAAATAAATACGTCTTCAAGCTGATATTGCGTCGTTTCTTATTCATTAGGTCTCAGTAACCACTTTCTGCCCATTTGTTTTCCCCACAACATAGCGATGAAAAAGTAATAAGGAATTCCTAATGATTTTCTGAAATACTGCAGAAGTGCAGGCTGCAGCTGTTGTGGGTAAACTACATTTTGCTAAACTAATTCAAATCCCATTGGGGAAACAGAAGAATTGCTGTATTCCCATAAAGAGAAGAATGTTTTCATTGTAGGATACTGAAGTTTTCATATACATTCTACCCAGTGAAAATGTCTTTTATAAAGAAAATTAAATATCTTATAAATACTGATGAATATATATAATCCCTTAGATCCTGTCTTTGTTAAAAGTAACATGGCATTAGTTAACCTCTTTAAAAAGCCTTACTAATATTTTCAAATTTAGGTGAGATGACAAAGATTAAGTTCCATATAATTGATCTGAAATGAAAAGAAAGAACCTCCTCCAGACTTATATTTAAAATATACAACTTTTTGTAAGAAAAGGTATATTACAGTAAAATATTGCATTTGCCAGATGAATTGGCATTTCACTAACATTTATAAATGTGTGTTTACATCTGTTCATGTGCTATATGCATTCATTTTTTCTTTTGTGAAGCTTTTCAGTATGGAAGTAGTTTGAGGGATTTGGGTGTTATTTTTGTTTTCAAACCAATATTGCATAGAATAAGAAAGATTCCATGGAGGAAACATGTGCACCTTCATCTCCAGATTAACAGTGGCTAGTAATAGGTAAAGTTCAAGGTGTGAGTTCCTCTTCTTCCTCACCACTTACTCAAGCTCGGGGTATGGATACCTTATAATATGGATATCTCAGCTGAGGTGTGGACGTGTAACCAAGAGAGGAAGTTATTTGTGTTGATTGGCACTATGTAGATTAACTTAAAATCTCAATTTAAAGTTCATTTGCAGAGAAGTGGGAAAGGCTGGATGAGCATCTGCATTAACACAGAAAATAAAAATCTTGGAAAATCAGTGTCTTTTTCAGTAGAAAAGGAGATATTTTCAAGCAAAACTTTCCTTCTCAGACTAAAATGTTAAACAGCCCTGAAAGTCTGGAATTCCTGAAGCACACTTTTGCCCTGAGACCATGTCCTGGTTTAAACCCAGCCAGACAGCTTGTTCACTCATTTCCCCCCCACTTCTTGCCCTCCCCGTACTCCCGGAGGGATGGAGAGGAGAGTCAAAAAGAATGCAACTCCCACAGGTTGAGATAAGAACAGTTTAGTAACTAAGGTATAACACAAATCACTACTGCTATCACCAATAATAATAATGATAAAGGAAATAACAAGGGAAGAGAATACAACATCTCAGCACCAGCTGACTGATAACTTGCCCCCCTCCAGCCCGACCAAGCTCTGACCGATGCCTCCTCCAACCCTGCAGACTCCCAGCCCTTCCGGCTAACTCCCAGTTACATCCCCGGCATGACGTGCTGTGGTATGGAATACCTCTTTGGCTAGCTTGGGTCAGGTGTCCTGTCTCTGCTTCCTTCCGGCTTCCCCTCCTCCCTGGCAGAGCATGAGGCTCACAAAGTCCTTGGCCAAACGAAAACATCGTTGTTATCAGCTCTGTTCCCAAGCCGAAAGCCAAAACACAGCACTGCACCAGCTACCAGGAAGGAGAAAAATGACTGCTAGTGCTGAACCCAGGACAGACCACTGCTGAAGATCCCCACCAGTGCTTGGGCACTGAGAGAAGGATACTCCCTTCACAAATATCTGCAGGACTGTCTTGATTGACATCAGCCCAGGATCTGGTGGTAGGATTAGCAATATAATTGTGCAAAATATGAACTTGCCAGCAGGTTCCTGGTTTGTAGAGTGCTGTGTTGGTGTCCCTGAGCCTTTCCATATACCTCTGTGTTAGGGGAGAGAACATTTCAGAAACAATTTCGTTAGTAGCCTTAGGGAAAGTCCATGCAAAGCAGAGTGAGTTACTGTAACTGTAATAATTTTATTAACTTATAGGTTATTAAAGGCTTATTTATGCATTCCATAGGGAAATCTCACCTTCCTATTTTGCATGCACTATGCATTTAAGAAATAAGAATTATTTCAGACTTGGGATTTGTGCTATCAAGAAACCCTAAGTTAATATTTTAGCTTCCTGATGATACTGGCAGGCATGAATTCACTTTTTGTTTTCAGCTAATATCACAGTATCACAGTATGCTAGAGATTGGAAGGGACCTCGAAAGATCATCTAGTCCAATCCCCCTGCCGGAGCAGGAACACCTAGATAATGTTTCACAGGAATGTGTCCAGGCGAGTTTTGAATGTCTCCAGAGAAGGAGACTCCACAACCTCCCTGGGCAGCCTGTTCCAGTGTTCTGTCACCCTCACCGAGAAGAAGTTTCTTCTCAAGTTTAAGTGGAACCTCTTGTGTTCCAGTTTGTACCCATTACCCCTTGTCCTATCATTGTTTGCCACTGAGTAGAGCCTGGCTCCATCCTCATGACACTCCCCCTTTATATACTTATATACACTAATAAGGTCACCCCTCAGTCTCCTCTAAACTATAGAGACCCAGCTCCCTCAGTCTTTCCTCATAAGGGAGATGCTCCACTCCCTTAATCATCTTTGTTGCCCTGCGCTGGACTCTCTCCAGCAGCTCCCTGTCCTTCTTGATCTGAGGGGCCCAGAACTGGACACAATATTCCAGATGCGGTCTCACCAGGGCAGAGTAGAGTGGAAGGAGGGCCTCTCTCGACCTACTAACCACCCCCCGTCTAATCCACCCCAGGATGCCATTGGGCTTCTTGGCCACAAGGGCACAGTGTTGGTTCATGGTCGTCCTGTCGTCCACTAGGACCCCCAGGTCCCTCTCCCCTACACTGCTCTCTAGCAGGTTGTTCCCCAACCTATACTAGAACCTGTCCAGATGCAGGACTCTACTTCTTGTTCCTGTCCAGATGCAGGACTCTACACTTTCCCTTGTTATATTTCATCAAGTTATTCCCTGCCCAACTCTCCAGCCTGTCCAGGTCTCGCTGGATGGCAGCACAGCCTTCTGGCGTGTCAGCCACTCCTCCCAGCTTAGTGTCATCAGCAAACTTGCTGATAGTACACTCAATTCCCTCATCTAAATCGTTGATGAATATATTAAATAATACCGGTCCCAGTACTGACCTTTGAGGCACTCCACTAGATACAGGCCTCCAACTAGACTCCGCCCCATAGACTACAACTCTCTGGCTTCTCTCCTTCAGCCAGTTCACAGTCCACCTCACTACCTGATCATCCAGTCTACACTTCCTCAATTTAGCTGTGAGGATGCTGTGGGAGACTGTGTCAAATGCTTTGCTGAAGTCAAGGTAGACCACATCCACCACTCTGCCATCATCCATCCACTGTGTTATTTCCTCATAAAAGGCTATGAGATTGGTCAAGCATGACTTCCCCTTGGTGAAGCCATGTGGACTGCCCCTCATAACCCTCTTATCCTTGATATGCCTTAAGATGGCACCAAGGATAAGGTGTTCCATCACTTTCCCAGGGATGGAGGTGAGGCTGACTGTTCTACAGTTACCTGGGTCCTCCTTCTTGCCCTTTTTGAAGACTGGTGTGACATTTGCTTTCCTCCAGTCCTCAGGCACCTCTCCCGTTTCCCAAGACTTGGTAAAGATGATGGAGAGTGGTCTAGCAATGACTTCCGCCAGTTCCCTCAGCACCCACGGGTGCATCCCATCTGGACCCATGGATTTATGGATGTCCAGATTGCTCAACTGATCTCTAACCCATTCCTCATAGACTAAGGCAAACCGCTCTGTTCACCTGACTTCATCTAAGGTCTCAGGGGTACAGGGCTCTTCAGGACTGCCTGCAGCAGAGTAGACAGAGACAAAGAAGGCATTCAGTAACTCTGCCATCTCTGCATCTTCTATCACCAGGGCACCCATCCCGTTCATCAGCGGGCCTACATTGCCTCTGGTGTTAGTTTTATCTGCCATGTATTTGAAAGAGCTCTTTCTGCTGTCCTTGAACCCTCTCGCCAGATTTAATTCTAAGTAGGTCTTAGTCCTCCTAGCTGCCTTCCTACATCCTCTAGCAGCAGCCTTATATTCCTCCCAAGTGGCCAGCCCCTCCTTCCATGACCTGTAAACTCTCCTCTTCCACTTGAGCATACCCAGCAATTCCCTATTTAGCCACACAGGTCTCTTGGCCCTCTTCCTTGACTTCCTACGTGTCGGGATGCTCCGATCTTGAGCTCGGAAAAAGCAATCCTTGAATGTCAACCAACTATCTTGGGCCCCTTTACCTTCAAGCAGCCTTGCCCCTGGGATTTCCCCTAGCAATTGCTTGAAAAGGCCAAAGTTTGCCCTGCTAAAGTCCCGGGTTGCAATTCTACTTGGTATTCTACTAGTCCTACCACACAAGATCCTGAACTCCACCATCTCGTGGTTGCTGCAACCAAGGCAGCCCTCAACCCTTACTGCTTCAACCAGACCCTCCTTGTTAGTGAGGATGAGATCCAGCAGCGCTCCTCTCCTGGTCCATCCACCATTTGCAGGATGAAGTTATCATCCATACACTGGAGGAACCTCCTGGACTGCGGCTGGGTTGCCGAGTGGTCCTTCCAGCAAACATCAGGGAAGTTAAAATCCCCCACGATGACCATGGCCTGTGACTGTGAGGCCGCTCTCAGCTGCCTGTAGAAGGCCTCGTCAACTTCCTCACCCTGATCTGTTGGTCTGTAACAGACACCCACAACAGTATCGCCCCTGCCAGCCTGCCCCTTAATTCTCACCCACAGACTCTCAACTCGCTCGTCATCTGTCCCTGGACAGAACTCGGTGCATTGTAGTTGCTCCCGTACATAAAGAGCAACCCCACCACCCCGCCTGGCTGGCCTGTCTTTTCTGAAAAGGACATAGCCCTCCATGACTATATTCCAGTCATGTGAGCTGTCCCACCACGTCTCTGTAATTGCCACCAGATCATAGTCTCCTGACTTAACACAGGTTTCCAACTCCTCCTGCTTATTTCCCATGCTGCGCGCATTGGTGTACAGACATTCCAGGCAGCGAGCTGAGCACACCGATTTCACCCTAGGATTATAGGAGGCCTCCCAGTCTTCATCAATTCTGGAGCACTGCCCCACTGGGGCAAGCCCAGCTACAACCCCATCCCCCTTCGAATCTAGTTTAAAGCTCTCCAAATGGGCCCTGCTAATTCGTGCCCCAGCATCCTTTTGCCTCTGTGAGAGAAACCTTTCCCACTTGTCATTGTCCAGACTGGTGCCCTATAAAACCAGCCGTTATCAAAGAATCCAAAGCCCTGCCTGTAGCACCAGTCTCAAAGCCAATCGTTTATGGACTGAATTTTCCCATTCTGTCCCACATCTTCAGTGGAAGATGGAAGGATTGAGGAGAAGATCACTCAAGCCCCAGAGTCTTTCACCATCCGCCCCAAGGCCCTGTAGTCTTTCTTCATCCCCCTCAGACTGTGGGAAGCAGCTTCCCCCTCACCTGTCTGGAAGACCAGCTGCGGGTAGTAGTCTGTCGGGTGCACCAGGTTGGGGAGCGCCCTAGTGATATCCCTGATCCGGGCTCCAGGCAGACTACACACTTCCCTATGATGAGGGTCAACTCTGCATATCGGCCCCTCTGTTCCTCTCAGAAGGGAATTGCCTACTACAATGACCCTTCTTTCTTTCTTATCAGAGGCAGTCTTGCGGATCAGAAGTGTGGAATATATACCTATATGACATAGTCTTAGGACTGTTTTATGCTCTCTTTTGCTTGTTTTTAAATTAGCTGAATTAAATTAAAATTAGTTTCCTCTGTTAGGACTTTAGGATAACTTCATTTTTTAAGAATGTCAACTGATTACTAGAAATGCTTGAAAGTGTGATGTAGATGACCAACTCATATGTAACATTGGCTTCTTTTGCTATTCGGATCATTCCATCTCCAAATCTCTTTAGATTACCATAAGAATAATGTATCCAAAATCACCCTAAAATGGACTCTAGCAAAAAAATTAGCAGTAATATTTTTTATAAAAAAGTATCAAATTACATATGTTTCAATATGCAAAGAGTGAATAAAATTAGTAATGACTCCCATTATGTTTAGTGTGTTTATCTACTTTGTTTAAAGCCAGGTATCCTCATAAATACCTTAAAGAATGAGATTGTAATTTACAAATTTGACATCTTGTAGAAGCACTCCAAGAAAACTGGAAGACTATGACACACACATGCCTTTATGAACTGCATAGTTTCTGTGTGCTTTTAAGGATGAGGAAAATAGATCAAGAACATAAAAGAAAACTACAGGCTCCCTACCATAGAACATTTTAAGTTTTGAACAGCTTGGAGAGCATATAACCACTACAGCCGATCCATATTTATTTTGATGCAATTGTGCCACATAGGATGTGTTGCTTTCACCTCATGTTATAACACTTGGAAGTTTGTAGTCTACTGTGGAGTAGCAGCTCCAGAATGCTAGAGATGGACCCGTTCCAGCAGTTATTGAGTTGTTAGCCTTGGGCATAAAAAATTTAGGATATACATACAGAAAAAGATTTATTCAAATAATATATGGAGTTTGACTTAGACTAGGGAAATTATAATTGCCAAGACTGACAGGTGATACTGCCTTCCTTCACATCTCTGTGACTTTCCTTTATGCATCATATCAGTCATTTTCATTCTAAATTTATTGCAATAATGTGTTACTCATTTTTAGAGATGTTAACCCATTAGTATATACTGTCCTACTAGTGTCTAACTAGACCAGAAAACAAGCTGTCAGTAAGAAATATGACAGTGGTTAGAAGACAAAAGACCACGTGAATAAAATTAAGAATGCTTCAAAAAGAGTTTACTTGATGTTTCAGAATATGATTCTGAACATGAGAAAGGGTGCAATTTGGCTGCATGCCTAATATTTGTGCAGTGGTGAAATTAAAGCAGAAGTCAAAAGGTAAACACAGTGTATAAAAAAATGTTAAAAGCAGCATCAAATTTCAACCAATAAAATGGAATAAATAAATAAAATATTGATATTAATAAAATAAAATTGTTATGTGCCAAGATTTATATATTAAGAATATATATTAAGTTCATCAAACAAGAGAAAACAGGAAAGAAGTCATTCACTAAGTGGAGAAGATTAAGATGTTTTAAGAAATAAAAAAGCTGAAAAGTTTAGGTACACTCCTACATTTAGAAACAAGATTTATGTTGTTAGACAGATATTCTCTATTAATAACTAAAAATATGTTAAAGAACATCTGGTGGTGATAAACATTTGAAATCATCAGGCCGGGAGAGCTGTATACAAAAGAGCTCTCTGATGACATCTTTGGCTTGATAGTGCTGATTTGTAATAAATCTCAGAAATGATAAAAAATCCAGAAAGCTGAAGGACAGTTTGTATTGTGCCAATGTTCAGAAATGACAAGTATGAAGAACAGGACATTTGTAAACCTAGGACATTTATCCTTAATGATGAAAAAGTGTAAAACTTTCGTCGTTAAGGACATAAAGGAGAACAATTAATGTCAATTAACATGAATTTATGGGAAATATAAATTGTTCAACAAACCTAATTTTATTTTTAGATTAATTGCAGATTATAACAGTGTTCATGATTTTTGTAGTAACGTGGGAACTCAAGGCATGTAAATCTTATTTTGTTGAGGATAAATTGAGAATAAATACTAAACAGATAATAAATGCTCCACCAAGACCTTTTTATGACTCATGAATTTGGAAGCCTACAAAATAACTTCTTGTCACCAGCACAGTCTGACCATTGGAAGCCAGTGGATAGGAATGAACAGGGGAGTAAGGAAAACGTGCTTATCAATAAACTGGGTGGCAATAATACCACCTCCCCACTGACTTTTGCCATGCTTTGGTAGAAATCTGTACAGGAGAATGCTGAAAGGGGGTTTTCCATAAATACCTTTGTGGTAAGAATAAGTTTCTGGTAATCCTTGTCCTCAGGGCCTTACGAGGCTAGGGAGAAAGCAGAAGGCCATGCAAAATCCTTTCCCTGAACTCTGTAGGAAAGTCTCCACATCATGCAATAAAGAATAAAAATTATTCGCTCAGGTCCCTGCCTCTCATTCCCATTTTACTACAGTGATTCCAGAATATTATGAATCCCATAATTTGCAAACATATGCAAGAGTCAGATTTTTACACATAAAGGGATATGAAAAGCTTGGAAAAAAAAAGCATTTCAGCTCATGATTTGCCTCTGCTTTCATTGATTTCAGCTACCTATGAGGCTCTTTGACACATTACTAAACTCTGCTGTGTTAAAAGTTTTAAATTGCAATAAACCCCTTCTATTCATCATTTCAGTGCCATGTGTGTAACAATTACTTTAACTGCACACTAAAT
The DNA here is from genome assembly GCF_028554395.1 of Pezoporus wallicus. Taxonomy (NCBI): domain Eukaryota; kingdom Metazoa; phylum Chordata; class Aves; order Psittaciformes; family Psittacidae; genus Pezoporus; species Pezoporus wallicus. The sequence goes on from NW_026642052.1 coordinate 8,000,575, forward strand.
GCCAGGCCAAATTTTTCAGAGCCTTTTTTTTTTTGTATATTTAAAAGTGACTGAGGGAACATTGGAGGAACTTAAGGATATTGCTGAAAAGTTCAATGATTTTTTTTCTAACCTCATTCTATATCACAAAGGATTTTCAGGGATACATTAATTATTTTTATTTTCTCACAATAAAGCTGAAAAATTCTCTGGGACTAAAATCTTGGGGTTTTTCACTTTACTGGGGGACAATCCAGCTTAATAAGCTTGTTTTTAACAATTTTGCTTTTTGAAGTTGGATGTCTCTTCCAGGATAACAGATCTAGTGAGTTGGATAAGTGATATATTGTGGGAGTCCTTTGAATATTTTAGTAAAGTAATAATTGTGCATAGAAACAAGTCTTTACTCAGAAGTCTCCCATGGAAGGCAAGAGGAAAAAAAGTTTATGGTAAAGGGTTGGGTTTTGTCACATCTGATTAACAGGACAACAGTTCAAGTTTCCATGAAGATGCCAGTGTTAATATATTTATAAATATTAAGAGTGAATATTAGCAATGCAGATTTCTTGAATATCAGAAATTAGTTAATTAATAGTCAAATCCAGAGAAAGCTACAAGAAAATATTAGAGGATTATGTGAATAGTAACTTGGTAGCATAATGTCAAAAAGAACTAAAAAATACTAATTAATTCACAATAGAGGGGACTCTAAATTTCCTATGAACATTACAGGTCTATTATATCAACCCAGGAAAGAGTCTTGGGAGGCTCTACTCAGAGAAACAATGTTCCAAAAGCTCACAGTGTTGGGATGTCTGAATGGGAAGGAGGAGATTTGGTCTGTAGGAAAATAGCAGTAGTGTAGATGACATGACATCTGCGAACTGGTGTTGGACGCTATTTCAGACAGCATGCAAGATTGGAGATATGATAGGTGTGATCCTGACTGGCAGTTCCCAGCTATACACAAAGTATACACAAAGACAGCAAAAATCTTATTTTGTCCCTATGTGAATTTGTTCAAGTAGGTTTGGAAAGTGTTATTAACCTTATAACTACCAAACAACAAAGGTCTAATTGCTCTTTGACTGACATGAAACTCTTTAAATAAGAAATGAAAAAAACCCAAAACCCTTGGGGAACGAAGTGAAGATTGGAAGAATGCAAGAGGCGCTATGAAGTTGTGCATATGGCTGCTTGAGGTTCATGACCTTGCATCAAAAAAACCAAACCAAAACAAAATAACTCTGATCAGTTTTGTTTATGATGGTCTTCCAAAATGGACGCTAGTTAAACGTCTTCCCTCCCCCAGGACATTTATCATGGCATGTACTGCTACTGTTATACCAGGATGAAGTGCTCCAGAAAACGCAGAGTTCTACTTTTTTGCCTGCTTGTGATGCATAGCATGTACAATGCCAGGTGCAGAAGCACTTTGTCAGTTGCCAACCCCCTAGGATCTTGTTACGACTTTTTTCATATGTGCACACTCAGGAATTAACTACATAATTGAGACTGGTCAATCTTTTAAAGGCTTTTGCCCTTGAAATATGTGCCATAATTCCCTTTCAACTCCACCCTCAAACTGGAAAATATCTTTAGTTTTCTGTGTAAATTGGATTTGTGTATTCAAATTGAGAAAACATTTTAATTAAAATGCATCCTGCCCCATTCAATTGGAAGTACACTTATAAATATTTTGATTAAACTCAAATGATGCTGCTGTTAGTTTGCATGCAGGAGAAAAAGAGCTGGTATAACAATCAAAAAATCTATTTTTCATCTGATTGGAGAGGACTTTGAGTTTATTCTACCAGCAAACTTGCAAACATTAAGTTAATTACTAACACTGAAACTTTTATTATAATACAAACAGTTATATTTTGATCACCTGAAAGCTCTTATAGTAATCTCTTTTACACTCTTTCTGTGGAGGAGCATCTCCAGTGTTTCCTCTCGATAGTTTAAGAAAGGTCTGGGTAAAACACATGGATTCAGCCATATCCTTAGTCTGCTTTAGAGGTGCTGCAGTATAGTATGCAGCCAGAGTATATTGCAATAATGAGGTCTCAATTCAGCACTTCATTTATGAAGAACACAGTGGAATGACAATACAAGATGTGTCTACACTGCTGTTCTATTTTGGATCAGGAGTGCGTTTTTTAGGGGAACCCACTGTCACCACTTGCTCTGCTTTGGATCAGGGCAAGGAGCCACAATCTTTTTTCATGGTCTTTATGTAAACTTTCTTTCTTATAATACTGAACCTGTTTAGTACATTCTTTGTACCCTATACCAGAAGTTTGACCCAAATCTAAAGTACAGAGGTTCTTCTGCTGCACTAGTTGTCTCTGATTTGTTTTAATTTTGCAACTATAAAATCTTAACATGAAATAGATTTGCTTTTGAAATTTCATAGAGATTACTTTTCACATATTTTTTCTTTTAACAAGTGAAACATCCTCTTTTCAATGAAGAAAGAGTGATGCCAACAGATCTTGCTTAAGGTCAGATATTTTACAGTTTAGTCGTGTGTCACTGATCTCATGTGCTTCATTTTACCAGAAATTTAATTTTACATTTGAATTAAATTTGAAAATAAGAATACAAGAAAACCTGTAGTGAATCCTAGGGAAGGTCAAAACCTTGATTCCATAGTGTCCTGGGTTCAGCAGTAGCAGTCAATTTTTTCTCCTTCTTGGTAGCTGGTGCAGCGTTGTGTTTTGACTTTCAGCCTGGGAATAGCACTGAGTAACACCGATGTTTTTAGTTACTGCTCAAATGTTTTAGTCTGACCAAGGAATTTGTGAGCCTCATGCTCTGCCAGGGAGGAGGGGAAGATGGGAGGAAGCAGAGACAGGACACCTGACCCAAGCTAGCCAAAGAAATATTCGATACCACAGCACGTCATGCCCAGGACGTAACTGAGAGTTACCCAGAAGCACTAGCACTGCAGGGTAGGGCTAGGTATTGGTCGGTGCTTGGTCAGGCTGGGGGGGTGAGTTATTGGTCGGTGTGTGGTGAGGTGTTGTATTCTCTTCCCTTGTTATTCCCTTTGTCATTATTATTATTGGTGGTAGCAGTAGTGATTTGTATTATACCTTAGTTACTAAACTGTTCTTATCTCAACCCGTGGAAGTTGCATTCTTTTGCTTCTCTTTCCCATCCCTCCAGGAGCAGGGGGAGGGCAAAAAGGGGAGGAGTGAGTGAAACGAGCTGTGTGGCTGGGTTTAAATCACGGCACATAGTGAATTTGTAAGAGTGAGTGTAAGGGTTAGGGTTAAGAAGGGAAATGTATAAGCGTATAGAAGCCCCCAGCCATGTTTCCATAAAAGGCATAATTGTCAATTAAAAACAAAAAAAATCCTAAGCCCAATAATTATCTGTAAGAATTTAACTGAGGTGTTGGAAACAAGAAGTTTTAATGATAGATAAGAACTTAAATGCAGTTCCACTTCCTAGGGCTGAGGATCAGTAGTGGCTCCTTCAGTAACTCGAGACATCTGAAGCAAAGTATTTAAAATGAAATTACGTGATGAGCTGCAGCATATTTGTTGTATTCAGAAGGCAAAATGACTTATTACAAGTAAACAGATTAATAACTGCCCAAAAGCACAGAAGTCTGCCTTAGAAAATTGCAGTTTTATCAGGAATGCTATGGGACTTCGGGACCAGTCTCCAGTTTTACTTAGATACTGAAAATAGGTATGATATAGAAATTTCAAAAGCCACAAGACATGCATTAATCAGTAAGTTGTTTTTCATACAACTTAAGGGAGAAAAGGCATGACTGTCCTGATTTTCTATTTTATAGAGTCTTTTAGAAATGCACTAGTGTGTGGAGGAACTAAGGTAAGATTTCTCCCTAAGTTAAATCCTGTTCATTCAGTATGTTAAAGTTTAATTAGAATTTAATTGATTCGCAGGCTTCGTGTTGGTCATTTGCAGTCATTTACTGCCATAATTTCAGCGACATCTTTAGATGTCAAGATTGCTTAGTGAACAGTGCAAATGCAGCAAAATGACAGTCATTGAATTAATTTTCCCAGATGAATAATTTAATCAGACCCAGTATATTTCAGCACAAAAGTTCAATCTACTGTTTTGCCTGTACTCCAGAAATACTCATCTGTTTTAATCATTACTTGACATTTTTCCTTAGAAAACAGTGAAATTTGCCTTCATTGATTACCTATTTTTTATTTCTGAGCACTTCCCAAAAGCTCAAGATTTATGATTATTACTGAGATTAATGAAAACATTCCCATTTAGAGTATAAATTTGCATTTCTTACTTCCCCACCATAACTTTTTCTCAGGCAGATGCTAACATTATTTATATATGTTTTAGTGTATTTCTTAGAAAAGTAACTTAAAGCAAAAAAGAGAGAAAGTGTGTTATTGTATGTTTACAATATGTTTTCCTGACACTAGGGAAAATTAATTCAACACATGCCATATCAGATTCTGCTCTTACCACTGGGAATATGAATTAACTCCCCTGGCTGTAGTAGATTGTGTGCAGAATTTAACTGGTGTAACAGATCAGAGCCTGTTCCAAAGGTCTCGAATAATTCCTATAAGGCAAATACCTTCAGCTGTCAATCTTCCAGGCTGACCTGTCAGTGTCACATAATAATTAAACAGCAGCTGGCATTAGTGCAAATTTATAATTGCTATAATCCTTATTGCTGACATGTCAATATTTAACTTGCATTAACCTTTCCTTTAAGGCTTACAAATAGTGCATCCCTGGCTTGTTCAGTCTAATTTTTCATGTCACTGCCTTACAAGGTACAAAGATTTATAATGTCATTATGTGATGGATACAGACCACTCCTTTGCTTAGCCTTGTAAGGTATACTAACTCTAGAATAACACTGGTTTATTTATTTATTTTTCTGCCGTGCCTGCAAACCACTTTTTAACCACTTAAACGATTTATGACATGAAAGCCACATCTCAGAGACTGAATGCAAGGATGTCATTATTGTGAATTTCAAACAGCTTCTTTAGATGATGACACACTCTAAGCCATTGCTATAAGTTGCAGACTCAGTTTCTGGAGTTGTTTGGTTTGAAGTGTAGTGTAACTAAATTAATAGCATTAAAACCGCAGAGAAAGGTATTGGAAATTTTTGAATATTCATGAGAAGTCAAAATTAGGCCATAATTTTAGTAGTCTTGTCAGAAAACAAATTTAAAAATTTTAGCCAGAGAGGTTTTTAATCAAAATTACCACAGTCTAGTTCACAAACAAAAACGGTCAAAAGAACTTGTACACTCACTCTGAAGTATTCCTTACCGTATACTATATTTGAAACTAGAATATAGTGTGTAAACTTTGATCAGAATAAATAACAGTAATTGTATTCTTTATGTGGTTAGACTTTTTTTTCAGTCACTGATCATAAGAAGCTTATAAAAACAATTATCATTAGATGCAGTGTTATTTTGGGCTTGAAATACTTGCCATGATCATACAAAGAGTCAAGAAACTACTCCAAAACAAAGAGTAAAGAAACTACTCCAATGGCAGCTCTTCTGCTCATCCCACCAAAACCAATAATGTTCTAGAAAGCTATCCCATATTTCCATTTCCCAGGTTCTGGTGGTTACCTTGCTTGACACCCTGTAAGTTTCTGAGTATTACTTAACAAGTACCTAAATACTTGTCCTTATATTCCTTACAACAATTGTACTGCTATGGACTAGTAAAACAGTTCAACACATTTTAAATGCTGGCATTTAAAAATCCTCATTGTAAAGTAAAATGAAAGACTTATTCTTAACAGCTGAGTATTCCCTCTTCATTCATGTCACATGATCTTTTCATTATCTGCTCAATAAAGGCAAATTATAGGACAGGACTCTTCCTTAAAATGTGAATTATGATTCCACCTGGTGTAGATATTGTTGAATGATTTATTGAGATTATAATAGCCTATATGCATGTTTATAATTAAACAATCCAATTTATTACTTACCGTTGTATTTCTGAGGGGGTTTGAGTCTTGGCTCCCTGGTAATTACTGCTTATATCTTCCAGATAGTTTTAAAGCAGTACATAAGTGTGTAGTGAATTGACCAATGCCAAGCATCAGGCATAGCGGACACAGTAGATTTGACTTAATTCAGATTGATTAACAGCAAATGAGAAATGGAAATGTGAAATAAGTACATTAGACCAGACTATATATGCACAACTACTTTAGTGTCTAAACATTCTATAAAAACTCTGAATTTTCTTTAAAAATAAATTATTTTTGAAAAGAAAGTGTTACACTTTTAGAACAAATGTTTGAACAGTCTGGAGAACCCATGTGTCCTAGAAATTCCAAGAATGAATTTAATGATTGCTATGGTTACATCAACACATACTGTAATACGATATAATCAGCTGTGAAGTACTATGGCACAGAAACTGCAAAGATATGTTTGATTAAAAAAAAAGCCATTGCCAATATGTTCTTGTTTTACAAACATACAAGCTATTTTGAAGTTCCAGGAAGGTTTAAGATGCACGCTGTCAACTTTGTTTAGTTATTGTGATGACTTCTTAGAATGTTTCAGATTGATCTGGTAGCACTTCTTTAAAAAGAATTACCTGGATTTAAGAAATAAAATCTCCTAAGAAAAACAGAGGGAAGCTAATATTTTTACTTATAAATCTCTTCAAATACTACTTTTCTTGTCACTTAGTGTCCTAAATGCAAAATAGGTAAGCTGTTACATCCCTTTTCCATAATGTGCTATCCATTTTAATGACCTATGCTATATGTACAACTATTTGCCTTCTCCACTCTTTCCACTACTAGATTTTTTCAGAATTTATTTTCTCTTCTATTAATTTTTTCCTGTATTTCTTGTAATTAAATCAATTCTGTGATTTATATTTTTTTTAAAATATTGTTATATCATAGAATCTTACATGGAATGGTTTGGGTTGGAATTGACTTTAAAGATCATCTAGTTTCAACCCCTCATGGACACCTTCCACTAGACCAAGCTGCTCAAAGCCCTATCCATATCCAGCCTGACCGTGAACACTTTGAAGGATGTGGCAGTCACAACTTCCCTGAGCAACCTGTGCCAGTGCCTCACCACTCTCACAGTAAAGAACTTCTTTCCCATACCTAATCTAAATATACTCTTTTTCAATTTAAATCTGTTACTCTATGTCCCATCACTACTTGGTCTTCCAAACAAAAACCTCTCCGTCTTTCTTGTATGCCCCTTTAGGTACAAGGAGGCTGCTCTAAGGTCTCCCTGAAGCCTTCTCTTCTCCAGGCAGAACAACTGCAACTCTTTCAGCCTATCTCCACAGCAAAGGTGCTCCAGCCGTCTGGTTGCCTTTGTGGCCCGGATGAGGTATTATGATCATCTTATCATAATACCTTTCAATGTTTAATATTATGACCTTGTAATTCTGATACTTGGATTTCAGTGGTTTTCCTTCTTTTTTTTTTCTGTTGAAAATGATATTTTCAGCTCCAAGCACATAGCAGAAGTAATTGAAGAAGAAATTAAAAGACAGCATACATTTGTAGATCATGTGTCAAAAGATGGCTTCTCTGTATAACACACAACATACTGTTTGAAAGAAAAGTCCTGAAAGCTGTTTCTATCCGAGTTTGTAATTCCCAAGTTATTTTTCATTACAAATTGGGCAATATGTCAGAAATTATGTAAATAGTATGAAATAAATATCTGAAGTACTTTTAAAGAATAATATTGAATTAAAAAATGCATACATTTTATGGTAGAATCTTTCATTTAACAGAGAGTTTTGGGCTTCCATCTGTGTCTGATTGTGCATTTTTCATTAAAATACCACTGAATAGTACCATGCAGTAACACTGTGTCCTCACTCAACTCCTCTGTATGTAAGAGAAGGATGCAGAGCCAGCCTCCCTTGTGCTTTGCTTTTTTTTTTTCTTTGCATAGATGACTAGTTTTTGCTGGCTATAAAGATCTTGATTCAGGCTACTTTCAATAGTCTTATCAGTAAGACGTGCTTTGGAGAAGTAGAAATTACAGGTCCATGTCTCTAGCAGTAAATGCCTGTCTGGAAGCAAGCCCTCCTATTTTCTGTAACCATGTAGGTAACGTGCAAAAAGTAATCTTTTTTTACTACGTGCACACTCTTGGAAGTGGACTATGTTTTGAAATTCCAAGGGGTGGAGAAGCCCTAATTTGCATCAGAACTTCAAAGTAGTTCTTATGCAAATCATATTGTTTTTCTTTGGTGTAGGCAACTACCTCCTTAGTGTGCAGTATTTCCCTTGTATGCAGAGTCTCCTGCTGGGTGACTAAGTTTTAGATGTTAAAATATCTAAATTGACACCTATAACTTCTGTTAACCTCAAGACTTTCAGGTAATAAGAAAAGTTTACTGGAAAATATCTATAGCTCATCATAAGAAAACAAAGATTGTCAGTATCTAAATTTTAGAGTTTAAATATTTTGTGAAATTTTTAATGTTTAAAGTTACCAGTACTAAGCAGATGGGGTAGAATTACTGTGTCAAACTTTTTTATATTATTGGTGTATGACTGTCCAGGTAGTGATTTTTGCACAAAGCATTCACTTGTGGTTCTTGCCTCTTCAGTATGCAAGAACACAAGATCACCACTATATTTTTTTTCCACAGATTTTTATGGTCTTTATCCTGGAAAGGACAATTCTTATAGGTTATTCTGTGCCTAAGTGCAAAATGAGCATCTGCTTCGAAAATAGACATTTATGTTTTCAATGGCATAAATTTTACCAGCCAACCAACCAAGCAAGGAAGGGTGAATTACTGGATGATATCAACTATCAATAGGTTTTACTGTATTTATGTGAAAAAATCATCAGTGCCAGAGTTATATTCTAAGATAATAGATTATGAAAAAACTTTTCAGGAAAAGCAATGGAAATCTCATAATTACAGACATGTAAAAACCTGTCTGTATAAAGCTCAAGAGAATATATAGTTTAATTCTGCTTTTGATGAGCGTGAACTAAGTAAGCAAACAAGCATTCTTTCCAAGTTAGTGTTCTGTGACTATGTCTTTTATACTGTCCAATATGATTTATTTATTCTACAGCAGTCACAATCTTAGGTGTGCTGTATATTCGGTTATGATAGAATAGCAAATGCTTGCAAATAAAATATTATTTTCCCTCCCAGCTCTTTCTTCTAAGTTGGGTAGGTCTTATAAAACAGCTGTGGAAAGAAACACAGGCTGTTCAACTTCAGCAGGAGAGTAATCAAAGAATATACTCATAGGTAAAAATATAGCTGAAATTGTGAATGTTACCAGGCAGAAGATAATTGGGTGTATGTGCTTGGGAAGGCTGAGTATCCAAAACTGAACTTCTGAACTCTGAGGCAGAAGCCTCTCCTACATGCTAGCTGCAGCTGGTATGGGCTGGCTGTAAATTTTTGTAACACCTGGGCTAAACACCAGTGTCACCGGCGTCATCCTCAATCTTTCAACTGAGAAAGAGATTTGAGGGAGACACACCAATTGGAGGGCCAGTTGTGTGTTGTGCTTCCTTATCTAGACTATGTAGACTGGGAAAGCTAGGACTGGAAAGAGGTTGTGCATAGAAGAGGGATTTCCAAAAGGAAGAAGTGGTCTGTCATATTGGCCTTTGTACCGGTTGCACTATACAACTTTCTGCCCAAATTCTCTCGGTTGACATTAATCTCCCGGGCATGGACTGGAGACTTAGGGAACCTGGTGTGGTAGGGGGAGCCAGTGAGCATGTGTGCGACAACTGAGTGGTGTATAAGGGTATCTCCCAGGTTTTTAAATAACTCCCATTATACAAATCCACTATGGGTTTACATCATCTCACCTGTAACAGTACTATTATTGAATTTTTAATCAGATTTGGGAATTATTCAATTTTTTCTTACTAAAAGATTATGTTTGCCTTCTTATAACTTGAGTTTTTGTCCTTGACTTGTTCCCTTTAAAGGTTTAGAGTGTTATTAATACTTAATTTTAAAGTTACACTGTGCTTACAGGATCTTAAAATTGCCTTAGTGTCATGAATGAGAAAGTGTATATTTTTCAGTTGTGTTAACAAAATCCTCTGATATCTACTGGTTTATCCTCATACGATCACAAATGATTACGATTTTTATATATTTCAGTAACTCTTCTAGTATTCAAGATTGTGCACATCCAGATATTATATCCTATTTGGTCTCTATATGCATCCTACATATATTCATACTTTTAAATATGTAGGGCTTAATTTATATCCTGTTAAAATCAGAGAGAAAAGGTCAGTGCTGTCCAACATTTTTTTTTTTTTTTTTCAGAAAATCCTTGTTTCAGAATCAGGATGACAAGACATAAAATTGGTTATGAAATACCCTTTTATACTCTTGTTTCTTATCTTCTTTTCCCTCAAAAGGATTAAGGCCTGTACAGAGATGTCTGAATAGGAAACCACCTCATTATTTTTTCATATTTTGTCTCATTTAATTACGTCCTCCTCCAACACACTTTTGATCTATGTTACCATGCATAAATCATATCTGAGTTCACAGAGTAATCTGACCTTGGGAAAACTGGGCTCTTTCAGGTACAAACTCTATTTCAGAAAGTCTATAAAGGTTTACGGAGATCTAGTTGCAAAAAAACATTGGAAATAGGCAATCATTGTTTCTTTCACAAAGTTTCATATTGTATTATTTCTTGCAGTCTAAAACTATCTTATTTTGTGCAGGTACAATGAGCTACTAGCAAAACCTTTCAACAGACACACAAGCCTGGTAATAAAACCTACTCATCTCCAGGTGTTAGAAAATCAGATGTAAATTCCTGATCTGCATGAAGACTATGAGGACTTTTACCTTTGAACACGTGGGAGTCCATTCCACCCGTTGCAAGGTAGTCAGTTTTCCAAAGGAAATGAAATTAGTCACATGGTGTTTTACTTTTCCATCCACTCAAATTCCTTTAAAAATTTCAGCTGTTACTGAGATCTTATTCCCTCTCAAAAAGCAGTGCCAATACAGGGAACAGGGAAGCAAATACGGTTTCCTGTAAAGCCTCTTGAGCTTTTGTTGCAGAAATCTTGATTAAGATTAGCAAAGCTATAAGGAAAAAGCTAAATCAGAATCATTTGATGGTGATTTGATGACTGCAGTATACCCCCAAAAATAATAAATCTATCATGTGCTAAACCAGTCCAGATACTGTGCAATGCAAAAGATGAGTAAGAGATTACAAAATTTCTAAAATGCATGTACAGTGCAAGTTTCCCTGAATATGTGATTTAAAAAGTATGGTAATGATCTAAAAAAATATAAAAATCGAAGAAAACCGTGCAATTCAGGAAGAATATATTAATTCATAAGAGTAACAAGAATTTCTATATATGCACCCACATGTTAAAAACTCATATTCTAACCTAAAACTATTGAACTTTTTCTTTGGCCAAAGATGTCTCACGGAAGTCCTATGCTAAAGAAAACATTCCTGAAGATTTGTGCTCATTTTGCTTCTGCAGCAGAGTGTTGCCTCAAAGAAAGCTAGAAGTAACAGTAAAAACTAGGAATAAGTTTTCTCAGTGGTATCTCATTTTTATGTTTCTCTTTTATGAGTGTGATTCTAATTTTTCAACCAGTAACAGAGCTGTTTTCTTTGAAAAATAAAATTTCTCTCAATAGTTCCTGCAGCATTACATTTATAATAAACATGAGCTACTAGTTGTGAATAGTGAAAGTATTCAGGTATACTGGCAGACAGGAAAACATTTAGATTGGAGTCAAATTTATATGGTGTTATTTTATACTTTTCTATTTATATGATCTAAAGACAGATGAGAATTAACCGCTTGATTTAAGGATGTGCAATCATTACTAGAAAATGTATAGTAATGTTCCACATTACACTGCTCCCAGCTCCCCTTCACTATTTCTCTTCCCTCTCCCCATCTTTTGGTGATCGCACACCCAAAAAGTCTGGATGGAGCTGCTTGATGTAAGGCTGTGCAGTGCTGGAGGCAGTATCTTTACACATGGCTTCTCTTGGAAGCATTCCAATTCAGCTGATGTGAAGCACTGAAGTGGCCTGACCACAGGTGTGAGCAGATTGGATTAATTTCTTCCTTTGTGTCTTCAGGGTGTTATACTTCATATACTCCCTTAGCAGCCAGTATATGTCTTCCAGGTATCCTTCATTAATGAAGCCTACTTATCTCAGGAAATCTCAGTCTCCGACGTCTCTACCTCAAGCACCCTTCAATCCACGTCAGACATATTAGATGATTATTATTTCATTAAACCTCTCCTTTCAGAGAACTTACACAATTAGTTCAGGTGTGATCTGTGAAGGTGGGCATGGGGCAGGGGTGGAGCCAGTTCCTTAGTGGTTTCTGTTTTGTTTTGGTAAGATGTTTGTCTCAGATAATAGGAAGAGGTCCTTTTTTTTGGATGAAAACATGTCACAAACTGTTGAGGAACTTCTCATTTTATTATACCTTCTGAACTTTTATTTCTGGATGGCACTGACTACTGAAGGATGTTTCTTCTCCACTGGTTTTAGTCTGTCCCCGGCATCCCTATACGCCCCCCTTCAGATACTGTAAGGCTGCTACGAGGTCTCCACACAGCCTTCTCTTCTCCAGGCTGAACAGCCCCAACTTTCTCAGATTACCTTCATACAGGAGGTGCTCCAGTCCCCTGATCGTCCTCGTGACCCTCCTCTGGACTTGTTCCAACAGTTTCCACAACAGGCTCTTCCTATGAAGTGAAATGGTCAAAGACCCATTAAAAATACTGGATCTTTGATTTTTATTCGAAGTCCAAGATGTATCAGCTGACTGCAGAATGACAGCTAGTTATTTGCTGTTTCAGCTGTAGAAAATTCAATCCTATCATATATCTCTAAGAAAGTTTCCAGAAAATATAAGAACAAAACCAGTGTGCCATTTAATCCTGTATAAAGTTCAGGTCACTCTTAATAAAGGTTAATTCAAAGGGTCTTGATAAAAAGCTGTAATGATCAAGACAAGGAAAGGTCTACGATGAGTAAGGGGAAGAAAAAAGGGTGCAGCTAAGTACTGTGAACTACCTCAGAGGTGAGGCTTCTGGGATTCTCTAGGAGTTCTGCCAATGTGAATATGGGGAGCAAAGAGCCTTGCAACAGCTTCAACTCATTATATAAAAAAAATAATGAAGGGATAGATAGGGAGCAACAGAAAAAGTAATTCTGTGTAACTTTGTTGTTAACCAGCCGAAACCAGGACAAACTTCAAGTCTCTAACTTGGATCCTCTGAATCACCACTTACTATATACTTACCATTAGCTATAAAGGAAACCAGGCTCCCAGTGTAAAGTGCTTAGAATGCCATCTGAACTAGGCAACTTACACAGTGAGAATATTTCTACTCTGCTGAATTTGTAAGGGTTTTTGTGTACTTGACTTATTTAAGGTCTGTATTCCCCTTTTTTTCATTGACAAATTAGGCCTAAACAAGAGTTAGGCAACTAATTACCTTCCTGGCTCAGCAACTACCTAATCAAAAGAAGGTAATGAGTAGAAAATTCTCATATAAGATACTAGCTGAAAGTATTGTTCTCTTCAGAAATATGAACAGAAAAATGACTAAAAAATAGAAGAAAATAAAGACTAGCACTGAAAAGAAACAAGCATTTACTTGTAACTACAGCTGGAAAACAAAATCTTGAACGAGTTATCTTTCTCGAGGTCATGGGTACAGAGCTGATACAAAACAAAGAATGGCAGAAAAGGAACAAATTTATTGATTGTGGGAATACTTGTGCTATCTGGATACTTGAGGGATGCAAAATATGTGCAAATTAAAGACTAGAAGTATATTAATACATTGAGATCAAATTTTGAACACAAAATAAATGGAAGCAAAATGATAAGAAATAAAACTCTTAAAGAGGTAACAGCCTTATAAAAATGATGACAAAGTATTTTAGAAATACTTTAGGATTACATTTAGGAATACTTTAGTTTTAGGATTTTGTGCTAAATATGAACACAAAGGTATATGTTGGCAGATTGCCATGCCAGGGTAACCTTTTCTCTGCCAAAACAGAGGTTTTTCATTTTCTTCACTCTATGACCTTTTAAAATTACAAGAGTTCAATGGCAACCAATTTAGAACATCCATCATTCTCATCACAGCTGCTCCAATGTCCCTGAGTACATGGGTGCTGAAATGGGAAATAAATTAACAGTTCATTTGTGAAAAGTGTACTTTCTTTCCCAAGTGCCTGATGAGACTTCTCCCTCGGTGTGTCTGTTGCAGATAAATCAGCTTTCATACTTCACTGCACAAAACCTACACAAAATAGCAAAAGCATACACTGAAATACCTGGAAACAGTCAAGAGATATACAGAAATTATCAGATCTTTATTTTGAATTCCTGGAACAAAGGAAAAGTAATGAGTATTATATAAACAACATAAATATTTCAGTTTATAGCCAGGTCAATAAATAACAATTATGGGAATAGGTTTTTCTTGTTATGTAGCATTCAATTCCGATTCTACTTTTGAACCATTATCATTAAAAATAATAACCATAGAATATTTGCTGCAGTTCATTCATTCCAATTTAACCTGTTCAATATTTAAAAAAATCGTCATCCAACTCAAAATATGGGTCACCTGCTGCTGTATATATAGTATACATACTATACATGGAGCATTCAGCTCCATCCTTTGATCAAGTTGCCACTCCTTCAGTTCAACCTCTCTGTTTTCACCTGTCCCAAAAGACTCTTCTAAGAAATAAGTCCAAAAATATTCCTGTAAGTGCAGCAGACAAATTATTCAGAACATGGCTGAAGTACACTTTCATAAGAAATTTGTGGTTACTCATGCATTCTGTATTATGCTTTTGGCTATCTAGTGCATGTATTCTTTCAAATGGGGAGACAAAAGGTTCATATACTTCACTTCTAGAGGTTACTCCATTGAAGACACTCCAGGCTCCAGTGCCTGATTTGGCCATGTGTAGTGTATCACAGACAACATCATCAGGAAGACATCTCATTTACCAAATTTTGTGGCATGCCTGACCTGATCCTGACCCTCACTCTGACAACCTGTGTACACTACATACAGTCTGTGATGCAGCACACAGTACAGCATGGGCTGCAATTGGTGGTGATGACAGTGTATCTGCCCACAGTCACCTTATTGTGCCAGCACATTATGTCAATCTGGAGGAGTGGAGAGGAGGAGGTGACTTCAAAGAACTCTTAGAGGAAAGCATAGACACCTCAATGAAAGTTATCGTGACAGAGCCAGGTATGTGGTCTCCCGTGTATCCTGATAGCTATGCATCCAGAATAAAATCGTGTTTCACAAGAGACATCTCTAGATGTCTGAAACGGATAAAGATTAGATACAAGGAAATACTGAAATTGTAGGCAAAGCCCCTGTTTCATTAAAGTCAGTGGGAAAACTATTTTAGTGCATTGCATCACCCAATATTGTGACTGGTAAAAACTCTACAGGTGCATATCAAAGGAAAGTCTTAGCTTAGAAATGGGTTATTGGCATCAATCATCTTCTGACCTACTGTATAAATTCAGGTTTTCCAGGTCTTTTGGAGAGCCAGTGGTAATGATTTCTCAATGCTTATAAAGTTAATGTTCAGCCTTAGTGAAAATGCCACTTTGAGGGCTGTATGCATTAATATGTGGAAACAATAGGTTGCAAATAATAAAAAAGTTCATGATTCCATTCAGGATTTAGATATTTTACTTTTCTTCCCAGTGTACTCCAGCCTCAGCCAATTTTTCATTTAATTACTTCCTGTTTAATAACTGACATTTCAACTGCAACTCTTATATTCATCCTTTACAAATTATTCATAAAACATTTTTTTATACTTAAAGTTCCTAAGTAAGTCAGTCTTTTGATCAAATTCCTTGTTAAACTACTGGTTAACTATAAAACTAAGGGGTCAGGTGGGGAGGAGAAAGTCTACCAAAACTCTATCTTCATAAGGACTAAGACCCCAAATAGCTTAAGGCTATTAATATCACAAATCTTTGTAAATTTCAAAGTGAATGTACTTTATCATCAAACACGCAATTAAAAAAGAATCAGAAAGTAAATCTTATAAGCTTCTATTTTGTAAAATTCTCTAGTGGCCAAAATTGAAGATTTCCATGTTCCTGAAAATCTCTGAGCAGCACAGAAGTCTAAATAAAAATAAAAAGTAGATAGTAAAAAATGTGACTGTATTTTGCCCACCTGTCTCAATAAAAAATAATAAACATGTCAATTCTTATCAAGGATTCCTGAAAAACACACTTCTGATTACCAATATTGATCACCCTGAAATTGCACTTATTCGCAACTTTTGTGGTCTTCTGTCATGCAATGTGCTGATTACTCGTCTTCGCATCAAGTGGTAGAAGTGGTTTTATCTTTACAGACTAGGATGTTATAATGAGATTCTGTGTGCTTAGGGGTGTTTTTGCTTTGGTTTGGAGTTTGGTTTCTGGTGTTTTTTTTTTTTTTCATTTGCCTGGAGTTTAAGGGGAGCAACATGAAAAAGGTTTTTGCCACAGCCAACAAACTCAGGATTTAGAAGCCAGCACTGTGCCTCTTGATGGCACATTTAAAGGTCTTTTAGTCTGATGTTTTCTGGATTTGTTTGAATATTCAGCCCAGCACCTTGAGGATCTAAATGGAGGAGAGTTCTAATTCCTATTTTGCAAGGCTGCAAAGATGATTCTTCTATGGCCAAGATCATGCTACAAACTGACAGATATCCTTCAGCTATTATCAAAACAAACAAGTATTTATTATGAAGGAAAAAGAGAAAAGAAAAAAAATGTTATTGTACCAAGTGCCTGAAGAGGAAAATAAATATGGTGCACGTTTAAAAAGGAACTAACTTCTTCACTCAATCCTACCTGAGCTCAAACACCCTTTGCAGAGCTGTGAAGTAGTCACATGCTGGAATTAGAAGACAAAAAAACCTAGGATGTTCTTTGGGCTAGTATCTTTTCTGTATACACAGCAAATTAGCATTGCTTAAGGATTTCCCTCAAAGGCATGTTCTGTTCAAAGAGACTTGCATCTGAAAATAGAATTTGCTTGAAAAACATTTTTTTGTAAAGTTAGGATAGAAATTATGTTGATGGTTATATAGCAATTATTAGTATTACTAGTAATAACAATAAAAAAGCCCAAGGTGTGGTATCTCACTTGGAAAAAACACTTTTAATATCTGTGCTGTAAATATGCTCTTTAAGAAAATAATGATCTGCTTGTGGTACCGACATTGATAATTCTTTCATTAGTTACAGAGAGAAGCTTTAGAACTAGGACTCAGTGATGTGTTCATTTAGTCAGGTGGTTCAGTAGGTGGTTAACCGTAAAGTTCAGAGTAGGATCACAGAAAATCCTGCTGCCATGTCTCAAAGGCATATCTATGTTTCTGACAGGTGGTTTAAAGCTGATGCTTCAAGACAGAAAGTTAAGGCCTGGAGGGCAGAAGGATCCATTTTCCAAGTGACACTATGAGTATATTCAGGTAAATAAATAATAGTATTATATTTGAGGACCATCAATAGGTATGGTCAGAGTGCTGTACAGATAATGGCGTGTAAGAAATCAGTATGTGGGCAGTTGCATCACATCTGCAGTTATTGGATGCTCCTTGGTTGTGTACCCTTGACTGACAGAAATCAGTATCTCTTTATTGACTTCGGTTATTCAATAGCTCATAATAGAAGTCTTTTGGGCTAATTTCTTTGACCTTCTAGAACAATGAAATATTTATTTGTGGGGAAAGAAGAAACATTCTTAATGAAGCAATCTTAAAGATTCTTTCATTTTATTTGAGATAAATATTTATTTTATTTATTTCCACTAGTATATTTGAACCCCCTACATAAACCAGTCACTGCATTTACCTAAAATAGAGTGACTCATTGGCACTCTCTTGGACACAAATCATATATTTCAACTTCTTGTAGTCTTCTGCTCCCTCTAACTTCATATATTTGCTTATTAAAAAAGACTGAGAAAATTGAAAAGTACCACAACGTGGTAAAACAGCAGTGCTTCTAATAATAATTACTGTTAGAAATATGTGTCTATACATCAAAGAAACAGACTAGACATATGCAAAACAGTCAAAAGACAATCTCAACAATCAAAGTGGCTCCAGATTAGCCAAAAGATACAGAGAGTGTGTGTAAAGAAACAAAGAGAAAAAATGACTTGGTGAAAGCAGTGCTAGTATTAGCACAGTCATAACCTAGTTGTGCTATTTTTTTTTTGGTCATCTCTTGCAAGAGGTATTTGTTCAAGGTTATATTAATTCTACTACTGAGGTTCCCTTTCAAAAATGCCCTAATAGTAAAAGATTCCTGCTGAAACCATATAATATTTGTTGATGGAAAATATAATCACAGTAGAATGTGGTCGGTTATATTTATTTCATACTGCTTTTCTGGAAGTACATTTGGCCTCCTGAGTCATGTCAGAAATCCTGGAGAAATATTGTGTTAGTATCAAGGTAGTGGTGAGATATCTGGTTATTTTAAGAGTACTCATCTCAAACAAATGTTTACTCCTGGAAATACAAATATTGTCCTGTCTTTATCAAATTATATTTTATGGGTTTTAGAGTATTGAATTACTATCTGAATTTGCTGATTATATAATTTTGCATAAGCAACTCATTATCCAGAGTAAATTTTATTTTCTACTATATACAAATTAATGTATAAGATAATTATGCCTAAAACTTACTTCAGTGTGTTGGTATTCTTGGTAAAATACACTGATTCTTCACATTCCTTTGGGAAGTGGTGTACTTTGGAGTTTCCTTGTGGATGAAGTGATGAGGTTATTTTGAAAGAAGGAAACAAAATGAGACAGGCAGGGTTTGCTTACCCTCTATTTCTTTATGTACAGCCACCATTTTCTTAAACCATTTTATGTCTCTCAACAAAGACAGAACAAAACATAGTATAGCATAAATTCTGTTAGGTATGTTAAACATTTAACTCATTTATGATCAATAAATGGCATAAAAATCATGTCTTCTGTTGAATTTCAACTTACTTTGTCATCAGACTTGTTTCAGAAATAGATACAAATAGAAAATCTCAAAAGCATCCATTTTACAGCCTACTTCACCAATGACCATCTACAGTACTCAGGAAACTTAAAGCACTAACACTTATCTGGCTTCCTTGCTTTCTTAGTGCATGGATGTATTGATAGCTGTAACAAGCAACCAATGCATTAAAGTATCAGAAAATTAAAAGTAGCGCTGGAAAAGAAATGTCAGTCTTCTTCTTTACATTACATTTTAATGAGTTTGGGAATTACTCACATTGACCAAATTAAGAATGTAGATAACCCTTGATTATTTAATTTAATTTTGTGATTTTAAATTTATGTTTCAAAACCCTGATGAAATTCCTGGATGTGACAAAATGAGAGTTCTTCTTTTCTGCGTCTGGCTGCCTCCCTAACATACAGGATAAGGAGGTATTGCCACAGATCTAAAATTGGGTTTCATTCATGGTTATTGCTCAGATATCAGGCTGCAGAGATGAGAGAGAGAAATTGATTTAAGATAGCTCACTGCAGGTAAAATAAATTGTTAAATTGGGGTTGGATTCAGACCAGGGGTGGTGAATGTGGTAAATTAAGAGGGATAATAAGACTGCAGTTAGGCACAATCTGGGTAATTAAAAAGGGACAGAAAGGCCTTCTAGAGTGACTGAAGAACCCTTAGTGGATAAAAATAGTCTGGTGAAATCTGAACATATAGGCCAGCAGTCACCAAATATATATTTTTAATAGAATGCCAGTATGTTGCCATACATGTGTGTATGTACAAGCTGCTTATTTCAACAAGTTTCCCAGGCTACTTCAAATTTTAGGTAAGCAGCTACAGTTTAAGGTGCTTATGGTTAGTAAATTTTGAAACTATTTCTGTTGAGACTTAAATTTTGACTTAAAATTTCAATATAGGAAAGGAAATACAGAAAAAAAAGAGAGAAGCAGAAGAAAGCCACTGCATTTTTGAAAGTAACATTTAGCAACATTTTTCCACTTGAAACCAAAACTCAGTATTCTTGCAAAGAGCATTAAGGATCTAGACATATAAAAGAATCAAGTATTTAATCTACTGAATCTTCCTACTAAAGCTGGATTTTTCCCTTCAGTCTATTTGAATCTAGCTTTGAAGGTTTCAAAAGAACTTGAAATATTGTATTTCCAGTTTCTCTCACTTATTTGTTTGGTTTTGTGTATTTTTTTCTTCCCTTTACATTTGCTTCCTTTTGATATTTCACAGTTGTTCATTTCATGTAAGAGTTGCTGTGAAACAATATGTATAAAGTGCTGCTTATATATAAAGTGCAAGATACAGGGTATTGGCAGAGGTGTGCATTATCTATCTGGAATGAGAAGACTTCTGTACCATTTCATTCACACAGATAAAGTTACTTTCCTTTTAACACCTAATAATACATCTGTCTTTGTCAAAGCCTATTTACTATAAATTAGATCAGGCATATTTCTTCAGTGATTCAAGTCCTTTAATACTCCTCATTACTTGATGTTCCATCCCATTTAATCACATCTGCATACTGGAAAATTGCCCTTAGACTCGTTATTCCAGTTGTTTATGTTATGATACACTTGATACAGCTGAATTCTTAGCTCATTCTCTCTATTATGTAAGGAAGTTTATCACTGTCTGTGTAGACTATGCTTTTGATGCCAGATCTAACACCTTATCTTTGACTTCATTATAATTTTATTTGAAATTTATGACAGCAAGATGTTAAAAGCAGCGTTTACATTAGAACATCAACAAAAGTTGCCAGGAATGTGAAAGATGCAGCTAAGTCTTTTCTATTTTCCCAGTGATTCCACCAACATATTACCTAGCATATTTTGTAAAAAATCCTCTATTTCCTCATATTGAAATACTTCTGTTTTTATAAAAGGTAATCTTAAAGGCTTATACCTGATTATTTCATATTCTTTAGAATGTTCAAGTCCAAATCTAAACTTTGTTACTGAAAACTGCTACAAAAATTGGCAGACCATGCTTGTCATCAGAAGAGCTCTTCTTCATTAACATGCAATAACATTAAACTTATTGGGAAGCTGTCACAGTTGTTCATTTGTTATCTGTAGAGTAATAAATCTTTGTTAAGTTTTTTTTCCTATGCACTGTATAAAACAAAGACTAATCTAAAAACTGGAGAAAAATAAATAGAGCAAATCTAAGTTGAAATTACTGAATATTTTCTCAATTGTCAGTTAAACAATTAACTTACTGTGCACTTGACAAGATCATGATATCCTCTTAAGTTTGTATGAAGGAATTTTAGGTTCACTCCAGTTTTACGTTTTTTAGCGACTTCTAGCAAACCTTTATTCATTATAATGGGTAGCAATATAAACAGAATGAAAGCAAGACATTTTCTGAAACTACAAATCATGTTAACCTTATATAAATACATATTAGTATATATATTATATATACTATATATGTATTTTAGTGTGTGTGTGTGTATATATATATATTTTAGTATATCCCAGTTCCTGGAGTAGAAGTAACAAAATACTTCAGATAAGGCACTTAACACAGGATTTTTACCATACCAGAAATAAAGAAATAACCCACTTCTCAAAGTTGTACATCAAAAAGCTTTAGCTAATATGGATTTTTTTTTCCTGGAATGAGAAATTCTAAATTTTTTTCATCATGACATTGTTTCTTGAATGGAGCAAGCACCTGAAAGCAACTGATAGTAGATTAGGATGATCAGAATGGATTTTTAGTTTTTCTCCTGGTCCTACATTTCTAAACAATAAATAATAAATAATCAATGACATGCTGTCATCACTGGTCAAAAGAAACCAGTGCACTACAGAGGCTTCATTAAACTTTCCTCCTAAATCTTGAAGTTGTGTGAGAACGCAAGATATACTCAGATCCTGTGGTAAAATGGCAATTATAAAATCAGCGATAAAACATTATCTTAGCCTATAACCAGAATGCTTGGCCAGAAAAGAGTTTTGGGAGC
This sequence comes from Pezoporus wallicus, assembly GCF_028554395.1. Lineage (NCBI taxonomy): Eukaryota > Metazoa > Chordata > Aves > Psittaciformes > Psittacidae > Pezoporus > Pezoporus wallicus. The sequence goes on from NW_026642052.1 coordinate 8,022,633, forward strand.
AGAGAAGACAGAACTTTTTTTTAAAGTACATGTGTGCATATGTTTCAATAGCTGTGCCAGGAACACCACTGGTCTTATTCCTGTATTTTAAATTTGACCAAATGGAAGAATACTTATTTTAAAAATTATTAAAATGAGGGATCCTTATAACAGTTTATTGAATTTTTAAATATTCTGGAGTGGTTCCGATAAGGCATTCACTAAGACAGTATAATTTGTCATTAATAAAGTATATTCTGATCCAAAGCAATCACTGTTCATGTTTATCTTCTACAGTAATAGCTCCAAAACCCTTATCCTAGTGTACTCAGGGATGTAAGCTATTCTCTACCAAGCATTCACTGGATATACCTGAAATACCGGATATAGCTGATATTAATTGTATTATTTATTGATACTCTGCCCAGCAGTGTAGCACTCTCATACTTTGCTTGTAAAAGTATAGGAGAGAAATTAAAATATCTCTATGCCTTACTCCTTAAGTTTTCATGTAGTCCATGTGGTACATGTTCATCATTGATAATTTGGCAGCAAGTTAAAAAAGTCAAACAATATTTAGCTTAATACTTGCATAACATTTGCTTTGTAAAGAAAATGGCTAATGATGTATTAAACTCATTGTTTTTCCAATGTATTTCTAATCACTGGCTGTACCAGAAATTAGTGGGTTGAGTTCAGTGACCTTCAGTCACTATAGCATCATATTTGAGACACAGCAATTCATTTTCCTCACAAGCATGTTTATTATGTGTCTTCTCCTTCTTATAACTGGAATGCATGAAAGGAATATAAAGAACTAGAAGACACGTAGGCAATTCTTTACCTAATATTATGAACACTTTAGACATGTTTTGAAGATAGTTTCTGCTCAGTACAACCTTGCCTGTGTTTGTCTCTTTCATCAAAATCTGAAAGAAATTGAAAGACAGGCTAATTAAAGAGAAACATTCAGAGACTTGAAAGTATGGATTGAAAGACTAATTACAAGTTCTCAGTACTCTCCTTTGTTTCTGTATTCCATTTGTGCTTTTCATTCAGAAAAAAAAAAAGATAACTTCTACTAGGATTAGCTAATTATGTTTAGTTATTCATCCTACTTTTAAACATTTTTTTTTTTTTAATTTTGATGTCTTTGGGGTTTCTACACCCTGTTTTCTTTAAGCAAAAAAACAAAGTGAGGGAAATACGATCGTGTATATTTGATGGAAAAGCCATGTTCCACTGCTCAGCTTTATAAATTATGCACAAATATTGACTTACGTATGCTGTAAGACCTCCTAGAATAGGGCCCCAGCATGTGCATCTGTTGAAAGAGCCTGCCAAAAGAACTGTGTTTTAGCCTCCAACATGTAAAATATGCATATTCAATTACAAAAAATCCTGACATCATTTCAAAAAGGTTTCAGTAACTTTCTGCAGTCCCCAGGAAGCAATAACTTGCGTGCCAACAACTCATGTAAGTTTTATGTATCTATTTAACTTGCTTTAAGAACAACACCAAAAATAAATTAACATTACTGCATGGCATTTCTTGTAACACACAATGCACTGAAATTCCCTTCAAAGAATTTTCTACATATATGAACATATATGCAAGCATCTCTAATTTTGAGAGTAGGACAGTCAACCATAAACTGACATGATCAAAATACATGCTTTTGCCAGATGTTTTTCTTTTGGATACATTTTCATCCCTGTGTACTTGACAATATTTTTTATAATTTGTTACAAATAACCAAAACTATAACCCTGAATATCTACGAAAAGAAATGCACACTTGAAAACCATCTTTGGCATTTTATTTCTGTGCCAAAACTGAAGTTATATTTGGGGAATGTAGCAAATGTTTAATGTATACAAATTCCTTTGAATAAGAATATGAACTTTCATGGACAAAAAAAAGGCCTTGTATTCAAATTTGCTTTTACTCTCAGCTCCTCTGTGCCATTCCTGTGTATGCTACGGTCTCTACCGAATGACTAGCAATAGAATATGAACCCTACCTCATGCCTAAAATAAATATAGATAATCTGACCTAACCACAGGAGTACTTTTAATGAACACAATTTTTAGTGTTTTATACAGCTGTAATCTAAAATTAGGAACATATGGTTCTGGTGGTAAATTAGCACTATGAAGATATATAGCAGTGAAAATTTCATGACAGTTTCAGAACACATAAAGTACCCTGGGCTTAGATAAATTCAGACCTAATTTATTTTGAAACGTGAAGGTTGCAGCCCTGTCAAAACAAGTCTGAATAATGATAATACTATAATGATTTATTGAAGTTCTTATGAGGAATAATGAGAGTTTCAAATTATCATCTGTGTTAATGTTTCATCTGCATGGGAATCATATAGAATTATGCTTAAGAATAATAAAGCCTCAACTGAAGGTCCAGATGATTACTGGGATAAAAAGACAAAATCCTGTGAAATAATTTCATTTGATTTCATTAGATTTTCCTTTCTAAGAATTGTTATTAAGGGGGCAAAACCCAATGGATCTGGAATTCAGCCTTGTTTTCAAAGCTCCATCTGCAGAAGTGCAGTTCTGGATCCATGTATATAGAGCACCACACCAGCATAGTAAGTACTTTGCTGTGAACAGTTCCACCCCCATCAGGCTTATAGGGATACATTCTGTGAACATTTTGCTTCAGACAGTTCTTTTGAATTTAATTCACATTCTGAAAAAAGCTGTATTTCTAGAAAAATGGAGGGAAAAAATAAAAAAACAATCTTGGACACTGTTTCCTAAAGTAAGTACTTGCTGGAAAACAAACTTCAATTAGCTGTTAATTGAAGCTCATAACGTTTGAATGACAGCATCCATTTTGCCTTGATTTTATTGTTGTTCCTACATGCCAGTGAATATAAGGGCAAAGGGAGTCTTCAAGGGAACCTGTGCCTCAAATATTTTACTATTTAATTTAGGTGGGAAAAACAAAACGTATAATGAGAAGGACTGAACACATGAACCAACGAGTAAATGCCTATATTTGTAGAAAAGAGACTGCTGTATACAGAGGGAAAACATGCATCCATGTTCCAGACTAGGCTTTGATCAACTAAAGAAGTGTTCTGGAGGATCTATGAAATACCAAGCATTTAGATTATAGCTACCTTTCAATCATTAAAAGCTTTATTTGTTACTTGATGGCAATAGTTACTTTGGAAGAGTTAAGCAAGGCTTTTCCTTTCTTTTTGATAGGATGGAAAACAATGAATGGGATCATAATAAAAGGGAGATGGAAAGAAATTTCTTATAATCAAATGAAGATATTTTGCTCAGCCCAGTTTAATTGAAGTTTTTTAAGGCCTCAGAAATTACCAAAGAAATTTGTATCTTAGATTTCTAATTCTCCCCAGCTCAGTCATCAGTGGACTCCTCTTGAACTGTTGGTTAAATTAAGTTTGGTAAGTAGAAAATGTAGGGAAAAGCTGAGAGGAAAAGAACATAGATGCATAAGAAGTATTTCTTTCACCAGCAGATTTACTAAACAGTTTTTAATGAAATCTATTATCTAGAATTCATGGACCCAAATTAATAACAGTTTCTTTCACATGTCTCTGAAGAGCTTCACACTATAGGCTCCATAGAGAAAGTAAATTTTTCCCTTAAATTTTCAGAACTACAGAAGTTGAAAATAATAAATATGAGGGCAGTGATCACCCAACAGATGAGAATTTTATGAAAGTACTGTGGTTTTCCAAAACCGTGGTTGACCATAAGTTACATAAATAACCTTGCAATTATATAGCAATCAAATATAGCAATAAAATTATATGCATAAATATCAATTAATCCAAAAGTTTTAATATTCTGGAAATAAATACATAGAATAGATTGTGCTACCATATTAATAGCTATCAGGACTTCTTTACCATCTTCAGTTATAGTAATATCTGAATTACAGTGTTAGAGAAAGAGAAGGAAAGATGGGGCAATGGAGAAAGTGTGAGAGGGAACAAGTCACTCTGTATACACCAAAACAATACATTTAAAAATTATAGGATATACTACAAATATTTTTCCCCTATTATGATCAGGTCTGAAGAACATTTCTAACTGTATAGCTACTGAGTAGCCCATCTGGATGTAGTAGCAAAACCATGATGCGTTCTGGAAGTGCAATACAAGCTGTAGGTGCTGTAGCAATCATTTTCGTTTCCTACAGGCAGATGACATAAACAAATTTCTAGTGAAATGAGCTATAAATTCCTTTGGTATTAGGATTCCAACCAAGACATAACAAGTCTGGATTCTTAATTAGATTAACATACAGAATCCTTGGACTAATAATTCCTGTTTTATTTCTATCTCTCAAATGCAAATAACTGTCAGGAGCTTTAGAGTATGATTCTAATAATTCATGTCAGTAGCAATTTAATATTAAAGAAAATAAATTTCAGTTATTTTAATATCTAGTTAAGAGCTCAAAGGAGACATAGGTAAAGAAAACAGTTGATTCAAACTGAAAACATATTGTTCCTTTGAGAAAAAAAAAATATTAATAGGAAATATTATCACCACATAAACTTTGAAAGGACTATATGCAAGGGGTTTATTCCTCAAGTTAGATACTTTTGGGTTAACATTGATTTGAATATAAAAACCTCCCTTCTACTGATAAATTTCAATATTTTTTTTTAATTTTAAAGAAAAACTTTCAAAAGCCTCATGAGATTTAATCTAAGTTTCACAAACAAAAAGATTAAAATCCTGTAAGCATAAATGAAAAAAGTGAGCCTTGTCATTCACAGTAAAGAAAGGATGACTTAAGATCTGGGGAACATCAGTACTACTTAGCTTAAGCGATCGTCCTGATTTCTGTTTGTTTTTAGGAAAACTGCTAAGGTAACTCTTAAAGCTTCAAGATTACTTACACAGGGACACCTATTTGGGAAAGCTGTCTCAGAATTGCACACATTTATATAAAGACATTCAAGTTAATAAGAGGTCATATTCATACTGTCTCACTCTGTTTATTTTTGAATTATATTCTGCTAGGAAATGTTTACAAGGTGTAACAAGGATGATAGCCTCTTGGAGAAGAGTATGACAGCAAGACCTGAAGATCCTGGATTAATTTGCATCAGAATCACTTTAAAAGTTGATCACTGAGGAGCTATTCAGTTGATCACTGAAGCTATTAAACAGGAACTATAAGAACAAGAACGTCTGCATCCTTCTAAAGCCTAAAAAAAAAAAAAATCATAAAAGTAGATTTTATATGACTAGGGGAAAAAAGGCTTATTTTTAGCATGTCTTCTGTTCTTCCTTTGCTATTATCAGGGTGACTCTTTTTAGTTCAGATTAAAATCATATATTAGCATAACCTCTGCTAAGCACATCTAACTTTATAGCCTGTGGAATTTAATTATCAACATCAAAACAGTAACTAAGACATTTGGATCAGTGATCACACAGGGAGCTGGTGTACTATGAAGAAAAAATACAAGATTAACTGGTACATATATATGCTCTGAATTCAAGAATGTTGAATCTGTTAAAAGACATGAACTTTTATCATTTAAATGCTTATTTGCATGCAGCAAGATACATGTGATTTGTATAATAGCAGTAAACAGATGCCACATGAAAGTCTCTAGTTATTATGACTACAATTCAGTAACAATAGTATGAATCGATAAGGCATACATTTTGTTTTGCTTTAGGCCAGATATTTTATAGGATATTTTAAACAGTGACTTGGTTTTGTTTTTGAAAACAGCTGTACATGATAGTTTAAAAACATGTTCTATGATACCATGACTGTTACCATAGAACTGATCACCTTGCACCTTGAGAGTCTGAGCAGATATAGCAGAAAGGCATAACCCAAAGCACCTTACTACTTTTGGAAACTAAATCAACCCCAAATTCTAGATTAACTCTACTTTTTTTTTTCTTTTAAACCAAAACAGAAGCTGAAATTGCATCTCCATTTTTTTGTGTTTTCAATCAAACTTGGAACTCATAACCTGTAAGCTGGACAATATCTAGTTATTTTTACAATATAATAAAAAAAATAAAAGAAGAAAAAAGAGAAAACTTATATCACTTACTAGAAAAAGTCCTCTTGAGTACCAAGAATCTGTGTTTCAAAACACATTCAGGTGTCTGAAAAATCAAGACTAAAACAACTTCAAGCTAAAGAAAAATTAAGCTACCAATATGCAATTCTTTTTTAATTATCAGGCAACTTTGCCATGCTGTCTAAGACTTCTAATTTTAAATCGGTTGTGCTGTGTTACATATACCATACTCACTTAAAAATACAGATTTTCAGTTAACCAGACAAGAATTTTTTCTTTTAACCAAAGACACATCAAAGACAACTACATGCAAGGAGAAGTGCCTGTAGTCCTGAAAGAGGTATTATTAAGCACTTCTCTAAAGCCCTAAACAAAGGAATCTTAATCACAAATAGAAAGAAACTTGGGTATATTAGAATATGTCGCCACTAATATTTGAGCACTGCTCCAGTTCTTTTTGTACTTAATGGAAAATATTGCCAGATTAACACAGAACTATATAGTGGAAAATGGTGGCAAGGAAGTTTTCAACAGTTGTGCTTTTTTTATTGAACTGCTCTTTGACAGAACAATACACTACTGCCCCACTGGGTGGCCCCTATGTTATACTTTTAATGCTTTTTTATGTCTTCCAATATAATTTCTTTTAAGAAATATTTTCTTTGATTTATATGATTAGCCAAACCAGAATCTGGAAAGATAATATTTTTTAACTTCCTTTCTGATGAATAATAAATGTCACATAGGAATTAGAAAGTAGGATGTAGTTGCATGTGCCATCTGCTGCATATGGGAACAGAAGAAAGATATTAGACTTTAAATTAGGGGTTGCTTCATAGAAACTCAAAGATGAAAGGAAACCACACTGATCACTTGGAAAATTATACCAGTCTCTATCAGTCATTAGAAATCTATCAGTAGAAAATCTCACAATATGACAAGATACTCTTGAGAGCCCTCTGAGGAATATCTACAAAGTGTATTTTAAATAGAGATTTATGTCATTAAACACATACAGTCTTATGATTATTTACTTCAATTTCCTTTCAGTTTCATCTAGGTGCCTAGGGCCTGTGGTAGCAGGATATGTGGAGACATATCTGCAGGTAAAATATGAAACCTTGCCTACTGCATTCCCATAGCAACTGACTATTCACAACAGTAAGGAGAGCTACGTGTTTACATAAAAATTCACTTACTTAAAAAAATAAATATTATCCACATTTTACCTCAGAAGTGGAAACTATTAGTTTGCCCATCACCCTGTGTGCGCAAATCTTCATGCCATTCAGCTACTTCAAAACAGATCATTTATGTAATGAAAGTTGCTTCTATCCACTCCAGCTGCCCATTTTATTTCAGCTGTAACTGAGAAGTCCAACATAGACCCAGCAATAAGTGCTATGGGTCAGGTTTTTCTCCAAGGTGGCACATCCTAAAAGATGACAATGAAGGAATTGGTTGGCAGAGATGGTGTCCTCAGGGTTGTGTAAATATGGGAGGCTGGAGGTGGCCTCAGCACTCTGGGAGCTGCTTTGTGTTCAGTGCCTTCTCTCTATCCTCCTGCTCCAAATGTAGCATTTGTGTGATGAGACCCAGGTGAGCTCTTCTACTTGGTATGAAATAGCTCAGACATTTCAGGATACGTTTCTGGCTTTTGTTTTGGGCTATTGTTTTTTTAGTAGGGTTTTTTTGTTGTTGTTGTTTGCTTTTGTTTTTTTTTGGTGAGGGTTTTTTTTTTTTTTGGTTTTGTGTTGTTTTGTGGTTTTTTTTTTAGTTTTTGTTGTTTGGTTGGGTTGTTTTTTTTTTAGAAATACTAAATTATGGTTTGCTATCTTCTGTTATATCATTTATTGATTGAATGCAACACAAAGATTTTTAATTTAAATAATTGTCATACACTCTTTTATTTAATATCTGATGCCAACATTTATAATATTTATAAGCAAAATAACAGTGGAATAAATGGAAAGAAAAACACAACAAAAGTGCAATCTGTTTGAAAAAGTAGTAAAAATCACCTTCAGAGCAGCTGGCCATACACACCAAATGTTTCTTGAAAAAAATCTCACAAGACACGTATTTTAATATTTACTGTTGTCTGTAATTCTATAGAGTCCTGGAAGTGCCAACCTAGGATCAAGATATCTTTGATGTAGAGCTCTCTATCTTCAATTAAAAGTTTCTTATAAGGTAAATTATAAACAGATCTGAGGGTGACAAAAAGAGAAAATTGATGACAAACATTGGCTTAAATTGGACAAAACTGAACAAAAGTATCTAATGGCATAAGCTCTTGGTTCTACATCCTATTTATTGTGAGCTGGTACCATACTACAACCTAAAGACAGGAAGAGTTGTGAACACAGCGAAAAAATTTACAGCTAGCAAATTATCCCTGAAAAAACCTGCCAATGCTGTGAATTTGAACTTTAAATTTTCATCTGGGTTTTTTATGCCCATTTGAGAGATTTTTCTCTTTTTATCCTAGTTTCTGACATAAAAAGCTGACAAATACAGGATATGAATATTATGCCTTTCAAATTTCTAATTGTTTCAGCACTTTTTTCTTCTTTTCTTTTCTTTTTTCTTTTCTTTTGTTTTCTTTTCCTTTTTACTTCCATACACAAAAGTATGCAGCCATACATCTATATGCCTGCAAGGGTAAACGTATGCATGCTACATTATACTTGTAACTGATAAGGATGTATCCAATCAAATTTTACATTACTTAGCGTGGATATAGACAACACTGTAGCCACAAAAGCCTAAAATTCAACATGGGATGTCAAACTTGCTGGCATCCTTGTTAATATGCAGTTTAGTGCTCCAATATTATCCAAATAAAATAGACCTTGCCCAGTGTGAAGACTTGGTCAGACAAATTTTAGGAACTACTCTTTGTAGCGCCTAAAATTTAGCAGATATTTGTGTGACTGTAACAAATTAAATTTTGGATGTGAGTGTATTTTTATTTTCGGTTTAAACATAACACCATAATAAATTTTTTTCTTATACTGTTTTTTTTCATGGTTCAAGCCATGAAAAGCAACTCCAATTTTATTTTAAATCAACCTCCACATAGCTATTTCTGAAAGAAAAGCACTAGGACTTCTTTTTGTTTGCCTTTGCAGGATCAGGAAGGGTCACTTACCATACTTAGCTCCTGCATGAACTGATTTGAAAACATGGCTCAGTACTCAGTAACACACAGATGACATGGGATAACTGTAGGCTGTAAAATAACTCCATATAATTCTCCTGTTCTGACATTCCAGTCTGTCTATGTTCCTCCCCGAGATGAAACCTGGGTACAGTTTTGATTATAATTCGCTTCAGAGGCCCCTCCCTGAAGACATCATGGATGGAAGGATGAAGCTGCATGTGGCTGGGCTTTTTCCATTCAATGCCATTTCAGCAGGCTTTCCACCTGCGGATACGTACCACTCCCCTTAGTGGCACTACTGGGTTAGCATGCAACCTTAGGGTTACACTGTGATGTACCAATCTTCAAGCTACCTGAAGAACAGTTTCACGAACAAAAAACCCACCCTAGATCTGAGACTACAAAGGCAACATGCACAGCTCAGGGGAGACCTGGACCGAGAACTATGACAGGCAGAAGTAACCCGCTAGCTTTAGAGCGGCTCCCTATGGAAAGCAGGGGCATAAGCCACTCAGTTCACTGGCCTATGGAGTAAGAGGCCGCAGTTTGAGGAAGAAGCTTTTATCAGTGTAGCTGTAATACAAGTCTACTACTATTCGCATTTACTACCGTGAAATGGACCCAAGCAGAATTTATTATAGATTAAAAACCCACATCTGAAGGTAAATTTCATCTGTGAGCATTATCATCCTCCTCACTTTGATTAGAATACTTTGAAATACTACAAGAACATTAACCTCTGTTCCCTGCACTGTTTTCCAGTAGCACCTAAGTCATACTTAGATACTGAGTGCAAGCAAATGTGAAAATTATCCACAGCTTCAGGAAGAATACCCTGGTCACCTCCCAGCTGCTCCATCAGCAGGAAAATTGACTGCTGGAAACAGGACTGTGAGGATCACCACAAACTGCTGCTGGAGCCTCTGAGCATCTACAGAAAGTTAGAAGTACCTCAAACATCGCCACCCTCTCCTGTTCATACTGTTTTTCCCACCATAATCACAGAAAATGAAATAAATACAGAAAAACTTAAATGTCTACCTTGTCTTCACCTGCAGGAAGGATGAGAGAGCCCAAAGCGTGGGAGTGGAGAGACCCTACACAGGCTGGGATGGGAGCTGCCCTCTGAGCAGCCGATAGTGAGGCCAGTGCACCTCACCAGTGCTGAGAATAGGTAGGAAAAGACAAATGCTGTCTGAATGACATGCTTTTATAATGAGGTTCTTGAGTTTACTCATGACAAAATCTATTTCTAGAGCCTGAAGAAACAAAGATGACTTGAGAGATGGAAGTTTGATGGAATTATATATTTTGTACAGAGCTATGAATAAAGGGTTGGAAAATCACACATAGTTAACTAAACATTACTTGTATTTTTCTGAAGCTACAGAAGTCTTAGAATCTTAGCTATATCTTTTTGTGCAATCATTTTTGTTAGCTGGCTAACCAGACTCCAGTATTTTGTTTATGGCAAGTTATTCTCCAGAAAATAACATCTAAAAAACTAGAATGACACAGCTCAATTTTGGGCTAAATTCTGTCCCCAAAACCAGTGAGAAGTAAAAGAAATGAGTGCCTTTCCAACACTCATCCATACAGTGTGTGTATCTGGTGGAGGTAAGACAAGGCATAATCCCCCACTCAAAAAAAAGGATTTTTATAACTCAGCATGTTGTCCTCATGTTCTGTTGCTGTTCACTGCTACCTGTGCTCACCATACAGTGGGCTACACAAGGAGACAAAATAAGTTGTATTGAAATACGTCATGTACAGCAGCCTACACATGCAGTTTTCACCAAGAGTCTCCAGCTTCTGACATTGCTGTGATTTTGACAAGGTAGGTCAGTCCAGCTCAAAAGCTGGAACTCATTATGGCAATCATTTACAGTAAATATGTGGGGAAAAATGAACTGTAATGGAATGCAAGTATTTTTGAGCAACTGTTAAATGCTGGGGTTAGGCCAAATGGACAGTTGGCCTGGGACACCAGGTCTTTCATAGTCACATGTATTGTTTGCTGAGCACTTAGTCCATCTATCTGTTACCTTCAATCACTCATGGTGCTTTCATTCTGCCTCCAGGAGGGCTGAGCCAAAATGTCTCACCACAGCCTGGCAGCAGGAAGCCTTGTTGCAGCCTCAAAGATGAGGGAAGGCAGCTGCAGATGAATGAATGCATGAAACTAGAGAGTGATACAAACAGAAGTGCAGTCTGCATGTTACCATCTTGTGGGTTTCTGTTGTTTTGACTCACATAACAGTCTTCCCTCTGCATGTGGAAGGATGTGGTCCCAAAGAGCAACTTGGATATAAAAGGTCAATGTGGAAAAAGTTTATTCACAATACGTATTGACAGCTCTGACCTTCTTTCCTTCTTTCTGCTTCTACGCTTTTGTTTCATGCTTTCTGACTTACCTCAAAGTGACTTTCTTACAATTTCTTTCCAGTTTAAAAAAAAAATTTATTTTATTAATACTTTAAATAAAAATGACGAGTAACTTAAGCAAATGACATAAGTTCTCAAGAAATTGATTGCATTTCCTGATCTATTGTCTTCTGATGACTGGCAATGTTCAGAGAAACTTGAAGGCAAAGTAAAAACTATAGCTCTAGGCCTCGCCTAGTTAGGTCAGTTTCTTGCACATTTTGATATTTTCTCCTTTACAGCAATATTCTACATGGAAAGACTGGCAATCATTAAATCAAGATCTTAATAAGCCACTAAGAAAACAACCAATTTAGAAATACACACTATGTACAAGTGACCCATTCTGACCTTCTGCATATTGAAAACAATTCCCAGTTCAAGCATGCAGTGTGGGTGCCTCCCCATCCAGTTAGGCATTCTCTCAGGAAGAAAAAGAAAAAAAGAAAAAAAAAACATTATTAAAAAGTAACACACGTGTTCCTATATTTTAATTACCCAATAATTAATCTCTTATTATTCAGTCAAACTCTAAACATACAATCATGTGCAAAGAATCTGCAAAAAGCAAGTTTAGAAGCCAGGTGTTTGCTGAGATCCCCCCAAAAAACACTGTATGGATGAAAACCTGAGAGGGTAACTGAGATTCAAAGCAAACCTGTGTGCACCCTATGACATATGGCAAATAATTATTTGGCTTGTCTTATAAAAGATGGAAAAGGATTATTTTGTAGTGCACGGTACTGAGCTAAAAATTGCCACCAGTTATTATCCTGGTTTTGGACTCTCTTGTATGAAGACTTTCCTCAATCTTTTGTTATTAGTCATAAACAAAAAAATTCAATAAATAAGCTGTAATGATCAGTTAAGAACATTGGTTGCTTTAATTATTTGCAGACTTCCACTTTTTGTTTAATAAGGACGATCTGGATTTTTCTTTTCAGTTATTTGATTAGAGTAGTGTGAAAGTTCATTTTGGATAAAAACACATGAGAAATGAAGGCAACCTTAAATTTCAAAACCAGAAGCAACTCAGAAGAGTTCACTACCCTTATCATAGGCTAAATGCATTATGAAAAATTGTTTGAATTCTTCACATATGGCTTGTGTGACTCATTTGCAATACATGCTAGAGTGCTGGAAACAGCTCATGGATGTGAACCTCAGTGACTGTTGCATAAGATTTAGTAATCTTATATATCTCAGGATTTAGTACCTTGCATATCTGTCTAGAGGAATAAACAGTCAGATACAGGACAAAATCTTAGAAGAGCAGTGGTAGTGATGCAACACATACGATATATGATTCTCCTCTCTTGCCCCCCTAAATCTCTCCAGTTTCCTCTTTATCTCTCTGGGTATTGTTTTTCAAACCCAAAACCCCCCTCAGTGTGCCTTTCCTTTTCTATTAAAAAAAATAATAATAAATCATGGAGTAAAAGAAGTAAAATTAGACCATAAATAAAATAGATTATGATCAATTTACAAAGGGAAATGATCTTGTGGAAGACTGTTGGCATATTATTGTAGCAGATCTTTTTGGTTATGCTCTACTGAATATTTGTCCTGCTTTCTATCTCATAAAGGCTGAGACTTCTGTCACAAGTCCTTGCACACTGAAAACCTTAAATGTCATTCTTGTATTGCCTTGCCACAATTCACTGCTCACATTTTATTTTTGTTTTCTCCATGGTATATGCACTTGCTATCCACATCAACCACATATATTGGACAGATTTTTCCACAAAGTACCCTTTTGTACCTCTCCCTCCTTCCTGCCCTTATTTATTAAATTAAACCATGAAGCACAGTAAAAGGTGTGAGCATCAAGTTATTTTCATTTACTGGCTCCCAATTAAGCACTCAGCTGTTGCACTTGAGAATAATAGCCATCCAGGAATCCTCGCACAAGCTAAAGCAAGGAGAGTGGTAGGCAGAAGGACCCTTACTACAGCAGTCCTCATGGATGACCTGTTCTAAGGATCACTGGGAGCTGGCATTGATCTATTGAAGAATAGAAGGCTGACTGGCTAATGAAGGCATCAGTAGGAGTACACTCACGACAAAGGTTTGGTGTTCAGTGTTTTGACACATGGTGCAGCAGCAGTGAACCTTATGTTAAAACTACACCTCTTAATGGCTATATTTTATTTTCTTAGAAGTATAAGGTGAGAAGCAAAACAAAAATAATACCATTTTGAAGCAATATTAGTGTGAATACAATGCAGTAGAAATCGAATTAGCCATGAGTCCCTGCTGACCTGTAGGAAATAGCTGTTAAAGCTAATTCGCATTGTAACACATAATGGTATTATCGATTTACTTGATACGTGGTTGATGAGTGTAATTTTTCAGGCTCTTTGAATACAGTAAATCCTGTTTACTCTTTTAGTGCAAACCTGCCTGCTGTCTATAATTCGACTTTCCTTTTATTGTCTCCTCATTGTTCATTCAAATAGGCCTACCCACATTCCTTCACTAGGACTTGATAACATATTCTGTGGGAGCACCTGCGTGACCTTTTTATTACATCTCTGTTATCCTTTGTGACAGTGTAGTGGGCAATTCAAGAGAAACTAACAGCTGAATGGCAGGGGAGCATTAACCCCTTCAGGGACTGCACTTCATGGAAACATCATGATACCACATCATGGAAACATGAGGAATGGGTCAGGGTCAACCAGAAAGATCATAACGAGTCTTGAAAACCCTGAAACTGTAAAGAAGCAGCTGTGACAGAATGAATTAAATTCTACTCTAAAAACCAAAAAGGAAAAAAAGAAAACTTTTAAGTTTCTGGTATTGTACAAAATATGCTACAAAGGCAAAGGGACTTTGGACTTTGAAAGACACTGCCTGCCTTGCAGTCATTCTCATGGTGAGCAGGGAGTCAAGATCTTTTCTGACACAGAAAGGATTGAGAGTAAATTTATTTTATTTCTTTTTTTTTTCCACCAAATTTTTCCTTTTATTCTCAGGGATTTTAGCCTCTATGTGATTAGGAAAGACATTATCAGTGAATTCTAAATTCTCTTTTAAGAGTATATGTATTTCCCTGTTATTCAACTATCATCCTGGTTTTCCAAAACAAATATGTTTTATAAACAGTGAAGTGAATATTCACTTCTTTATGGTGCCAGTATCTGGCTATCTTATCCCCTACACAAAATAGAACAATACTTAAGAATCCCGTCACAGGCTTAAATGCGTTCTGAAAAGGCAGGAATAGGTTGTCTTCCTTCCTTTAGACCGCTATGTTTTCTGTGTTGTCACATCAGTTTAGGCCTGGAAACTGCCATGACTCTGGGCTTGGAAGGTCATGGTATCTCCTTTCTACTTGTTTCCCAGGTTCATCATGCATAAGGATAAAGTATTAGATACTGGAGTTCTTAGAATAATTCAGAATTGTATCCGGAGACATGACAATATTTTTTGTTTGAGTAATCTCATTTTCTCCCAAATTTCTGTCTTGGTCTGGCAATTTGCCAGAATTGCTGCCTTTTCTCAGTGGTGGTGTTCTTCACAGCAGCAAATACACATCATTTCTTGACAGCCTTTGATTCTGCAAATTCCTCCCAAAATAAAAAAAAAGAAAATACTCAGGACATTTTATATCCTTTTCTCTAACCCTTCCAAAACAACGGTGATGTCTGAAGGTTCATTTGCCCTTTGTCCTCTCAGCAATCACATATCAGACTGAACTGCCTTGGACTGTTGACCTTTACTCAAACATTTTGTGGTTCTGAAATTCTAAGTGAAAAAAAAAAAAAAAAAAAGAAGAGTCTTAAAATCCTGCTCCTGGTTCCTATTCATAATCGTACTGGCCTTTACAAAGAAAAATCATAAAATGAGTTTGCTACCTGTACAGAATTTAACAGAATAAATGAAAATTATTTAAAAATAACATCTATTTCAGTACTTTAAAAATATCTAATTAAATATTCCATTAAATTTTCATGCATGCACCCTGGTCTTCCCTATCCAGTCAGGTCATGCTATCTGTTTTAATTACACTTCCTGAGCACTGATCAGCTACATGAATACATTTTTAGCTGATGTCCTTTTTAATTCAATGCATATTTTCTACTAAATATAAATTTACAGAGGAAATACTGTAAGTTCTTTATTTCCACTTATCTGAAAACCAAAGTTCATACAACTTATTGATTTAACTGGGCTTTTTCTTTCTGAAATTCTACAGTGCCATCCAAACTCCATTTCAATATTAATTTATGATAATCATCAACCATGATAGTAGTAATAATAAGAGAAAAACATGATCTTCTCATATTTATCTACTGTTCTTGGAACAGTACTACTGAAGACCTGAGGTTCAGTGTACATGAAAATCACCAGGATTTTCATGAAGATATTGTGAGCACATGGCTTTAGCAATTTCCTTTCTCCTGTCAAAATTACATATGCAGGAGTCAGTCCTTCTCCCTATTTAAGAAGTTTATATAGGAAGATAACAGTAAAAGCAGAGCGTCCAAGTTCAGATCTCCTATCTGAAGGTACTAAATGCTACATCAATCAATAAGGGACTTTAACTGTCACAGAGGTCCTCTGTGCACCTTTTGTTCTGCTTGGATTTTATTTCTGTCCATATCTTTCTCATCTACCACATTCCTACAGGCAAAGACTCTTACAAATTTATCATCAAATGGAAGAACCACGAAGCTATTTTTGAAGGATATTAGTCAACTGAAATAAAAAATTGTTCTGATCTGTTTAAGCCAAGACTCTTCCTCTACAGTTGTGATGCTAAATTTTTTGTACATATCATTGCTGCCATAAGCTGTCAACTTTGGCTCTACTCACAATGCACAAATAGAGCTAGACTTATTTATAATGGGTTGTTTCTCTTAAAAAACAGTTATGCCCTGAGCTTGCTTTGATAGTAATTACAGTTTACAAAAAATGTGTTTGATATCTGCTACTATTTGTCCAGACAGTTGAAAAATATTAATGACAAAATAAACAAAGGACTGGAGAAATAATGCTGGAGTTTTTCATTGTAGGTAACCTCCCATGAGAGTAGTTATCTATGCAGACCAAAAAGGTAATTATTATTTACAAGGTTTTCTTGCTTACTCTGGGAGACGTGATAATTTTCTGGTGGTGTTAAGCTGTTTTCTTCACAAGCAATACTTTTCTCCTTAAAAGATTAAACACAGATTTATTAATTGCTTTCAATATTTTTGCTTTTAAATAAGGCTTTTTTTTTGCTTTTTTTCTCTTTTCCTTTTTCTTTTTTCATGAAAAGTAAGTCATGAGAAGCCAGAAAACAAAACAAAAAAAAAAACAAAAACAAACCCACACAAACCAACCAAAAAAAACCAAAACCAACAGAAACTCAAACAAACCAACAATCCCATTAGAAAATGTTATGGTTTAAACCCAACCACTCAGCTCGTTCACTCACTCCCCCCCCTTCTTCCACTGTATCGCCCCACACAATAATGACTCAAAGTCATCAAGAAGAAAGAAGTCAAAAATCAAGTCCTACTTTCTACAATGTATTCTATTTCATAGGATATATATACATACTACATATACATTTCATCTCTGAAGAAGCTAGAATAACAAGAGGTTACACAGCCCCAGGTCCAGAAGTGATTGATATAATATGACTTGCACCCTGCTCAGGCAGGCTACGTGCCTCAGAAGCAGAGGCTGTTAGTGTACTGGGTGATGGAGCAGGCCAAGGAGTGTTCAGATGATTGACACTACTGTGAGGGGTGATGGAGGACACACACAGAATAACTGGTGGTACCTTCTCGTGCGTGTTTGTGCTGCAGAGGGTAGGAAAGTTAACCATAGGGCCGGAGGTCTCATCCAGAGCACATCCAGAGCCTATGGCTCAGCCTGGGCTTGCACCCAGATGCGTTGGATGTGGGACAAGTCTAGGCTCAGGCATATGACTTACATTAAAAGACAATTTATTAATGTATGTATAGATATATTTATATACCCACATAAATCCACTTCCTTAGATACTTTTATCATGATTTTCTTAAGGGTATGTAAACATTAAAACCCCAAGCATCCAAAATGGTTTTGTACAGGTACAGCATTTCCATAACAAAACACATTCACCTAAAAAGTGATATTTATCTCTGAAACTTCCAAATAGCTTGTTCAAGATTTTTAGGAAAAAAAAAAGACTGTTTAAAACCAACAGGTATTTAAATTCTTCCAAGCTTGACAATGTCTGGCTTGCTCTGTAATTATAATTTACCAGACATAAGGCCAGAGGGTAATTTTTTCCTGATGTTTCCTTTATAAAAATGAGCAGTGAAATCAGAAAATACACCAATTTTCTCTTTATTTAAAAAAAAGTGAAAATCATAGTTACCTGCTAAGAGCCATCTCTTTGATGCAATTTATGGATGTAAATAAAATCCACATCTAGGATCACCAAATAAGAAACAAACGTACTACAAACCAAAAACTACTTGTAATTTATTTTTTAAATCTCTTTTTACTTCAAATTAATAAAATATTTAAAAGTTAATTAAACCCAACCTAAACCCAAAGCAAATCAAAGACAGCTTTTGTTAAAAGCTTTTCTAGCACTAAAGTGAACTGAAAGCAGCTGATAGGAAAAAAAGAAAAAGAGCAATGCAAATGTTTGCATGCAAATGCAAAAAAGAGAATGAAATGTATGAGCTATTTAAGATAAAAAGCCCTTGATATATAGCTAAATAACTAACACAGTTTAAACATAATAGCAGAAAGAGAAATTCTAAAATGATAGACCTACTTGTGGACAGAGAAGATGTCATTTTAACAGGTACAAAAAAGGCAGAAGAATTCCTTATATACTTCAGAAGCAGGGAGTTCAAATACACATATCAAACGAAGGGAGATCTTTTTAGCCCATCAGTACTTAATGATAAATAAAGCCTGGTAGGGTGAACAGTAAAGATGAATAAGGATGTTTACCTACTTAACAGTGAAGACTCAGAATTTAGTTTCCATTTGAAGCTGGTTCATAATTTATTAACTAATACATTTGAGAAGTAAGTTGGTTTCATTGGCTTTCAATACTGATTTCTTTCATCCTTTAACAATATAACAAAAATTTAAAATTAATCTTGCTACCAGAAGCAAGTACAAATGATTTATAATAACGTAAACTTTTTTCTCTAAATTAAATTAGTATATAAAATTAGTGGTGATTCATGTCATCAAATCATCCAAGAAATGTGGAACCTAGGCATCCATCTCAGCTAAATGTTCACATCCTTCACAGGTCAGTAATGAGAAATAGCTACCTAGGCAGAAGTGATTCATCATAACATCAAGCAGGTGTCTAACCTCCCATTAATAGCTATTTAGGTTTTGACTCAGTATCTTTGAAAGCTGAAAAACGTTGATTTAAGTAGATGAAAATAACCACTTGGGCATCTTTGAAAGTAAGGAATTTCTTAAAATAGAGATGTTTATTACTAAAAATCCTATCTTTTGGAGCTATCATGAGCAAACGACAAATACAGAATTATTCACAATATACAATTTTGTTTCTCCTTTTTAATAACAATACTTAAGTGTAGGTAACATATAACAATGAATATTCCCTACGAGTGAAAAATTTAAAAGACATCTTAAGTTTTCTTATACTAGGTAATCTGAAAACAAATTAGACCCGCAAAGTGTAGAGCAATTAACCTTCTTACGTATTATATATATCTCTTCTAAAGCTAATTGCATTTTAATTGGGTTTCACTAAGTGGACAGTTTTGGAATGAGAAATTAGGTTTTAAATATTTTTGGTTTTAATTAGTGCTAATTTTACTGGTGATTTGCTTCAGCATAGCAGTATCGGGGCTGAATTAATACTGCCTGAAGCTATTATACATTTCAAGGCCATAAATGTTGTCAAGTTCTGTAGTTCTGAAGAAAAAAAATGAGGAAGTTTGGCCCCAAAAGGAAAAATAACTGAATAAAATTCTTAAGCTATAATGGTTCTGCAAATATTCTAGGAAAGGCATTTTGTGCTGCAAATCTTTTCATATTTCGAAATAAATTTGACCTTTTTATATGTGTATAGTCTCAACAGAACCCTGGATTAAACTTGAATATTTGAGATAAAAATCTTTCCTTTTTTTCTCAAGTTTACTTCCCATTATGCGACAGTGTCTTATTCATATTCACTAGCAAATATACAAATAGTCCTTGTGAAATAGCTTCCTTTAAAAATGAGGGCATCTTTTTCTAACCACATACACATTTAACATCTATCTTTTGAAAGCATCCTTTTGGCTTTTATTCACTTGCTAGCACTTCCTTCCTATCTGCAATGTCATCTTTTCACCAACTGTTAGCTGGGCTTTATGCATGTGCTTCATCAAATCTCCTTGCTCCCCTTTTCCTGGTATCCCTGACCCTCCCTTCCACGGAGGAACACCTGTTGCCCATTCTCTGATCATGACAACTGGAGTCGGATGAATTGGAGTGGTTGAGTACCCTGGGATATAACCCAAAGAGGTTGATGAGGCCTTTTCCTCTCAGGGTGAGCATCATTGAAATTCTTTCCCAAATGTTTTATGTCAATGATGTTCAGCTGCAGTATCTTTCAGGACAAATCCCAAGACCCCATTTCATTCATAATTTCTGTTGTTTGCCTAATTGTGTATGGTCTGACTGCATGTGGGAGTCTGTTGTGTTACTAGCTGCTACAGTGTTGCTTAGTTGAGGCATGTTGTGCTTTTGTAATATATTATCATGTCTCATTTGCAGATGCCACACTTAGGGGCTCCTAATACCAATAAAGTTAGCTTAGAAGCTACCATTCCTCCTTACTTCTGCAATATGATATGCTCCTCAAACAGCAGAATGGTTAGCCTTACAGAATAGTGGTTCTGAATAATACTATAATCAGATAAGTCATACTTTTGAATACATGTATTAATGAATATGCTTTTCTATGTATGTGAATAAAACAAAAGGAATAATTAAAAATCATACATTATTGTGACTCTAATCTAAAATTAGTTTCTCACAGATTTGTTTCATATATGAATTTCATTAGCACATTGGTTTTTATTCTTTTTTAATAGAAAATAATTTAATAGACTAATAAATAATATTACTTCCTGGCAGGATTGTTAGGGAGAATAAATATATTAAAAATTATGAGGGGTGTAGTGTATATTCAGATATAAGTACATGTACCTAAAAGAGACATCTTCCTAGTATACTTGAAATGTTAAATAAACTTCAGGCCATTACCTTTTGATATAATCAAAAGATACCTTTCACCCAGAATGTTGCTGTACACAATACTTTCAAACTTTTTCATTCTGTATGTAGCAGCTATTTTGAACACTACCTCATTTAAGAGTATTCAAAGCACCTTACACACAATAAAAGTATGAACATATGGACATACATTATTTCCCAATGAATCTTACTCTGAAAAAAATATCTGAAACTACTATTTAAAGACGTCCCAAGCATTTTATTTTTTGGGGAGAGGTGAAGGGGAGTTATACAGGTATTTTAAGTTTTATATTTATGAATCAACTCTTAATTTTTCACCTAAATATTTTCCTGCCTAAACAAGCGTATAATACACTGATGCTAGTGTGGGGAAATCATTCTGATTCCAGAAATGCCTATAATTAGTGGATCTGGATGGTTCAAATTAGCAATATTTGTACTGAAAAAAGTTTTGCAATGAACCTGTGCCAAGTAAAACATCTGGAAAGTCAGAATAGCAACAATCATAGTCTGAATTACAAAAGGAAATTTCAACTAAAATGTAGAAGGGCTCAGTTATATTATGACTAAGGTGGGTAGCCTACATATTGACCTAAAAGACCATTGAAAAGTGCATGCTCATTTAAGCAACTTATTCAGCTCATATAAAAATCAAAGATCAACAGCTCCAGATGTACAGTTTATGTGCAGACATATTTGTATGAAGAAGTGAGCCCTGGAAATGGGTTTGCAATGGAGAACTTATGTATGCTTCCTGCATAGCAAAAGCACAGACTAAATGGCTGACATTCCAGCAATGCTTAACCACCTTTTAACTTTCTTAGCTGAAACTCAGTCCTAATATACTTATCTGTGTAAAGAAACTCCAGACACTTTTAATAATACTTGGACAACATGGAAAACCATCTTAACAGGCTGTAAATGCCAAGTACTTCCAAAATGAGATGGCACTGTGAAAACTCAGGTTTAAAATTCTTTTTCTGCTAGATGAGTGAACTAAGCTGAGCTGTTCTCATGGAGGAGGGGGAATTCTTTTTATTATTCCAAGCGGATGACTTGACTCATTGCTTTGTATTTAAAAAAAATGGTCCCAAGCAGCGTATTGGCTTCCTGATAACTTCTGCTGGAACATCTGGACTATGGATCAGCACAAAGAACTATGCAAAACATTAAAAGTACTGAATCACATGTTCCTTGAGGTATACATGGACCAGAATATGAAACTGTACTTAAAAGCCCTCAACCAAACACCTTTAATCTGCAGTTTTTTATTAAAATACCTTCAGTTTACACACATGGTCTCCTACACAGAATAAGTCATTGACTTCAGGGGAGCTGCCAATAAATACAAGAACATATCTGGGAAAAACAATCTGCAAAACTTGGGCCCAAGCACCATCCAAAGGGAGAACTCAAAGAATGACAACATTAGATTTATGAAGAGCCTTCAGTTGGACATAAGTGTGCTGAAATTTCCTTAGATTTTTTTGAAGTTCTATTCACTGTTCAGATGTTAGATGTTAACAAACCTTGCCTTGCTAGTTATCACCTTGTATTTGTAAATCAAGGGCAATTATCTTTTGTTAATTTTAAAGCTCTTTTAGAAAAAAGAAATAGCTTTATTTTTATTCTGCTTAATTTGTTCAGCTCAGTATTACACACAGATACAGATACATGATGGCCTGCAGCAAATTAAGAACCAGTAACTTTGTTAAAAATACAGCATGGTGGAAACATACCAGTAACCACAAAAAGTCATGGGACTTTGACTGGAAAAATTAAGAAAAGTCTTTTACTTTTAAACTTTCTGTAATGCCTCAGTTATATAAATATTTAAATTTTAAACTGATTTTATTATGGGCAGATCCTCATCTGGTATAAATCAGTGTGGCTTCTTTGAATTTGAATGAGCTGTGCTGATTTACTCCAAGTAACTCCATGTCTGTCCCTTAATTTTTTTTAAATCATTCTTTCAGAGAGCCTTTCAAATTCATAGGTTCTTTTCAAATACATGGGAAGCTGCATTCTGCCTGTCTTTAAGCTGTTTTACCCAGAGACAAATCTGTGCTGTCAAAACAGGCTTTTAGAAGTTGAACAAAATCCAAAAACCCAAAGCTACATACATAGTAAAAGTTGGCACCAGTCTATCTATAAATTCTTAACCACAAGGACAACAGTAAAGTCTTCTACAGATTTGAATTTTCAGGCTATCTTGTTTAGCTCAAGGGCAGTTGCTAATGTAGGCGATCTCACACCTCAGATGTTAAGGATATAAAGACATCACATTTTTGTTATATATTTATTTGTTATGACATTGCCCTGAAGAAAACTAACATTACTGTTAAAAGAGTAATATACATTATGCAGTGAATGATATCTTGATCTGTCATGACAGAAGGTATAAAACATGTGAAAAGTCTGTTATCTTCAAATTTGGATACTTGATCCTTTAGTAAAAAAATGTGTTTCATTTGTGTAATTAAAACCATACTGATTAATGCAAGACATAACCAAACATCCTAAATCCTGTGAATAATTTACATAGCATTCTGTAGTCTGTTGCTGTATTCATTCTATTTGCTACACATGGAAAATTCAGCCTCATCTTTCAGATCCACAACTCAGATGTACCATGAAAGGTTCTCGTAAGTAAAAGCCTTTTCAAAGGGAAGATTTGGAGAAATGAATGTACTTGTAACCACTTTTCACAGAGTAATCTCAAAAAAGGATGAGCTTCAGGGTGGGATCCAAGACAAAGCTCTGCAGTTCTGGCTGCACAGCAGGATGAGCTAGATTGCAGTCTTAGATACATGTGATAGAAAAGGACCAACCACCTCCAGATAAAAGTTTAAATACTTCGCAATAACTGCTGCATGAGGTCACAGATCTTTATGTGCTTTGAGGAGTGCAATTTGTACAGATTTTTCTCTAAACTTGCCATTCCAAAGCAAAGAGCTATGCTAAACAAACCATCAGAACCACAGTGGTTTAGGTTATGTCAACACATCTCTGCAGTTTTTTTAGTGACTACAATTCAATTAGGAAAAATTTACCCCAGCCTGAAGCCTAGTTCAAAGATAAATCAAAGCTTACTTAATTTGTAAGAAAAATGATCTGACAATTTATCATGCTCAGGACTGAAGGGAGAACATAAAATTAATGATGTTTCAGGATCTATTTTGCATATACCGGACGCATATACTAGAAAAAATCCCACACAGGTTCAATGCAACCTTTCTTCTATTATTTGAGTCATCTCTAGTTACTGCCTTGTGGATGGATAGTGCATATGCAGTACCATTCCAAAAGCTATGTGAGTGCACTGGTGTGGGTTTAAAAAACAAGCTACTACACTTTGTTTTGACCACAGAGGAAAAAATTATATCCACCCCACAATAATCCTTTTAAAGATGCCTTTTGTGTAAACAAATATCAAGAAGATTTCTGTCAGTCCTTGGGCTAGGAGTTCTACTTAAATGATCATTTTGAGTGGAAGTGGCAGGTAAGGATGAGTGAAGAGTAGAACTCTGTCCCCCTTGTTTTTTGGGATGTGATGAGGGGCACATCTGCTTTACCTTGAAAGAAATGAAAACTCTGGTTCTGTGAGAAGCAATGAGGAGTCAAAGTAAATTAGGTGTTTAGATATAGGGAAAGGGAATGAGAGGTAGCCAGGCACAGTAATGTGGTTCCCCTGTTACCTTTGCAATGCGCAGTATCTTCACTGTGCAGCCCCCTTCTTTTTTTGGAAGAGTGGGTCTAACTCCCTCTGCATTCTTGTCATGCTTTAAGTGTAGAGGGGCTGGGGATATTTTTTTAAGTGTGGAATTTGTGCAAAGCTGACAGAAAGATTAATAGGGGGGACCATAAAGATTCCTGGTGAGCACTCTATTAAGCCAATAAGCACTGAACTAAGAAAAATTTGCACAATGGACTGTAATGGCTTCCTAGCAGCTGTTCTGGTCTACTGTGTCCAAACCCCACTTTCGAAATAATTCCTCAAGTTGGTTCCTCTTTACGAGCAAATTCTTCCAGTTTTCTGTATAAAATAAGTAAAAATAACATATTAATTCAACAGTTGGGGTTTTATTTTTCTAGTTTATGTGCAGAAGTGACTTCCTACCTTAATATATACTTTGCTCACATTTATATTAATTCTAGTCTCCCTTTTTCTACTGTACCTCTTGCTTCCTGCCTTATTCATGCCCAGTTAGTCTCATTTTCCTTCCTAGCCTATATTTTACATCTTCTCCAGGATACTCGTTTTCCTTCAGCCTTATTGTTCTTTTTTTTTCTTGTTCTTTCTTGATTTACAGCAGAACCCTGTCTTGGTTTCAGCTGGAATAGAGTTAATTTTCTTCCTAGTAGCTGGTACAGTTTTGCATTTTGGCTTTAATTTGAGAACAATGTTGATCACACACCAGTGTTTTAGTTGCTGCTTAGTAGTGCTTACACTAGTCAAGAGCTTTTCAGTCTCTCGTGCTCTGTCAGCAGTATACAAGAAGCTGGAGGGGGAAGTACAGCCAGGACAGCTGACCCAAACCAGCCAAAGGGGTATTCCATACAACAGCACATTATGCCCAGTATATAAATTGGGGGGAAGTTGGCTGGAAGGGACTGATCACTGCTCAGAGTAGGGCTGAGCACTGGTCAGCAGCTGGTGAGCAACTGTATTGTGCATCACTTGCCTGTCTTAGGTTTTATTTCTGCCTTCTTTCCCCTCTTTCTCCTCCCTCTTAAGGTGATGATGATGATATTTTATTTTAATTATTAAACTGTTCTTATCTCAACCCATGGGTTTTACCTTTTCCTGATTCTCCTCCCCGTCCTGTGGCAGGGGGAGAGAAGGAGTGGCTGCTAAGTACTTAGTTGCTGGCTGGGTTAAACCATGACAGTCCTCCCAACTTTGCCCTAACTCTATTTCTGCCTTCATCTTAACCTCCTGTTCATGAGTCCATAAGCACTAATTTATCTTCCACTCTAGTGCTTGCTTAAGAAAAATGTAAGAAATTTGTTCCTCCCCCACTCCCATATAACAGAGCATTAGAGTTCTGGGACCCTTAAAAAGGCAGCTGGTCCCATTTTGTAAAGAAATCATGCACAGGTGCTGGGTTTCCAGCCTCCAGTAGTTATAGAAATGTACATATATGTTTGTGGCTAGGGAAGGTTTTAAGCTTTTTTTCTTCCTCTTGGAGGGTGGAGGTTGAATCAGTTTAGTACTGATAAAGAAAAGGACTGGGGATGGCAGTAGGATAGAAGGGGTTTCCTTCCTATGTTAGAGTAGCACTAATCTGAACTTTGTGAAGTAGTTACCAATTATCATTGGTCCTTTACATTTACCAAACTGCCATGTCTGAAGTATGGCATTCAAAATGTTTCCTCTATCGCCGTACCAGTGAATTGCCTGTGACTGGCCTTGTTAACAATAGGCAGGAAGACAAGCAAAATGAAAGTACTCTGTAAGAATCAAAGGAACAGTATAACACTGGAAGACTTACTTCTAAAAGGACATTAGAGGATAATCTTGAAAAGTGGATGACTATGTATCCACCACATAGCTTGAAAAGTCAATGACTGTGGCTAGGCTAACCTTGCTGTATGAACAGATCGACAAAGCTGGATGTGTTAAATTGATGATGGAGCATCCAGGTCTGAAGTTAGATGTTAAGCCTTTCTTTTGGTAAGGGAAATCCTGGACAGAATGATATAAGACTTTTAAACATACCTCTTGGTTTCCTGGATGTATTAGAATTTGATCTTTTACCTGATTTATGACATGTGGGATCTAACCATCTGTGGGAGTGCAGATCTGAGGAGTGGCTGCTGACCTGGCTTCTGACCTGAAATCTGTTGCCCAGAATGTCAAGTGATGACCTAAACCCACAGTCCTCTTCATTCTAAAATATAACTTATTTGAAAGGTTCAGGCAGAGCTTTCCAGAGTCTTCTGGAAGCCACTATAAGTAGCCACTTTTAGCTGTGTAGTATCAATTGACCTATCTGATATATTGAGGTTATGGTAGAGGTTAATCAAAAGATCAGCAGTCCCATTTTATCTGAAACAGAAACCCTCACCACAGTTAAAGGATTGTCTGGTGAGATACTCTCCTGACAGATTAGTAAAACTGTTCAATGGTATGTGCTGGGAATGTTTTAAAAAATTGCAGTTATGGAATCTTGGATATGGCACTGTATAATACTTTATCTCTCATTTACGGTTAAGGAGATATCGTGGATAATTACTGGCTTTCAGAAACTTGATTTACTTTATGGAAAGCAAAATTCTTTCAACAGACCCACCACAAAAACTATGATCTGAAGAGGAGTTAGTATGTCCTAGCTTTGAGGACAGATCTAGCTCTAAAGTTAGAGCTGGTCAGCTGTTTTGTCAAAGAAGATTTTAGCCAGCACAAGATTTCTAGGATGGGAACAAATGCTCATGCATCTATGAATGAAGAATGACTTCCATTCATACAGGGAAATACATAGCTAAATGGCTGAGGTAATGAGACAGGTTTGCAGGTCAGATTAGAAGATTATTTAAATGAACTAGATCTCTGAGCTATTTTTCTATTGTAATGATTTGTTTCAAAACAGGGAAGGCTCAAAGGATGTTCTTCAGCCAAGTGGTACCACTGCTGTTGCATTCAGATCCTCAGGGATCTAACACTCTGGAGGTCTCTTAAGTAATTCTGGGGATACCTTGCTCTGCATTTTGGGAAGACACTAGATAGGCAAAGCTTTTCATGAGTTTGTTTTGACACCTCTGACAGAAGCCTGGATGTAGAATCAGAGAATAGTATCATAGAATCATAGAATAATTAGGGTTGGAAAGGACCTTAAGATCATATAGTTCCAACCCCCCTGCTGTAGGCAGGGACACCTTACGCTAAATCATATCACCCAAGGTCTCGTCCGACCTGGTCTTGAACACCACCAGGGATGGAGCATTCACAACCTCCCTGGGCAACCTACTCCAGTGCCTCACCACCCTAACAGGAAAGAATTTCTTCCTTATATCCAACCTAAACTTCCTCTGTTTAACTTTTAACCCGTTACCCCTTTGTCCTATCACTACAGTCCCTAATGAAGAGTCCATCCCCAGCATTCTTATAGGCCCCCTTCAGATACTGGAAGGCTGCTATGAGGTCTCCACGCAGCCTTCTCTTCTCCAGGCTGAACAGCCCCAACTTTCTCAGCCTGTCTTCATAAGGGAGGTGCTCCAGTCCCCTGATCATCCTCATGGCCCTTCTCTGGACTTGTTCCAACAGTTCCATGTCCTTTTTATGCTGAGGACACCAGAACTGCACACAATACTCCAAGTGAGGTCTCACGAGAGCAGAATAGAGGGGCAGGATCACCTCCTTTGACCTGCTGGTCACGCTCCTTTTGATGCAGCCCAGGATACGGTTGGCTTTCTGGGCTGCAAGCGCACAGCGCCGGCTCATGTTCATTTTCTCATCAACCAACACCCCCAAGTCGTTCTCCGCAGGGCTGCTCTGAATCGCTTCTCTGCCCAACCTGTAGCTGTGCCTGGGATTGCTCCGACCCAGGTGTAGGACCTTGCACTTGGCATGGTTAAACTTCATAAAGTTGGCATCAGCCCACCTCACAAGCGTGTCAAGGCCCCTCTGGATGGCATTCTTTCCCTCCAGTGTGTCAACTGAACCACACAGCTTGGTGTCACTGGCAAACTTGCTGAGGGTGCACTCAATCCCACTGTCCATGTCAGCGACAAAGATGTTAAACAAGACTGGTCCCAACACCGATCCCTGAGGGATGCCACTCGTTACTGGTCTCCAGCCGGACATTGTACTTATTGCATAGAACCATTGTGGTTATGCTACTCAGTGAAAAAGTTGTAAGTATGGAAAATAAGGGAAATAAAGGATAGCAGATTTGCTTATTATGGACAAGTGGTATCAGTGATGCTTTGAACAGAAGTGTTCAGTATA
This sequence comes from Pezoporus wallicus, assembly GCF_028554395.1. Taxonomy (NCBI): domain Eukaryota; kingdom Metazoa; phylum Chordata; class Aves; order Psittaciformes; family Psittacidae; genus Pezoporus; species Pezoporus wallicus. The sequence goes on from NW_026642052.1 coordinate 8,051,446, forward strand.
CCACATTCATCTGATATATGAAAGCCATATACAGTATTAAGATTTCATATGTTCAGTCGTTGGCTGATGTGTGTAAATATCTTCTTAAATAATTGAAATCCTGAGAACTGTCATTTCTTCTTCTTATGAAGTGCTTCAGTTTTGATATTCTCTATTTTGGTATTTTCTGTATGCTCCACCATAAACATAGGATCATTTCAAAACTTACGCATGAGACTAAATTGTGCTGTAGGCATGCATGTACTGATCATTACCAACTTAAAAATGGAATAATCAAAGAAGATAGGAAAAATTAAGATAACATTTGTGGTTTATTGTAGAGGTAAGGAAAATGAAAATATGTAGATCAAGTGCCTTGTTTCTTCCACTGACTAGGAGGTAAAAACTGTCCTAGATACTTTTAGAGTTTCAATTATTGCAGCTGTCTTTAGTTTCTAGCAAATCTACCCTAGAAGGTATAAGCAGCAACAGGCTTTAAGATAGATAGGAAGGGAGGGATGGAGTAAGGGAGGAAGAGAGGGAGGGAAAATCTAGATTACATTGCTCAAAAGGCAGTTTCTTGAAAAGAGAAGGATTAATATCTCACCTAAATAGACTGAAGGGCAATATTGATGGTTTCAAAGAAAAGTGTAATGGTTGCTTCTTGTAGAGTGATTAACAAAGCCATTTTGCATTAAAGTAGCAGAAGGTGGGAGCAATTAACACAAAAATTGCAGAAAAAAGATTTTGAAAAGAAACAATTTACTGATATCTTTCTATCCAACCCCCAACATCCTTTTTCCTCTGTATTGGTGAAAAGTGAAACATGAATTCCCTGACCCTTATACTTGTAAAACAACTTTCTTGTAAAATTCCCAGTGAAAGTTCTAAACTGATAAGTTGTCACTGTAGAGTTACCCATGCTGTAATACAAACACTGGGCTTTAAAAATGTTATTGCATGATGTCCCATTTCATTTGTGCATTTATGTGTACTTTAAAATGAAAATATTTTATTAAATGTGAATTTTTTCTTTCATTACAAAATGTAACAGAAATTCAGATGCAAGATAATAAAATCTACAGTACAGTAAGATTACCAGAAGGTTAGTGAGTTCTGTGATGTCTCAGATTTCATATCATATTTCCTTTGTATAATTTATGCATTATTTTCTTTTTCTGAGAGAATAACAACTGAAATTTCATTTTAAATAGAAGCACTCATAAGAAATAAATCTACACCTACACATCAAAATCAGGCAACAGACTGTACCATAGCACTAATAAATACTTTTGGTAGCACATACCAAAAATTTAGCCCTTCAGTGTGGAGAGGCATTTCTCAGACTGTTCCTGGAATTTTTGCAGTTGAGAATCAAAAAGAAAGCAGTATTTCAAGTCTAGTATCTCCTTTTCAGACCCACAGGTATACACTCTTCTTGCCCATTAGTAAATTCTAAGTGTTAGATGTGATGAATTAATTCACGTGAGAAAATTAAACCGAAAGGTGTTTACAATAGCGATGCTTCCTACCTCTTTTCCCCCTAGAGAAACAGGAAGACCAGGCAACAAGCTTCGGATTTGAAGAGTTCATTTTGGCAACTGAACTGATTTTCTTCAATCCCACCATGCTCTATATTTTCGATCAAAAAGCCCAGTGCTGAACAAAGGCTCTTCTCCTGAATAGAGGTATCCTGGAAGTTGCCCATTTCCTGCAGTAGCAGTTAAAATTCCCAGCCACTTGAACTGTATGAGGCACAGCCTTCAAATAGGTTTGCGTGTGGCTGCCAGAGTGGTGTGGCAGTGTTTTTCTTAGCAGCTGGGGAAGTTTAGAAGTTATAATGGAAAGATTTTCAATGACTTCCCAATTATATCTGAATATTATTGGATTGCTGCTTTGATGTTGCCAACATTGTATATGAAAGTATCTAAGTTTTCCAGATGTTTCCTCAATAAAGAAAATTACTTCAGTTCCCAGTTACCAATTCTTCCCTATATATTTAAAGCTCATTTTCAACCATAAAGAGAAATCCTAGATGAATTAAACCAATAAAATTACAGTTAGACAACACTGTTGTCTGTGTCCAAGCCGGGCTGGAGTTCTGAATAATCTAAGTTTGTTAAGCTTGAGCCTTTTCCTGGATGGGCTTTAACCTCAAACCTGTTCTGTTTGTACCTGTTGGAAATTCAGGTATGTTCATTGCTTGGTGTTGTCCAACATTAGCTTTCAGCCAAGGTGAAGATGGAGTTATCTCAAGTACAATTTCAGGCCTTCAGCTAACACTGCAGCATAGATATTTCCAAAGGATTTATTATCCTATTAAGCTGAATTTTAAGCTTAAACTAATGAGGTATTAAATAACTTTCTAAAAATAATCAGGATGTTTATCCAGGAAGCTCTGGGTTGGCTCTTCAGACATAAGGACAGGTGTATTTTGCAAAGAATATGTCAAAAAGCAATTGAAAATGAAGAATTAATTTAGCCATGTGTTGCTTCTGTGTCTTGGGAATTCTGAGTTTGAGAACTGATGTCATAAAATATCAGTTATAAAAGGATCTTGCAGCAATGGTATTCCCAGGTTTCATCACCCCAAGGATGAAATTTCTAACCTTGTCTTGGAAAAGGGACCTCTTTTAGTGCTGACAGATTTAAACTCCATCAATGACTTTAACACGATATTGAATTTAACTTAAGTTACTACCAACTACAGATGGAACTTCATCTGTTGTAACAGCAACAATATTTAAGAAGCCTCAGCCATTGCACTGAAAATATTTAAACAACCTTTCATAGATTTTATCTTTTGTTTATGGTAATGACCAACCATAGCTAAAACTTTACATCTGTATTTTCATCTGAAGAGCAAAAGAAGATAGTCAGTTTTCAAAATTATTTGAAACTGATCATTTACAGCTTTATCATTTTTTCTGCTTTCCAGAGGCAATCAGAACACTTCTGTTGAGAAAATCAGAGTAACTTATTACTATAAAAATAATAAATCTTATTGTTTTAATGTTTTACATGAAATATTTTCCCAGCTTATAAAGTTATATTGCAATTTTGGAATAGCTTAAAATATGAGTAAATTGTATACAAGACTTAGGGATGAGCTGTGGTGTTGCTGAGCCTGATTACAAAACCCCCATACAGTAGGGAATTTATATTTGTATATGAAACTATAGCAGTTGCATCTGTAAATACAATTGACAATTCAACTCTAATTTTTACTTTAATTTTTTTACTCTGAACTTTTTCACCCTTAACAGTGGCAATCATAGGGTCAGATATTCTATTTCTGGAGTAACTTAGAATGTACCAGAAATACCAAGAAGTCTTTGCATATGCCAGGTTGATACAATAGACATATTAAATACCATACACACTTAGAATTTTTGATTAATAAAGTCACAGTGTTAGTAAATGGAGTTTCAGGCACTTCTTTTCAGAAGGGAACAATTTGACTTACGATTAAAAAAAGGGGTTGAAAACTCAGGGGAGAATGTTTAAAAGCTTTGTCCTCGGCCAGAAGAGGTCACCCTTGTGCGTGGCATAAAATGAGTCTGAACCTTTTGCCCCTTTCTCTAGTTCATTGGAAATTAGTGGGTTTGGTTTCAATGAAAAATATCATATCCGACCATTCCTGAATTTGGGGGAGTTTTAGAATCCAGATTGGACCCAGGTTCCACACCTCAATTCTTTCTTTACGCGGTAAAGTGGTTCTACTGGTGGTACACGTATCTTTCAATTTGCACCATTGCCTGAAGCTCTTCACTTCTTTCTCCCAGTGACAAGATTCACATCATATCTCTAGCTCATGTGGGTTTAAATGAGGAAAATTGTTTCTAAAGTCAATAAACTTAGGTCAATTTGTAGTTGATGAAAGATGAAAAGTTAGCTTATTTATTTTAAGATATAGATTTACTATTTATTGTTCACTATTTTTAAGGATTGTTTTCAGCAGTACAAAGCTTTTCTTTAAAACAAAAGTTATCATTTTAAACTTTGTTTCCTCTCCTGCTGTTGAGAATTGGAAATGCAAGAGATACCTTCTTGTGCCTCCTGTACATTCTTCTGCTTCCTAATTAGGTACAGGGGTTTCTAATGCAAATTTAGTTCATCTTTCTTCTCTCTGGGCACAAAACTATGACTGCTCATCTGGGATTTTTTTTCGTTCTTTCTTTCCCTTCTTTAAAAGAAAAGCTGTGTCCTTTCACACATGTAACCAAGATCTGGAAGTCTGCCAGCATCTGTCTGACTCATCATTTTCAAAAGATACTGTGAATGCTGGGAATCAAATTCTAGCTGTGAGACCAAAGGTAGACACTTGAGTGCCAAATTCCATTGCCACTTTACCATTCGAGCCCACTTGAATAATGAATGCAAAGCAGAAAGCAAAACAGCTCTTTCTGTTGCTACACTACTACCAATAATCATGGAGCCAACATGGCTCTATACTAAGAATATGAATAATGTGCAAAAGAATTTTAGAAAAATACCTTTAGGCTAGAAAACTGAGACTAATCATAGTATTGTTTTTCATGAAAATAAGACTTCCTTTGAAGTATTTATGCTACTTCCTTACTATTCCCTTGACTATCTTTTGTTTTCATAATGTTTATTCAGTTAACTTAGTTATTTTTGTGCTTGTCTGGTTTTAATACCTTCTCTTCCCCCACTCCTTCTTTTGATTCATGTTTTTTTTCACTTTTCTCAGGCTGATTTATCTCTGTCAAGAATTGCTTCATAGTGCAAGGTGTTGGACATAAATCCATTACTTATGGTATGACTATCGCTTCAGAAAAATGTGTTTCACATGGAGCTGGTTTTTTTTTCTTTTCAGTTTTTAAACACTGTTTTCCATTCATGGAACACAAGGACTAATCTTAAAACACAGCAAAATATAACTAGGTGTTCAATTTTTAAATTAATACATGCCAACAAAATATTTATTTCCACAGAGTTCAGGAGATGGTGCTACTTGAAGTGTTCACATAATGTAACTGCTACAGGGTTAACCAATGTACAGGGGGGTTGTACAGGGGGGTTGTACAAGGGGGTTAGAGAAATTCCCTTGCTTAAACAAAAGTATTGTCTGTACCGATCATGCCTACTAAGCAGAACAAAGGCACTAACCATTGATAAGGAAAAGCAGACACCTGGTTCTATTGACAAGGAAAAGCAGAGGCCTGATTCTACTGATAAGCAGCTATTGATAAGGAAAAGCAGACACCTGAAGGGGTAGATGCAGATGGTTTATGGCTGGGACACCGACCAAACCCTAAGGCCATATATGAAGACTAAAAGGTGAAAAGTTCAAGAAGAGGAAGACTCATTTACTTCATCCTGAAGACCCCTACCCACAGGAGGAAGACTCAGTTACTTCATCTTGAGACCCCTGCCCATGACCAGAGGGGGCACTGCGCAGGCGCAAAGGACCTTCTAACTTCTAATATGAGGCGGAGATAGGACATGAATATGTATAGGCGTATTATGCAACCTTATGAATATATATAACTTTAGAGAATAAATGTAGAGGGAAACAACGCTGAGGCACGCATGACTTTAAGGAATTATCCCCGTGCGTCTCAGCGCCGAATAAAAAGCATACCTACTTTACAACTTTAACAAGTTGTGGAGTCAATCTGCGCATCATAACTACTAGTCATAACCTTCAATCCATATGCAAATCAAGGCTATACCTTCAGGGACCTGCCTATTGATTCTTAGGAGTATTGTGAAAAGTTGGGTCTTTGGTTCATATTATTATAATACATTTTGAATGGTGGAAAGAAAATATTAGCATAGTATCAGTGCAGACAATCAACATCTACCAGAATGATAACCATAAGAGGCTAATATTCTCACTGGATCTATTTAGTAATAAATTACTTGAACACTTGACATACTTGAACATGACACAGGAACTGCAAAAATCTAAGCAAAATCATTAGTGTTTAGATTGCTGGGTTTTGCAGCTTACATGTCTTGCAGTAAAGATTTTTTTCTGTATTTAGTTGACTCATTTCTTAAGTTTATACTATAGGAGATGGCTCCCAGGTGGGACTGAGATTTTATGCTTCCAATCACTGTTCTGACATATAAACGCATAAGCTTAAGCCACTGAATTTAAGGACAAAATTCCTGTTGGTCTCAGTAGGTTCAAGATTTCACCCCAGGCATCTTAGGAGACAGCACTTACAGTTCATAACATTACCACATTCCATTTGACAGTAAGTAAAACAAACATATTTCAAAACTTGCTGGTTTTAAGCTGGTGTGTTGCCATTACCCACATTACTCATTGGAAGTCTTTCTATATATAGATTGAAAACTATTCATTTTTCAGAATAAGGGAAAATAGCAGGCATCTGTACACTGTGTAAAGTGTGTATTTATAAATGTATACATGATGTAACATTCATCATGTCCATTCACTTATGTCTACTGAAATAAGTGTTGTTTGAACAAAAATCCTCTTTCTTTCCTTTTACTTGACTATAGGAAATTTGAAACTTCTTGAAATATCAGGCTGAACCTTGTGGTTGGTCAGAGTGAACTGTCTCAACCCCTTCGAAAATCACAGACTCTTCTTCTTTCATGTGTCAGAATTTGAACAATATTCAGACAAAGATTCAGATTTATTTTGACTAAATGTATTTAATAAGATATAGCGTAGTTCAGCTGTTGACTCAAAGGTGTGTATGTTAAGAACAAACAATACTTTCACATTTATTAAATTGCTCAAACGGGGAACAACAACTGGTTTCATCGTTACATATCATCTGCCTAATTTCTGCAAACGTAAAATTATCATTCATTCCCAAATTAGAAAACAAGAAAATTATCTATTTATCTTCTTGTGCTTAGTTTACACACACATTTATCATACTGAAAACAGTTGCTTCATCAACCAAAAAAAAAAAGGCCATTAATCTGAAAGAAAACATTTCATAATGATCCATGGATCTGTGATCGCATCATATGGATCTAAGATGGTGTATTCCTTGTGAGCACTGGAGAGTGTAAAAAAAAACAAACAAGCACCTTTCGCAATACTCATCGCATCCTTTTCAGATTAAAAACTGAGCTCAATTCCTGCTAAATTTACACAAAATATTACCTTGCTCATTGGCTTGGTATTGTTAGTACACATCCAAAAGAGCTGAACATGTCAAAATCTAGAGACTAGGTTTGGTTTATATGGGGTCTACCATATCTAGTACTCCACTTTTATGTAATTCAAAGTTTTTCATGAGTCTCTAGCACGTAGAAATTTGTTGATCACCAAGTACTCTCTCAAATCACTCTCTCCTCCTCTCCCCCACATTTTGTAATAAGTATTACACACTGAATACTGTCTGGCAAAACAGATACCTACCTGAATAAAATTGATCATCTTATTGATCAAGTTGAGCATTAACCATCTTGTTAACTGAGAAAGACCTCCTGTCAGCCTGCCCATCCACCCTACCTTTCCTATTACACTTTTCCAGAAGGCAAAAGTATCAAGTATGTGATATGCTGGGAAGATATCTACAGAGACTTTGTCCATACAGCATTATGAGTTCAGCAGTCCTTACATATTAAGATTAGTTGCAAATACTAATGTTATTTCTTAACTCCCTTCTGCCTCTTCAGTAGCAAGAACCAGCCAGACTATCCTTCCCAGGTAGCAGTTCTCAAACAGAGGTTGAGCTCCTGCAGGCACCCTACAGCAATTCACAGACTATTCTTGGGTACTCAAAAAGTGAAGTACTTGTATTATCTTTGTCTCTCATGTAAGTAGTTAACAACAGCAGCTGTTGCAAAAAAAACAAAAGATCCCACCAGTAACCCTTTGCCTAAAGGGTAGATAGACATCTGTGTAATTACATCTATGTAACTTGAAAGAAACGCTTATTTTAAAGAGCATCATGAATAACTGTCTTGCTCATACTTATTGTCCCTTCCAGTTCCAGGTACAACATCATGGTAAGGGAATGCACACTTTGAAATGAGGCTATTTTTCAACAGAGGTCAAAGGAAGTCATGGAAAAGAGGGATGGATACTAATATCTTCAGTATTGGTGTCTGAGCCGTTTGTCTTGTGAAGAATCAGTTACTTTGTATTACAGCTATGTCTTCGACTTGGCTGCACAGCTAATCTTTGGTCTTGACTTAGGTGTATTATTTTAAGACCAGTTCATACAGCACTTAAAGACTGGAGGATAAGTGGGCATATTAAGGGAAATACATTTGCCAGCCAATAAAATTTTTGGTACATGAGAAATATCAGGTTTTTTTTATAAATAACATCTGCTAACCTCAATATTTTCACAAAAATAATGACTGCCTCTATTTTCACTACTACTGCAAATATACATGGCAATGGAAAATCTCATCAAGAGACATCACACTAAAGCACAAACACTGGAAAGTTATATTACTAATAACTCTAAGTATTCAAAAAAGATTAAAATAAGAAAGAAAATCAAGAAAGGCAAAACCAAGGAAAGGCAAAGAGAGGCAAGAAAAAGCATACAAAAATCATGCCAGTGAGAGAGAAGAGTTTTCTAGAAAATGACTGACTCTCTGGTAACACATTAGTTACTAGGTACAGGAACACGCGTAGACACTTAAGGATTCTTTTTTCAACTAATTTTCTAAGCCTGTTAAATGAAGAGCACTTTTCATATGCTTAAATTCTAATCAGACGTCTAGCACATTTTACCTTGCATATTTTTCTTCGTTTTATGAACAGGATTTGAAGAACTAGAGAATTCAAACAGGAAATGTTAACATTAATTTACTGATCTTTGTTGACAATTCGATTATTCTCCTACCACCACAGCAAGCTTTTCCGTATGCTGATGAGTAATTTGATGCCAAGTTTAATGTGGCCAAAATGACAACAAACATGTTAATGAACAAGGCTGTAGCTATTTCAAAATTGCTGACCCAACTAATATGTAAGCAAACAGGGAGAGGGGACGATATGTTAAAGAGTATCTTATTTTGAAATCAATCTTCTGTAGCTAAGACAATCTAAAATAATATCAGTATACAGAATACCTGAAGTTGTACAGCTGGGATTTTTCAGCAGTATTGCGAGCAATTTGACATTGAACTATCAGTGGAATCAAACGATTGTATGTGAGCTGGCAAGACAGGCATTTGTGTATTAGTTTCCTTTCATGATTGTAACTTAGCTCTCCTAAAATACACACAAAAAAGCAAAACCAGAACAGACTTTTGAATTGAATTTCAGCCCTTCCTAACAGGAAGTATTATGCAGGCCATCTCTTTGACAAGAAAGAAAATAAGAATGGAAATACATAGGAAAGTATCAAGAACACCCCAAAGAGGGAAATCTGCACTAGTTCTTTACCAATTTTTTGCAGATACAGGCTTTCTGCCTTCCTTCTGAGTACAGGAGGCAGGGAGGGATGTGGGTCAGTCTGGGAGTTTCGCAAGGATGGATCCGCCAGCAGGCAGAGTGGTGGAATAACTGTGTCTGTGCCCCACTTTTGCAACACTTTGAATATAGTCAAATATGAAAAAGCAGAAGGGAAATGTGCTTCACCATGCTAAAACTTAGCTTCAGTACAACAGTTCAGGAGTGAGTTCAGCTGGAGAATGTAGCTCAGCTTCTCTAAGCTGAAATAAACTTGGCTACCGACTTACAGAACTGTTTTGCTTTTAGTCACCCACATACCTCACGTGACCTAGGTAAAGTGGAGTAGCTGGCACATCCACTTAAAAATTTAGACAGTTAAACTCAAGGATCAAGGCAACTCTCACATTTTTTTAGCTCAGGAGAAAATTCTGTAACAGCCTGTTATGTCTTCAAGCATTAGAAATTAAAAAAAATATATGCATGGAAATTTATCTTGCAGTGTCTTCATTATTAACTGCTACCCCCCTTTTACATATTTCCGCCACTGGGATTTGCTGCCACTCACTGCAAGATGCTATGAACAGAGAATGATAAAGATTTTAATGAAGTTTCTGGGTTTTGGGTGGGATGAACCCCATTCCAGTGTCTGTTGTCTATAACTGCCAGAAGAAACTCATTTGAAAAAAAGTTCTACTTTCTTTATAAATCCCACAAACTCTTATCCAGGAAAAAAAAAAAAAAAGAAAAAAAGATTAATTTAGTTGCTAGAAACTTTTTATGATAATTCTTTGATTAATCTTGAAATTAATCAATTAATCAAGGGGGCTGGGAAGAGTTCAACATGCACTTGCAGCTCCGTAACCACTGAAGATATTGCTCATTCAGAACAATAACGATGTATGGGGCCAGATATTTGTTTACGACCATGCTTGGATTAAAGGCTGCTCTGTAGGTAAGTTTTGAAATTCACCACTGCACCTTTTTAACCTTGTTCTCCTCTGTGGCAGCAGTTCTCCCTACACTCAGATTGAGAAACATAAGAGCTGATTTAACGTATGCCAGGCTTTGAAGAATGCAGAGCTATCTAAAAGAATAGACTAAGATCAAAGTGCTGTTGTTTCAGCCATACACCCTGTCTTTCATCTCTATTCTATTTCCCTTGTCAGCAGTAGAGACACCAAAAATATTAAGAACTTCAATTCCAGTAGATCACTCCTACTCTTAGATCATTCTTATTTCTTCTTCTGTATTATTTTGCCTTTAAACCAAATGGCACTGATAGTTCAGAGCAAAGCAAATGTACTGGAAAATTCGGTGTGTTCTATTTCTTGCTTTTATTTGACTGCATAGCTTTTATTTTTATCCCAGTTTCTAAAGGGACGTGTTAAAACATTCCAATTCTTCACATGTATTAGTCATACAGCAAAAAGAATGTGAAATGTGCATGACAAAAGATACTGCATTAGATGATGAATGCCATACTATAAAACTTTCCTTCTGCTTGTTTTTATATGATGCATTGAAATAGATAAAATCACATACAATTAGATGGAACTGAATAAAAAATAAATCCTTTGCAGTGTGCCAGTCAGCATGCCTTTTGAGCAAACAAATTTTTTGTGCTTTTCGCTGACCTAAATGTTAAAGTTCATGACCTTATGTAGATAAATGGATAATAGGCTGATTTCTTCAAATACACTGTCTTTTTATATGATTTTTTTTTTTTAGTGAAATTTGAGAAGAATGAGATGGCAGAAAATATCTGAAATACCTTCTTTTATAAAATGAAGATTTGGCCTCAGAATTCCCAGTTTCTTCCAAACTACACTGAGAGTATGGTTGTATGCTGAGAGTTTCTTAGAACTCTGACAGATTTTTGCCAATGGATTTAATGGCTATATGACAAAACATCATACTCATTTCTTATGTGCTCTACCAGGATTTACTGGCCCATAGCAGGAGTAGAAGGAAACATGCTTTGTTATCTGATTCACTGAAGTTCACAGCTCAACATATTAATTCAAGTAGTGAAAGGCAGTGAATTTATGGTAAAAAACAATCCTATGAAGAAAGGCTGAGGAGGGATGGGTATGCATCTGCTCTAGTATAAGCAACATGAGCAGAAAGGCAAGGCACACAGCCAAAAGCACTAATATAATGAGCCAATGCACTAAATCTAGTGGAGACTTTAGCTTCAGGATGAAGTTTGTTTCTCAGGAACAGATAAACTTTCACATAGGATATGAAGGCCAACATACACACCAATTTTTCTTTTTTCTCTGTGTTTTTTTTTTTTTTTTTTTGCTGTTGTATTCTTGTTTTGTTTTGTTTTTTGTTATTTTGGGTTTTTTTATTAGAGATTTTTAACAGAGAATAGTTTTCCTGGGCTACAAGTGACTTGTTTTGTCTGGAAGCTTCAAAACACACACACAAAAAGAATCTCAGCAGCTCTTAATCATTGTGTCACTCAATCCTCAGCCAGATACAAGGGGTAATATCCAACCAAGAACCATCACCTTCAAACTTTCTTCAGTCCACTTCCACAGCACCATAATTTGGTTGTCTTCAGCAGAGATATTTATGATTTTACAGGTGGAAATGAGAGAAGAACCATATTTAGTGATAATTTGCCAAGATCATGGTGAACTTAAAGCAGAATAAGCAGTATAATATTGTATATTGTTTTTCACACTTATGTGTGCCGTTCAGCAATGAGTATCATGAGTAATAACAATGAAGGCACTGTAAAAATCAATAAGAATGTGATTCAGAATGCTCTGGGATTCCCATGCAATGCTTGCTGGATTAAATAGATGCTAAAGATGAGTTTCAAGGTTTCTCCTGTCAGAACAGATTTCTGTCCTCCCCTTTGCAGCTCCTTCCTACCATATACGCTCTCTTTAAATGAAGGCACCCTTCTTTCCTCAGTGAACTAATTAAGATATTAGTGAATAATTTCTGACTATCAACTCACCCACCATGTATCAGATGAACAGCAGTGAGGAAGATGGGAGGACTCTGTGGCTGAGGGTGGGAAATGAAGAAAGTGTTGTCTTTTTTATGGTAGGCAACAGCTATTAGGCTTACTACTCTCTGATGTGAAATCACAAACTAAAGCTTTGGTATGGATTTTGGAAAAATGAGCAAAGTAGGATTTGATACAATAGAATGGTACTAAGCACTCTGTCCACAGGACAGCTAGAGACAGAGAGAGTTAAGCTTTAAGGAGCACCTACTGGAAGGAAATAAATCCTGTAGGCTCCTGTTCAAAGAGTTTAAAATATAAAAACCTATTTTAGAGAAAATATGAAAGCTTAGCTTAAACATAAATCTTGATATGTCCTAGTTATTAATTTATTTTGGAATCTCTAAAACAATATTAGTTATTTGGTGAAAGATACTTTATAATCTTCAGGATCCTGAGTCATAATCATAACAAAAAATAGGTGCTGTAACATTCTTAGAACCAATATTAAACTACAAATACAAATCTCTGATTAGAGTATCACATCAGCTGTGATGATGCAGTGTTACTGCTTGATAAATTTTTATTTCTGATACAAAGAAACAAAATTGGCAATTTGTGTCCTGTTAGATACCTAACAGTTTTGAAGTTTTTTTCAGCTGTGAATAAAAACAATTAATATAGCACTGTAAATGCAACACGATTAATCATGGCCAGAACTCTGCAGCTGCCATGCAGGGAAGCCAGCCAAGGATGCCCACCAGCACTACTTGGATGACCTGACCTAGAGTGATAAATGAGAGGACTCCATTTGGTGAAAGAAGGGGATCCTGACCCTAAGCAATTCTAAGGTACATTATTTGACAGCCAAGAAGATTGTCTCACTGGATACCTGTGGAATTGAATAGGGGAAAGTGTCATATTAGCTATTTTGTGATAAAGCATAATGACTGATTTATGCTTGTAAAGCAGATAAATAACGGAATGAAGGTAATGACTAGTTTTTCTCATGCTGCCAGTGGTGTTTCTCTGACAGTCTTATATTTCTTCTGAGAAATTCAATTTTAATACTATATCTCAGATAAAGATTCCGGACATACCACACACATTAGCTGAAATTCCATTCCATTGCTCATCCTCCTCTGTCTGTCTACAAAACCTACATATTTTCAGTATTCCTCATTTTTCTTGAGTTCAATTGCACTGTACAAATGCTGATCAAATCGTGCTCTGTCATACCATAATAACATCAACAAATTGAACTGCCCTTTTTCAGAGGGCATACAATGCTGATTTCACAGATGTGTATCATTAAGCAATCAGATACACAAAAATCTGCACTTGAAGTTAAAGCCTACACAATCTTTATTTTCTTTACTTCTTTCCCATATGTGATCATTCGTGTCTCAGGATGCTACATCTCCTTTTTATCTCATATAGCTTTTTTATCTCATCATCCTCAAATGCAAAGCAAGCTGCCAAAAACTTCCATGTTCTGCAGCTTCACAGCTGTGATACATATGCTTGAGTGGCAATAACAAGAGAACATCATATTGAGTCAAGCTCAAAATAAGCCCTAGGCCACCTCCAACTAAGGGACTGCAAAAATGATGAGGTGATCAACTAATCTGATCTTTAAGAGTCTTTAGAGACAGAGGGAATTATTCCAAATAGTCCTCAATGCAATTAGAGAAGGAAGGGAAAAGCAGAAGAAAGGCTACTGCAGAAACCATCATTCTAACAGAAAGGCGGACAGAAGAGAAAGAAGAATGGTTGTATTGGGAATAGAAAGGAACATTTTTGGGTTTGATATGAACATTGAACAAATAAACAAGGAGAAAGGATAACAAGAAGAAAAGTGCCATGGGTAAGAAAGTACTGAAGGGAAGACGCTGCTGCAAAACATATCAGGTATATAGTGACCTGTATTATGTTTGAACAATATGCTAAACAAACTGAAGTTTTTAATTATGTTTTTAACTTTCTAAATATAAAAGAAATACGGATTAGCTTTAAAAGTCATTGGCAATGTTTAGCAAACCTCAGGCTCACATCTGAATGGCATTATGTCCTGATGAGCTCATGACTGTGTCTTTACAGCTAGCCAAAGCAAGCAGTACAATTTTTATTTCTCAGTGTGTCTAATATTCCCCACAGTGAAGAAACATAGAACCTAATGTAGGAATAAAAATTGTGTGTAAACAAATATAATTTTCTTAAAATCATTGTTTTTACTTTTTTTTTTTTTAATATATATACATAAATGTCTTCAGCTACTGAGGTCCAAAGACAGAAAATACAAGGAATTATTTTATCCAAACATGTAGTTTAAAACATTATTATGTATTTCTGTAAATAAACTTGTTAAAAAACTGAAATAGCTTTGTGAGGATTTCCTGATAGGCCAAAACGGTATAATACTTGCTCGTTTCTTTATTTTCTTATGTTGTCAGAATTCTTAACTTTACCAATACATAAAAATAAATAAAGGACAACAAGCATACACAGGCTGTACATTTTCAAATTCCAATTTTCATATTGTCATACACATTTTCATCAGGGTTAAACCCAGCCACCATACAGCAAGACTGATTAAAGAATGAGAACATTTAGACAACCGAAGTCGTGGAAAATCCAGTGCTGGAGCTAACTGAGCATGTATAGTGAATTGGAGACTTCATCAGCTCACTGAAAACCCTTAAAGCAGAAGCATTGTATCATGCCTCTAATTATCCACTTTGCCTACCTATTTTGCCTATCACTGGTGACAAACTCTTCTGTTTCCTGGTTTTCTTTCCAAATACCTTAGAGAAAAAATACTCTTCTGCTGATACAATGTCTCATTCTCTAATTTATGGAATTAATTTGTATTCTTATTTGTGCTTTTAACTATTTCTGTGCTGTATTAATATAAGCTCTCCTGAGATAAATTGTTATTTTTTGTCCACATTTTAAACCCCTGTTGGATGCCCTTTTATTATTTTGCAGTCTTCCCTTGGGTACATAACTTCTCTCAATTTATTAGCATCTGCAAATTCTGTTAATGAGCTGTTTGCTTCCACCTCCAGAACACTAAGAAGATTAATTAAAGCTAGGTTCTGTGCTAACCCTTTGCATCCTGATTCTCCAGGATATCACACCACTGATTCAAATGAAGTGTCACCAACTTAAAAATGGAGGAACTGTGGAGATTCAGACCCTGTGGTTTGAATGTGACCATGACACTGTTTTTTGGTTCTGGATGCCTCTAAATTTTTTTTAGTAATTTCATAATCCATAGGCTAAGAAGAATGCCAGAATGAATGTTCCAAGTAACTCTACATCAGAGATAGCTGAATAATAAATTATAACACATTGGCTCTCAAGTGAAGCTATTTCAATGGCAGATTGTGAAATCTCTCCTGATTCTAAGTTGATAACATGCTGTAACTTGCAGAGAATCAGCAAGTACACCAAAATAATAAAGCTGGTGTTAATAAAGATTATAGTATCTAATATCAAATTTTTCTTTCAAAACTTTAGGTTGACAATTCAAGAAAGCATTTCCTGAAATACCAGTAATAATTTGAAGGGGACAATCTGCTAAATACTGTGCTGAAGTAGCCTGCAGTAACATAAGAAGAAGACTTTAGAATGATACCCTTGAAATTCAGGAGAAAACAGAAAGAAACCATCTTTAATGCAAAGAAATGGAAGCGTACAAACTGATATCAGGGAGTCTTAGAAGTTAAAACCAAAAAGAAAACATTCTGCTACAGAACATATTGACCTTGAAATGCTAAGGAAACCCTACAATTTTCCCAAAACTCCTCTGTATGATGGGGTTATGTGTCATATGACAAAATCCTCTTTCCTGTAAATGTCTGTTCTCATGGTTTTATCTCCTCTGAAAAATGCAAATGATATGCACATTTCTGAAAAAAAAAGGCCTTTTGACCTTGTGAGGTACATATCAAATCTTCATATAATCAGTAGTCCCAAAACTCATACCACATACATTGTGGGTCTTTGGACAAAGAATGTTCACAGGTGACAGATGGCAAATGTGTTCATGGAGGTCCACTGCTGAAACGTGTAAAACATACATGTTGCATATTAGAGGCCATTATGTCTTACTTATCTCAACATGCCTGGGAGATTAGGTCAACCTCAAAGGATGTATGCTAGCAGAGACATTGTATCCTGCCTCCAGTTTTCATATCAGATTCTGCTCGTGCTTCTTACAAAATTCTTCAGTCATTTAAAAGGCACAGTGCAAGCTTCCGAGCTCCCCTACTTTTCTAGACATCATCACAGGGCTCTTGGATTGGGGTGGTTCCAAACTAGCAATGGAAATCTATCCGAATGACTCAAAAGCACAGCATATGATTTTAAACTATGGCTCAAGAGGCACTAAAAATATTCAACTATGAAATATGGAATCTCACTTAAAACTCACCACACTGAAGAATGAAGAATTCCTTAAAATGCAATTTACTGTGCCATTTACAGCCATTACCTCCCTTAATAGCAGTGTAGGCAATACAGTTTTGTCAACAATGAATGCCACAGAAGTATTCATTTATTTATGTACTTGCTTTCCAGTACTCTTTTTTGAGATTTCTATTTTAAATACTTCTGTGCTGGAATGTGTGACTGGAAAAAAAAAAAATCAAAAAATAAACCTGTGCAAAGTCATGTTAATACTTTAAAATTTGAAATAAAGGAATAGTGAACAGCCTGGCTGCTATGTGCCCTGCTGAGAAGCACCTGAAGGTTATGATAGACACCAAGTAGCGTATAAGCCAGTTGTTTTCTTATTGGGAATAAGATACAATGGATAAGTTCCCACTGATATGAATTACTACATTTACGTCTGGGCCCCCAAGTTCAAGAATGATGTTAAGGAACTGAAGAGCATCCAGCGGCATGCTACTAAATGGCCAAAAACCTAAAGCACAGAACCTGTGAAGAGACACTAAGAGAGCTGTTCTTGTTTATCTGGGTTAATAGGAGGCTAAGGGTGGCCTAGCAGCAGCCTACAGCTTTTTGAAAAGTGATTAAAAGAAGACAGATTGTTCTTCATTATTACTACATCCTCTGAATATTTTCCCGCAAAATCACCTACGAGTTGTAAATCATGGTATGATGCACAGGAAAATATATTAGACTTTTCTGACCTGCTTCCTCAGCAATGCATGACTGTTACATATTCCCTGCTCTGGCAATGCATCCTCCAGAGAAGCCAAAATTGGAATCATGGTGGCCTCTGTAGAAGTTTTTAATATTTTACTTTTTTCTTTGAGAAAGTTGCATTTACAGTGACCAGATGCCCATTTTTCTGGTCTGAGATTAGAATCTTTAAAGGACAACTTATTTTCTCCATTCTACATGGTGAGTAGGTTTGTCTCCAGTTAATGAAGAGGCAAGAGGAAATTTAAAGGCATAACCATGAACTGTGGATAACTGACACAATTTATGAAAAACTGCTTTGAACTAAGAGCAAATTTTAACTCTATTCAAAAATCCTTACATTATCCAGTCTCCCATAGAAATAAATTCTGAAGGGTTTCAAAGCAAATTTGAAACTTCATTTGCCCCGAGAAAGAGGGCTCAGAGAGCTTAAATGACTCACAGTTATTTAAGTCATAGCATGATTTTAACAATTTAAAGGCTGTTACTTCAATTGTGTTGATATATATATCCATATTTGCTTTCTGAGCTAATAACTCAATGTTTTGCAGGCAGAAATATGTCAATACTTTGGTGGCACCCTTTTTTAAAGCAAGATTTTAATAAATGTATTATGAATATCAAGAAGAAATAATTTAGTCTAAGGTCTTTCAGAAATGTTGGCATTTCTTCCTATCTGTTGCTAGAAGTCAACAGGAGCTTTACCATTAATTTTTATGGGAAATGAGCATCACACTAAGGCTAGATACTTTTGAAAATGTATCCCAGTGGTACTGGAATATAGTTTAGCCAAGGAAGGGAATTAATGAGAGACTAGTTGGAAAAGACTGAGCAGAAAAGCAGTTCAAAGTGCACACTGGAACAAATTCTCCTGAAAAGAGAATTCCAGCAGACCCTTTCTTTCTATAAAACTGAACACTAACATTGTCATCAAGCTGACAAATGACATTCACTGGTGTAGCTAAAATGAAGACTACTGTGTTAACATCATAGACATAATTTGTAGTGTAATTTAAGCATCAGACTTTTTTTTTTTTTTGAGTAAATGCAATTTTTTTAAGTGAATGCGAACACACCAAAGGAAAATGATTACAAATGGAGCCAGGAAGAGGATCAAAGTATTAGAAAATGTGCCTTGTAGTCAAAGACTCAAAATCTGTTTACAGAATCAAAGAAAAATTTATGCAGAGATTTGATCACAGTGAATCTTAAGGGACTGAAAAATTTCTTAATGAAAACCTCTTCAACATTTCATACAAAAACAGAACAAAAGATACTACTTGAGAAATTAAAACTAAAAATAGTAAAAATTATTACCCATCAGAACAGACTATTAGGAGCATTGTGAGCTCTCTGTCTATTAAAATGTTTTGCTTTTAGAAATCATCCACTATTTAAAACAGTAATTAATTCAGGGAGGGCCAGGGGACTGTGTCATGAAGGAGGGTGGACTACATGATCAGAGTGTTTTCTGGCCGAACAATCTGACCTAGTATATATTTTGAATCAATGTATTAAAAATTGCTGGATATAACACAGATGAAAAGAAGTCTTCCAATGACATTTATTTGTGAATGTGGTACAGAACCATTTTCTCAATAACAAAAATGTTATGTGTTGGCTTCTTTCTCAAGTTAGGATGATATGAGAATTATTGTTGTTAACCTTAAATAAAATGTTATCAAACTACCTTTGATAAGTTGGACACTATTGTTCCAAAATTCTCCTTTTCCGTAAAACTTCACATACAGCTCAATTAAAACTGCAGGAATGTGAACTATTTTTTAAAGTCTTACAAGCTTTGAAACTTTAGCTAGAGATTAAATGTAATTTCAGAAATCCTCCTACAACAACATAAAAGCACTGAATTATATATACTATTTTTGTTTCAAATTCATGTAGCAAAATTACTCTACAGGTTTTCCAAATAAAACAGCTGATTCAAATATATGAAGTTCAAAAGATTTTCTCCTAGAGGAACTCTTTCTCTGCAGATCAGATATTTAAGAAAAAGCTTAGTGCAGCTCTCATTTCAAGATCACATCTTACAAAGGTTCAAAAGAGCAGAGAGCAGACTTTGAAATATATGTTTTCTCTTAGGTGGCCTGACATGTAACTATTGCTACTTTTTATCAAGTTGGTTTTTCAATGAAAACGTATTACTGAGGCTGACAAGAATGATGGATTTATCAATCTAAGTTTTAGGAGGAAGGGGAAAATATTAGAAGGATGTAAATTCTATTAAACTTAAAGATTCTTAAAAAATATAATGAAAAATAGAAATTTATTTATTTGCTTAATTCACAGTTCTCCATTTTTTCTGTCCATTTTCATCTGTAATTTAATAAACATAATTCTTAGAATCTCATATAAAGGAAGATTGTTACATACAATGTAGATCAAACTTCAGATAGGATTGTGTCTCACCGCATTGGCAATAAGTGTAATATTGTAGGAATACATTGTCCCTGCTTGGCCAGCTCCTATGGGAGAGTTTTTTATCCTGCTCCCTGTTTTTAAAGGTTAATTAGCTGAGTCTAATATTATCAAGAGTAATCTAAATAGTTTTCTTTTAAGGATTTGTAAAAAGTAATATTAACCTTTTTTTTTTTTCAGATTTCAGACTTATTTCCATTTGTTACATTTTCAATAATCGTAGAATCATAGAATGGTTAGGGTAGGATAGGACCTTAAGATCGTCTAGCTCCAACTCCCCTGCCATGGGCAGTGACGCCTCACCCTAGACCGTATCACACACGGCTCTGTCCAGCCTGGCCTTGAACACTGCCAGGAATAGAACATTTACCACTTCCCTGGGCAACCTGTTCCAGAGCCTCAACAGCCTCACAGTAAAGAGCTTCTTCCTTATATCTAACATGAACTTCCCCTATTTTATCTTGAACCCATTCCCCCTTGTCTTATCGCTACAATCCCTGATGAGGAGTCCCGCTCCAGCATCCCTATAGGCCCCCTTCAGATACTGGAAGGCTGCTATGTGGTCTCCACGCAGCCTTCTCTTCTCCAGGCTGAACAGCCCCAACTTTCTCAGCCTGTCTTCACATGGGAGGTGCTCCACTCCCCTGATCATCCTCATGGCCCTCCTCTGGACTTGTTCCAACAGCTCCATGTCTTTCTTATGTTGGGAACACCAGATCTGCACGCAGTACTTCATGTGCGGTCCCATGAGAGTAGAGTAGAGGGGCAGGATCACACCTTTTGACATGCTGATAATTCTATTTTTGATGCAGCCTGGTATATGGTTGGTTTATGGCCTGTGAGTGCACACTGAAGCCAGCTCAACTAATTTTCTGCAGGGCTGCTCTGTATCACTTCTCTGCCCAGCCTGTAAGCTGTGCCTGGGGCATCTCTGACCCACCTGTAGAACCTTGCACTTCACTTTGTTGAACTTCATGAAGTTGGCACTGGCGCACCTCTCAGGTGTGTCAGGGTCCCTCTGGATGGCATTCCTTCCCTCCAGCGTATCAAGGGAACCACACATCTTGGTGGCAAACTTGCTGAGGGCTCACCCAATCCCACTGTCCGTGTTTCCAAGAAAGATGCTGAACAGGATCAGTCCCAACGCCAATCCCTGAGGGACACCACTCCTTACCTGTATCTAGTTGGACATTGAACCGTTGACCGCAGCACTTTGTGTGTGGCCATCCAGCCATTTCCTTACTCACTGAGTGTTCCACCAATCGAATTTATGTCTCTTGAGTTTACATACAAGGATGTCATGTTGGACAGTGTTGAATTCTTTGCATAAGTTTAGGTAGGCGACTTCAACTGCCCTGCCCCATCCATCAGTTCCATAGCCCCATCATAGAAATCCACCAAAC
Source organism: Pezoporus wallicus (assembly GCF_028554395.1). NCBI lineage: Eukaryota > Metazoa > Chordata > Aves > Psittaciformes > Psittacidae > Pezoporus > Pezoporus wallicus. The sequence goes on from NW_026642052.1 coordinate 8,072,777, forward strand.
TGGTCAGGCAAGGTTTGCCCTTAGTGAAGCCATGCTGGCTGTCATCAAGCACCTTGCTGTTTTTCATGTGCCTTAGCGTGCCTTCCAGGAGAATCTGCTCCAAGATTTTACCAGGCATAGAGGTGAGACTGAGTGGTTTATAATTTCCTGGGTCTTCTATTTTCTCCTTCTTGAAAATGGGGGTTATATTTCTCTTTTTCCAGTTCTCAAATAAAAATAAGTGCTAAGTGGTTTTTGAATACAGACAGTGCTTATATCCATATTTTCTAACAAACAGTCACTGAAAAAAAGTGATTTTCTTGAAAGATTATTGAAAATTCTCTTAGCCTACACAGTTAGCTTGGTAATATCAAAGTACTAGACATTACATGCAAATGATATTTAAAACAAGGAATGGTAAAAATTCTCAGCATGCTGCAGGATATATTAATTTTGTATGCAAATTTTTACTGCCACCTGAGTTTTATATGATCTGACTGAGAAGGAGGTTTCTAAATATGAGAGTAGTGGCTTTTAACACTAATTTTCTACTCAGGCTAATGACTCAAGGTCTGACAAAGAACATATTTAGAAGGGATGATTTTGCCTGCAAGAACATTTCAAAGCTGCTTTCAACTCTGATTCTGTGATATTATGGCACTCTGTCCATAGTGGACTTGAGAATTGTTTGGTTTCTACCCTTTTCAGCTTGCCTGACAATGCAAGGATTTAGAGAAGGCCCTTGCTATGATCTTTGATCCTTTTCTCTCTTTGCTAGTCAAAATCTTTTTTTAACTGTTATGTTCAAGACAGGACAAGTACTGGCCTCACCAGCAGTATGAGTTTTGAAAGGGCCACTTCATCTGTCTTGCAATTACATTATTTATGCCTACTGGTATTACTTGCCTCAGCAGTGCTGCATCAGCTGTTCACATTCTGCTAAAAATTGTATGTACTCTTTCTCATAACTGTAAATTAAACTACTATGAGAGACAGAGGATTTTTTCTACCTGTCAAAATCCGCATTTGTCCTTGTTGAACAGTATCTGTCTTTCCAAGGATTATTTCTCCAATGTTAGGTTCACACCAAATCCCAGCACTGTACTCAAATGTGCCTGCAGTCACTCTCACTTATGAAGCCTGCACAAACAGGGTCTATGTTCCATTAGCAGCTATGCCATTATATTCTTTAATATCTTCCATCCAGATCTTCGTGAAATACTGCTTATAACATCTTTCTAAGTTAACAGTGAACTTCAGAACTTGCTTTTATCTATTTGCTCACGTTATGGAAGTTTTAACTAGCCATGCAACATATTGTTAAAAATCTTAATGAAATCAATATATATGACGCTATACAGAAGCTCATTAAACATCTCAAAAGGAAAACAGATGACGCTTCACTATAAGGGTGATGATACAGCGGAACAGGTTGTCCTGAAAAGTTGTGGATACTCCATCTCTGGAAGTGTTGAAGGTCAGTTTGGACAGGACTTTGAGCAACATGGTCTAGTGGAAAGTGTCTCTGCCCATGGCAGTTGGGGTTGGAACCAGATGATCTTGAAGGTCCATTCAAACCCAAACCATTCTGATTCAATGACAAATGGTCGGTGGTTCTTATTTCCTTGTTATCTTCTAGGTAGTCTGAAATAATTTGTTTTATTAAAGATTTTAAAATGCTAATCTAGTCTATAATTCATCAGTTTCTCCTCTTAAAATCGTCTGCCCCTCATGATTACTTCTTAAAGGCAATTTTTAATGAACACAAGGCAGCCTGAGAGAGTTGTCTAAGTATACTAGGGTTATTAAGTTTCTACCAGTCATGCTGAACTTCAGTCTGTTGTCCTTTATCTGTGAGTTGTGTCTACAGAGTTGGCACAGTCTGGTTTATAGTAAGAATAGGAATTAGTCTCAGTCCAACCAGGAAATGATAGTGTTTAGCAAAACCTAACTTACTGTCCTCATCCTCATAAAAAACTGTGTGCTGCTGTGGCTGTGATACTGACTCAATAGAGGTCTTACATCCGGCTTGTGGTTCTGATGATCATATGCACTGATGCAAAATAATACTGACTCAGTAGAAGTATTCCCATGGCTGTCACAGGGACCTTTCATCTCATACCTGAAAACCAGAGGCTGATGGTTTTAATCTAATTTTCCTTAGATTCAAAAGTAACATGTTACCATTGATCTTTCCCTCTGTTGAACTGTTAGGAAGCAATCATCTTGTAAGTCTCATCTTTTCACCCAAGTTAGCTGAAAACCTTACTTACTATTAGTCAGTTCTCACAGAAAGTGATTAAGTGTTAAACAATGAAGGGTTAAATAATGAATCCTTGCTACTTTTCAGAGTTTGGTAATATTAGGTGTTCCATTCCCTTAAAATTACCTAAAGTGCTAGGAGACACTGACAGTGCGGCAAGGTACACTACAGGGAGATGGAAAAGATAATAAAAAATGGTTGCTCTTCCATCTGATACTTCAACAATAATGGTTTTAATTGAATCTTTCAAAAAGATTACATTTATCAGATTTGTAGCACTGCAAAATCACAGGTTGACTTGAATGGCTGGCTCTGACCATGATCTTTTCTTTCACTTCTCCCCAGGGACATTTAAATCAGTTCACTTTTATTTTTTTTTTTAATTGAATTTTGAAAATGAATCTGCTACCTACAAGCAAGTGGGATGATCGTTTTTTAAGCTGTAGTTGCATCACAGCTGTTTACATCTACACTGCCTGATATGCAGAGACCCACTCTACACACAAAGCAGGCTTTCTAACTGGCCTACTGGTTTCATTTTAGTCCTGTATCTGTTCTCTGGATTTTCTGTTCTGAGTGAATGCATTAGTCCTCTAAAGCTAAAGCTGACATATTTTACTAACCTTTTCACATGGCTCCTTGTTCTGACGCCAATGTTCAAGGCTGAGGCACCAAACATTTACCATGTATAGCTGTGATGACATATGAGAAAAAAAAAATTAATATCTTTATTTATTTTTCAAGGATTTCTTGATGCACACACAAGCAAAGGATCCTTATAATTATATTTGCAAAATTGTCCTTTTTCCCTGAGGTTTCTTGGCAAACATTAGATGGGTGGCATAGCTGGAAAGATGACCCATTTCGCTCTGTTTATCAGCTGCTGTCTTGTAGCTTGTAACAGGTAAAAGCCCTAGCTGCAAATGCTAAAAGGATTTGTGTGTCTCAACTGAAATCTATTACTCTGAAGCTTCAGGTGTACAATATTTTCTCACACAAGTAATTAGAGAAATGCAAACACTTTATCATCCTTTATCGACTGTATACACACCATTACCTGAGGGGACTCAGTTTTAGGTCAGAGTGAAATTTCAGGAGTGTGGTGTTATCCAAGTATTTCTTTACTTCCCTCTGGAGGTTTCAGGCATGTGCTGTTGCCTTGTAACTTGCACATGATCTGTGAGCAGTTCAAGTAATGACTCTCATCTAGACGTCACATATTAAAAGGACTCCTTTGATTTCAAAATTCATGAGCAAAGGATTTATTTTGTTGTTGTTTTTTTTTTTTCCCTTGTCTGTACAATGACTAGTATGCTGGAAACAAAAAAGTCAGGGATACATCCATGCTAGACGTAAATTGTAATGACATATTCTTCGCCTTGTGTCATAGTGGAGGAGGAAAACAACAGTGCAGATAGATATGGTGGATAGTTTAAGAAACTCAAGTTTCTGTGTTTAGAATGCAAACACAAAACAAACCTTCTCTTGACTACTGTATGCTGGATTTACATGTGTAAAGGTCTACCAGTTCCAGTCACTGTACTACAGTAGCTTCACTCTTTACATACTCTCTTCAACTGTAAGCAGCTCAGTCTAGGTGTACTATGAAGCTTCAGGAACCAGGCAATACATGGCTGGAGAAGATGCAGTAAATGAAAGTAGGCACCCAAGAAAGAGAGGCTATGTTGTCATCATTCTCAGTCCAGATTTGTACACAAAATGTACTGAAAAATTTTGAAAACACAGTTTCAGTGCTCTCTAATTGCCATACTTACCATAATGTCACCTGATCCATTCACTTCCCATTACAAGAAACCATGACATACACTATATCCTATGCATAACTTGAAGTTCTGCGTAAAATAATTTCCCTGTTATTTCCCTCTAATCATACTTAAGGGCTTTCTTCAAAACCTTTCAACTTCCTAGTTAAAATAGCTATTTTGATTCTGGGCTTACTTTTGCCTCCAATGAAGATAGGCTTTGCTCCCTGTACATGCGTGTGGCATTGGCAGGTAGCAATGGAATCCATCCCAGTCTTCAATCTTCTAGACTTAGCATGCTTTCATTTTTTAATTCTCTTCTTATAAGAAAATTCATCTGATTACCTTAATGACCCTTTTCTGGATTCACTCAGGTTTTGATTTATATATGTTATGTAGCATCCACTGCACACAGAATTCCAGATGAGTTATCGCTATTACAGCACTATACTTTACTATGCATCCTTGAAATGCTTAAGATATTATTCACAGGTTTTTTACAACCACAACCTGTTACTGGCTCACAATAATCTTATAATCAATTAATATTCCCAAATATTCCTTCCTGTTGTGAATTCATGAGAATATTCCTTATTTTTGATGTTTCCTATGTCTAGAACATTAATAATTGATAAGTAACTAGTATGAAAAATTTCTCTTTGGAGTATTATTGCATTATTTAAAAAGAAACTAAATCAGGAGCTAGTTCTGTGTATTCTGTATAATTTTTATGAAGTCAAGTCTTACTGAAACTGAATTTGAAATCATAGTTTTACTGACATAAAACATATCCAGAAATTAAAAACCTATCTTATACCAAATTTCTTATATGGTTTTGCTTCTCTATTTTTCTCTCTGCTTGCAATAGTTCATATGAATTTGAATGTTCTTAATGACTCATTTGATGTAATTACTTCTTTGCAAAAACAACATCACTGTGGGTTTTTTTTCCAGCTGTTTATAGAATGGCCCTATCCTGTCATTTTGTGATGTATTTATTCACTCTTCCTTGAAGAACTATGGTGTTTAATCAAAATTCTCTTTATCTCTTGTTTTAATTTGTTAAAATTTTTTGTCAATCTTCACAGCTTGTAAGGCAGGAAATAGTGTCCATCATTAAAGCAAAACACAGAACACTCTTTTTAAAGAAAAAATGATTAAACAGACTTAGTCTCTTGATCTTTAAATTGTCAGCTAGTGGCACTCTTTTTTTAACTAAGACATCTGGTTTTAATCTCTACACATCCATCACCTGCATTTGTTGCACAATTAAGAACCTCATAAAATCTGCTGTGTGAAGAAGAGCTTTTCAGTTTCATAATACAGAAATAATACCCGATAAATGAGTACTTCTTGGTTTACTTCTATAGGTTATACTTATTCACAAACTCTCAAACTCACACAAACGTGTAAAAATGTGTAAAAAGAAAAGCAATCTTTAATTGAGTAATGAGTAACAGAATAATTTACTAATTGGGTGCATTACAGAAGTGTATTCACACTGCTGTACTGCAGTTAAAGACCTTGCAAGTGATTCCAGCAGAAGCTAGCTAATTTAAAGGTTTACTAATTTGTGATTGTACAGCTACAGAAAATACAGTAACTCTGATTTGAAAATTACCATTTGGTATAATTAGACAGTAATGCAGTCTAATTGCTTTAGATATTTTGCACATTTTGTTGAAAAAGAGAGATGATTATCACACTAGACTAAGCTTGAAAAAGATGATATTTACACAAAAAAAAAAAAGAAAAAAGGAAACAGCATATCTGGCTGATGTTCACAAAGGTTTCTTTTGCTGCTGCTGCAGACACGATTTTGAATTGAAGTTCTGTTGGTACTCCAATTACATTTCTCTCTTTGACTTTCTAGAAAAATGGAAGGTAGTGGAACTGAATATGTTTTTATCAATATAGATATATATATGGGGGTTGCATTTTATCTCTCACATGTTTGGTTTATTTTGTAGGGTTTTTTTGGTTTTTTTTTTCCTTGGACCACAAGTATCTTGGCTGCACGTTTTTGGGAGATTGATGCTAGATATTCCTAGAAGAAGAATCTTAGAGGAACCATCTTGTTAGTGATCACACCCTGATTCTGAGAAGATGCCACTTCTCAATTCTCAAGCTTTATGCATACCCAGTTTTCTCACCTGTATGTAATCCTTACAAAGGAACTACAGCATCAGATATTACACAGTATTTGAGTTTGGTTTCCCAGCAGGAGAAATAGATGCATTTAAGGGTATAAACCCAACAATTGTTGGTCTTATACTGAAAAACTGAAAAATAAAAATGTTACATAAATACAAGCATTTTTCAAAATAGATATTTGGTACCTAATGCTTTCTTTCTATCTTCAGAGGTATGTCAAAAGGGACAGTAAATACAAGAGTTAAAAAAAATAGTTTCAGAGCATGAATAAGTTTTTCAGGACAGCTTAGTTTACTGGACTACCATGTTTACTGGGAAACCTGCATGGCAGGTGGAAAGGCCTGAGGGCCACATATGTTTTTATAGCATTCTTCCAGCATGCAAACGGGCTAAAAGACATCTTAAAAGCCTGTTTAGATATCGCAGCTATGATCAGTGAGGTAATTTTTGTAAAATCAGTACATCATTTAGCTTTGACATCTAACACCTGAGAATAAATAAATTACTCTGGCCAGTATACCTTCAGCAAATTATGTCCTAGTGTCAGGTTTCAAGCAAAACTGTGATGTCTAAAAGAAATTATATGGCTTCCCATACCACCCTTTCATGCTATCCCATGGGTAAATTCTGCCCTCAGTCCTGTTTTGTACCCAAGGAGAGTGTCCTGCTTGGATGTTAATGGTTCAACTTGCCTCTATGGTGGGAATAAATACTCAAGTTGTATCATTTAATCTATTTAAATGGAAAATTATCATTATCAGTTAGTGCCTGTGTCTGCTTCTGGAAGTACACATAATCTGCCAGCTGCTCTTAAAACAAAAACCCCAGTTTTTTTTCAATCTTAAAAGACTGAAAAAAAAAACAAAACCAAAACCCAATCCTGAAGCTCTTTGTGCATTCAGTCCATTTTTTCTATTACTAGTAGTGTCTGTGGGTGTATAAGAACTTAAAATCAATATGTTGATGTAACATGGTTCAGTGTTTTCCTGCCTTTTCTGAAATAACAGTGATATAATTTAAAGTGGCACCATTAATCCACATTAAGCTGCTCAGAATCCTTTCCTTTCCTAACCACAGGATAATAGACCAAAAGTCCATCAGTCTGGCACTTTGCCGCTATAAGCAATCCCTAACAATGGCTTCAAAAGATGGTGTGAAATCTTCAGAGTGAACCTTGCTAGATAGATCAAGGGGACAAGAAAGGAAGAATTCTGTTTCATTCCATGTGGCAACTACTTTATCTCCAAAATCTCCTGTCTAAAGCCATTCTGATATTAAAGGTATTATGTTTTTTGCCTAGTTTGGGTTTTGTTGGTTTTTTTTTTGTTTTGTTTTTGGTTTGTTGTGTTTTTTTTTTTTTTAATTTATAATTCTAAAATAGCCACCACTCTAATATTTTAAAATTATCATTATAGGGGAGAACCCTCACACTTTAGCAAATGTAACATCCATTCAGAAGATAAAAATTACTACTGTATCTTGTTTTGTTTATTTCATAGAGGGCAATTCAAGGATTACAGATAGTCCCTGAAAACTATTTAATCTGCATTACTGACAAACAGCATGTAATATTTCATAGGAAAAATTGCTCACACCACCGCAAAGCCAGCAATCACTCGAAGACGGTCAGCATTTATTATTTTTCACCATTGCATTTTCCAAAAGGACACCCAAGAGTTAAAACCCAAAATTTTTTAAAAATTAAATTGCTTCTGAGCTAAGCACTTGTATGCCAAGTCTCAGCATGGAAGGAATTTTAGCTGCTCAGCAACCTCACACAATAGTGCTTTAGAATAGAAATGCCAAAGAACAGACCCTTAACTACAGTATTGTGGCTCTGGTATGGGTGCCACTGTGATGAAAATACTCTGATATAAAAGTGTCTGCCATGAAAATAAAGACAGAGAGACGGCTTTGTAGGTGGAACTTGGGTTCTTTTATGTAAAGACTGACCCAGGCAGTCAGAAGGGGAGAGTAAGAGGGCAAGGACCACATTATGTGGGCACGTAGCTGCCTGAGTGGGGAGTTAGGGAAACAAGTGTTGTGCAAAAAGGGAATTATTCTAGTATCATTTCCCACACCTGTGGTAATATTAATGATTTTTCACAGCTATTCTATTTTTATAAAGACTGGAATAAGGTTATCTACATTGTTTTAAAACCTCTTAGCCTTCATGCAAAATGTTCAGTGTGGTACTTTAAGAAATACTATAGGTCTTAGCCTAGTAAAACATGACTGAAAAGCATGATGTTTTAATAATCACAAGTCCTTTGTCCTTGAACAGTGTGGATGATGTCACAACAGGCTCATGAATGTATGTAAAATTACCTACTTGGAAAAGCTGATGTAGAAATACTTGTGGCTGTTATTGAACTAGAAGGTTTTAAGAAGATTACAGACCTAATGAAGGGAAACCTCAGATGCTAGATAAAACAGTGACTTTAAAAAGGAAGAGTTTAGGATTAACTGAGCTACTTATCACTTGTTTTCCATTTTTTTTTTTTTTTTATGACATCTATTTAGTTAAAAACCCCACAGTTTTAAAGGGAAAGCAGCAGCAACCCCTAAGTTCTGCTTTGTTCTGTTTAGCAAAGTAATCTTGGAAGTATTTGAATTATTAATGAATATTCCAACCTTGTATATCCTGGCTTACTTACAGACCCTATAGTTTTTATCTCATATAAGATAAGCTAACTGTATTACCAAAGTAGTAATGCTATTCATTGCAAAACCTCTGTTGGGTTACTTGGAAAAAAAAAAAAAAGTTAATCAAATCTTCTGTTTTGTTTGTTATGGGCCTTTTTTTGTTTACTTTTTTTGTCTTTTGTTTGGTGTTTTTTGTTTCTTTTTTTTTTTCCTAAGGGGGAAGAATGAAAATTCTTATTAAGAGTTGAAGAGCCCTTAAAAATAAATTTATGCCAACTGCTGAATATTTCTTGTTGCTGCCAGGTTTGTTGCTTAGTGGAAGACAACTTACTATGAATGCAGAAAATTATTTGTGCGTGTGCTGTACTGCCAAAGAACAGTGAATCTATAAAACATCATATGTGATTCTTTATGAATATATTAATGTAATTCACTTTCATAGGGCTTGGTACAGAATGCTTTTGAAATAGAAGGAACATGCCTGAATAAATACAAATATATGAGAATTCATGCAATTTATACTCTGTTGATAGTCCCTGTCTAGGAATACGAGGAAGTACGTGAAGAGTTTGCTGGTCCTGTGAAAGTACTAGAAGTTAATACTTTAGGCAAGAAATTAATCAACCCATGTAGCCTAAACCTAGACAACCTTTCAAGTTTGGCATTTTCTTTCTTGCCCAAATTCTAGTCTTACAAAGTTTATATTACATGATTTTAATTAATTTCCTCATACCATTTTAGGACTAGGAGATATTAAAGCTCATCTGGAGTGTCAATATCTGAACTAACAGGGTGTCTTCTAGCAGGGAATGTCTATATATTGACCATTTTAACTTTTACTGGGTGGAGTTTATATTTTGCCACTTGAGGGCATCCTGTCATTATGTTCCATTACAGAGCAGCATGTCTAAATTTCCATAAAAATAATGGATTTCTGCCAAAACAATGTTATTTGCCAAAAGTGCTGATGAAGCACTGGAAATTATAATTTGCCATACTAAATAGGCATTTCCAAGACTGTAGGTCAAACAGGGTTGCATTTCAGGAAATGCTAAGTCAACAGAGAACGAGAAGTACCACAGATGCAATTAGATGAAAACTGCCCATCAGACACCAACATAAGCTTCACAGCTGTGTAGAAGCTTTGGCAAAACTTCGTTACACCAGAGTTAGACAGTTTGGCCTGTGGTTGCATGAAGCAAATGGATTTACCTCCATTCTTCATAATTCATGTATATTTTAACTTTCAGTAGCGAGAATGATGGTAGGGGTTTCAAACTGAATAAAACTCTAGGCTAAACTAATAAAATAAAAGGAACCACTTCAGTTAGTTGGGATCTTCAGTACTCCTGCAAGTGTAGATGTATGACGATTACATATAAGGTATCAGCAGATGTGATCATGTTTTGACCAAATTCTACAGTGGCTATCATATCTAGCTCACTTTATCTAAAGTTCCACAATCCAGTGACATTATAATTTTATCATTGTGTAGATTTATATTAAAGCATCACTGTAATTTTTTTGCTGGTTTCTGTCTTCAATTTTTGGTCATTTACCTATGCAAAATAATCAGTTTTAATGTGCGAGGTTACATATGAAACTTTCAGTTCTTTATAGTCTTGTTATATTTAGCTTAGTTGGTATTATTTTCTTTGTGCTGAGCTAGGAGTTTTGAAACTGAGGGATACAGAAATTGCAGTCACATGGGGTACTGACTATAGTCTGATAACAGATCCTAGACAGGAGTTTGCTAGCCTTGGCAGTAAAGCAATGGGACATGCCACATTTCTTTTTCCTGTCTGCAGCAGCTTCCTCCATATTAAATAAGGAGCACTGATTATGAGCTGTGTCAATGTAAGATTTCCTCTTTCCATACTTGGCCCTCAGTCAGACTTTTTTCTCTCCCACCTTAAAACTTTTCTACACCTAGGTCAGAAACCACATGCTGTCCCTTTATTAACCTTTCATTTAATCAGCCCTTCTCACTAGGCTCATAAACACAACCCTCACAATAAAATTTTATGTACAAGAAATGTGCTTCTATTTAACAGTCAGTTTAACCTCTCTTGTCTTTCATTTTTCTTTCCCTCTTCAAACAATACTCACATGGGGAAAGAGACTCATTCACACTTTTTATCATGTGCTCCTTTCATTTCCGATCATGCTGTTCAACTGACTGAAGTCCTCCCAAGGAGGATCTCTGACTGTTGTTTTATCTGAATCCTCCAAACCACCCAACTACTTCCTAGTCTCCCCACTAAAACCCCATCCCACAGCTGTAGATTCACTGCTCCCTTTTGCTGTGGCTTGTTCCACATTGTTTGCATTCCCACAGAAAAAGGATTTGGAAGAGCTGCCACCAGGATCCTTCAGCTCTCCATGCAAATGAAACCATCACAGTACTGCCAGTGCAGAAGTGAGGATAAGACACTGTCAAATTCTCATCTTCCATTGCAAAAAACCCCTGTCCTCCATCCTCTGCTGGGGTGCAGAAGTGGGCTTCTAGCTCCACCACCCTACTGCAGCATGCCATCAGCAATTTTTCTCTTCTTGGTGTTATCCTCTCTCTTGTCTTTGTGGAGAGCAGGATGCAAATGAAGATTGTCACCTATCATTTAAATTATGCCTTTCAATCCATTTCTTTAGACTCTTGGTCCATGAGGTCATCCACAAAGTCTAGTTCCTTCTACGGCAAACACATGCCCAAAGAACTGTGGTATTTTTTGGTGAATTCTTGCAACTAAGAATTTTGAAAAAGTTATCCTTAACATTTGGTTATAGTGCTGCTCATATGAAAGCAAGCTAACATGATGTTAGAGTAGGCAGCCTCTTGATAGTGCAGCCACTGTATCATTAGGGGAAGAAGGCTGCAGAAGCATTCTTGGGAAGTCTTGCAGACTGCTTATCCTCTCCTCGTTGCTCTTCTCCGGGCATCCATCATGGCTCACCATTGCAGATATGGATTTTATTTTTAGTATGGCCTTATCCAGTGGTTTTATTTCATCATTATAGAATCATCATAGGATCATCATAGGATCATTATAGAGTCATTATAGAACACTCTGGGTTGGAAGGGACCTTCAAGATCATCTCGTTGCACCAATCACTGTCATGGGCAAGGACACCTTCCACTATAACAGGTTGCTCAAAGTCCCACCCAACGTGGCCTTGAACATGTCCAGCTATGGTGCGTCCACAACTTCTCTGGGTATTTTTCTTTCATTTCCCAATGAAAGCAGGGCTTTGGAGTGGGTTAAAAAAAAAAAAAAAGAAAGAAAGAAAAAGAAAAGATGGAGACACAGCTTTCCTGATGATCCAAGAGAAAAATCAAAACCATTTTATCTGTTTCAGAACTTTTTTGCAACAGTTATCTAGAAAAACACCGGGGGGGGGGGGGGGGGGGGAACTGTTTTCCCTTTTCCTGATGTATTTTATTGTGAACACAGGCAGAGCTTTAACACTGATTTTCTCTTGTTTCATAGATGTCAGATGCAAATTGCCAAACCTCAGCATTCTCTGTCACATTCAGTGTTAGAGTTAACAACATCCCACAGGAACCCTAAATCCTTGCAAAAAAATGTCAGTTTTATCAGGAATAATCTTCTAATTACAAAAGAGGAAAAAAAGCACATACTATTCAATGCTATTGTAATAATCTAAGCTATACTTCCTGTTGCTTCCTTCGGGTCAGAACTGTATAATTGCACTAACAAGTGCATCTGAGCAGGAAGAGATCCTGTAAAGCTTTATTTATATAAATAAATATATATAGATATAAACTTTGTAGTAATATATGCAAATAATATCAAAAGATAAGGCTTTCAGAACAGAATATAATTCAAGAAAGAAAAATAAAATTAAGCATTTTTTTTATAACAGCAAAAAGAAATCTGGAAACAATGAGTTAATGATAAATGTTTCTTTTTTTTTATTTTAGAAAAAAAAATGTCCAGGTCATTTAAAACTTGTTTAACGCATTGCATGAAAGATATTTTCTCAGCCATCTTAAAATATTTCATCATTGGAAAGAAAAAATTGATACACAGGAATAAATTCTATTCTGTCCATGTAACAAGCTGCTCATTCTCCATGAAATAAAATGAATGCCATGGCCCTTTTAAATGGCACAGGGGAGCTATTTAGTGTGAAAAGAGATGTAGAAATAACTCTGTAATTCAGATAACGCCTTTGGCAATAAATACCTCACTGCATATGAGACCTCAGCATCCATTTCTGTCTGAAAATTCTCTCTCTCATGTTTAGAGATACTCTGTTTCTGTGTTTCTTCTCTTTAAAGCAGCTTTATACTTCTCTGACAGTAGCATTAAGCATCTTCTGTAATTTGAGGTCACAATCATTAAGTCAATGACTCCGTATCTTCAGGAACAAGTAAGTGCAGGAACACCTGCTCTCAGCTATGTCATCTTAAGGGTTTTAAGAACTGAACAAATAATTTTATATTGTTTTAAATTATTTTAAATACTGTGGAGAAAAAAGTTATGACCATGGTCATACAATGCTTGTGTATGTGCTTAACTTCAAATGCACAAGTAATCTCACTACCTGTAGCTTGAGAAGTCACACGATAGGATTAGTCCCCACACTACTTATCAGTTTATACTGCCAAGTGACTCTTCTCCAAAATTTGATGTTGAGTGACACTGCTCTCCCCTACCCTCACTGCCTGAAGCTGGTACCCAGGCAGACTCTATTCTGTGATGTACCAGCTCCTGGCAACAGTATTAAGTGTGAAAAGGTTAGTACATACTCGAGATCTCTTCCTACAGAAATGCAGATTCACCAGTAGACTCCAGGGAGGCCCTTAGAATGTTACAAATTGGTTTAGGAACACAATTTGCACCTCAGTACAGCTCTAAATATCATAGAATCATAGAATCATTGAATGGTTTGGGTTGGAAGGGGCATTAAAGATCATCTAGTTCCAACTCCTGTACCATGGGCAGGGACACCTTCCACTAGACCAGGTTTCTCAATGTTCTATCCAACCTGGCCTTCAACACTTCCAGGGATGGGGCAGCCACAGCTTCTCTGAGCAATCTGTGCCAATGCCTCACCACCCTCATAGTGAATATTTTTTTCCCAATATCTAATCTAAGCCTACTCTCTGTCAGCTTAAAGTCATTTCCTTTTATCCTATCACTAAATGCCCTTGTAAAAAGTCCCTCTCCAGATTTCTAGGAGGCCTCCTTTAGGTAGTGGAAGACTGCTTTAATGTCTGCCCAGAGCCTTCTCCTCCAGGCTGAACAAGCCCATTGAAATACGATACAATATTACATGCTCATTACATATGTTTTCACTCATTGCTGACTTCCTATTAGATTGCCACAATGACCAAGAATTAAAGGAAAATAATATGTTTAACCCAAAGCAAAATGTTTGGTTTATGCCATTGTTCACAGCATTCAACACTTGAGTATGTTGCAATTCTCATGCAAAGATGGAAGCATTATTCTAGGCCATGTTTGTGTATGAATGTTTGCTCTTCCTACAGATTTTCTCACTGTTTATCTAGAAACCTAAAAAGAGGCAGATCTAAAAATGAATTTTTATTAGTCCAAGACTATTTATCTATATGAGAGACTTGAAATAGAAGCCTATCTGTGAAAAAGCAATTCTAACAAACTTTATGCAAATTTTATATTTTATTTAACTTAGTCCTATTAGCCGTATAAAAAGAAGAAACACAGCAAGAGATTTCCTTTTATTTTGTGCTGCTACACGGTGAAATCTTAAGAGGGAGGGCACTATGTTAAATTTCAAACATCCCTTTGGTGAGTGGCTTTATATGCTGATGTGTGCCACCTTTACTCAACCTATGACTTCTTAGAACACCATAATATATGACTTTAAGTATTTCTTCTTAAAGCAATAACTGTAAAGAGGGCAAATTTACAGCCACCTTCTTTTGCTATTGGTGCATTATCTGCTGCTTTCTGTATTGCCCCTGTTAATTATGAGCTGATACATTAGAGTGTAAAGTCAGTAGGAATCTTTCTATTGATGTCAGAAATTGACTAGGAACATTTCTAACTTTTCTTGTTTCTCCAGGAAACACACATAAATTTGAAAAAAGTGAAGGTTTGCATTCTGTTGAAAATTTGTCCTGTATAGGACAATGTGTGACTTGTATACCTTGTCATATCAAGTTCCTCTGCCCTTCTATCCAGTGTGTATACTCTCTGCAGATTTGATTAGAGGAAGTTATTCATGGTTTGCTCTCAGAAAAGGCCATTTAACTGCAAGGACATTGATTTGTTTGGCTTCTTTAACATAATGCTTTCACTGTTATTAATGCAATGCAATTTTTCATATGCTTTCCCTGCTAGGCCTCTATTTTTAGTGTTTGGACCTTTGTAACAATTAACTACATCTGCCTTTTGATTTCCTATATCTGTCACAGAGCTAGAAATATGAAGAAGACATGCTTCATGAACCCATGGTCTCTTACCAGGGCACAGACTTTGCTTCCACTTTAATCCAGGTTTGTCATAACATTTTGTAACACCACCACCATTTTCTCCAACTTTCCCTTTTCTTTATTGCTGTGGTAACAACATTGTGACCAAAGTACAATCCCAGAGACTCCTCTTGTACAATGTCAGTACCACATAAAAGGGACAAACAAAAAAGAGTTGACTAACCTAACCAATTTCAAACTGGTTGAAATTGGTTAGTCAGCAAAAATTCTTTGCTCTTTCCCCTTTCCAAATTAACAAAAACTATTAATGGTGTGTTTATATTAAAAACATTTTGAGTAATACTTTCTCTGTTCTGAAGAAAAAAGAAATATTTTTTAAGATGAAACAGTTCAACAGGATCCATACAAGAAAAAAAAGTTTCTATAGTTTCAGACAGTATAGAATACTTACATAATGTGGTCACTGACCATATGAAACACAGTTGTCTTCTGGATCTAGACACAGGCTATCAACACCAAATGCTTCTTTAAATCATTAGGATCCTGCTTAGAATGTGCTCTGTCTTGAAGAATAATCACAAATTAAACATTGTGATAACCTTTCTATGTTTTATCACTTTTTAGAGTAAATGCCTTACTTGCTATAAAATGGAAATTTGTATTTCTTATCGTATTCATTGTATCTCGTAACTGATGGCATGTTTAACACAAAAAAAAACCCACCAGTTATCCATTGATTCTATGCTTTCTTTCACTAGAAAATCATAGAATCATAGAATCGTTAGGGTTGGAAAGGACCTTAAGATCATCTAGTTCCAATCCCCATGCCATGGGCAGGGACATATCACACTAAACCATGTCGCCCAAGGCTTCATCCAACCTCGCCTTGAACACTGCCACAGATGGAGCATTCACAGCCTCCCTGGACAATCCATTCCAGTGCCTCACCACCCTCACAGTAAAGAATTTCTTCCTTATACCCAGTCTAAACTTCCCCTGTTTAAGTTTGAACCTGTTACCCATTGTCTTGTCACTACAGTCCCTAATGAAGAAAGAGTCCCTCCCCAGCATCCCTATAGACCCCCTTCAGATGCTGGAAGGCTGCTATGAGGTCTCCAAGCAGCCTTCTCTTCTCCAGGCTGAACAGCCCCAACTTTCTCAGCCTGTCTTCATATGGGAGGTGCTCCAGTCCCCTGATCATCCTCGTGGCCCTCCTCTGGACTTGTTCCAACAGCTCTATGTCCTTTTTATGTTGAGGACACCAGAACTGCACACAATACTCCAAGTGAGGTCTCATGAGAGCAGAGTAGAGGGGCAGGATCACCTCCTTCGACCTGCTGGTCACGCTCCTCTTGATGCAGCCCAGGATACAGTTGGCTTCCTGGGCTGTTAATGTGCACTGCGTTCATTTTCTCATCAACCAACACCCCCAGGTCCTTCTCCGCAGGGCTGCTCTGAATCTCTTCTCTGCCTAACCTGTAGCTGTGCCTGGAATTGCTCCGACCCAGGTGTAGGACCTTGCATTTGACATGGTTAAACTTCATGAGGTTAGCATCAGCCCACCTCACAAGTGTGTCAAGGTTCGTCTGAATGGCATTCCTTCCCTCCAGAGTACCAACTGAGACACACAGCTTGGTGTCACTGTCACACACTCAATCCCACAGTCCGTGTCACTGAAAAAGATGTTGAACAAGACCAGTCCCAACACTGATCACTGAGGGACGCCACTCGTTACTGATCTCCAATTGGACACTGAGCCATTGACCTCAACTCTTTGCATGCAGCCATCCAACTAGTTCTTTATCCACCGAGTGGTCCATCCATCAAATTGATGTCTCTCCAATTTAGAGACAAGGATGTCATGTGGGACAGTGTCGAAAGCTTTGCACAAATCCAGGGAGATGACATCAACTGCTCTACCCCTGTCCATCAGTTCTGTAGCCCCATTATAGAAGGCCACCAAATTGGTCAGGCAGGATTTCCCCTTAGTGAAGCCATGCTGGCTGTCACCAAGCACCTTGTTGTTTTTCATGTGCCTTAGCATGCCTTCCAGGAGAATCTGCTCCAAGATTTTGTCAGGCACAGGGGTGAGACTGACTGGTCTGTAATTCCCCAGGTCATCCATTTTCCCTTTCTTGAAAATGGGGGTTATATTTCCCTTTTTCCAGTTGTCAGGAACTTTACGTGACTGCCATGATTTTGCAAATATGATGTCCAGTGGCTTAGCGACTTCATTCACCAGCTCCTTCAGGACCCAAGGATGGATTTCATCAGGTCCTTGACCACATTCAGGTTCTTAAGATGGTCTTGAACCAGATCCTCTTCTACAGTGGGCCTAGGGTCTTCATTCTTACAGTCCCTGCATCTGCCTTCCAAGACTTGGGTGGTGCAGTCAGAGCCTTTGCCAGTGAAGACTGAGGCAAAGAAGTCATTAAGTACCTCAGCCTTCTCCAAATCCTGTGTAACCAGTTCTCCCAAGAGCTTCCTGAGGGGGCCCACATTGTCCCTAGTCTGTCCTTATTCATTATGTACCTATAGAATCCTTCCTGTTATCCTTAACATCCCTAGCCAAATTTGATTCTAACTGGGGCTTAGCTTTCCTAGCCTGGTCCCTAGCTTCCCAAACAAAATCCCTGTATTCTTTCTAGGCAGCCTGTCCTTGCTTCCACGTTTTATAAGCCTCTTTTGTCTTTCGAATTTTCCTCAGGAGCTCCTTATACACCCAAGGAGGTCTCTTGGCCCTCCTGCTGCCCTTCCTTCCAGTTGGGATTCAACACTCCTGAGCTTGTAGGAGGTGATCCTTGAATATCAACCAAGAGTCCTGCCCTCTAGGGCTGTATCCCATGGAACCTTACTAAGCAGGTTCCTGAAGAGACCAAAGTCTGCTCTGTTGAACTCCGGGGCAGTGAGCTTGCTGCATGCTCTCCTCGCTGTCCTGAGGATCTCCAATTCGAAATCCATTTAAATGTATGTACGTTAACATGAGTCAGTATGTTTACCTCGCAAGGTATCTTCATTGTACCTATCATGTTTTTCCTATTTTGCCTAATTTTACCTAATTTTTCCTCTAAATTTTCTTTTAAACCTCAGTCAATGCTAACTAGCAATGCAACAAAGCGAAAATTCTTCACCAATTTAAACCCCTCTTAACATGACTGATTTTGAGATAGGTAGACTAATGATGACCTAAACAATGGCGCACAGAGGTTATGGAAGTACAAAATTGTTGCCAAGTACTGGCTTCTCTTAACCACTAAATTATTATCAAGTACATATTGCAGCACATGCTAGTACTGTCTGTTATGAAGAATATAAAGATTAACCTCCCTTCAGTCTAGTGTACATCATTCATACCAACTTTTTCATTGTATGGCCTATCTAGCCCTGGGAACTATATCAATTCCCTTGCAAACGCTAAAGAAAAAAAATGCTGGTATTATGTAAAATCTCTGAGAAATCACTGCCAATTATCTTAAAAAAAAAACTTTATTCTTTGATGAATTATAGAATGTAGATTATTTAATGTTGGGTTAGCTCAAATGTCTGGCTTAATTATCAATAGTCACATAATTTAGGATTTAACTTTCTTTAAGCTCTTTTTTTTTTCTACATCACAAGTACATATCCAGCAATCTATGTCTTAATTAGTTGTCTTTATATACATATGTAATCTCACAGTTTTTAACACAATAGTATATCAGATTTCAAGAATGACCTCTCAAATTCCTTAATTTATTCCTTAATTAACAAACAGGGTTTAAGCAGAAAGAACTTGATACATTTGTGCTTTCCTTTTACTCAACTTTAACTCCCATAGGTTTCAAGGATCTTCAGTTTAAAGGCGCTTTCAGCTGGAAAATGCAGAAAAAAACATGTATTGGTGTAAGCGGCGAGGAGAAGCAGGCAGGACAACCCAATATGGGTGATAAGCAAACTTCTACTTTATTTGTGACGCAGTTCACATATATAGGAGTGTATATATATATACACACTATATATATATATAGGAGTATATATGTATATATATATAGTATATATATAGGAGTATATATTCTTCATAACAGACAGTACTAGCATGTGCTGCAATATGTACTTGATAATAATTTAGTGGTTAAGAGAAGCCAGTACTTGGCAACATATATAGGAGTATTCAGCCACTCCTCCTTGGCACAACAGTATTGGTTAGCCCCACACAGCTTCCTCCACGTTCTCCTCCCATGTCCGGTCTCCGGTTACTTGTGGGGGCCACCCCCTGCCTTGCTCGCACAGTCCTCCAGGGCTCTATGGTCCTGCTCTTAGAGTCATTCTGCAACATATTGGTCATTACTAAGGAAAAAAGTGTTATCTGACAGTTGTCAATAATGTTAAGTTTTGGGTTGTTGTTTTTGTGTCTGTTGGTTTGGATTTTTGCTTTGTTTTTTTTTTTTGGTTGGTTGGTTGTTTAGTGTGTGTTTTTTTTTGTCTTTTTTCCCCAGATACCTGCTGGAATATAACAAGTAAATCATTTGGAAAATTACATACATGAATTTCATGCCAGTATCATGTAGTTTGCCATTCAAGCTTTGTAGTGTTAAGTGTAATGTAATTAAATACCAACGGTAGTTTTACCCTACTGATGATGTGTTGTTGCAATAGTAATCCTGCTCAGTACAAGAGGAACCACAGGTTCAGAACCCTGGTGCATGCGCTTGGCTGAGGAGCCACTGGCGTGACGCTACCATCTGCAGGCTTATGACTGAACACCTCTAAGAATCCCACCTAGATTCTTGATGTTGTGCTATTGCATCATTGGTCTCTTGTGATTGACCCAGGAGATGACAGTCTTGTTCAGATTGCATGGCTAAAGGTCTTCCTGGATCTTTGTTAGCGAAGACAAGCCTTCCTCATAGGAGAAGGAAAACTCCTGTCTTCAAACCTGGGCAGAAGGAGCTCGTCTAGCCTTGTATGGTCTTCCATCATAGAGAAGGACACTCTTACAAAACCTATGACCTGTGGACTTTACTGTCACCATCCTAGCTAGCTAAGCCATGGCAGTTAAACCACAGGTGTAAAGGGTGGAGCCAGTTCTGCACAAGCTGTGCCTCACCTAAAAAATCCACTGCACAGGCTGGATGAGCTTACTCTCACTTGTCTGTATGGACAGGCAAGGGTTGAAACGGTAGGTGACAAGGTGCATGGGAAGCTGCAGATCCAACCTTACATGTGGGTGGACCAGCGCATGGGTAGCTCGAGATCGCTCAGGAGATGACAGTCCCGGTTGGACACTTCCTGATTGCCTAAGCAGCCTTTTTTCAATCCAGATTTGCATATCCCACATGCCCTTGGTCATCGTGCTTGTAGTAAGCGTGGTTAAAGCCCTTCCCAAATCTTTGCTTGCGAAGCCAAGCCATCAATTAAATGCAGAGAATTATTAGGGATTCAATCAGATGCTGTCTAGACCTTTTCTACAGAAGAACAGAGGGGACATTCAACAGAACTGGAAGACAACATAGATGTAAACTAACATAAAACTAACTGAAAGACAGCAAACATGAATCTGATAACAGAGAACTTTATATAACAAATAACTTACCTGTGGTGCCAATACCACAAGATGTTATAGAGGACAGCAATATGAGATTACAGGAAAAGACAAGGCATGAGGATGGATAAGAACAGCATCCTCAAATGTATCTGAAAAGATTAAGAAGTTATATAAACATTTGCAGATATGCTGTGAAACCTCTTTGTGAAATAATTGTTCCATATAAAATCTGGAAGTTCTGGGTGATGGTTTGCTGTGCAAGTTTTCTTTTAAGAGGTCGGGTTGGTCTATATCTTCACTATGCTGCATGCTAGAAAGTCATAGGTTTCTCAAAAAAAACCCAAAACAACGGTTTTGCTGTGAGAGTTTTATTGTGAAAACTGCCCTTATTTTTGTGGAAAATGGAAATACTAAGAAATAATGTCTTCAGCAGTTACTTACTGATCAGAAAATTGATAGAGATGTATATGTATCCTTGCTCTGTGCTCATAAAATGTCGCAGTTGAGAGTACCAACAAAACCAAACACACATATTAGTTTAATTTGGCAAATAATGATTTCTGATAGCACTTTAAATTAGATTTGGTTTTAGAGGAGACTGATCATTCACTTTAAATGAAAATTAATTTGGGAATGAAAAGTAAATCAGCCTTTGTATACTGAGACAAGGGGGAGCACAAAATTACAAAATGGAATATATAAACCTTTAGAATCAGTTTTAAGTAATATTAAGTTTGATGGCTTTGTAACAGTAGCAATGGAAAATTACTGAAGTGCATGGTACACAGAAAAAAAAAAGTAGAGTACAGCTAGAGAACATACTGAGAATTCTTGTACAAGATAAATCATTATAGTTGACATAGTTTTAAGAAAAAGTCTAGAAGAACAGGACATAGGGATAAGGAGTATCTGAGAATGGCAGGTGTCCAGGATGGGCTACAGTTAAACCAACTGATAAGTAGGAGGACAGGAGGATTATTATGTCTCTGGTGCTAACGAACCAATTAAGCTGGTATAAGCATCTACTGTGCGTGATTCAAAGGCTGCCAGAAGTGATGAAGATTGCTGGAAGAAGTAAATGACCCTCAGAGACCACCACCACAATTCTGTACGCATGCAGGGAACTTTCTGGAAAATGATGTAATCCATACGTAGCCTCACGAATATGTATGTATGCCCAGGGACTATACAAGGCTGGCTTGGGTAGCAATACGGCGACATACGTTAGGAGGAGCTATCCCCCATGTCTCCCAGCGCCGCAATAAAGAATACCTGCTTGTCAGCTTGAAAACTTTGTTAGCAAGTTTGTTCCTGGAGTTTTCTCTGAATCAATACATTTACAACAATAAAGCAGGGTACGTTTCACATTACCAGCTTAACTGTTTTTAAGATAAAAGTAATGGCAGATTAAAAGAGAAATACCAGTGAAGATTGTTTTCTACTTTTTGTCTTGGAAATTTCAGTAATATTCCTTTCTCTACAGTCTGTGCTCTGCCAGTCTTTTTGCTGTTCCTACAGTTCTGAGGTGAAAAAGGCTTTCTCAGAGCATAGCAATACTTTGAACCTCAGATACATGTGAATGTGATATATGATGCATCTCAGCTGCCTTCTGCTATTGAATTCAGTGACACATCTTTTACCATTCCCACACCTTTAGCCTATTGTGTTTCAAACCATCATCTTCACTTTTATCCCCTTATGTTTAAGCTCTTCAGGGCAACAGCTATATCCATCTTTTTGCTTGCAAGGCACCTGGTCCTTTCTAGAGCTCTATCACCATTACAATGTACATAAAAATTCAAAAGAACTTCTTTTCCTACATTTCCATTTCTCCTTGATACTGTTTCTTTTTTTCCTCACTTCTGCTTTTGCCAGTTTCTATTCCTAAACTGACTTGTGCTACAGGACCACAGTTATGAAAATTATTTGTACAACATTAGTCTGATAAAAAGAGTGCAGGCAAGAGACTTTTAAAGTACCTGAAGTGAATTCTAGAGTTGGATTAAACAATTCAGGCTCACTTTGTGGCTTCTTTGTAACACTATTCAGAAAGTTTGGCTGTCATAAACTGTATTGATTTGCCAGTAATGAATCTTCAGTGGGATAAAGCATTTTACACTTCAGCTTTTAAGGTATATTCAAAGATATAATATTCTAAACTGTAATCTTGTTTTAAGTTTTATATTGCTTACTTACTAAGATGAATAAATAAAGTGTATGCCAAGTTATTTTGATGTAATGTTTTCAGAAATGGGACTCTCACTTTAGGGATGACACAAAATAATAGAGAATAAGAACAGAAGTTATATTTTATATTTTAGCTGTCACAGGTAATCTATGATATTTTTCTGGACCATCAGCCACAAAAAGTAGTGAAGAATAAAACTTATTTGAGATAAATTTCACATCAAGTGTATAAAATAAAAGCCTTATTAAAGTGTGAGACTAATTTATTAATTGAAAGGTAAGCATTTAACATATATTGTTAAATTTTTGCTGAAAACTAGAAATTGTTTGGACATTTGTTATTCACTTTATCTAATCTCAAACATCTAATATAGGATGTGAAAAAGTGTAGGTTTCTAATACAGTCATAGTAGAAAAAGCAAGAGTTTGCCGTTGCTCTCTGAAGGAAGCAAAACCATTAGCTGAGTTAAAGACTTAAACTTTAAAGGTGTAGATAGTCCCCGATGATCCATTCCAGCAAAGACAGGCATGAGAATACTGGATGAGAACTGGAGAATGTTACTGGGCAGAAGGATCACCATGGGGAGCAGGCACATATTCTGCCTGTGAATATGAGCCAGGAGCATTGGATCACAGCAAGGGGAGAACAAAGGCTTGCATAGAGCCAGTGCTGTAATATAAGGCCACTCTACAAACCTCACTACACCCAGACAGAGAGATGGGCAGCAGCAATACGTAGCAAGAGCATTTTTTCCATTACTTGAGACTTGTGACTCAAAAGCCGATGCTAAAAGCATCTTCTTATAATGTTCAAAGATTCTTATCGTACAGAACAATTATTTTCACAAACTAGTTCGGCTTTTTGGTTTTGTTTTTGGTTTTGTTTTTTTTTCCTGGGAATGTGGTATAGAGTCAGTCAACTAGAATGGGCAAAGAGCTACACTAACATAACTGATCTTCCAAAATTAAGCTGACCATGGGAGGAGCTTCTCTATATTTTCTGGTTTCATATTGGAGATAATGGGATCCATCTGGTACAGGTAGAGGCTGTTCTGGTAAGTCTGCACAGTAAGCTTAGTTTAGTTACTGAACAGATAAGCAGTCCATGGGTAAAGGAGACTGACCATATGCAGGAGGAATAAAGCTACTTCTGATTGCTACAGATTAGATTTTTTCCTAAGAAGGACAATTGGAGAAGGAACAATTTTTTACATGCAACAATTATAACCTTTGGAAGGCTCATGAAATATATAGGCAATAAAAATAAAATTAAAAAAAAAGCCACATGTTATTATATATTTATGAACATTGACTTCATTTGCAAGCTAGACAAGGTTGGTCTAATCAATAGAATGTAAAATCATACAGAAGACATAGAATTTTTTTTCGTGCTAACAACAGAACTTCCTCTGAGATCAGAATCTCTGCCCATGTGGTAACCAAGTACTATAAATTCATGGTCTTTGCTGTTGTCAAACTATGCTTCAGACAGGACTGGGATCTGCAGCTGTGTTTAAGAAAGCAGACCTCTGAGATAATCAATTCTGTTAGGTAAACTTCTCATACTATTCTGAGTTCTTTGTTGTGAAATATATAAGAATGAAGGTCACGTCCAAAAAAATCAGATTCCAGGATGGCTGACACAGTACATTAATTGAATAGAATCTGTCTGTTAAAAATGATAGCTCAAAAAATGGATCAGAGAAATGAGTCATGAAGCAATTCCAGCACGATCATCTTTTTTCCAGATCTGGGATAAAAAAAAAAAAAAAAAAGAAAAATTCTGAGAACCCACATGTACCAGACAGATACAAAACACAAAACATTCTACAAATCAAGCAACGACTATATTTATGTCTCACAGGATGTTAAAGATAACAGAGGGGTCACAAAGTGCACTGGGATGAGAGAAAAGAATGGGACTTGAAAGTGGAAGTTAAAGTAATCTTTATTATACACTACTTATAATCAGACTTGTGTAATTCAGGATGTCTTCAGTCCTGATTTACAAAAAATTGGATTTTCAATTTCAGGCACTGTTAAGCTGTGATTATAAATATTTAGCATGGGAATGTGCCTATCCTTACTCTACATGTCAGCTGAATGATCAAAAATGTTCTTTGTTTATTTCTGCTCTTTATGCAAAGTATAACTGAAAAAAGGATAAAAAAAAAGTCTCTAAAGTTTGCTGCTGAAAATGGTACTCCTACACTGCTTTTATTACGAATAAAAGAGGGGAAATGTTTTTCTGTGTCATCTGCTACATGGAATTAAAAGATGGGCAGATAACACGTATGAAAGTATTTCTACATCTCAGCTGTAGAAAGTAAGGGAATGAGCAGATGCTAATATCAGCACGGTTCAGTTGCAAAGTATTGGCTTTCTCAAATATCCAGTAATGTAAGGTTAATAGCACAGTTCAGCCTGTCTGGAGAAAAAGGGCAAGAAATGGATTTGTACCTTGCCATGAGCTTCACCTGATGCATAGTGGGCAAAAAATCTTGGAATGAGAATAGTGACATTCTTAAAGCCCTGATTTATGAACAGGCATTGTCATTAATATAAAAGAAAGTATAATTAACAGTCTAATACAGGGTATATCATACCACTCCATGACAAAGTTGATCAAAACTCTTTGTGCAGACCATGCTGCATTGGAAAGATCCCTAATTAATACTTTCTACTAATCAAATCCCAGAGTGTTTTGGAACTGACTTCAAATTTCCTGTCCAAATATATATTTAACTACATACTTTTTTTTAATAATAAAAACTAGATAGGCACAAAGCCTATATGAAACAGTCAAACTGAGTCCAAACAACTGGGTTATTTGAACAATCACATCCAAAATATTGTGTATAAGCGTTTTGTCCTGATTTTGGATTCTTTGGTTTAATCACTTTTTCTTTTTAATGAGACAGAGCATCAGTTTTCCAAACCTCTCTTTTCCTTTTTTGACCCTTCAGCTTCAGTAAAGTGTAAAACATACAGACAGTTTTTTTCATCAAAATGTATAATGCAATACTCACCTAGAAAGTGGATTGCTCTTTCCTTCCGGTAGGACAACCATTCTTCTCTTTATCAAAATCAGAGGCTCACAATTACATGCCCTGGCCAGTGTAGCACTTTCTGGATAGTTCATTCAATTTCTCTCTTATAAAGTGTGACATTCTCAGGAAGCCTAGATGGCTTCCCCCAAAACCATAGAATCATAGACTTATCGAATGGTTTGGCTGGAAGGGACCTTAAAGATCATCTAGTTCCAACCCCCTGCCATGGGCAGGGACACATTCTACTAGACGAGGTTGCTCAAAGGCCTGTCCAACCTGGTCTTGAACACTTTCAGGAGTGTTCAAGGAACAGCCACAGCTTCTCTAGGAAACCTCTTCTAGTGTCTCACCACCCTCATAGTGAAGAACATCTTTCTAATATCTAATCTAAATTTAACCTCTTTCAGTTTAAAGCCATAATCACTTGTCCTTTCACTACCTGCCCTTTTAAAAAGTCCCTCTCCAGATTTCTCATAGACCCCCTTTAGGTACTGTTATGCTGCTCTAAGGCATCCCCAGAGTACTGTCTTCTCCAGGCTGAACAACCTGAACTCCTTCAGCTTGTCATCACAGAAGAGGTGCTCCAGCCCTCTGATCATCTTTGCGGGTCTCCTCTGGACTTGCTTAAGAAGGTCCACATTCCAGAGCTGAACACAGTATTCCAGGTGGGGTCTCATGAGAGTGGAGTAGAGAGAGGGAACCACACTTCTTTTCACACTTCTTTTCATGACATCCAAAATATGGGTGACCAAGGAGAAAGATGAATGATGTTTCAACAGCTGAGTAGATAGGAGCAAAGACCTTGGTAAAACTCGAAGTTCACAATTTCAACTTTGAGAGATTTGGCAGATACTTTATCACTTCCCAAATTCCTTCCCATAATTCAAACAAACCCTTTATACAAGGAAATGATGATTTCCTTTATAAGAAAGCAAGTAGCAGTAAAAATTATCTCAGACCAAACAGCATTTGCAAACAATTTTTTTCCTGTTGCCCAAAAGGAGAGAGGAAGAATTATTAATCTATGATAAATCTGAAAAGGCTGAATATTGGAGTACTATACATGAGTTGTAAGATGAAGGGGTCCATCTCCTAAGAGACACCTCAATGTGGGACAACTGGATAGTGAGATTAGATCTGAAGGATGTCTTACTATCTTGCTGGTGAAAAAATGTCAAAGGTTCCTCCAGCCTTTGCTGGGAAGGGGAACTTTGGCAGTTCTCCAGCCTACCATTTGGCCTCTAGTTAGCTCCATGGTAGCAGCCTTCTGTGAGCAAGAGCTTGGGATAATAGCCTGTTTAGACTACATGCTGACTATGGTACCGAGCAGAGAGCTGTTAGCAGCACAAGTTGATTTGGTGAAAACAATTCTCAAGAACCAGAGTTACTGAAAAATTACCAGGAATCAAATCTGGCTGCTACCCAGAAAACAAGTTCCTTGAATTTGCAGTCTTGATGTCTCTGCTTCAGAATATTTAAGACCTTTCCAGAGTGTATCAGAGAAACTATTTGGAAAGTAAACTATGAAAGACAGTCATCTACCTCAGGGGGACAGTTCACATCAGTGTAATTGAATTGAGAAATGCAGAAGGCATATTAGGTCATCCCATCAATCTTGTCACAGAGGGGAGGAAGGTACTGCAATCTCAAGTTAATTCTTTTCCTTTCTCATCTTCTTTCAACAATTCAGAATAATAAGCCCACTCTTTTGGAAAGCAATTCTATAACCTTGTTAAAAGGTTTTGATATATGAAAATATTCTTAATCTCTTGTATTTCTGGTTATGTACATATGTACAGTTTTCTACGCCTGGTAGTGTTTAGCCACAGACTTATGACAGTGAGGAATACTTCCCACATTCTTGTTTGCTTACTTTCTCTAATATGAAAAAGTTAAAAATACAGTAAAAATTTAAATTCCTGCTTCATTCTTTTCTTTTTTTTTTTTCATGTTTTCAGCAAATGGAGAAGGCTTTTAAAGAAGTACAGTTTAGCTCTGCCATTTTTAATGTTTGGGTTTTTTTTTTAAATTTTTAAAGCAAAATTCACTTCCAATGAAAATAGTGCTCTTTATGAATTTCCCTTCTCAATAAAAACTTTTGTTTGAAAAATTGACTGATGCCCTTAAGAATTAAAATATTGATTGATGGCTTGGGTTCGCGAATGAAGGTTTGGGAAGGGCTTTACCCACGTTTACTACAGTTTCGAGCATCCAATGTCCTGAACCACCTGCATGCAATGTTGGGTCTGAGGCTTCCAGTGAACCCTATCACGTGATGTTTCGTCCATCGCCTGATGCTGCAGGGCTTTGTAAGTGTGGGTAAACCCTTCGGACCTGCACAGTGGATTTTTTAGTGAGGCACAGTGTGTGCAGAACTGGCCTCACCCTTTACACCTGAGGTTCATCTGCCAGGGCCTAGCTAGTTTGGACAGTGACAGCAAAGTCCTCAGGTTGTAGGTTTGGTTAGAGTGTCCTTCTCTTAGGTGGATGGCCTTACAAGGCCAGATGAGCTCCATCTGCCCTGGTTTGAAGTTAGAGTTCTCCTTCTCCTGGGATAGTTGCCCAAAGGCTAATGAACAGGATTACTATTGCAACAACAAAACATCAGCAGGGTAAAACTAACCTGTCTCACAATGGTCTAATCCCAGCACATGTTCCCTATTAGTGGGTGAACATGCTAGCAAAAATGCAACCTGTTTTAGAACAAAAAAATATGTCAATATCCTGCTTTTTCCTAATTGTCTCTCTTCAGTGCAGTTTTGGTGTCTTCCATAACAACATGAACAGTGACAATAAGCAATTTTGACTTAATACGTAGGTAGTGGCACTTTTAATACAACAACATCATTATATCGCACATTGTGAAAAAAGTTCTGGAGGGAAAGTTCCTGGTAACACATTGCTCTCTGGATCTACATTATTAGACTTTTCAAGTGCTGCAGTGTTTTCTGTCAACAAAATTTGTGTTCTTGTAAACATATTCTTAGTAGCAGAGTAAAATACTTCTTAAATTCAATTTGGAATATAGCACACAAACAAGGACAGAGACCAGTCTATAACTTCTTTTGTCCTTAAAGAAAATTTGTGAATCCACATGATGTTGTTTTTTTTGTTCATTTAGATTTATGGAGTGCTTTTAATGTCCTATATGGCTGCTGCTTTTAAATGACTTATCCTTACTTGAGAGCCTTGTGTAACAGGAACCAGAAGGGCACATGCCTCTGCACCCAGGGTGTTGTCCTCAACAGAGCACCTAAAAAGATTGAGGGAGATTTAGAAAGCTAAAGAGAAAATGGTCAGATTCTCACCTCACTGAAATTGGCAAAGCCCTGTTCTTCAGCAAAATATTTAAAATCTAGAAAGTTGGGAAGAAGTGAAAAAAAGGTGAAGCAAATAGCAAAGTACAGAAACACAGCTTTGTTTCTAACATACACACATTTAAGCATTTTTCAGTCCTGTCTAAACTAGTTCAAACAAACCAAAAGTGACAGTATATGAATGTTTGTGAAATAAAAAGTGGGTATTAACAGTTGGACATCAATGGCATTGTGTAAATCCTTTACATCCAGGAAAATTCTTAAAACATTATTTTAGAACAGCAGATATTCAGTGACTTTTTTCAGGTTAAATGCACTACAGATGTGGCTAAGGTAATTTCACAGTTTAAGCCTTGGGCACGAAGAATTTAAAACAGAACTTCATCACTATATCATTACTCAGTTATTTTTTCACTGAAAAAGATATGAAGTAGGTACATTAACTCTAAATCATTACTTTAGCACAGTGCTTCTTGGTGCTAACATTTCTGTTTCCCTACTGAAACATTATGTGCTTACATGTCTCCTATTATTGTAGCTCCCTCAACCATTCCTTATGTGTTTAGCTACCCAATTTCCCTGTGAGACAAAATAAAAACCACTTATTCGTATTTCATAAGATGAGGAAATGGGGCTTGGAGGTCTGTGACTTATCACAAGTCACATAGCAGTGGCTTGAACTTAACCTTTTCAAGCAATAGGCTCAGCACCTTCACTTCTGAATTGACTTGATATCTTGCTTGAAACAGTCTGTGCATGGTATCTCACTAAATATGTTCTGAAATTAAAGAGCCCATTGCTAAAATTAGCACCTATTCTCACAAAATATTGGTTTCAGAAATCCTATTTCTTTCAGAAAATCAAACAAAAGCTCACTGTCCAGACAGCAGTATCCAGTTTATTTGGAGAAGTACAGCATTATATAATTGAAATTCTATCGTGCCAGATAACAGAACAATAATTATTATTTACAGCATTAATCCATACTTTTTACTTTTAGTGTCCTTCATAGGCATACCAGCAGTTGGGTGGAGAAACAGTACCTTCCCCCCTGGTTCAGCTCTGAACAGAAAGTACTGGCACACAGGGGATCTCTCCAGATTTCCCCAACACTGTACACTGTCCTGTGGCACTGCAAAAAGCAGTACTTTAGTTATTGGCCATTTTCTCCACTTTTCCATTGTATAACAGTGAAATGCTTTATGTTGTCAGTATTTTCTTGGTATTTTTCTTGATCATTAATAGCATATACTGTCCTTGATTTTTACAGTACTCTTTTTTTAAATCTCCTTTGTTTTATGAACACACACACACGGATACATACCTCTCCTCCAAAAATTTTCTAAGATCCTCAGCAGCTAAAAAAACCCATTGAGCTGCCATGGAAATATGTCAAGGGATCACCCTTTATTGTGGGAAAAGCATGGTATCACATAAATTAGTGAAACTGCACTTGCTTCGTAAGTCTCCATTTCTCTGAGAAAAATTAGATACAGTCAGTATCCAATATGTACACACACTAATGCTCATACACACGCTTACACACATACTCATTTGTATTCAGAAAAGCAGTATAACTTAATTTTGTCATAGTCATTAAAGATAATAAGATGTGATGATTTTTTATAGTTTATGAAATGGTCTGCGTTGCATACATTCCAGTTTACATGCATCCATTACTTTCAGCTAGGACAGTTTTATGCTAGAAATCTTAATGTAGCCAGATTAGATAGGTAAATACAAATGGCCTGTACAAAGTGTGAGATCTGCAGTTCCAAATCCTGCACAAGATGCTGGAAGTTAGAAACAAGTATTTTTCCAAAATCTCCAGAAATTGTCATGGAAGGCTGGAAAACTCATTTCCAGATTGAAATTAAACTCCCAGTTTACCTATATCTTTAAAACAAGGAAATTAGTTTCAATAGTTAAACAGAGGAATTGGAATATTCATCTACAAATATGTAAAAATATCCCCCCTTTTATGAAACTAATTTACAGTATCCTTTTTTAATGCTGTCCTTTTAGAAGGGAGAAAAAACCCAAACAACAAAACAACCAAAACCACCTCTACAGTTTATCTGAGTGTCTCAAAGGCAGAGCAAGATGCAACCTTCCTAATAAACTAATGTACAAATTACCAGAATGTCATTGGCAAACCTTTCTGGTTACACTACTGTATTTCCTCTGTTAAGCTTAAGAAGTTCAGGAAGCTCTCTTCCTGACAGAAAAGAGAGGTAGTGGAATTAAATTTTCTTAGACTACTACCTGGTTTCCCTGAGATGCAGAGCAGGCAGGAGGCTTTCTACTTGAGTATAACCACCGTTCATGGAGGCTGTGTAATGCTCCCTAAAAGCAGCAGGGTTCAGAAACTGTCATTATAGATCAAATTCTCATTCCAGGTTACCCTCTACAATTTACCCTGTAAAAGACAGCTGGCATTCAAAGGCAGAAATCTTACAGTTTCTGACTTTCACTTGCTGAACACTAGCAGGACATTAAGTCATCCAAATTGAATTTCAATGTTAGATTATTAAAGTGGAATTCCAGGAAAGAGAAGGCAATCGTGAAACTGCCAGACATCCCATTTTGTGCTGGGTCCTGTTTTTACTTCTGCCATTGACCTACTATATATCCTCAATCCAGCTATGTCACTTGATCCTGTTCCTTTTACACCACATCTATCAGTGGTCTATCAGTGTTTGATCAAATTCATCATGGAAATCAGTTCCTTTGCAAAGCTTCTTTTTTTTTTTTTTTTTTTTATCCCCACCTTCAAATGCAATGCTTGGTAAAAGACTAAATATAACCATGAAAAACAAGATACAGCATAACATATCTCTTCAGCCATTTCCTTTCCTAATAAGTATTTTCCAAATGTCATTACATCATGTGTTATGATTCCATACCAGCAAGAGTTGTTTTCAATTTTGTGCTGTTGTGAATGTAGTACCCTTAGTAGACATTGTGAATGAATGCCAGTTGTGGAGAGATCCATTACATTTAGAAATTGTTCAGAATGTCAACTATTTTCCTGAAATAATGAGCATATAAGGTTTTCTATAGAGTTTCTTCCACCTGACAAAACAAATAAAATACATGGAAAGAAATTATCCCATCTAAATCAGCTGACCCAGCTCTGATGTGAAAATCTTCAGGGGTTAGTAAAATTCATTAATAGTAGAATTACCATGAGAGCAGTTTCATCCCAACCAAAGCCATTTAATTATACCTTCAAGATTTGAATTATATTTGCTTCAAGCAGATTTCAAATCCACTTGAGTTTTGGGTATAAAGTTCATCCCTTAAAAGGCAGTGATTTACTTAAATGTTTGTTTTCCTGGAAAAGGTGCTTTGCAAAGAGGCTTCCACTAAACCAAGAATCCTGCAGGGCCAGCCCTTCTTCCTGACTCTAGAAAAGCAGTCAGTAACTTTTATGCAAAGTGATATGTGAAAGGCGACACATTGAGTTAGCCAGAGCAAAGCTTACAAATATATGACATTTTTGTGTGCTTGTTTTCATTCTCCTAGATTACAAAAAAAAAGCCTTAAAACTGAAAGGCTTTCCAACCACTCCTCTTTGGAAGGGTTGAGTAACTGCAAGGCTGAACTATTTCTCTTCCATAAAATATTGCATGAAATTCAGCAAATGCTTTAGCCTATGTCTGTTTTGAAACAGAAGAAGACATGATGAACACAGAGAAGGCCTTCCTGAGCTGAATCTAAAATAAGAGAAGACAGGTAACATGGAAAAGAATTTGACAGAGCATCTCAAACACTGCAAAATATGAATTATTTGAAACTTATCTGAACCTTAAGTGTTTGTTCTGGTGTCTCACATTCCAGTATGTTATAAATCTATTTACCTGACAGCATTGTAATGCTAGGAGAGTGTTTACAAATCCATTGCAGCGGATCTATGTTATGAATACTGTCCTATTCACCTCATTCTGGTCTCCAAATTTGCATTAAATTGGAAAGGTCTTTTTGCTTACAATACAATCCTTATTGGAAATACACCTTTGTTAAAATCAAATGAAAATATAAGGAGATGATATGCTTAAAAAGAGTCGAACACATTGAGTTACTGTGAAGGAGCCTTCTCATTAATTGCTACTGATAGTTCCGTTAATGTTTTTAGAAGCATTTATAAGACAGTACAGCATGTGCAAGGCAATGTCTTGAGACATCATACTTGTAATGTTCTAAGACAGGAACAATAAGAATGTCTCTAGGCAATCTGAAGTCAAAGGTTGCCCCTACCACATTCATTGGATCTCCCAGTGGTTGCAAACTGTTGGTAAGGAGGGGCACCTTGTCAATGGCATGTATCCCCCAGCCAGTCCCCTGTCATGGTCATTACTGTCTAGCATTGACACTGCTAGTGAGTGCCCTTGTGCTAACGAGAGGGCAGATATCTGGCTCCCAGGCATCAATATGTTACACTGCAGGAGGGATCCCTGATGCTCAGCACTGAAATGCTGACAACTTCTGTGCAGTGCATTTTGTCAATGTTACTGACATCTTGCCTTTTAGGAATACATCTGGTGTTTGGGAGAATGCTGAAGAATCATCACCCAATAACAACCTGGGAAAATGACCAATGTGTAATGAATAATAACCAAATGCTTCTTAGGCTTTTTTTAACATGTAGACTCCATACACAGTAAAGAGTTAATTAATACCCTATAGCAAATTCCTCACATAAATATGAAGATATTATATTGGTCTTCTTGCTAATAGTAATAGTAATCACTACTGCTTTGCCTTTGGAAGATGACCCAGCTCCAGATGCCTTTTGCTTTCCTGGCATCTCTCTCACAGCTTTTTCCAACTTCTATTCAGCCCTTGAATTTTAACTCCCTAGACCCCCCTATGTTTTCTGTTAGAAATGCTATGGCTCAGCTATACCCTGCTGTACATCTCCATGGTTTTTTCATAAGTTCGCAAATACTCCAAGTCAGAAAACACGGTGGAGTTCTGTTTGTTACTCTCAGGTGACCTCTCAAATGGTCTTTCAGAGAGAAATCTTTCACTCTAGCTGATGTTTTCAGTTCGGTGAAGGCAGTCATGGGCTATGTAATGATGACAACATTAGCATATCCTGCAAGAGCTATCAGCTAAGGGAGAGAGGCAGAGGAAATAGAAAGAAGAGGTCTGTAATCCTGAATGCATCTCTCACGCTTCCTGGTTTAGGTGGGTGTAGGTTGAACTGTTTCACTTAGGCCAAACTAAGACAAAGGGATTTTTACGTTTACTAAAATAATCTGTGTTTAATTAATGCTTGTAGTTCAATTCATGTGAGTTTACTTAATACACTATTATCAAGTTGAGATTTGATGCTTAAAAATAGACTGTTTCTGCCAAAAACACACATAAAAATGAACCTTTCAAAGGGGTAGAAAAGAAAATCCATGAGTATAGAATGAAACAACTTCGGGAAATGCAGTCAAATCAATGTTGACCTGAAGTTTGCAATGGTGAAAATTGTTCATAAGATCTGTAAGATTACATATCGCTAAAATAAATAATTATTTCTAAGCAAACTCAAAAATCTTTTAGACAAATCTTAAGACACAGGAACAGAAAAGCAGTAACCTTAAATACTTATGGAGAAAATAAAGCAATATTGGAATTTTGTTTATCAATTTCTTGCCTTCACTTGCCTTTTTCCCCAGCAAAAACAGCTGGGAGTGGGATTCTTGTTCCATACACTGTGTAGGAAGAGAATTATGCACCTAAGATGTATTAGCTAATGGAAAGCTCCAAGTTTACTGGCATGAGAGTTGGACTTCAGTGGCAGTGGAATTTATGCACTTGAAATGTCAACACCAGCATGAGAAATATTTTGAAGATCTTAATGAGTCTTAACATGATATTTTAAACTGCTCATTTCCTGAGTCCAACCACTAAATAATATGGCCCAGTTTGGTTACAGCCCATAGGTGCTGGAAACCTTCAACACCAAAAGACCACTTTACTTTTCCACAAAGTATCTGTTTGGAGTTGAACTTCAAAAAAATTGTTCGAAAAGCAAATATCTGGCTTGTAAGATGTGATATCTGGATAGAAATGAAGACCCTTACCCACCATAGTAACGTAACGTGTTTCGTTGATATTAATGTCTAGATTTCTATTCCCCCACATCCCTTCCCCTTCTATTTTTTTATCAGCTCAGCAGAAATTTAATTGTGTTTGCTGTTCATAAATTACTTTTCTAAATTGTGCTTTGATCATCTTTCATAACCTGTTAAAATTGAGCACCTTTTTTTTTTTTTTTACATGTGTTATAACTTTTGTTTCTAAACAGAAAAATTTGAACAATCTTAGCCTGAAACTACCTGCACTTTTGCAGTCATGAGTATTTCTGGACAAATTGCTTTATGTGCAAATCTTTACAAATTAAAAAAAAAGAATCAAAAGCATAAGTATCTCTCAAAAAGTTTGCAGTTATCATCAAGGTAGTATTATAAATTAGGTTTGAGGAAATGCGTATAAAATACTTTCTTCAGTATTTATTGACTAGTGCCAACGAACCAGTGCCCTGTTGTCTTCCAGTGAGCTGTACTGCACTGTACTCATTGCTGAAATCCCAAGCGCTTCGTCAACTTCATCTTTTCTCAGAAACATGGTTAGCTGTTCTCCTGTCTCATTTACATTTGTGTTGATCTGCCGGTAGATTAGCAAGTACAATAAAGGTACTGTGGTACACTGCAGTCAACTTCAAAGGCATGGCAAGGATGGCTACTCTTAACCACGCATCTGTATTAGATATATTAAATGTGTTATCTTTTTATACATGTTGAAATCAATGTGAAGGACTCCACCAGAGTGACTGGGGAAAGATTTCTTCAGCAAGACTTAACAGGCGAATCTGGAAAGTATTAATCACAGGGTAAAAAAAAAAAAAAAAAAAAAAAAATTTTCCATCCAGAAGGTATGCTGGAAAAACTTGTTCTGCACATCTTGAACTGGTTCTCATCTGGATTCCGTGAGCTGGGTTCAAGAAAAGAGATTGGAGTCTACAGCTGGACTCAGGACTACAGGCTGTTGCGAAATCAGTCTGCTGAAGGTTCCCAGGACTGATCTTTGCTTTTAGGACGTGTTGGATTTGAGAGCTAGTGACAACCTTTTTCAGGGAGCACTCCTGTCATAAGATACTTCAGTCCCAGCTCCTCTCAGTTCCTCTATTTTATCCTGGTTTTCTTCTACCCAGCTATGCAGCAACCAGAAATCAGCTAGGATGTCTTTTAAAATGACATTCTGTATGCAAATATGCTTGATGGTTCTGCTTGAAGACAGGTACCTTGGGGTCTTATGATATTTCATCTAATCAGTTAATGGATATAAACTATATGCAAATGCATTAAAAGGATTCCTCTGTGCCTAGTGCCTTTGGCAGCTGATGTTCCTTAATCAGTAGTTGGGCTAACTAAACCTATCCAGTCTGATCTGTTTAATTCTGTACATATAAACTGACTGTGGAAAATTAACAAAACTTATTAAACAAGACATATTTAATTAATCTTGGGTTATCTGTTATATTAGAAACTTACTAAATGGAGATGAGGAGAAAATATAACAATATGTATATGCTCATTGACGATTTCTTTTCTTTTCTTATAACTACTGCTTTCTCCTTCCAGTTTTTCAATTCCTGCTTCATAGAAACCTTGGAGATTTGCTTGCTTCTTCAGTATTTGCATAATATAAACTACCATGTATATTTAGTGGATATGTACACACCCACCTACCACACAGTCCTATTATAAAAAATGTAGGCAAATATTAGTTCAGCAAAACCAGTAAGGATAACTCTATAAAAAATGTTTTTTCGTTGCTGCGCTGGACTAGAAAATTGATTAAATGTCTGTAATTTGCCCTTGTTTGAACATAAAGTATAATGACATACTTATTTATAATTTTTCCATTATAATAATATTACCCAAATACTCAAGTCAATGTATTTAATTTCTTAGGGTAAATATTGTTTTTTCCTGATTTAGTTATGCGTGGAAGTTCAGTTTGAGATATAAAGTTTACAGAAACCTCTCAGAAGTGATAAAATAAAATATTTGATAAATATGAACTACATGCAAGACTTCTAGCAATACAATTATGAAAAAAAATTATTGAATATTAGACTTTTTTTTAAACTATTAGTTTATGTCTGAATAACTATCCTATTAGAGAACTGTCGTGGTTTAAACCCAGTCAGGCAACTTTTTCACTCACTCCCAGTGAGTGGTGCTGGGCTGACAACAACCGAGGGCCCCCCCACCCCCCACCGGCGCTCTCCCCTTCCCCGCTCCCGGAGGAACGGGGAGGAGGATCGAAAGAGTGCAACTCCCATGGGTTGAGACAAGAACAGTCCAGCAACCAACGTACAACACAAATCACCACCGCTACCACCAACGACAACAATGATAAGGGAAAATAACAAGGGAAGAGAATACGATACCACCGGCCAAGAAAACGAGTTCCACCCGGAAGCCCGTGTCCTTCCGGGTAACTCCCAGTTACCCCCCACCCCGGCCATGACGTGCTGTGGTATGGAATACCTCCCTGGCTAGCCCGGGTCAGGTGTCCCGTCTCTGCTTCCTCCCGGCTTCCCCTCCTCCCTGTCAGCGCATGAGCCTCACAAAGTCCTTGGTCAGGGTAAACATCAGTTAGCAACAACGGAAAACATCGGTTTCACCAACACTGTTCTCAGGCTGGAAGTCAAAACATAGCACTGTACCAGCTACCACAAAGGAGAAACATGACTGTTACTGCTGAACCCAGGACAAGAAAAAAGGTTAAGAAGAAACATTTTGTTGTTAATGGTCAAGTCTGGTTTTGTTGATATAAGTACATGTGCACTTCTTTAATGAGGACATATCAAAAAAGAGATGTAGGTCTTCTTCATACGATTCAGAATATCTAACCATATGGATTTAGCTGAGACATGCAAAATGTGAAAGGTTACACGGTCTCTACAGCTTTTTCATCTGTCAGTTATATTTGCTCTAGCAATGACTGGACGTCACTTGGGAAATCATTTACCCTTTTACCAAGTTTTCATAATTGAAATTATGAAAGGAATTAGGAAACCCAAGAAGAATAGCAAAAAACAGAAAGAAACTTTATTGGAAGAAGATGAGTAAGTAAGCAATGGAAAGGAATAAATGAATAAGAGGAGCATCAATAGCCATTAAGGGGAAAAAAATCCATTTATAGGAGCAAAAAACAAAATTTGTTAGTATCCTTTTCCACTGTTATGTTTTTATTCTGGAATTGTTAGAAGATCCGAAGTAGCCTTGCCATTTTCTTTTTCTTTCTAAACACTGAGTCGTCCTGTCTTGCTTATCTTCAGTCCTTCAGACCATCTCCTTTTTTACTACTACTTAAATTACTCAGAACGTATGTGTAGAAAGAATAAAAAAAAAAAAGTGGTTCTTCCATGTCCACCAGACTTTGATGACTGATATTACTATTGTTTTCTTAATCTTGTGATGAGTTTGAGGAAAGAAGTCACTGACCCAAAAATTACTGCACGTAGCTGTGCAAAAATGTCACAAAGCAGGGAAGTCCAAACATTGCTGCTATATGTGAAAGTCCAAGAGAAAAATAATTTCATTAAATGTTTTTAATTGCCCTTCCTATATATCTGATTTGTAAGAATGATGTCTATATAGTAAAATAAATACCTGTAGCCTAGGCTTTAACACTTTCAAGTGTTTAAAAATATATTTTTTTTTGTTCTTCCTTCAACTCTTTTCCAGCCACACAGATGAGATGGTTGAACCTCAGTGACCTACGCAATATAAATAAATTTAATCAATAAACTCAGAGGACTAATTAGCTGTAGATAGCTGTAGGATAATTTTGAAGTGAGTTTGTTACAGTAATATCCCATGATAATTATTAAAAGAAATACAAACTAAATAAACAATGTTTCTGTCAGTTCTATGCTTTAACATCTAATCCTCTAATGTTTTTTAACTAAAAAATGTTTTCCATCTAAGATAATGACCTAGAAGTCCAAAATCTCTTTTGGTTTTTATCCTCCATTCTAGAAAACCTTGCCAAAGTATATTAGCAGTAACGTATTTATATAGTTTGAAAGTCTATACCTGATTAAGAACACAAATTTTACTTTTCTGAGTAGACCACATTTCTGAAATTTTTATTAAGCTTCTGCTTGATTCAGTCTTTCTTTCAATTTAAATTCCAGTCAGTAGTGATTGCAATTTTACCCAAGTTCAGATAAATTTTGACCACGAGAGCTCCTTTATGACTTGCCATAGGCATTTTTTCTCCATCCCACAGCTCATAAAAATGGCTTATCTGAGCATAGGTAACTATTCTAGCACAGAGCACACACAGCCTCAGAGTTTAGAACGCAGGGGTATCACAGGAAAGGAGACTGTGATTCTAAAAAATCAGCTTTCAGCTAAATGTAGTTTTCACATTGATAAGAACACAATTAAGCCTGAAATTCCAAAATGCTGGGAGCATTTTTGTATTTCAGCATTCAGAGACTCATAGCCGTCCTTCCCTGTGCATCCAATTAGGGCATGGCCAGAGAAATTATTCTGGCTCCACCAGATCTGGGTTAAGCCAGAAGTTACTTCCCCCTCAATGCTGCAGTTTTAACTACTCATCTACTCACTAAATCACACTCCTTAACATGTGGACTGAAACCTTTCCTCTCAACGTAAGACTCCACAGATTTGTTAATGCCTTTGTTCATGCTGTTGCTCTGATGGGTTGTCATTTCACCTGGCCACCCCAAAGGTGAAATGCATTGCACCAATGCGGATAGGCATGACCGCACTGTAACATTGATCTCCAAAATGGCTAGAAACATACTAAATCTCCTTGAGTGTATGGCCATCCAGATTACTTCTGCGTATTACATGGGTTGGAGTTGAAGATTTTTAGAAAGGAAGGAACCTTTTATTCCATTTCTTCTCCTGATGTGTGAAGGATAATCTAAATGCTCTTCTAAAACAGCCTTCTTGCTACTGATCTTTATTAAATAGCATCCTTTCACAACCTGTTTTGAAATGAAATAGTACCTTGTGAAAAGCAAGTAACACTTTGGAACAAAGCAGAGCTGTATTTATACCTTAGAAAATTATTATCCAGAACAAGGGAAAGAAATGGCAGGTGATTTTAATTATAGGAAAGGATTAAGCCAAGTACACAGCTGGGCAAGAAGAGTTCTGGTTTCAGGGGCAGGCCAGACTGCCAGATGGAGTGTATAA
Source organism: Pezoporus wallicus (assembly GCF_028554395.1). Taxonomy (NCBI): domain Eukaryota; kingdom Metazoa; phylum Chordata; class Aves; order Psittaciformes; family Psittacidae; genus Pezoporus; species Pezoporus wallicus. The sequence goes on from NW_026642052.1 coordinate 8,113,351, forward strand.
TTGAGATGAAGAAAGGAAAAGACAGAAAACTTTCAGGAGTTAAATTAAGAGGGGGATACAGAAAGCAAAAGAGAGAATGCTAAAACAGTATAATAATAATTATAGTCTTCAGTAACACAGAAGGGCAGAGTTAGATGTCATTTCCCTCCACTGTAGTGAAGGCCCCTCTTTCATGGACACCCCCTTGTCGTGGGGAAAGCACTTGCGTGCCCTTGTGAGGTTGGGAGCTATGCTGGTGGTGGCTTATGCCTCTGGTAGGGTCTCCCATGCCAGACAGGTCTCGACTGAAGGGTCAGACAAAGTGTGTCCATGGGCAGGATTGGTTCACTAGCCTTCGGGCAACTATCCCAGGAGAAGGACAACTCTAACTTCAAACCAGGGCAGATGGAGCTCGTATAGCCCTGTAAGGCCATCCACCTAAGAGAAGGACACTCTAACCAAACCTACAACTTGAGGACTTTGCTGCCACTGTCCAAACTAGCTAGGCCCTGGCAGATGAACCTCAGGTGTAAAGGGTGAGGCCAGTTCTGCACACACTGTGCCTCACTAAAAAATCCACTGCGCAGGCCCAAAGGGTTTACCCACACTTGCAAAGCCCTGTAGCGATAGGTGAGGGACGAAACGGCAGGTGATAAGGTGCACTGGAAGTCACAGACCCAACCCTGCATGCAGGCGGTTCAGGACATTGGTCATTCGAGACTGACCCAGGAGATGACAGTCTTGTTCGGCAGTACCCTGAATGACCAAGCAGCCTTTTTTTCAAGGAGAGCACTGCTTGCTCCATATGGAGAGAGGCCTAGAAAAGGTGGCCTAACCAAAGCTCATCTCCCCCTCCACCTGGTTGGCTAGCCGTGGCCAACAGGCATCTTCTGTTGTGGTCAATTAAAGACAAAGAGACAAAGGCATACACCTGCCTCCAAAGGTGTGTCCAGATTGACACTCGCATGTTGGAACATCAGAACCATGCTTGATACAGCGAATAGAGGGCATCCTGAGCGCCGTTCTGCGCTAATTGCCCACGAATTGTCATGACCTAACATCGATATTGCTGCTGTCAGTGAAGTTTGCCTTCAAGAGGCAGGTAGCCTTATAGAACATGGTTCCTGCTATACACTACTGGTCAGTCAAATCCAAAACTGAAAGTCATCTTTCTGGAGTTGGCTTCATGATTAAAAACTCCATTGTCTCTAAACTTGAAAATTTGCCAATAGGTCATTCCGATCGTATTATCTCCCTACGTCTTCCACTACACAATAAGAAACATGTTGTTCTTTTCAGCATATATGCTCCAACTCTGCAAGCTGACCCTGCAAAAAAGAAAAATTCTACTCCGACCTGCATCACCTCACTCAAAAGATTCCTATAGAAGATAAGATCATAATCCTTGGTGACTTCAACGCCTGAGTAGGTAAGAACTTTGAAGCCTGGAAAGGAGTACTAGGCAATCACAATGTTGGCAGCTGCAGTGATAACGGTCACCTCTTGCTAGAGTTCTGTGCAGAGCAGCAGCTTACTATCGCCAACACTATTTTCCAGCAGAAAGACAGCCAGAAGACAACCTGGATGCATCCTCGATCTAAACATTGGCACCTTATTGATTATGTCTTAGTGCACCAGTGAAATATTCATGATGTCTGTCACACCTGAGTGATGCCTAGTGCAGAATGTCAAACAGACCACCACCTTGTTCATTGCAAACTTAATTTCCACTTCAAGCCCAAACCTGAGAGGGGAGGCATTCTGAGGAGGAGGCTCAATGTTAATAATCTCCAAATAGCTGCAGTGAGGGACAGCTTTCAGGCTAACCTTCAAACTAGGCTTGAAGACCAGGTTATAGATTCTTCTCCTGAAGCGCTTTGGCAACATATTAAAAATAGCATCCTGCAGTCCTCCGTAGAATCCACTGGGTTCTCCTTAAAGAAAAACCAAGACTGGTTTGATTATAGCAACCAGGAGGTCCAGGAATTGCTGACAAAGAAGAGATCTGCTCATCAAGCACACCTCGCTCAGCCACTTTGCCATGTAAGAAAAGCAGCCTTTTGTCTTGCATGTAGAAAACTCCAACAGAAACTTTGAGACATCCAGAACAAGTGGTGGCTCAACCTAGCAAAAAAGACTCAATTATGTGCAGATCTGGGTGGCTACAGAGGATTCTGTGAGTCTCTGAAGGCAGTGTATGGACCCACATTTCAGGTTCAAAGCCCCTTACTTAGTGCAGATGGCCAAATGCTACTTACAGATAAAATCTCCATCCTGAATCGTTGGTCTGAACATTTTCAAACACTCTTTAGTGCTAACTGTGTAGTCCAAGGCGAAGGAATCCAGCACATTCTACAACATCCGGTGAAAAATGAATTGGATTTAGCCCCTACCATGGGAGAGACTCTTAAGGCTATACAGCAGGTGAAAACTGGTAAGGCAGTTGGGATTGATGGAGTCCCACCTGAAATCTGGAAGCATGGAGGCCATGCACTCCATGCTAAATTTCATGAGCTAGTTGTGCACTGCTGGGAACAAGGTAAATTACCATCAGATTTTCGTGATGCAATCATCTCACTCTGTATAAGAAAAAAGGTGTAAAGTCAGACTGCTCAAGCTACCGAGGTATAATTCTGTTCTCCATTGCTGGAAAAATTCTTGCAAGAATACTATTGAGCAGATTAGTACCTGCTATCGCAGAAGAACTTCTACCCGAAAGTCAGTGTGGTTTCAGAGCTAATAGAAGTACCATAGACAAGGTATTTGTTCTCAGACAACTGCAAGAAAAGTGTAGAGAACAGAATAAGGGGCTCTATGTAACTTTCGTTGACCTCACCAAAGCTTTTGACACTGTGAGAAGAAAAGGCCTGTGGCTGATCTTGGAACTATTAGGTTGTCCCCCCAGGTTCCTCAAAATGATTTTTCTGTTACATGAGGATCAGAAAAGGCCAAGTCAAATATGGCAATGCACTCTCTTAGCCCTTCCCAATAACCAATGGTGTGAAACAAGGCTGCATTCTCGCACCAACTTTATTCACAATCTTCAGCATGATGCTCCAAAGGGCTACGGTAGACCTCGACAAACAAAACAGCATTTATATTCGATATCGTACTTGTGGAGGCAGTGTGCTCACAGGAGAATGGATAATTGGTACATAAACTCTGAAACTCCTGAAAGATACAGCAAGGCCATGAGAGGCCTGAGGAAACCTAAACAAGCAAGATAAGAAGAAGCTGGATTTCACTGAGTTAATGAGAACTGTGGACTATTGGCAAGCTTTTGAGGTCAAGTTCCCACACCTGTGCTTAACCAATTATATGTTAGTTGCAAAGGGTCTTCAAGACATGTATCCAATCATAATATGCCAAATCACTATAAGTGCATATAAGAAACAGTATTTAAGGGGTTAAGGCTTTGTAATAAATGGCTTTTTGTCTGATCATATTGATCTCTGACTGAGTCCATATATATTCTGCGGCACATACTGATGGTAGCCTATTCAATATAAGGCGACTGAAGACCCACACTAAGACCCTAAATCATCTTGTCTGTGAACTGCTTTTTGCTGATGATGCCACCCTTGTTGTCCACACAGAAGCAGATCTGCAGTGTTTAACATCTTGCTTTGCGGAGGAGGCTGAGCTTTTTGGGCTGGATGTCAGCTTGAAGAAGACAGTAGTTCTCTACCAACCTGCACCACAAGAAGATTACCATCATCCCCACATTATCATTGGCAAGTCAGAGCTTAAATCAGTTCAGCAGTTTAGCCATCTGGGAAGCATTATTTCCTTGGATGCCGCGATTGACAAAGAGATAGACAACAGAATAGCAAAGGCATATAGAGGCTTCAGAATACTCCATAAGAGTCTGGTGCAATAAACACCATAAGAAAAGTACAAAGATCAGTGTCTATAGAGGCATTGTACTGTCTACTCTTTTATATGGGTCTGAATCATGGGTCATATACCGTCATCACCTGTGACTCTTTGAACGCTTTCATCAGCGTTGCCTCCATCCAATTCTAAACATCCATTGGACTGACTATGTGTCAAATGTCACTGTCCTCAAACAGGAAAGGGTCACCAGTATCAAGGCCATATTGCTGAAATTGCATCTGTGCTGGGCAGGGCACGTCTCTAGTATGAAGGGTCACCGGCTCCCTAAGATCGTGTTTTACGGTGAACTTGCCACTGGTAGCTGCAAGAGAAGTGCCCCAAAGAAGAGATATAAGGACTCCCTGAAACAATACCTTAGCCTTGGCCATACTGACTACTATCAGTGGTCCACCTTGGCCTCCAATCAGGAGACTTGGAGACACATCATACGTAATGCCATTGACTCCTTCGAGAACTCACTCAGAACTAGTCTCAAGGAGAAAAGACAATGTAGAAAGAATCACACCCCGCCTATACCACCCAAGGAGACCTTTCGCTGTGTTTTTTGCAGCCAGATTTGCCTATCTCATGTTGGCTTTTTTAGTCATCAGCGCCCTTCCCAAATCTTCGTTTGTGAAGTCAAGCCATGATGATGATGATGGGTGAAGGCCCACTATTGTGACCTTAAATTGATGCTTGATTCCTTTGTGCTGAATTTCTCTGTTCAAGAAAATCTCTCTGCAGGACTGTGAGGATAAATAAGCTGAAGACTATAAAGCAGACAGATACTCTAATAGCAGGGACAATATAAGTAACTTATATCCACAGGAGAAAGGAAGAGATCCATCAGCAGAGCTTGAAATGAAATTCAACTTGCAGATCTTTATTTCCAAGCCAAATTTAGCAGTGCAGCTGTGTCAGTTGGGTAATAAGAGATCAAAATATATAAGAAGGTAAATTTGTTAAAATCAGAGGTGGTAGAGGACCAATATACTAACTTAACATTTTATCTAGGACAATATTTAAATTATTCAAATTCTTTCATTTGAAGAAGGAGTTAAAGAAAGAATATTAAAAGCAGCATTGCACTGTATTTCAAAATAATACCCTTAAATTGCCTAACTAATAGCTACATTAGGTGCCACTAAACCCATACACATAACAAGTTGAATTTTTCTGTATATGATAGAAAAAAATTATTTCATGAAGCTAAAACCAAGTTGCTATGTTGCATGAAAAATAGTAAACATAGCTATTAGAGATAGGTTCTCCTCACTTGTGAGAAGCCAGAAGGTCTTTAGTTCATTGTTATGGAAGCTCCCATGAGATGCTTTTGGTGATCAACATATTCACAATCCCTTTTGGACAACAATTATTACAAAAAGTATCACATCTTTTGAAATCAGAAGTAAAATATTTGTTACAGAGTTTTTAAGGAGAATACGAATCTCTAGTGAATACAGTATATTGAGAAGTTGATTTATATTAAACTGTGTAAAGAAGCAGTCTTCTAAATACTTAACATACTGTTTTGTCTTACAAATAAACTTTCTGTGTGCAATTTGAAAGTCCAGACATCAAACTGACCTCAAAGACCTAACCTTTCACTAGATCTGTGAATTGTGGATTATCCACTAGGCCTTGACTCAGAAAAGCATTCCAGCATGAACTAAACTAATTTTAAATTCTTTGCTGAGCTAAAGTGATAACAATGTAAAATCCTGTATTATAGAACAAGGTGATAACAGTAAGTTTATCTGTTTACTTTCTACATTTTTGAAGAAAGAAGTGCTGATAACAAGTTATGATGCTAAGGTTTTATTTTCAGACTTTTTATAATAGGGCCTATGGCACTCCTTTCATAAATACTTAATTGCTCAAGAATATATCCTCACTAGTGCTTTTTGCAAATCCATAAAACTATGCACCTAAATGAGTACAAGATATTACTTGCTTAAGCATATTTCAAGGATGAAGATGTAAATCCAGAGAGGGAGTTAAAATCTGACTGTACAAAAAGAGACTGGAGCTCTGTTTAAGTATTACAACTAATTCTACAAAGAATGGCTGTTCCTGAGAGTATTCAATAGAAGAAAAATAAAAATATTAAGAAGAAATACAGAAAATAATCTTCAAGAGGATGATGTGTCCCTGACTCTTACAGAAAATACTGAGTGTCACAAGATCTTTTGGATTATTGTAAATTCAGCATAAATTATGTATTTCTTACCAGAAATTTTAAACTTGCAATGGCCACCAGATTAATTTTGTCATCTCCATACACTGTACATCTAGGTAAAGATTCTGCCTTTATTGAAATCAGTAGCAAAATACTAATTGCTAGCAGTGGAGCTATCTTGCCCTGGATGAAAAAGTGCATCCCCAGACAGACTAAAGTACTGTTTCAAGTACAAGAAAATAGGGAAAATATTTTTAAGACTCACATTAAGTGTGTGCATCTCTGGTGTCCTCAACATAAGAAAGACAAGGAGCTGTTGGAGCAAGTATAGAAGAAGGCCACGAGGATGATAAGGAGCTGAGAGCACCTAAGATGATAAGGTGCTGAAGTACCTCCCATATGAAGACAGGCTGAGAAGATTGGGGCTGTTCAGCCTGGAGAAGTCTATGTGGAGACCTCATAGCAGCCTTCCAGTATCTGACGGAGGCCTACAAGGATACCTGAGACAGACTTTTCATCAGAGGCTGTAGCGATAGGACAAGTGGGAATGGATTTAAACTAAACCAGGGGAAGTTCAGGTTATATAGAAGGAAGAAATTCTTTACTGTGAGGTTGGTGAGGTACTGGAACAGGTTGCCAAAAGAAGTGGGAAATGCTCCATTCCTGGCAGTGCTCAAAGCCAGGTTGGACAGAACCTTGGGCAGCATGGTTAGAATAAGGTGCCCCTGACCATGGCAGGGGGGGTTGGAACTAGGTGATCTTAACCCTAACCATTCTATGATTTTATGATTAAGGCTATGAAAGGTATGGCTAATATCTCATGAGGAGGTGACCCCATGCTCGGTCTTGCATATACACCCAGCAGCTAAGCTGCTAAAAGAAAAATTCAGGATACAGAGAACCAAACGTGCTGATGATATGAACTAGCAGCTGGTTTGGAGTCTGCATAAAATCTGTCCCTGATAAAATCAGTCCCATGGAGGTTAGCACAGCTGACCACTGCATGTGTGTGGCTCACAGTCCTCTCTGGTGAACCCATCAGAAGAAGCTGGTGTAGCAACAAGAGCCAATAGTACACGGTGCATATTGCCAGTTTTTCTGAAGTTTCTGATTCCTTCCTTCTGAATAAGACAATGAAAAATAATTTCATTTAAACAGCAGCATGGATAGGAAATGCAGAAGAAAAGGACACAACAGTTTACACAGTTTTCATTTACTGTCTGAGTAACTCAGTGGTGGGTGAAATAAGAAAACCTAAAAATACAGGGCTAGAAAAAACAGGTAGTCAACTGTGTATATGTCACAGAAGAAAATATTAACCCAGCCACTACCTGCTCATGCATTGAAAGAAAGGACTTTTTTACCTTGCTGTGTTTCTATACAGCACTAGGCATTTATTTTTACACTAGTGCCTTTATTTTTGTCCTCAGTATGAACTGAGTTACATTTCTATTCTTTAGAATAAAGACTAAACTTTAAAAGGTTGACAAACAGTTTTAGTGAAAGCATTCATAAGTTCTCTTGCTAAACAAACTTCTTGGTTGTAAACATCTCTAGATTTCTGTAATTCTTTCTGATCAGTTGGTAAATACCATAAAATCAGCCTCTCACAGGGTTTTTCTGGCCATGCTTGCTTGTGGTCCCAGAGAGTTCCTGAAAAAGCTGAATGAATAAACAAGTTGACTGAAACTTTTAGACCTCAGGAAAGATTTCAATGAGATTACCTTACAAAAGATACTCTGTAAGTGGAGGGTAGGTTGCTATTTTGGCTCTAAAACTTATTAGTGGTGGAAAAGACAACTCATGGACTTTTGTAGTTGTAAGGCTGGTTCTGAAGGCTTGGAGCTAGCCAGTACTGGGACTTGTAAATCCCTTGCATGAGTTTCTGAGGTTTTTAACAGGTATCTTTACAACTAAAAATCCCCTTCTAGAGAAGTAATTTTGAGACAGTCCCTCAGTACATGTTGATATCTACTTCTATGCTTCCAGGATGGAATAAAGCTTCTGAGGAGTGGCCAGAAACTGGATCTGGACTGTTTCTTCAGTTATTTCCGCCTTCTTCTGTAATCCCCAGTTTAGGCTCTGCTGTGCCGGTTTATATTTATTCTGCAGACTGGCTAAACATTCTAATTCTAAAAGAAATCTCCGCATTCTCAACCAAACTGTGTGCCAGAGAGGTAAGTCACGAAATAATATACCTTTGCAAGGAAGCCAAACATATGGCAACCACCTGAGAGGGGAAGCTATGAAAGCAAGAGCATGTCATGCTACTGCAACAAGAGCTTTAAAAAAGTTACTGTTGCTTTCTGGCCTGTAAAAATAATGTAAGTTTGAGCAATACCCTACAGTAAATAGTTGGTCATTTTCCCATAGAAGTTTTATAACTTTCCCTTGCTTATGACTTCAAAGGCCCTGTTTGCTGAGCTTCCCAGTGTTTTCATATCCCATAATTTGTAAAATGAATTGAGATTTCTGTGTTTAATGTGGTTAATAATACGCTGCTAAACAAAGAGAAAACTTATACTTCCAGTGCACTATTCTTGTTTTCAAAGCAATATGGATGAATATTCACTTCCAGTCAACTTCACTGTTATTAAAGATTACTTACTGATGGACAGGGGTAGAGCAGTTGGTGTCATCTATTTGGACTTGTGTAAAGCGTTCGACACTATCCCACATGACATCCTTGTCTCTAAATTGAAGAGACATCAATCTGATGGATGGACCACTCAGTGGATAAAGAACTGGATGGATGGAAGCACGCAAAGAGTTGTGGTCAATGGCTCAATGTCCGACTGGAGACCAGTAACTAGTGGTGTCCCTCAGGGATCGGTGTTGGGACCGGTCATGTTTAACATCTTTGTCACTGACATGGACAGTGGGATTGAGTGTGCCCTCAGCAAGTTTGCTGATGACACCAAGCTGTGAGGGTCAGTTGATACACTGGAGGGAAGGAATGCCATCCAGAGGGACCTTGACATGCTTGTGAGGTGGGCTGATGCCAACCTCATGAAGTTCAACAAAGCCAAGTGCAAGGTCATACACCTGGGTTGGAGCAATCCCAGGCACAGCTGCAGGTTGGGCAGAGAAGAAATTCAGAGCAGCCCTGCGGAGAAGGACTTGGGGGTGCTGGTCGATGAGAAAATGAACATGAGCCGGCTTCAGTGTGCGCTCACAGCCCAGAAAGCCAACCATATCCTGGGCTGCATCAAGAGGAGCATGACCAGCAGGTCAAAGGACGTGATCCTGCCCCTCTACTCGGCTCTTGCGAGACCTCACCTGGAGTATTGTGTGCAGTTCTGGTGTCCTCAACATAAAAAGGACATGGAACTGTTTGGAGCAAATCCAGAGGAGGGCCACAGGGATGATCAGGGGACTGGAGCACCTCCCGTATGAAGATAGGCTGAGAAAGTTGGGGCTATTGAGCCTGGAGAAGAGAAGGCTGCTTGGAGACCTCATAGCAGCCTTCTAGTATCTGAAGGGGGCCTATAGGGATACTGTGGAGGGACACTTCATTAGGGATTGTAGTGACAGGACAAGGGGTAACGGGTTAAAACTTAAACAGGGGAAGTTTAGATTGGATATAAGGAGGAAATTCTTTCCTGTTAGGGTGGTGAGGCACTGGAATGGGTTGCCCAGGGAATTTTTAAATGCACCGTCCCTGGGCGTGTTCAAGGCGAGGTTGGACGAAGCCTTGGGTGGCATGGTTTAGTGTGAGGTGTCCCTGCCCATGGCATGGGGGTTGGAACTAGATGATCTTAAGGTCCTTTCCGACTCTAACTATTCTATGATACTATATTTCATTAACATTTCCCTATGAAAATGCCCTGTAACTAAAATCTACAAATTTCTAGTACTGAGAGTTTTATCCACTCTGAAAATAGAGGTCATTCCCTAAATCTTGTGATACATCACTGCGTATATTTTATCCATGAGTTTTTGTAATTAGAGTAATGTGTATGAAGCAAAATATTGTGAAGTTACTGTTGTGATTGCTGCTATTTCTTTGTGTGGCAGAAACAGAAATCATGCATCATGATTCACTACTGCTACCACCAACAATAATAATGATATAGGAAATACAAAGGGAAGAGAATAAAACCACTCACCAGTCATCAACTGATTCCCAGCCCAACCCAAGCAGTGATCTAACCCTTCCGGGTTACTGCCCCTAGTTTATATACTGGGCATGATGTTCTGTGGTATGGAATACCTCTTTGGTCAGTTTGGGTCAGGTGTCCTGTCTCTGCTTCCTCCTGGCTTCCCCTCCTCCCTGGGAGAGCATGAGACTCAGAAAGTCCTTGTTTGAAGTAAACATTACTGAGCAGCAACTAAAAGCATTGGTGTTATCAGCGTTGTTCCCAAGCTGCAAGTCAAAAACACAGCACTGCAGCAGCTACTAAGAAGGGGAAAAATGACTGCTACTGCTGAACCCAGGACAAAGGGCTACTGAAAAAAAAAAAAAAGAAGGAATATTAGAAAGCTGCTTCTCGTATAGTTACACAGTCTAAAAATAGCAGTAGTATTGGTAATAGCAACAGTACTATAAGCAGAAATACTAACACTAATGCAAATAGTAGAGTAAACTGCTTTAGTGTAGTAAACTGCTTTAGTACATGAACTGTTTTTTTGGCAGTAGTCACCTAAAAGTTACCAGTGAACATTTGTAGGTGTTAATCAGTAAGAAAATATGATAAAGATACTTGATGGAACAAGAAGAAGAAAGTCTGAAAGCTTCAATATAAGAAGTTTTAATAAAAAGCAGGCACTCCGTTCAATACGATATTTCCCTAAACTGAAAGCACAGAAACAAAAACCAAAGTGTCAGGCAATCTATCCTAAGACTTACCTGCCTTTATAGTTAGGCCTTTCCTTCTACTCCTGGACAAAATCTCTCTTGCAAGAATTCAACTTATTGCTTTCTACCTTGCACTAATGAACATGGAAGACTAATTGCAGACCTCAAGGCAGATATTTGTAGAGGATATGTGTGAGTTCCTGCCTTGATGATTTTACAGCTATTTTTCAGTTCTTATCTTTTAACTGCTTAAGTAGCCATTCAAGGGTCTTTCCTGCAGCAGGTTGAGTGTATGGAAGAATTTCTTTATGGTAATATATTTGCTTCCCAGTGTATCCAGGGTCTTTAGCTTCCTTAGGTCATTGTCATGAACAAAGCAGAAAAATAAGGTTTTATTTTAATGTTTATAGCCTCAGAAGAATTTCAATAAATATCTCACCTCACAACTGCTGAGCTATTCTCCACTTTTACTGTATGACTGGGCATTTTTTCTTGCTTTCTTCTGTCTTCCATTTTCTTATTGTAAAGTGTTCTTACACAGGTAGTATCTTATTAGGAATTAAAGGATGTTATATGTGCATCCTCAGTGGAGAATGAACTTTTTATGTAGAATTCCAAGGGATTCAGTTGACATATGAAGAGGGTACATGGGCCTGACTTAGTATGTATTTCCAAATCTGTGTATGAATATTTCTAAGGGTATGGTGAGAAAATAACTGTCCTACATGAAGCAAACTGGAGAGAACACGAACAAGTACACACAGAAAGCATTACACTAATTAAGTCTTTGTGGAATAATAAGCATTTTTTAACACATTCTTTAAATATCATGTTGATTGGGAAGAGCTGAGATGTAGGGAGAAGGATTGTATCACAATGTTTAATGGTAGTATACAGTTCTGTAAATTTCATCTTTTCAGATTGCCACCTTTGTCTCCCTCTTCTCTTGCTTCTTCAATGTTAAAAAAAAATCTGTTCATATTCTGTTCCCTCTTGATAGTTAATTGTTACTATGGAAGAAATAAATTCACTCAAAAGACAAGCAGCCAGCAGCACAGGGTTTACATGATTTCCTGAAGAACTATACCAAATTAATCAGCTATACAAAAATGTGTAATTAGTCAGAAGGCTGAAATTAACCCAGTGTAAGTAGAAATAATAAATAAAATACCTGAATCTTTTAGAAACAAGTCAAACCAAAGACTAACTTCAACCTATTAGTCTAGATACTGTGCAGAGTTCTTCCAAGCAGACTGGGACAATAAAAAATACTTTTTTTTTCCTGTCTGGTTGGCAATATGGACTTCTGTTTTTCTAAATCTCCATATGAAACTCATATTACTGGTGATAAGATACACAGAAAATCTACACTTCTTCTCTGAAAAGAAAAATTGGAGATGTTCATTGTACACAATAAAACATGCTGTCAGTACTCACCATCCTTAGCACCCATTTAAATTATTGCAACACTAGGATGACAGCAACATGTCCTATGTATACAGAAGAATTGTAGTCTTTTTATTTTTAATGGAGAAATTTGGGGAAAGTATTCTTTCTTCTTCAGTACTTAATTAGCCCTGCAAAAATGAGAAACTTGATTTATTCAACTGGTATCCAAAGCCATTAGTTATGGACTAGTCACAAATCACAAGTTTCCACTTGGGACTATAGCTGAATAGTAAATCAAACACACGTGACATAAACAAGTGTTCTTCATTACAAAGGCTTTCAAGTATAATTTGCATCATAAACCTAATCTAACAAGCTGCACAATCTTGCAGGCTAAGAAAGACAGTGTGCTGTTTATTCATTATCTTCATTTTGAACAATGTAATTTCTAAAATTATATGAGAAAAGCACAGCGATTACCTAATGGATTCTTTTTTTCCCCTAGTCTTAGGATGGTGAATTGCTCCAAACTGTTTTGTCAGATTTCCACACCTTAGATCTAGTATTTGTGACAATGATATGAATGTGAGAATTAGGCACTACCATTTGTCCTGTTGTTTTGACTGTCCTCTGCCTGTTCTTCAGTTACACAGCTCTAGAGAACAGAAAATCTTAGACCTTCTTACTGCATCTGGGAAGTTGCTGTAAATATACTTGTGTCATGCTGCCTTGGAGTATCTTCTTAATCTATTATGGAGCCAAAATGAAAAACAGTAAATATCCAACATTTAACCTGGAAAACAAATCAAAATCTCTTTATTAAGCAGTCTATAGGTTAAAAATATCAGAGATTCAGTGTTGAAAAGAGGTGGCAAGCTGTCTCGACTTCTCTTTGGCTGCGGAAGGACTATGACAGCAGTTGTATGCTGTCTGCATGCCATCAATTTTATATTCCCTTGCTTTTCAAAATTTGTTTGCTTAAGTAGAAACTTCCTCTTGAATGGTCAGGCTTTCCAACATTTAAAATTTGTGAGGTCTGTGGTTTTGTATTTTATCTATGCTGCAATGTCCTTTGAAGGCATTTTCCAAAAAGGTTAGTTTCATGTCTGTTAATAATTTTTCTTTCCGTGACTGAGGCTAAGAAGCAACATTCCAACACAGTGTGAAATATCTGGCTATGTTTATTATTAACAGACCATCTTACAAGATAGTTTTGTTAATAATGTGAGTCACACACCAGTGCATAAGATATTCTTCTTGAAAAACTTTATTTCCTCTAATGTCTTTTCATTTTTATGTACCTACCTTACAATTGTCACTCCATAAATTACTGTTCAATTGTGCAGAGGAGCTTACAGACAGTTTTTCTGCAAAATAATTTTTGCTTAGCAATCATTTTTATAACAGTTTTTGTGAAAAACAGAGAAGAAAACATGTTTTGTGCATGTTAGTGATGACATCATATATATAGAAAAAAGTTGTAGGTACTAAGGAGATCACATGGCATAGGAGAATTACAGATTGCAGGCTGCTTTACTATACTGTCTCATTTATGTAGGATTCTCTTTCAAAACTGGGTCCAAGATTAAGGTTCAGAGAATTTTTTTTTGTTTATTTCAGCGGGTACTACTTTTGTCAAATATGGGATCTTCATATGTTCACATCACCTTGCCTGGTCCTATATCTCGAAAAACTTCTGGTCCTAGGACTTTTTCACTATTTTGTTTAAATACTTTTACTAACAGGGTTAATAGCAATTGAAACAGGAACATCAAACCTCTGCTGGAAAAAAATAGTCACATGTGAAAAAACTATTAAAATACCATTTCTAGTGACAACCATTTAGAAATTGGCACACATGCCAGATGCACAAAGAATTACTGAGATTTTTTTATCAGCTGAAAATATCTTCACTAGGCTTTGAAATTACAGCCACCAACCTTGAATCAGCCTTGTTACTGAATTCCTCAATGATCAGCAGGTTGAAGGAGGTGATCCTGCCCCTCTACTCTGCTCTTGTGAGACCTCACCTGGAGTATTTTGTGCAGTTCTGGTGTCCTTAACATAAAAAGGACATGGAACTGTTGGAACAAATACAGAGGAGGGCCACAGGGATGATCAGGGGACTGGAGCACCTCCTGTATGAAAATAGGCTGAGAAAGTTGGGGCTATTGAGCCTGGAGAAGAGAAGGCTGCTTGGAGAACTCACAGCAGCTTTCTAGTATCTGAAGGGAGATGCTGGGGAGGAACTCTTCATTAGGGACTCTAGTGACAAGACAAGCGGTAATGGGTTAAAACTTAAACAGGGGAAGTTTAGATTGGATATAAGGAAGAAATTCTTTCCTGTTAGGGTGGTGAGGCAATGGAATGGGTTGCCCAGGGAGTTTTTGAATGCTCCATCCCTGGGCGTGTTCAAGGCGAGGTTGGATGAAGCCTTGGGTGGCATGGTTTAGTGTGAGGTGTCCCTGCCCATGGCATGGGGGTTGGAACTAGATGATCTTAAGGTCCTTTCCAACTCTAACTATTCTATGATTCTATGATTCTATTCTATGATTCTGTGACAAAATGCCTCAGAAAATATTAAACTTAATCACGGAAGTGATAAGAGATTAGAAAATCCTGCATAGGAAATTATGAGAGGAACTTAGATCTCTTATCTTGGACCACACAAAAAAAAAAATTAATCAGGACTGGAACTTAATGTTTCTCAATGGGAAATTAATGGTTTCAAGATATCTTTTTTTCTCTTCTTCTCATTTTGATTTGATTACTTATATATTCAGAAGTGTTTTGGGTTTTTTTCCTGATAATAGGTGGTTTTATTTTGCCATGTGTGGTCCAAAATCTGTGTAGAACTTGAACAAATGCATTACTATGGGTTGATCCAGGATAAGACCTAAGAATTCAGTGGATGGATTTCTATTTAGCAGACTTTGGAGCACACCCCAGTGAAGAGTCACGTTTTCATTCATGATATGCAAAATGTTAGTGCTTTGATACTACTTTTAATAAAGCCTTCATATAGCTGAAATGTAATCAGATTTTGTATTCAAAAGCAAATCAACGGAGTCTTAAAAGTCTTTCCCCTTGCAACTTTGCTTTCTGTATGTCTGTAGTTTCAATGAAAGTTATATTGTATTTTTTTTCTTAGGTATTCTTAGTTCTCTAACAGGAAAATAAACCATTTTTTTCTTTTCCAGAAAACATGTTTAACTAGTGGAAATAGATAGACATGTTACAACTGCCATTTTATTGAGTCTAGAAGTTGTTTTTGCTGCATTACTGAAGAACCACAGGGCATTTAATATGACAGAAGAAAAAAATTTAATTTTGACTAAAAATATGAGAGCTGCAGTGTTGTTCACTTTTTATACTTTGGGTCTTCCATACATTTTCACAGCAATATCACTTAGTAATAATTTATTTTTATAGTGCTATTGTCAAGTCATGATCAGGACCTTCCCATTATTGCTTTACAAACACAGGGGAAAAGAGATCATTATTGCAAGAGGTTGATGTGACATCTGCTGTCTTATTAGTGATTAAGGTTTAAATGGACACTTCTGAAGTCAAAACTCACACCTCCACAGAAATGTAACTGATTCATACCTTTGTAGGAACAAAGGAGAATAAATTACCCATTGAGAGATTGTAATAGTTTAAATATAAAGGTTAAAGCTGACTTCAGTTAAATCAGTAGTAAACTCCATTTACTTCAGGGTCAGTGGTGAACCACTACAAGTTTTCCATGCAATAATTCACTGTTAAAACTGTTAGTGGGAATAAGAGAGTAGAAAGTATTTGATCCCACAGAAATTTCCAATAAAAACAGAAGAAAAACGCTATCTAAAATTTTAGTTCTCATTTCTTCAGGTAAAAAAAATAATAAATCTAAACATGTTAAATAATGCTTTTAATAATATTATAATACTTACAATAATATTATATAAGACACTATATTTTGCATTTTAAAATGGCTAGATTAAAACCCAAAGACCAGAAAAGGCAGTGTTTTCAACTAATACTGTACCCAAAGTCCACATAAGTCTCAAACCAAAGGAAAAATCTCAATGCGTAGTACTAAATGAAAGGGCAAAACAGAAGGAAAAGTAAGTGTTATATAAAAAACAAACAAACAAACAAACAACCCCCCCAAAAAAGAGCAAGGAATTTGCAGTGTAATTAAAAAAATAATACATAGTTAGCAGGCAACCTGCCTTTTGCAAATTCCAGAGAATAAATATGGAAATTACTGCTAAAGGAGTTATATAGAAATAAATGTTAAGAAAAAGTTTGCAGATCTCTATAATGATACTGTACTCTCACAAAGAAAATACACTTTGCTGAATGTCAAACATCTGCTTATCCTTCGTATTTTCTTTTCAAAACATATTGTCAGAGAAGGGTGTTTCATACACTTTAACAAATCATCGTAGATGCTCTTCTGGTTCTGCTTGAAAGCTTCCAGCATTAAGAAGCTCATTTCTTCCTCAATTCCTCATGCTTCCATGAGTTTAAGAGAATATTTTTCAATTGCTTTTGAGAAACTGGAGCTCCTGTGTGATTTTGATTACTGCATTGATCTAAAGGAAATGTTTGCTTCATTGTTTGGATTTTTGGTTGGCTTGTTTGTTTTGGGTTTTTGGTTTTGTGTTTGTTTTTTGTTTGTTTTTTTTTTCCCTCTTCATCTTCTATTTTGTTGTTTGTTTTTGTTTTTTTTTTTAAAAAAACACCAAAAAGAGCCTTTCTGTGTTGGAAACTGTATTCTACTCAATATTGTTTGGAGAAAATCAAAACTCTATTTAGTAATGGAAAGTATATATGCAAGGCCTATTTTTCCCTTAGGCAGAATATGCCCTTAATTTAAAGACAGAATAACTGAGCAATAGAAAGTAAATTTTAACAAGAAGCCTTTACAGTCCCCAATAAAAAATCACTAGAACTGAAGTGTTCACAAAATGCTCTCTGTAAATTGATAATAGCTGAGCTAATGCTACAAATCTGTGCTTTTGCATCCCTTTGCAAAACACATTTCTACTTGCAAAATGGTCACACAGACCATCTAAACCAAGAAAATGTGAAAAAACAAGGCTGAGTCACTGTAACTTCATTTCTCCCTCTTCATTATTAATTTCATTTACCAGATGAATTTTTAAGACTGATTGATTTTTATTATACAATTATGTGGTGTCACATATAATGGTGAGTTAATAGGATTTTTAGGAATCAGTGTTATTAATTAGCATTTATTATTATTTATAATTATATATTTACAAGTACTTCTAAGCACAGTTCTTCAGATTCTGCATCTCCATAAATTAAAAGGCTTTTCTAGCCTTGTCTCTAAATAAATGTAGCATGCTTAGGATGTGTTATGTCTAACAGCATAGATCATGCTGTTGTCTCTGATGCTGTAAATTACTGATGTGTCATTAAGGTACTGCTGCCACTTCCTTTAAACATGGTCTTCAGGGCCTGTCTGACTGTATGTGTGTGTGTAAGAACAGTGGCAGTGGCTAGCACATTGTGGGTGTTGATGGAATACAAATGACTGTAATTCTATTGTATGTAGCACTTCTTTTGCTTAGCAACCTGAAATGTTCCATTTATCATTATGATTAAGAGTACAGATGTTCTCCATAGAGAATGTCGCACAGTGGGAAGCGATACTGAGATAGTCTAGCAGCTATCTAATGTCCTGTTGTCAGCTGATCATAAAGGACTTTCCAGGGTTATAAATACCATAAGACTCATTGAGCAGATGGAGAAATTGAGGTGAGGAAAGACAGAGTCTTGCTTGTTTGGCTACTGTTGGAAGCAGCAGGAGAGAAAACTAGATATTCTTTCAATAAAGATTTGTTTTAATTTAGATATTTAAAATGCTCGTATACTTGCTTCAGCAATAGCATTTATTAGGTAATACCTATTAACAAGCTGTATTAAATTTGCTGCTATTTTTGGGTACAAATTATAGAACAATTTTTTTTTTTAATTTATTGTAAATATGTTTTCCTTAATCATATACACATAGGGCTCAAATTTGCCTCTCTTTTTCCTTGTGCAAATCTTATTGATTTCAGAAAGCAAAATTAAGTACAGACATCTCGTATTCCTAAAATAATTTCAATTTGGAAGTGCAGAACAGAACAAATATGTTCTCATATGTTCTTTACTAGTTTTCCCAAATGCACATTATCACTCTTTTTTTTCTTTTTACTTAGAAATTCTCTATAGCTGCCATTTTTCTTGTAATGTAACTTTGCTACCCATTTTGCTGCCTCCAGGTCAGCAAAGATATTAAATGCAAACCTATGCCTCAATGACTATAGATGCTTTAAATACATTCTTATCTTAATGCATATGTGTAGATAGTTTCAGAAAAAAACAACCTTGAACTTACATCAACATGTTTAATAGAGTATATGATGGTGCTGCTGGTTTGGGGGTTACATGTGGATTAGTTTTCTGCCCGAGAAATAATAATCTCATACCTACTTTCTTCTTTCAAATTCTTTCTTTAAACATATTCCAGAAGTGAAACTATAATTTTATTATCCTTGAAGACTAAAGTTGTGCCTGTGAATACCCTTACAAATTATTTCTAAAGGATTACTTAGATTACTGTGTCTAAAATAGTAGTGTTTTGTTTCTACTTTTGTTATGGTCTGTATGTTCCATTTTCTATGCACCTTCCTTATTTTAACCTTATCTTTTCTTTTGAACTATTTTTGTGCTTCTGTATTTGTTTTCCTCACAAGTAATGTTTTCATTAAATATGAATTTTAAGCCATCCTCAGATAGTCTGCTGCTTTATTCTTGGAATAAAATAATATGAAAGATTATCTTAAATGCTCCTGTTTGTACTTTGCATGATGACAGCAAATGATGTTGGATGATAGGCTGTGGGAGAGGCAAGGAAAAGAAGTTGTTTCATATTTTGTCTTTTGCTTTGAAAAAAAAGTCTGTTTCTAATCATCAGGTCTCTTAAAGGTATAAATTACATTGACTGGGTTATTACTGATGTCCTCATCTAAAGCCTATTAGAAACCTGTAGGAATCTGTCCAGCAACTTTAATGATTATTTATTAAACCTTGAGTAGGGTGTTTTGCAGTACTATTTCTGTCTGGTATTCTGAAAATATTTTTCTTGTTAAACTCCCTACAAACTGTTTCTTTCTTCAGAAAAAACATGTGATTGGCACATTCAAGACTGCTTTTTGAATTACATTTTGTGTGGTTAAAAGCTACAGAGAAACAGGTCTGTTTTCGACATTCAGGATTTTCCATTGCTGCGTAATGTCCATGAGCCACCATGTCTTCTTTTGTCCACTATTTTCATTTCAGAAAAAAGGATCTTGAACTTAACAGCAACCTCCAAGCTGTGAATATATTCAAATGTTACCTGCATGCACATGTAAGGGAACACACACACATGGAAGTATATACCACTGGCTGGAGCCACATTTGTATTAGGGTTCAAGATGATATAGGTTGAAATAGTTGCAAGCATAAAAATGGAGCCTTGCCAATTATCACTGTCATGAACTGCTGGAGCATTTGATGAATTAGAAGCTCATGTGATAACATTTGGTCAGTTCATCATATAACTTTGACTAAATTTTCTTTTCTGTGAGCACTAATCTCTGAGGAGAATTAACACTTCAAGGAAAGTTTTACTTCTTTACTCAAAACCCACGATTTTTACCATAGTGTGATACTTGCTGATGGCTGAGAGTCATACACACATTTGGATGCATGAAACCCTTACTTAAGAGTCAAAAAGCCAAAAACTTTGGTATACTAGCAGAAAAAAAAAAAGTTATTTTTTGGTTTTGAGGCTGAGGTGGGAGAAACAACAGATGATAATCTTCCCTATGTGAACCAGATTGTATTTAATTTCTAAAAACGTCCAAGACTGGGTATTTTAAATAATGCCATTAATAGGGAGAAGAAATCTAGTTTGGTGTAATCTAGAAAATCTTTTCTGTCACAAAAAAGTGTTTATTCTTTTTCTATTCGCCTCACTCTGATGAAAGGATGTGGCTTTGCAGGCATACAGATATATTAAACAATCCTTTTATTTCTTAAAGTCTCTCTCAAACAGTCTAAGATAGCTTTTTTGTAGCACATGGTGCATTCTATAGCCTTACTGATGAGCTGTGAAATTAAAATTGTGAGCAGAATGTGATCTTTCTGAAATTTATCTTTAAAAAGAAATGAGTGTATCATTGTGTTAGATATCCTG
Source organism: Pezoporus wallicus (assembly GCF_028554395.1). Lineage (NCBI taxonomy): Eukaryota > Metazoa > Chordata > Aves > Psittaciformes > Psittacidae > Pezoporus > Pezoporus wallicus. The sequence continues at coordinate 8,133,817 of NW_026642052.1, forward strand.
TGCATCAAATGTCATGTTGGCATTGGAACTATCATGGCACCAAAAGTGCCAAAGACTTATGCTAGCTGTGCTTGCCCTTGTCCGTGAGTCCTGCTCTAAAGGTTCCTTATCTAAAAACTCCTGCTCTGCTCTCTTCCTTGTGAATGTAACTTCCCACAGTCTCTTGCTGAGGACCAAATCCACAGATGAGTCCAAACACCTTATTTTACATTTTTTGTGGTTTGGATTTTAAAGCATCATCCTTTTTCCCATCACTAAGAATAGCGTTATTTTTGCCAGCAGTATGACCACAATGGCTTTTACACTAATTCCTGTTTAAGTCTCATTGCTGTTTAAGCACTTTGCTACTGCTGTTTAATAGTTACAGATCCGTGCTTTCTGAAACATTCCAAGAGTACAACAGACTATATCTTTAAGTAAAATGCATAAAAAGGATACTGCATAAGTCATGTATAATAGAATGCTTTGTGCAACTTCCTAAGTTTTTTATGGTTTAAAACAATTCTATATGGATTGTATGTCGAAATCTCAAGTATTATAGCTTAAATCAAAAGAAAACAGCTTTTGAGAGGACAAAACAGTCAAACAATTCATGTCCCAAAATAACTGACCCCAAAACAACTCCAAAACCACCAATACAGCAGCATCTGGAGATCTGTGAAGAACCAGATGCTGCTGCAAAAGTATCTTCCACATTTTGACATTTGGTGCTGTAACTGATGTCCAAAATATAGTTGCAAATATAATGGAACATATAACTCCCCTACCACTACTCCTTTTTTAATAGAGTAAAACACTATACAGTATGAAAGTAGTTTGGGGGTGGGGAAAAGACAAGCAAAGTAAGCATCTATAAACAAAATAATTCAATTATAATTAAAGTATCTTGCTGTGTACTGGAGCTCCTAGTCATTTTCATACAGATGAACTCCTATAGAAGCTCCAGATCTGAACTAAGGACCTTGAATTAATTCTCATGTTTTCTCTAAAATGGCTCATGCCAGTATTTCAAAATACATTTGCCAAATTTCACAATACCTTAAAAAATTATATTGTTTTTGTTATATATTTATCAGATTTGGAAGTTCATTTTTTGTGAAAGTTAATGATTAAATCAGACTTTTCTCTTACCTATGGCTTTATATCACTGGTGATCACTTTAAAGCAATTTAAATAGTCTTTCTACTTTTACTGTGTCCCCTTGGAAGTACTTGCTTTCCCTTCTCTAGAATGAGATTGATGATGTGCACTCTCTGTTCTACTTCAGTTCTACCCATCCTGATTGTGTTCTTCACTTTATATGAATTCTGCTGAGAGCAACAGGCAGAAGATCACCAAAACCACTTACCAAGCAGAGAAGAGACTGATCTTGATCATATATTGTAAGGATTGGTTTAGGCAGAAAAGACTCAAAGTTGGATGCAAAAAAGCAGAAAAGGGTGAGTAGGATGAGGTAAGCAAGTTAATAGTTGATGTTTATCAATTAAAAATAAAGTAATGAGTATGCATACAAGAATGTACAGCCAATCTTTCTTGAACTCATTCGAACTAATAGTCTGAATTCTTACTGCAGACATATCAGGAAAACACATTGGCACATTCTTGACTTTCCATTAATGCCTGGTTTCTTTAAACTATTTTAGCCTTGAACACATACTGTGATACATGCTTTACTTATTGTGAGTGGTTTCCTGAATAGTCTGAGACCACTTTTTAGTTTAGGAAGAGAACTATGGCAACTTACTATATTTCTAGGTAGCAATTGCTGATACATTTTACTGTGGCTGAAGCTTACTTGGTCAAGTTTGCCTTATTATTACTCTGTATTTTCCCCATCTGTTTGTAGCCACCTGTCATATCCCATGCCAGTTCCTGATTAGGGCCTCTGTACACTGCTGTAATAAAAAATAAATAACAGTCAAAATAATAACAATGAGATTTTCAGGATGCAATGAATAAGTGCATCTCTCCTGCATTCGTTTTGTGAGGAAAACAAAATAAACCCACAGATTTAAGAGTATTCATGTACAAGATATGTTGGCTGATTTATATATTTATTACTCAGATATGATTGCACTTGGTGAAAACAATACTAACATCTTAAAAAATGTCTAATGATCCTTGGTTTTCCACTTGAGATTCTTTAGAGAGAGACCTAAATTTGGTCAGGAAAAGAAGTAAAAAGACCTCATAAAAATTAGTTCCTGAATTTACTAGCCATTTTTGGATAATCTTGGCCAAAGGAAATACTCAAAGTAACAATACATCTTAAGTAAATGGTTTGCATTTAGTAAAATCCAAATGTTTTCACTGGTGAAATGAAAAACAAGATGTTTTCAGGCATTTCTGGGACACTGAGATATGATTTAAAAAAACTGAATTGACCTCATAAATCCAGCACATGTAGTTGTTTTAATCCAGGAATGAAGTTGAAGAAATGACTCGCCTCTGCACCCTCTACGATGTGCTCTGACTTATATGCGTAGTTGAGACAGAAGCTTCCCAAACAAATTCTCAGAAAAAAACCCACAACATTGCCAAGAACAACTCCCCATCTCCTGTCTCAACCACAGAACCACATTAAAAGTTTCATTTTGTTTGCTTGCTCCTTATATTTTGGCATTTTCCTTTTTTTAATAATTAAATTGGTTTATCATTTGACCATAAATGAATTTTTGCTTTATTTTTCCTGTTTTCTTATGACTGAATAAACATGCTAAAATATAAAAGAACCACAATAAGCATTTTTATAAGTAACTGTAAATGCACTCTGTGATTCTTCCTGATCTATAATTTGGAAAACTCCAAGTGGTAGTAAAGGAAGAGTGTGCCTGAGCTGAAAATATGATGGGAATTGAATCACCTCAAGTTCACTTAGTACAATGGTCAGCATGGCTAACCTGGAGTTGGAAACTGTGGTAACTGAGGCTGCTGTTACAGGAACATGCAGAATAGTTCAAGGCCCAGACAAAAGGGACTTTTGGCCAGTGTGGTATAGACTCAATTTTAGAATTAGAAGATTCCATAGTGGTCATTTGAAGGGCATGAATCATCTGTCTGAACTGATGTCCAGCAGTCATTCAGTGGGGTACAGGTCTCATTCCCCGAGATTCAGGACTCCACATGTGCTACAGTTATTTGTCCCCATCTGGCAGCTTTTGTAATTCTTTGTATATTCCCTTTGTGTACCCTTGTACATAAACGTCCCTGTAAACAAAATCCACAAAGTAAGCCCATATGCATGACTCAGGGTGTGGTATGGAAAAGTGATTGTTTTGGTAAGTTGGAAGCTCCAACCATGGCAGCTGATCTCAAGTATCTGGCCACGTCTTCCTTTCCCAGTTGCACTGGAGTTCTTTGCTCATATAGGCAGAATGCTAAGTGCATGCAGATTACTTCCTAGTCTCTGCATCTACAAACTAAAATTTGCTTTGTCAACAAATCTATTGCTCCAAGCAGCAAACACTTAGTCATCCCAAGCACATTTTATGAAAGCAGATGATTAAAGTCCTCATTCAATCTTAATATGGAGGAAAAAGCATATAGATGTTGTTGAGAATGGTGTCATAATACTAATATTTTAGGAGAAAGCCAGGGATGTAGTTCATCATCCTATTTCCCCATTACTCACATGCAGTGCATACAGCATCATTGTACTTATCATCTATTCCCATGTGTCTACAAGACAGCTACAGCATGGAAAAGTTATTGCTCCCCAAAATGTTGCTGACAGACTGTATAATCCCAGGCATCTATCTCCATATCATTTTGCAAAGTTATGTTCAAATGGGTAAATATAACCCATCTCTCACATCAGCTCTACTTTTCTTATCATGTTTTCTACTATCTTACTGTATCAAGAAACAAACTGCAATAAAAGTTACATAGAATGGGTGAACCTGAGAAGTTTAAGCAGAGTTTCTTCATTCAGCATAGTCTTCTGCAAATTAGAACAGTCATGCAAAATTTATTTGAACTTAGCAAAACCTATTTGTCTTGAAAACTAGGCTGGCAATACTGTGGGAACCAATATATTTTGTGGTATTTCTGACAAAGTCCCTGCCAAAACCTTTTAGTTCATGAAAACTGACAAAACCAACCAAAAATCTTGAATTTAAGGAAAGGTCCAGATTATTTCTTATTATATCCAGATGGGATTACTATTCCCCAGTCACCATCAGTAGACAATAATAATACGGACTAGTGAGATGAGCATAAAGAAAAATCCTTGCATTTGGGGAGGCAGATTTTAAGTTCCTCACTGAGGATCAGCTGAGTTTCATAGAAGAACACTATAAAATTCATTCTTCCAACAGGTCCCTAGGTCTCTGTTAAGAATGTTTGAAGATCTTAGAAGTCAGACTGGGCTATGAGGTCCTGATTGCCTGCCCCCACGCAATCAATGCAGACCATTCAGCCACTTTAGAATGATAGAATCACAAAAATAGCTAGGGTTGGAAAGGATCTTAAGATCACCTAGTTCCAACCCCTCTGACATGGGCAGGGACACCTCACACTAAACCATGCCACCCAGGGATCTATCCAACCTGGTTTTGAACACTGCCAGGGATGGAGCATTCACAACCTCCCTGGGCAACCTATTCCAGTGCCTCACCACCCTTACAGGAAAGAATTTCTTCCTTATATCCAATCTAAACTTCCCCTTTTTAAGTTTTAACCCATTACCCCTTGTCCTGTTGCTACAGTCCCTAATGAAGAGTCCATCCCCAGCATCCATATAGGACCCCTTCAGACACTGGAAGTCTGCTACGAGGTCTCCACACAGCCTTCTCTTCTCCAGGCTGAACAGCCCCAACTTTCTCAGCCTATCTTCATACGGGAGGTGCTCCACTCCCCTGATCATCCTCGTGACCCGTCTCTGGACTTGTTCTAACAGTTCCATGTCCTTTTTATGTTGAGGACACCAGAACTGCACACAATACTCCAGGTGAGGTCTCACAAGAGCAGAGTAGAGGGGCAGGATCACCTCCTTCGACCTGCTGGTCACGCTCCTTTTGATGCAGCCCAGGATACGGTTGGCTTCCTGGGCTGCAAGCACACACTGCCGGCTCATGTTCATTTTCTCATTGACCGACATCCCCTAGTCCTTCTCCACAGGGCTGCTCTGAATCTCTTCTCTGCCCAACCTGTAGCTGTGCCTGGAATTGCTCCCACCCAGGTGTAGGACCTTGCACTTGGCATGGTTAAACTTCATGAGGTTGGCATCAGCCTACCTCACAAGCGTGTCAAGGTCCCTCTGGATGGCATTCCTTCCCTCCAGTGTATCAACCGAACCACACAGCTTGGTATCATTGGCAAACATCTTTCTGGAAAGACGTTCCTACTGTTCCTGCTGTTCCTCCCTGTAGTAGGATCCTGTATTTGTCTGTGACCAGGTGTTTTCATTTTTCGTCTTCTGGTGCCTTCTTGAAGTTGTTGGTTTATTTGTACACCAAGATATTTAGAAATTTTTATTCTGTGAGTAGCATGAAAATAATAAAGATCAGTTATTTGATCAAGATCTCATCACATAGATTTGTGAACCAAATTTCTAATACACCAGTTTTGATAATCTACTTGGTGAAAATTTCTGTGTTCGGTCAAGCAGTAGACAATATATTGTAACTAGGTAGCAAAGGGGGCAGTTTGACACTTTTTAATAACCTGAGGCTAATACATGACAATCATTTTGCAAATGGTTATGACTTAGCTTTTATCTTTGGCAAAAGAAAGACTCAATGACAAGCAGATCATGTTTGTGAAGAATGTTACTAGCAATTAATATTGAATTTAAAATTCTAAACCACTCCTACACACTTAAAGCTAGGACAATACAGCAATTAATAATATAATATTGAGGAAGAAATTAAAAAAATAAAATAAAAACCCAGAAAGTTGACTGCTAAAGAATAGAATGAGAAAAGACAGGAACAAGTGAGAAGGAATAGAAGTAAAATACAAAACTATGCAAAGTGTGTGAAATAAAAATCCAGAAAAAATACACAGACATACTTTGGAAATATTTTACTTTTCTATAGGAGTACTAAGAGATAATGGGGGGGGGGGGAATAGCATGCTCAAGGGATGTGAGGACACTGTTAAGCAACAAGCTTTTCTGTCAGCACTCACTGAAAAGGCGATGAGCTGTTAACAAATTTTTTTTTTGCAATTATTTAGAGTAAGGCTTTGTCAGAACTGAGGAGATGGCATGGTATGGTATGGTATGGTATGGTATGTATGTAAAATGCTAAACATTAACAATTAACCCTAAGAAATTAAAGCAGATCAAAATCAAACTAATTATCAGGCTACTTAACAGTGAATATAGCAATTCCTTACAGATGACTGACAGACAAAATTAAAAAGTGGTAAGTCCTAATTAGTCCTTGCTGCCTTTCTTAGATTTAGCTCTTGCTCCTATTACACTAAAATTATTACCAAATGTCATAAAACAGTTACAGTTGTTTTATTAAATATGCTGATGCTTCAGAGATGATGAGAATAGGCTGACTGCGAATCCTTTCTGACTGATTTTATGAAAGTCAGCAAGGTTGTGTATCCCAGGTTGTCATGCATGTGTTGTCAGATCTGCTGTGTGGCCTGACTGTCTCCTGACTAAGAATCCTTCCAGATAATAGTTTTCAGTCACTTTTTTTATCTAGTCGTATTAATTACATACCTCCAAAGTGACAGCAAGCAATAAGGATGTTGAGGGTAAAGTAGTGTCTTCAGATGGTAAGATTAAGGCTCATTTAACAGCTCATAGAGGACTCAATCATCAGACAACTGGAACTATAGAAACTATTATATTCATGTTAATGCAAACACTGGAAAGCAAAGCCCAACCCACAAAAAACAAATCCTAGAAAAATGAAAGGTATTGAATAGCAGTAACAGGTAATTCATTTACCAGAGTTCAGGTATTCTTTGTTTCTATTTTTATTCCAAGAGGATAAGAGACACATCAGGAATAGTTGTTAGGAAGAATCATGTTAAAACCAGGCTGGACCTCAAGGATCTTTTGGTTGAACCTTAAAGCCTAAACCTCACACATCTTTGGTACTACTTCACTACATTCTTGGATATTTTTATGCTACATAATCTCTTTAGTGCTTGAAATTTATAGTGACTGACTTTACTACTACACATTAACAGAAACATGATACAACAAATGATATTGATAAAACAACATGCAGTGAGTTATTGCAATAAGTCATCAGGACTCTTTGATACCCATCTGACAGTCCTGAGCCTTGCTATGCTCTCAAAATACTCCTATCAGGTACTGAGCTGTTGATAATCCCCCTTCTTTGTATGAACGTCTGAAAAATTGCACTAAGATGATTAACATTCACTGACAAAGTTTTGTTTCATAACAAGGTAACTGCTGAGGAAAAATTATTCTTCACAAGAAAATTTACAGAACACTAAGAGATGTATAAAAACTACAAAGAAAAACTATTTCTATCTAATGAGCTCTTTTTAGGGAATAAAATATACAGTGGATAATTAGACTAAGGGGTAACTGTCGGTTAAGGTGTTTTAAATCCTTTTGTAAAAATTACTTAAGCTATGTTTCTAGCTCATTTTTGCAAAAGAAGGAGAGAAACTGTAGCTATCCACTAGAAATGTTAGCAAAGAATCATAGAATCATAGAATCATAGAATAATTAGGGTTGGAAAGGACCTTAAGATCATCTAGTTCCAACCCCCCTGCCGTGGGCAGGGACACCTTGCACTAAATCATATCACCCAAGGCCTTGTCTAACCTGGTCTTGAACACTGCCACGGATGGAGCATTCACAACCTCCCTGGGCAACCTATTCCAGTGCCTCACCACCCTTACAGGAAAGAATTTCCTCCTTATATCCAATCTAAACTTCCCCTGTTTAAGTTTTAACCCATTACCCCTTGTCCTGTCACTACAGTCCCTAATGAAGAGTCCATCCCCAGCATCCCTGTAGGCCCCCTTCAGATACTGGAAGGTTGCTATGAGGTCTCCAAGCAGCCTTCTCTTCTCCAGGCTGAACAGCCCCAACTTTCTCAGCCGATCTTCATAAGGGAGGTGCTCCACTCCCCTGATCATCCTCGTGACCCATCTCTGGACTTGTTCTAACAGTTCCATGTCCTTTTTATGTTGAGGACACCAGAACTGCACACAATACTCCAGATGAGGTCTCACAAGAGCAGAGTAGAGGGGCAGGATCACCTCCTTCGACCTGCTGGTCATGCTCCTTTTGATGAAGCCCAGGATACGGTTGGCTTCCTGGGCTGCAAGCACACACTGCCGGCTCATGTTCATTTTCTCATCGACCAACACCCCCAAGTCCTTCTCCACAGGGCTGCTCTGAATCTCTTCTTTGCCCAACCTGTAGCTGTGCCTGGAATTGCTCCAACCCAAGTGTAACCATAACCTTGCACTTGTTATGGTTAAACTTCATGAGGTCCAAGACCAGTCCCAACACCGATCCCTGAGGGACACCACTCGTTACTGGTCTCCAGCTGGACATTGAGCCATTGACCTCAACCCTTTGTGTGCAGCCATCCATCCAGTTCTTTATCCACCGAGTGGTCCATTCATCAAATTGATGTCTCTCCAATTTAGAGACAAGGATGTTGTGTGGGACAGTGTCGAACACTTTACACAAGTCCAGGTAGATGACATCAACTGCTCTACCCTTGTCCATCAGTTCTGTAGCCCCATCATAGAAGGCCACCAAATTGGTCAGGCAGGATTTCCCCTGAGTGAAGCCATGTTGGCTGTCACCAAACACCTTGTTGATTTTCATGTGCCTTAACATGTCATCCAGGAGAATCTGCTCCAAGATTTTGCCAGGCACAGAGGTGAGACTGACTGCTCTGTAATTCTCCAGGTCATCCATTTTCCCCTTCTTGGAAATGGGGGTTATATTTCCCTTTTTCCAGTCATTGGGAACTTCACCTGACTGCCATGATTTCCCAAATATGATGGTCAGCGGCTTAGCAACTTCATTCACCAACTCCTTCAGGACCCACGGATGGATCTCATCAGGACCCATGGACTTGTGCATGTTCAGATTTTTAAGATGGTCTCGAACCAGATCCTCTCCTACAGTGGGCGCAAGGTCTTCATTCTCACAGACCCTGCATCTGCCTTCCGAGACTTGGGTGGTTTGGTCAGACCCTTTGCCAGTGAAGACCGAGGCAAAGAAGTCATTCAGAACCTCAGCCTTCTCCAAATCCTGTGTAGCCAGTTCTCCTGAGAGCTTCCTGAGGGGGCCTACATTCTCCCTAGTGTGTTTTTTATTTGCTATGTACTTGTAGAATCCCTTCCTGTTATCTTTAGTACTTCTATGCGTGAAGAATGTGGCTGTAAATCACTGATTTTCAATGTAAAAAGTTATAAGGGTACCAACTGGGCCATATTAGGGACAAGATTACGTGTAATTAAGTGTATATATGTAAGAAAATGAGATTTGTATATATGCAAGAAATTGAGATTATGAGGTAGTAGAAGTCATTGCTGAGATGCAATACTTGAGGCAAGATGGCTGAAAAATTCAGATAACTTTGCAAAATGAAAGAGCAGAACTGAGGAAGATGAAATTTATGTCATTAGTGTTCATTGGAAGGAATCACTGAGCTGCTTTAGCATTGATAAAACCTAAATGAAAAATGAAATTGAATTTGATTTAATATGAAATTAGTAAAGAAAAATATATATTTGTAGACAGCTCAGTAAGACATTCTCTTAATAAACTGATTCAGTGTCTCTCCCCCGCCAAAAAAAAAAAAAGGAGGAAAAGAAGGAGGAAATAGGGAAAAAAAAACAGAAATTTGTGGGCAATTAGAAAATACTTAATTTAACTTATTCCCAAAAGATAATTAGAAAAGAACAACAAACATATTATTTAAACACATTAGATTTGTTGAAAGAATCTCATGTGAGTAAAGGTTTATCAAGAATAATACTTAACAGTAATAAAATGGAGTTACTACTAATAACTATCTATGGAAAGATATATTGCATGGTTCTATTTTACTTTGTATCTTCCTTCCCAAGAAAGAAAATGTCTAATAAAATAAAAATTACAAATACTTTTGTCTAAATAGATTCATTAACTGCATTTTCCTATTGTATTTAATCTGTGACTGTAGATTCAGCATTATTTTATTTATTGAGACACACTGCTTAGAATTAAAAACATCTTTTTTGGAGGATGTCCTGGGTTCAGCAGTAGCAGTCATTTTTCTCCTTCTTAGTAGCTGCTGCAGGGCTGTGTTTTTTGCTTTCAGCCTGGGAACAATGCTGATAACACCGATGTTTTTAGTTGCTGCTCAGTAATGTTTACTCTGACCAAGGATTTTCTGAGTCTCATGCTCTCCCAGGGAGGAGGGGAAGCCAGGAGGAAGCAGAGACAGGACACCTGACCCAAACTGACCAAAGAGGTATTCCATACCACAGAATGTCATGCCCAGTATATAAACTGGGGTCAGTTAGCTGGAAGGGCTAGATCACTGCTCAGTCGGGCTGTGTATCGGTCAGTGGCTGGTGAGCGGTTGTATTCTCTTCCCTTGTTATTTCCCTTATCATTATTACTATTGGTGGTAGCAGTAGTGATTTGTGTTATACTTTAGTTATTGGACTGCTCTTATCCCAACCTGTGGGAGTTACATTCTTTTGATTCTCCTCCCCATCCCTCTGGGAACAGGGGGGAAGAAGGGTGGGGAGTGAGAGAGCTGCTGCGTGGTTCTATGTTATGGCTGTGCTTAAACCACGACAGTTCTTTTGCCGTTGTCCTCCATATCAAAGAGGCTTTAACCACTTGGCTTGCTTAACTGCAGCACATTTCACACTCGTGAATAACCTGGGCAACAGTGTGCATTACTAAGTCCATCCCTCCATCATGAGTCCATCTCTATGTTGCATCTCTACCCTGATGGCCTGCGGTGTCATGTACCCACCAGGCTCAAAATAATTCACCTTTCCCTTCAGCAGTTTCTGCACCTTGTCGTCAGGGACTCCATACAGCTGCCTTCCATCTCCAACACTTCCAAATCACTGGAGGGGCCCAGGGGACCAGATATTCCCCCATACTGTCCCACACACCCGGCCACTCATGACTGTCCAGCCTTGGGGAAAATCTTTTGGTCCTCCTATATCATCATCTAATCATAGACAAGAATCAAACTCGACTCCGCTTAACTTTCGAGATCAGACAAAATGGTTGTGGGTAAAACACACTCTGTATGTGTGTCAACATGGTGATCCTCATCACAATCAGCAGGCAGGTCTTAAGGGTACCCAAAGGCCATTCAAAACCTTCAGAACTCTCAAATGACACTGCTGTACTTGTCACTGGGGCTGGTGTAGCTGCTTTGCTTGAAGCTGGAGTAGCTGTGTTATCTGTTGTAGTCAGAGTTTGAGTAGCTATTTTACTTGTCACTAGGATGCATGGGAATGCCTGCCTCATAGGCTGACCAGCTGAGGAGGGAAAAAAGATGCGTAATTGCTATACACTCCTATTATATATCTCCCAAAGTATAGAGGTGGTGACTGCACTGGGAACGCAAGCCAGAGCAGTTTTATGATCAATGAGTCTATTGTGTTACAAGTCATTACCATAAAGTACAGTGAAACAAGAAACTTAGCTCAGGCCACCCAACTAATAAGCATTAAAACAGCAAATACTGGCTGTAAGTGAGGTACAACATACTGAAACTGTGAGATCAAGAGCAACAACTTTGCGAGCCAATAAATCAATAAATCAGCATTGTGACGAGTGACTATTAATCAAAAAAAAAAATTGGTTAGCACAAATACGATTAGACACAGTCTGGTCAGACCTGTCATTATCTCAACCCTTCATGTCCCATGCTGGGTGCCCAAAAGAACTGTTGTGGTTTAAGTCCAGCTGTAACTCAGAACCATGCGGCAGCTCTCTCACTCCCCACCTTTCCTCCTCCCTGCTCCTGGAGGGATGGGGAGGAGTATTGAAAGAATGTAACTCCCATGGGTTGAGATAAGAACAGTCCAGTAACTAAGGTATAACACAAATCACTACTACTACCACCAATAATAATAATGATAAGGGAAATAACAAGGGAAGAGAATACAACCGCTCACCAACCACTGACCGATACTCAGCCTGACCCAAGCAGTGATCTATCCCTTCCGGGTAACTGACCCCAGTTTATATACTGGGCATGATGTTCTGTGGTATGGAGTACCTCTTTGGTCAGTTTGGGTCAGATGTCCTGTCTCTGCTTCCTCCTGGCTTCCCCTCCTCCCTGGGAGAGCATGAGACTCAGAAAATCCTTGGTCAGAGTAAACATTACTGAGCAGCAACTAAAAACATCGGTGTTATCAGTGCTGTTCCCAGGCCAAAAGTCAAAAACACAGCACTGCAGCAGCTACTAAGGAGAAAAATGACTGCTAATACTGAACCCAGGACATAGGAGTATTCATTATAAATATTTTTATTATTTTATTATATAACATCAGTTCAGATGTTTGGTTCATAAATTGAGTGGAGTAATAGCTCTCTTAGGTTGGCAAAATTGCCAGTAAGTAAAGTACTTTATAAATCTATATTATGGTATCATTGTCAGAAGAGAATAAGAGATCAGATGACTGTTTTACTAGGATAGTATTTATATTCCTTCAGGAAGAAGTGGAAGAAAATGTAGTCAATTAAAGATGTCTTCAAGGATGAGATCAGGCAGACTTTGTACCTGCTGCATTTAATGCAATTGAAGCTATTACTCTTTCTGTGCCGAATCCTTTTAAACATGGATTAGTTTCAGAATAAATGGAATTAGTTCTTTTCAAAAGCATTCAGATTCAACTTACGTGCTTGACTCAGGACTATTTGTTTAGTAACAATTAGAAAGCTCCATTTAGTTTTTAATCAAAACAATAAAAAAGAATATGTGGGCACAGGTTTGATTTTAAAATTATAAATACCTTCCAGGCTTGTCTAGACCTTCATGTTTGCATTACCCGTCTGAATGCCAAGTTGAGAATTTTGTTGCAAACATTTCAGAGAGTTTACATAGTCGTAATGAAAAGCTTTTCAGCTTTCCAACTGCAGAATTTATTTTTGAACTGTCATTGTTTAGCTTTAGGATTGTACAATGCCTGATCATGTTTGAATGCATGAAAAAACATCTCAACAGTAACAAATCTTAGGAGGATCTGACTTTACTGCTCCTGTGAATTCCTGATAAGACATGTGAAAAGGCAACATATACTCCTCTGAGCAGCACAGTATTATTTCCCCTATTGCAACCTCCATCCTGCCCAGCAACTAAACAGCAATATTGGATCATAACTACAGCTACTGCTTGCCTGGAATATTTGGTTATCTCTTATCCATGTGCCTGTGAAATGAATATGAAGATTTGTTTTACCTAGATAACTAAGAAGAAAGGTTTGTTCTGCTTCAGTGACTGAGATGCCAAGATCCAGTGCTAGCTTAACACAGGTATATGAATGCAGGTATATTTCTTATAGTTGAATTTAAAGCAGTGTACTAAGAAAAACCTAAACAAACAAAAAAAATCCCCCCCCCCAAAAAAAACCAAAACCAAAACCAAAACAACCAAAGGAAAACAAACCAAAACCAAACCAAGCCAAACAACAACAACAAAAAAAAACAAAACCCAACACCCCTCTTCAAACAAACACTAAAATCCACAAAAAAAACAGTAGGTTTTGGGCAAATAATTTTAATAGCCAAATTGCATGGGTCTTTATTTTCTAGTTGAAACATTTATTTATTCCATTCTTTTTATGAATTTGCTTTTTCCTTTTCATTTTTTTTCCATTTTCTTTTTCTTTTATCTTCCTTTTTCTCCTGTTTTTTTCTTTAGCTTTTGATTTTTAAATTAATTTTAATTTTTCCTTTTTTCTTTTTTTTTCTTTTTTAATGTGTATTTTTTCTTCTTTTTTCTTCTTTTTTCTTTCATCTTTGCTTTTTTAATTTGCTTTTTTTTTCTGCAGCTGTATTTTCAATCAGGAATTCACATTTTACCATTATGCTAGGATAATCCATTACAATTTTTCTGTATTTTATTTTAGGCCTTTGCTATAAATACAAAAAAAATCATTAACATTTCACTATAAGTCAGTCCATGTTCAAAAAGACTGGACTGAAAATTTCTGCAACATTTGTCAAGATTGTATACTTTCAATAAGGATAGCATGGGAATGGTTAGATTATAGCTACATTATATGTATTGTAGACTACCAAATAAGGATATCGACATGTGCTTGTTTCACATTTTAAGTTTTGTAAACTATTTTGTTGGCCTTCCTGACCAAAATCTTGTTTATTCATTTATCAATTCCTAACTTGATTTTTCTTATAAACAGGAATATTTAGTTTTGCCAAACTTTGTTTGAAATTCATAATTAACTGTCTTTAAAATAAATTTATTTTGAATGAGTTTCAACAGATGTGGCTTTCTTTGTTATTATCTTTAGATTCTGTTTATGCTATAGCAAGTCATAAATGAATGAAGTTACTACAAAATAACTTTGCCAGGTGTAGCTAAGGAAACAAACGATATCACATATTAGCACTTCGAAGTAAAAAAAAAAAAAATCCTTATTTTGAATTAACTTCTTTATTGATCTTTGTAATTAGAAAAGTTTGTATGGCAGTCCAAAGAGTAACCATATCTTATGTGATTCTTGAGATAAGAGTTTTTTGGTAGGAATAATTGCACAACCATTACAGTTATGGCAGAACAAAGGTGAATACAGTGTGAAAACCCCTGCAGGATAAAAACAGGGTTTGATAACTATACTTTCACTATTATTGATCAAGACAGGTGAACGTTAGCACCTATGTTTCAGAAACACCCATGGTATCAACCACACAGATGTATCCTAGAAAGCAAATCAAATATTAGCACTGTCAGTGAGAATGAATGTCTGTTTTTCAGAAGTTTTCTTAACTGCAGCATCACCAACAGGCACTGAGGATTTAATCCTTTACATCAATGGTCACCAAATCCTCTGACTTTTGTTGCACATACAGGAAATTGAAAGGATAAAACTGAAGCTAATAAGGAGAGCAACATATGACCACCTTCTATAAACAATATGTTTACTACTGTCATTCAGCAGCCAACAACAGCAGGTAAGTATCAATTTGATGAGATATAGGCTTCAGGGATTTAAGGTGTTCATTTCCAAGTAAAGTAAAATACATGGGAAAATGCTTTAAGAGGATAAAAATTGTGAGGAGTTGACTGTGAACAGCAAAAATCATCCAAATAAGGATTAAAGCACATCTTAACGCTATCTTTGGAAGTTTGCTGTTTTGGGGTTTTGGTATTTTCCTACAAAGGGAATCTAAGCAGATAAATTCAGAATAAATGAACAGTTGAGTATCCCATATAAAACACTGTATGTGGATGTTGCCTGATCTATATGTTTGAGTTACACTTAGGAAAGAGGATGTTCATCAAATTCAAAAACGTTGTGGTTAACATGGGAGATGAGTTATTTTTACTTTGTTGCTAAAAATTCAAGCTCAGCCCAAACTGGTTATTTGTCATTCCTAGGAGTAAACAATTCCTTTCTATTTCTAGCAGTATAATTGCCAAGAAATAGTATTACCTCACACTAGTGTTACAAAAATATTTACTAATATTTTTCAAGAATTTTTCAGAATGAATTAGATGAGTCAGATGTGTCTTTATTGCTGTTACCTTTAGGTAGCATTCAGCCTTGGCTCTCTTTCTGAGTAGCTGTTACTGCATAATTTACATTTACACCCAGAGGAATCAGGTAGCAACATTCCAAGAGCCCAGAAAAATATCTTCCAGTGAAGATGGACAATGCACTTCAATTGCTGCTGACTTGCAACAGACCAGAGAAACACTAGCAATAAGCTATAGAGTTTTTGCCTACGATTCAGTTAATTATCCAGCCAAGTTAAAATACATATTTTTATTTGACCTCCTCTGGTTTGTTTGTAAAAAGTTGTTTAATAATTCTCACCTCACATAAAGTCTCTTTATTTTGTTCATTGTCCTATGAAAAATAGTAATGAATAGGCTACTTACCTTTTTTGGTAGAGATAAAAAATGTCTGGGATGTGTCCACTCATTTCTGAGATCCAGAAATGCAGAATGCTTGATAATATGTTAGCTCTTATTTTTATCTCAATATTGTCAAATTCAAACTGTAGTAATTACATTTTTATAATTTGCTCCAAACATAATATAAGGGAAAAAAGTCTCTTAATTAATGACATTAGTCTTGCTCCAAAGTATAATATAAAGTAAAAAAGGCTTTTAATTGATGTCATTCACTTTGGGATCAAATCCAAAGAGCAAACTGTAATTTTCACCTCAAACATATTATTATTAATATCAATATCTTAGGTAATATCAGAAAAATATTGTGGCTGTAGTTTATTTTGCTGAAGTTATTATTGATTAAAATATTTGGTGATTTAACCACATGGTCAGCTTTTCTTTACAAAGTCTGGAAAAATTATTAATTAAGGTGGCTAGCTTATGTTACTTCGAAAGGATATTAATTATTCATTAAAGGTAATGTTGCAGAAAGCAGACAAAAATAAATAGTTCAGATTTTAATAATAAAATGAATAAGTTTCCAGAATTATTCCTAATTGTTGCATTCAGAAATAACATTTTTACACAGAATTACAATGATAGCATCAATTCATCATAGTCTGAAAGGAGAACTGAACTGTAGCTGTCAGGAGGAGGGTAATAGGGAAGGCAGGTTGGAATATTTGCTTCCCAGAAGCCAAGAAATAAATTGAAGATTAAGGCATCCTTCCTCTGTAAGTTCACAAACGTATCATAAAGTTGAGAAAGTCTGTCATTATGTCTTATTAGCACTTGTTCTTGAAAATCAGATTAGATGATGTATTGAAGTTGATACAAGCTTCTATAGAGCAGTTCTGTGATCTCATGAGTGGATCGTTGCCATATATAGAGGAACATATCTATCTGCTTTGAGAAAGGGTTTTTTGTTCATAGGTAAGTACAAGAGAGGATGATGGAGCTGGCAAACACCAAGCAAGTATGTCATAAGAATTGGTATGAGATTAATATGAGAATACAATATTTTTTGGTACTTTCAGTGTCTGATATTTGCCCATCATTTTTAAAATTCTTGCACAGCCCAAATGGGAAGAATAAATTTAAGTATATTTTATTTTTATAACAATTAGATTGCTGAACCTGTCTTTTTATAACTATGATCTCTTCTAAATTAAATTACTATGTTTACAAAGCTGTGAGATCACTGTCATCTCTCAATACATCATGACTTTGAAAGATGGTAAAAGCCTACATTTTACTCCTCTACAGTGACTCCATTCAGAGAAGTAAGTTCTCATCCATTTTGATAAGTGGGACAGTGGACTCGTATTTTCCATTTACACCTGACAAAAAAAAGACAGGCTTTCACCAACAGCAGTATTTTAAGTATCTATAAAAAAAACAGTAGAGAGGATGCAAAGAACATTTCAAGTATTTTGAACATGCCTATCAGTTCTCCACACTTCTAAATATCAAAGCCAGCTATTTTGTATCAGTTACATTGATAGCAGGACCTTTGCCTGAAGAGTAGCTGACTCTATCTCAGTCCAAGAGGTTGCTGAATTATGGCTAGAGACTAGAAAAAGAAACTTGGAGAAACTGTAGCAAAACCAGTTCCTGTTGAGGGCATCTCCTACAGAGCAATGAGTTCATGGTCATTTCTGTTAAGTAATTATTGGACCTCAACTAAAATAAAATAATTAATTAGCAATGTCTTCTTTTTTTTTAATTATCAAAGCATTAAAGGATATTTTTCTCACTGGCAATCTGGTTGGGTTTTTTTTTCCCTAAATCTACTTTTTAGCTCAAAACCTGAAATCCTCCAAAGGAACTTTTCCCCTGAAAATCTGTTTCAGGCTTTCATACTGCTCCTGGATGTACAGCTCCTCGGAATGGCTTTGAAAGATATTATATTTCTATTTAGGATATTGTAAATGAATGGTAACTTCTCACACAGTAAATCTGATACATGCCAAATATGAAACTTACCTGGCATGTAGAATAGATCCAGCATATCTTGATACTCTAGGCAAATAAGTATCCTTGCCTTGCCTGTATTATGCATGCAAATGAATGGAAATTATAGACAAATAGATAATCTCTTTAATTTAAATCAAGACAAAATTTGTGGCTTGAAATAAGATGTTCAGAAAACCCCTATGTAGTGCGGACCTGTATATGTATGCTTGTGTAGCATAAAAAACGTAGAAAGCACAGCTTTTTGGGAAGATTGTCGCATTATTCTGTTAGAAAATTATTTAGAAACAGGGAGGGAGTAAGAGTTCAATATTTTGGAAGAGAAATACTTTATCATTTACTGTGCAGCATGACCAAATAGATACTAAAACTTGACAGTATCAAAACATTGCAGAAATGAAAACAGCAATAATAAAATTATTTTTAAACAAATTTCAACTTGTTAGTGAGCATATTTTTCCAATTTTGAAGTAATTGCAGTTAAAGGAGAGGTTAATACAACACAGAAATTATCCTTACACTTTGAAATCCTTGACTAGGCTTTGAGTGAGCAGATCTATTAAAGACAAAAAGGAATAGAAAATAGGATAATGAAATAATCTTCTGTCATAGGTTTTATCATTATCGTTTTATCATTACATCAATAAAACAAAAGCTGAAATTGGCAAGTATCATAATTTTCTACTTCATGTAGGCTATAAACAGGAAAATTATCTGAAATAGTTCATAAATACTAGTGTGAAAGTAAAATTCAGTATTTAATGGAAAACATACAATGCAAAGAAGAGGTAAAAAAGAAAAAATCTTTGGACTCCTCAGTTAAGGGAAATACTGTTCACACTTCCAACCTGTTTCAAATCCACCAGGCTTTATCACTGTAATTTTAGCTCAGGCTAGTAGACCTGAAGTTGCTTAAGTTACAAGGACTGAAACCACAGGTGAGAGAAACACAGATTACAAAATTTTCAGTTCAAGATATTTTAGGTATTTTGTGCATTGCTGGAGTATCAACTTTTATGTGGAAACACGTTAGTCTATGATCTCTCTTGATACGGTTAGATACAACACTAACAACATCTGCAGCCTGTAAGGTCCCCAAAATATACTGAGACAAGTTATGGTTATGTTTCCTTCTCTCTGAGCCTGTGGTTTTCTCCATGTCTTGACAAACAATGTTTCTAAATCTATATTTCCTGTATGCCTGTGTGCAAATTTTGAAAGAAAGACCCAAAATGATGCATCTGAGAGGACTTCTCAGCTGGAGGTCATGCATGCTCTGTACCTACATTTCTGTGTGGGCATGTATTTCCCTGCATATCACACACCATGCATTGAAAAACACTGTCATTTAATTTTCATTTTATTCTAGTCAACCACCAGCTGAATCAAATGAGGCTGCTCTGACATAGCACTGAATAAAATTGTAACTCCCAGTGCTGTGATCCTTTCTCATTTGTAATATTTTAAATTATTACAGCATCTTGCATCTCTTAAAGTAAAAATGCATTTTTTTTTCTATTTGAGCAATGCCATTTGGAAAGTGACCAAAGTAGAAACACAGTCACAGGAAGAGTCAGAGACGCTTCTACTGCTTTATACCAACAAAGGTAAATATTATATTCTGCTTGTATCAAGTTTAAAGATATTTCACAAACTTTAAGTTGTTTGTAACATAGGTCACTCCAACACCTAGCAATAAAACTCAGACAATTTTAAAATGCTAATCTTTATTTAACTTTCAGTTTTTCAAACCATTAATATTCACTGTTCTAGTTCTTAGTTTCCTTTTTGTTCATCTGAGACTGTTTGTTTGCATAAGTAATATTTATTGGTGGAATTAGGACCAATCTTGATATCCCAATAATCTATCAAACATATACAAACACTCCCAGTGGAAAACAGCAAAAATGTCCTCAGCCTTTAGTTATTCCACATGAATAGATAATTTCAGAACATCATGTGTGTGACTTCCCAGTGCAATCAAAATTATTTAGTTTTTCCATTTACCTCATAATTACCATGAATAAGCTTTGGGTAGAGCAGATTACAGTGATTAAATTATAGACTACAGGAATTAATGACTTTAAAATTCAGAAAAAATATTTTTAAAATATAGAATGACTTTGAAGGAACCTTCTAAGCTTACATTAATGTCCATATTCAAACCTCTTTGGTATGTTGTCACTATTATATAAACTTTCTGCCTGGCAAAAATCTGATTTTTCAGAAGAAAAAAAGTGTTACATTATAACAAAACTCCCAAATTTAAAAAACTTCCCCAAGCAGATCTCTCTACGTGTGTATGAAAAAAATGCCATGTTAATAAATCAAACTTCTTTTTCATTTTATATACATTTCTGAATAAAGATAACCATTCCAAAAAGAAAGTAAATAATTTCACAGTTCTTGCATCTTCTCTAAAACACCAAAGCTGCTATGGTATAAACAACACTTGGTTTAAAAACATTTTAAGAAAGAATTATTTTGACAATTTCAAACACTTTGTAGTAAAATCTAAAGGCACCAGAGCAGCCAAATTAAATTCATGCATCTTACAGGAAAATAATGTGACTTACAGAACTCAAGATTTTATTTTTAACAGACAGTTGTCATAGATGTGGCAGCAAAATCTCTGTGAGGTTCTTCCTCCCACTAATTCAGTGTTTCCCTGATGTAGATAAAAATGGTACAGTTTGCAAATAATAAAAAATTGGGTAGTGTAGTAAATAATTAAAACAGCTTACTCTTATTTCCTGGTCTTCATTGCTCAAAGAACCAGTCACATGCCAACAGAAAAAAAAAAAAACAATAAAAAAACCAAAAAAAAAAACACAAACCAAAAAAAAACCCATTCAAATACAATAAAAGTCTGATTTGAAAACAAAAGATGCAGATTATGTCTACATGGTGAGAGACTCATCTGAAAAACACTGAGTCAGAAAAGGATTTACAGGTTATCATACATTCGAATGACAACACTGACTCAGTGCAAAGCTGGGCCAGTAAGAGCTAGGTGAGTTATAGAAAGTATTGCATAGAGGCAGGGGATTAAAAAAATTAATCTTGATTCTTTACAAAGCATTACTAACAACTCCGTCAAAAAACTCTGTGCAGTTCTTGTACCCATACTTCAAAGAAAGATAAAAACGTATTCTGATGAATATCACAGAAATGATCATTAGACTGAAAAAGAAGTGTTTAAAAAGTTAAGAAGGAATGGAACACAAGTTCCTCCTTTGCATTCAAAATACCCTTAGTATTTGCATTTAGAAAATAACTCCATTTAACTGTTGAGCAACAACTGACCATCCAGGAGGAATCCTGCTATCAATATCTCTTCCTCTCTCTTCTGTGGAGTATTAGTGTTTGGTTTTAGGGGGAAAATTGAATGGGAAAACTGGTTGAGCTAGTATCAGTAAATCTTCATCTAGACATCTAAGTCATAGAGTCAGAATCAAAATGATCACCAGATCAAGGCAGGTCTTAACTTTTAGTTTGGCAGGAATATTTTTTGTACATCCTAGTGTAACAGAGATCACGATCCATTAACTGTTATCATCCCAGATTAAGACTAATCATTTCCCAGGGTCAGTTGTAGAGACTGCCTATACACACAACAAAAAACATTATCCTGCTGAAGACTTGAATGTATTCTTACTAATGTTAGGAAAAATATATTGGTAGTTGAGTGAATAGCCTGTGATTTAGACAGTGTTTAGATGATTTAGGTGTTCCTCTCATCTGAAGCATTGTGAAAATATTAATCCAGTTGCTGTCTATACTTGTATAGATAGATCTATCTTGGTTTCCAAGCCTAGAATACCTCTTTTGAACATGTAAGAAGTATGAGACTTCAAAATTATCTGTTTTCAGCAATGTAAATCTTAGACAGCCTGCATATACCTTTTTGTTTAGCATCCCGGACTCTATTTGTTATTTAATCTGCCTAATGTCAGAAGGAAGCACAGTTCTATAAAGCCATGTGGTGATGAATAACACTCCTAATGGAGTTAAGAATTGAGACTAATTGGTTTACGTGATTGTTATTAAATCCTATTTCAGGATTGGAATAATGGCATAATGGAATTTTGTTTGGCAGGGGAACAGAGCTAATGTTATCAGATAATTTTCTTTTAAAATGGCTTAAATTTCAGTCTTCCAGATCCACAGGTTCTAAATAAGTAAGAGCTATTATCTCTAAAAAAATCCTGACAATGTACCAACACAAAAAAATTACAGTGTTATCAATAAAGTGGCTTTAATATATCAGTGCATTTTCACACCCTATCACCGTGTCTTATGTTGCCTCAAAAAATGCCCAAAACATTCCAATCACTGAAATATTTCAGCAGAGACTTTAATCCCATCTCACAATTTCTTGAATGGTTCCAAATGTCACATAATGAATAAATAAATTGACTTTCATGAAAACCAGATTTGGCAGGAATGCATGAGTGCCTAGTTAAATAAGCAAACTGGGACTTAGAAGTACTTCTACCCAATTTGTTGTTTTCAAGTGTAATAGTTCCTAAATTAGTCTCAAAACATGAACTGTTTTGAAACTTGAAATCAATATCCGCATGCAATTTGTAAGTTGATGGCTTGCCTGATCATATAAGGTTCTGGGAACTTTTCTTCTAATTCCAATGATGCAAAAACATGTTACAAAGTATAATTAAACATTTTATAAAGTATAATTTCCATACAGCAATTTGTCTACATCAGTTACTGCTGCTTCCTTTAATCCTTGTTGGTAACTGTTTTACAGAATAACAGCAGTGCAAAGAGAGAGCAAAGGTTCCTAAACACTACATACTCAAATCAAGAAGCTATTTATAGACCACAGCATCTTGAAAGCAAATCTGGAACCAATGAAGTTTAATATTCTCTCTCTAGCTATCATCACCAAGCAACCTGGCCCCTGCATAGCACAACAGCTGGAGCTTCTGAATGGCCTTCAAGTGTAATCCCACATTGAATGAATTACAGTAACAGAATATGGAGGTTACAAAGACAAGGATAACTTTGTAGCAGTGCACTAGGGCACTAATTATAACCATGCAGGAGGGTAACTTTATCCATGAATGCAACTGGGGGACACCAGCATCAAGGAGGGATGGGGGAAGGAGGCCATGCATGGACTGGAATGGTCACAGGTACTGGCAAACTGCTGGTAAATGACATTGATCTTGAAAGAAGCTATAATTTCTCCCACGTTTATATGTAACAAAAATTTCAGCATGAACTCAAAAGATAACTCATGGGTTTTTGAGCCATGCCTCAACCAACATATTGCCAGCATGACCCATTTTCTTTTTACCTGTTTCTTTTTATCCATGTCCCAGTATCACCTAGACCATACAGTTCAGATTCTCACATATCTCAAAAATCCTATTATTTGTATAGAAGTGGCAGGGTTTAGGCCTTAAGAGGAAGTATAGGGATTTATGAGTAATTTATGAGTTCATACCCCAGACAATCTTTTGGCTGCTGAAGCAGAGAGACACAAGTCTGAGAATCAGTGTTTTAAAGATACCGTCATGCATCTTGTGTCAGAACACCTTTACACGGCAATTCATCCTGAAAACTAGGGAACCACCTGAGCAGTCATTTTCATACTAGACATAATAATTCCTAATTATTTTATTATATTCTGCATATTTCACACTGAACTTCTCTGAATCTTCTTCGAAAAACACTTGCCAGACAGGTAAAATTAAAATATGACCTAATACATTGGAAACAAGTTCAATTACCTGGCTTTATTTTAGAATGGAAAAGACGCTTTCTCACAGAAAAAGTTATTTCAGTTGCTTTCCCCCTTCAAGACAGAATAGAAAAGTTTCAAAACAGAAATAAAAGAAATAAAAAAATAAGCATACAATAGCTATGTCAAAAAGGAATCAATATATTTTGAGGGTTTTAATCAAACAATCAAAATCTATTGTAATTACAATGTTTTAAAAGTGTTTTTTTAAGTTAGAATTTTGATTCTTTGCAAAACAGGTAGTTTCATGTAGCAAAGAATTGGTGGTTTGGTGGTTTCGGATATTTTTTCTCCAAATCACTACAGTAGTTTTTTTTGAGCTTTTGAATGTCAGCAATTCCCAGAAAATCTGAAAATTTGTGCAGTGTTTAATTGGCTCTTTTGAGTTAGAAGACTGTGGTTGGCATAATAGGGATTCTTATTTTTAGCCAGACTTCTGATTTCCAAAGATGCCAAGTGCCTTTTGGAGCACCATTGAAAGGTCTAAACAATCAGCCTATAGAAGTAACGCCCATGTGATGCCCAAATTCTTAGTTTGCCTGTTCTCTTACAATATCTTCCCCAAAGGGGTCAGTCCAGCTCTTAACATTTTAGGAAGAAGTATGTTGATTTTCATGTGGTCACTTTCCATCACCACTTACTTTGACTACTCATTTTCAAATCTACATTGGAAAATTTTATTCATTGTAATTATCCACGGAAGAGCAGAGAATTTTTGGAACCAGTCTGAGTTAAGCAATGCAGTCAATAAAGAGTTTCAAAGAAGTTTAATAAATAAACTCAAGAGTTCAGTGAATAAACTTGACTATTAAACACTTTGAAAAATAATCATGATCCTTTCACTGCTATTTGTAGGAAAAGAAGATGAATTCATAGCACAGCACAGTCTAACTGAATATCTTTTATTAATTTTGCATTTGATCTATTATAGATTGTGGTTTTCTTGCATGGAACAATCTCAGTTATTTAATCATCTCAAAACTTTTAATAAAAGACACTGTACGTATGGTTTGAAATATTCTTATCACTCTTTTTTTATCATTGCAAATGAAGATAAATATGTGAACTTAATACTTAAAATAACTTGTTTGAGAGCAAGCATGATAAGTATCATTTGAGTGTCTCATTGCCCTCTCACACTATACTTTGTGTTGGGACTTTTCAGGTGATAACAAGAATTTATACAAATAAAGACACATTAGCAAGAAATAGTGAGCATTCATCTCCTGAGCTAACTTATTCTTAAAAAGAGGCACCTTTTACAAAATACTAATTCCAAACAAATGCAAAGCAAACAATGGTCAGATCTTCATTAAAAAAGTTGGTTCTGCTCTCTGCCTGGTTGTTACCTCTGCATCTGCCAGACACCAAACAGCAAAGAGGGAGGCAAGATTATAAAAGAAAGAATTGAAGAAATTATATCTAGAACTGTTTTGAAGGGGTCTTTTTTGGTTGGATTTTTTGTTCTTTTTTGGGGGGGTTTTGGTGGGTTTTTTTGTTTGTTTGTTTTGGTCTGGGTTGTTTTGGTTTGGCTTTTTCTGTGGTACTTATTCGTCTACAAAACAAGCTGCAGTGGGGGAGGAATAAGAAACAAAATATGTCAATTCATGTTGAAACTAGATAGAAAGGTTATATATTTTGGCCAAAATTCACATTTAACCAGTTCCTTCCCTCTCTCCTGTTTTTTTTTAGCTTTTTTTTTTTTTTTCCCCCCAGATCTCACTCACTTCTTTAATTTTAAATCATTCCTGTGTTTTGTTACAATGTCTGCTGTATCTGAGATCATCCACATCCTTCGTATCTGCCCTTAGGACTGAGTACAATTTAGGACTGAGCACAACACAGTCCTCAGGGTAGGATCAAAATTCTTATCTTGAAAAACAGCAAAGGATATGTATGAGGCAAAGAGAAAAAGAGATGAGTCAGAAAAGAAGCACAGCTCAAACAGGAAGGGGGATTATTGAAAAGGTTGGCCATTTGTTTGTAGGAGGGAGGAGACAGGAAAGGAAAGGGAAAACAATAATTTTTACTGGGTCTTTAGGAAGCCTTTTTCTGATTTTCTTCCTAATGTCTCATTAAAAAAAAACCCACAACAAAATCAAACAAAATCAAAACCACACACACATTAAAAAAAAAAACAAAACTAAACAAACAAACAAAAAAAAGACAAAAAACCCAAAACCAAACCAAAACCAACCAACCAACAAAACAACCCACAACCAACCAAACAAAAAATCAAAACTGAAGGGGCGTTAGAGAGGATTGTAACAGTTTTTGCAGCATCTCTTGGCTTCCATAGATACACTTTTGTAGTAACAAGGCTCAGATAACTGTAAGGTTTGTTAAGACCCTAACTGTTCCTAGAAATTCAGCTACTAAAACTCTTTCAGACAGAAGCTTGCTCATTTGTGTTGGGTGAGATGACTGCTCCTCATTCTTTGACAATCAAACTACCCATGTCTTGGTCATCATGTAACTAGCTTGTTGTAGTGTGGTTTACATACAGTTACTTTTTCCTGTAGTTTGGAAGCTGCAGGCTGTATTTCCTACCATGTCTATTTAAGAATTTTACCTGCTCTACACTGGATGCCACTCAAGTTTCTAGTTGCAATTTAGAGTGCTGATTTTAAATTTCACAGACGAAGTAATTCTGAAATCTGCTTATGTGTGAGACTGTTTCATTTTGTGTGATTCTACAGTGCTGTTTGAGGATGCCAGAAGAGGAAATTCCATTTGGTGTCCTCAACTATAGTACTTGCTTCTGGTCCAAATCTTTTGATTTGTTGAACCTGGCAAACTGCTCTGCAGTTCAGCTTTAATTATTTGTGGGAACATGTATAATAGATGAATCTGTAAAATGTAGGAATTTTAGTATAGCAGTATTGACTGTCCTTGAGCACAACACAAATCTTTGCTTAATGAGTCAACAGTAATTTAAAATTTTCTTTTATTTTTAATATTTTGTAACTAATTTTTAAGCACTCTATGTAATTTTTTATTTCCTTCTTATAAATTAAACAGAATAAAATCCTTTCAAATATGTTTATTTCTTCTTTTCATAACAAGCAGAAACTTCTCATTAGTATTTTTGCTCCCTTCCCTGCCTCCTGTGATGAAAGATATTTTGTACTTCATCTCTGAGTTTCTGGCTTTTTACCATTTTTCTAGTAAGGATATCTTCATTAACTCATTAGTTGTTTTTCTACATTAAAACTATAAGACTCCAATGAGAAAAAGCCATGTTGGATTACTACATAAAAGTTAGTTTATACCCTGCATTTCTTTCCATTTATGAGCAGACACAGAGCAGGACAAAAGCAAAGAAAGTATGAATTAGCAAGGAGTGTATGCAGAGCTCTTGAGTTTTCTTTTCATTTCCTCTTATTGTGCGCAATGTTTTGGAAGGACAGCCTCCTGTTGCTAGGAAATCTGCCCACCACCCATTGCCATTTCCTCCTGCTCTTGTCATCTCTCAGCCAGCTCTGATTCCCTCCCTGTGTCCTCCCTGTCCTCCTCCCAGAAGTGAGTGCTCAGGTTTCAGCTATGATGTGAAGAGGCTGGCCGTGGAAAAGCTAGATAGACATCTCCAAGCACCTACAAATCTCCAACTGCCCTCATTTGCATTGTCTTATTGAGCTTCTTAAGGCAGCCCTGTGACTTTAGAAGACATTAAAACTTTTGTGTCCCACAGGTGGAAAGCAGAAGTTATTGGCTTGTATCATACAACCCATAAGGATTAACTGCTGGAGGAGATAACAGCAGGTTATCCTAAGCCTACATAAACTTACCTTCCTGCTGCTTTTTCCCCATTTGCCTCTAATATGGCTGGCTGACCCACGAGGCATGTCCTCTCTGTGTGCTCAGAGTGGACACGTGGCTGCTGCAAAATGGGGACACCTATCAAATGCAGGCCAGCACCAAGCCCAGGCTGCAGTGTGGCAGGGTTACCCAGGGCCCACAACACACACTTCTCCCCATGTGCAGGGCTGCTGGCTGCTGGGGGAGCTGGCAGTGGATTCTGTGGTCAGCGGAAAGGTGGCTGAACTGTTACCAAACAGCCAGCTATGAAGATTTTAGCTGTGGTGCAGGAACTCGAACAAACAGGCAAATGTGGAGGAATGAAAATCAGTGTTGCCTGGCAATGCAAATGTGCTTGGCAGAAGATGAGCTATCTGTGTGTTTATTTTCAATAGGTCCATCACCTCAGGACATGGGTTCTGTCTAAAACATTAGTTAAAGGCATAAATAACTCACAAACTACATAGATCACCCTATTTTAGTTGTTCTTATTGTTTCTTCAGAGAATTTTCATATTTAAATAAAACAAGTGAAACAGAATGTTTCACAATACTCATCTGTCTCCTTTTCCTTCGTATTCATCTGCCAAATTACTGGGAGTGCCTGAGTTCTGGCTAGAAAGTGCTCTGATCTCCCTGGTATGAAACCATACAGCTACAGAAGATGTATATAAATAGTTTACATCCTCTTTAATCTGCCTTGCATGGACAGCTTGCCGTTACCAATGCTATTGTTAGTTGTGTATCCCCACAAATGGAACCAGCTAGTGACACTTTGACCCTAAATAGATTGATATTACTGTCTCTTGCTAGCATGCCATAGTGGTATTTAATGTAGCGGGGAGTCAAATGGTAATGTAGCAGGGAGTCAAATGGATTAGGACTGCATATTTAGGAAAAACTGGGTCAATACTGAAAAGTGCAGGATCAATTTGGGTATTTAAGAATGTGTGAGAAATAGGATGATTTTGGGAACAAGATAGGAAGCCTCATGGAGTAACTGACATGTCAGCAGCAGCAACATTGCCAGTGCTTCATTCCCACTTCTCTTGTAAGGTATTTAAAATACACTGAAACTACTCTTTTCTTTAACCATCAACAGGAATAACCAAGTGAGGGTTTCCTGCAGTCTTCATAATGCTGAAGGGCAAGAATGTCCTCCAGTAAATTCACTGCACCACACCAATGCTATCAGCCTCTAGAAAGAGAAAGGGTTAGGAGTAGTTAATGGATCAGACAGTCCATGATCCCAGCTGACAAGTGCAACTTAAACTTTAAAATATGTTGAAGGAACAATCCCAGATTAAGCACAGTGGTGACTTGCCTGTTCCCATATTTCCCTGCTGTCATGATTTTACATATTACCCATGGCAGCCATGCAAATCAATTACAGCTGGAAATGACAACTCTTCCAGTAATGCATATCACCATTGTTTAAAAGATGCAAAAAGCATTCCACAAGTAACATAAAATCACTTGCTTCATCACTGCAGTCTCCACAAAGTAAAAAAAGCATTTCTACTATGCATACAATTAAACCATGAGAACCAAACATGAGTACTTATAATGCAGCATTTCATAATGTTAACTATACTGTGTGAGTCACATGGTTCTTTATGTGGTACATAGAGAAATAATGTTGAAGAACAAAAGAGTTGGACACAAAACCTTATAATAATATGATATATGAAATATCCATTTTAACATAGAACAGAATATTTTTCAGGTGACTGGGGAGGGAATAACAGCAGTTATGAATATAAGTCTAATACCAATCATAAGTATGCAACAAGCCTCATATGTTCAGCATTTTGAATGAGGGTCTTTGTAAAGAATCAACAGGTGATCACTCGCCTTGTTGGATTTTTGAATGCATAAAACAAACCACCAGGCACAGGCTATTTCTTACAGTGCACCAGACAGGGTCTACTTAATGTCTGGTTTTCAGATCTCTTCTATATAAAGTAATGCATAAAACTGTACAATATTTCCTTTATGCAATTTGTCTCGCAAAATGTACATGTGATGTTCTATGAGTTGCAAACTTTCTGAGTTTTATTACTATAAGATTAAGTAAATTTGCAAATTTTCATTTGCCAAAATATTTTTGACCCAAAATGGGAATTATTTTCACTTAAAATTAGATGCATTATTATTTGAAAATGAATGTGTATTCTCAGGAAATTATTTTTGTTTCAAACTGTTACAACACCTAGGGAAAAAACATCCGAATAAAAAATAGTTGCATTTCCAAATCGCACAAAAGGACAAAAATTTGTCAAATTAAACAATTTTGTATTTTATTTCTATATTCCCAATAGTCAGAGTTCATACAAATTTTCCTGAGAGGAAACCTTCCACTGACATTACATAACATGACACACTGTTGTCTTCAAAGAATGCCTTGTCTGCATTGTTTTGCTATTCCAAATCCAGAGAGCTAACAGGAGGTTACAATTTTTCAGAGTACCAGCGTTAGAATCCATAATTTACAATTCACCTTTCCACTCCCACAGAAGAATCTCATGCCTGCAGTGAACCCCTGGCATATATAAATATCTTAAATAAATATACTTCTCTCCTTTTGGCATTTCTTCAAGCTATGGTTTCCAGCCCAGATATCTGATATAAGCCATGACAATCAAATAAATATATTGTGTCTCACCAGTGGTTTTCACCATGTGCTACTCTCAGAGGCACTTTCTCCTTATGATGACTGTTTATCAAACCCTTAGATCCAGAATCCAGAAGGTCAAATAGTCAAAACTATACTTCTCCATCTGCACAATAAACAGAAGGATTTCATCTACTGACACTTCAGGTGCCCCACAGCTCTATTTCTTTTTTGCATACTCCAAAATCACAACTTCTGCTTTTTCTTGTGTGAAGTATCTGTGTCTGAGAATAAACAAAAAGCTTGCTCTGACTCACAGAAAAGAGTTGCAAAAAGGTTGAGGGTCCACAAATCTCACTTCTTATTACTGTTACATTTCTCTCACTTACCTCTATTCCAAAACAGTCTGGTGGGACAAAAGCTATTTTCAGTCCTTGGAAGATGAGCATATTAGTCAGGCAAAACCAGGGTAGACCAATGTGCTATTACTTGCCATTGCTGCTGTAGTGCTAAGAGATTGATTAGGTGAGAGATGCTTGCTAGGATCATCTGTTTAAAGATAATTTAAGGCTGTAGATGAAGGTAAAAATTCCAGCCTTGGAAAAAGATTTTTGTGAAAGTCAGCTTCACAGAAACAATCTCAGTCCTCAGTAAAAGGGCAAATGCAGAATGCTCACTGCTTTGCTTCTCATATAGTGTCTGATATAGCTCTAACTTCTCTTTTTTTCTGATTTCCCACATTTCTTTTTATAATACTTCTAATTAATTGTTTTCTGTGATAAATAAAGATTAGATTCGAAAAGTGAATTTTTACTTTTCAATTTTCACAAATCAAAAAGAAATTTGAAAATGAGTGGTTTAAAAGTATTTTCCAAGCAAATGTCTGTACAGATGCTACTTAGAATTACAGCTTAATTTTTCTCCTAAACACGGGGTTGAAATTCCAAGTTACATTCCTAAATGCATAAGGACAAACTGTAACGGGTATGCAAAAAAAAAAAGCTGAGTCTGCTGCAGCACACATGAGAGATTATATAACTGTGAAGGAAAGTTTAAATTACAAGTTGCCACAAAGACTGAAACAATACCCAGAATTTTCCACATATTGCATCTTCTGTCCCACCACCAACATATTGGTTATTCCATCCTTCCAAGTTCTCCTGAGGAGTAAACTCTGGGATCATGCTTCATTTAGCAAAGAGCTCCCCCTTATTTGGACAGATTGATTCGGAAGCAATGATTCCTATTACGATGTTTTCGTATACTTAGAAACTTTAACTCCTTTTCTTCTTGAGGGTTAGAAACCAGAGCTGGGGACAGATAATGACAGAATATATTAATATACATAGAAAATCCTCCCCACGTTAATAAACTCTTTCCCTGCTATTCATTCTTCTTTTTTTTGAAGAAGTAGGATTTTCCCATCATCTCAAAATAAGCAGAGTATGTGCCTTGAATATATGAATACATTGTGGTACCTGTGACTTGAAAGATAACTATAGACACAGTCACAAACAAACAAGAAATCAAAACTAGCTTAACTAGGAATCTCCTGTATTTGAAGGTAAAAAGCTACAGAAAGCATCAGAACTATGGTATTAGGTCACATCAAAGATCCACATAGCCTGGAATCCTTTCTCATATAGTGGCCAGGAGCAAATAATTAGGTAAACCTTATCAGAAAGTGGAAATAAAACTATTCACCATGACTCTTGTTGGACCACCATGAAAACACGTGTTTAAGAACTTCCTGAGATGGAGTCTGCATCTAGACCATGGTATTTAGTATCCCCACTATGCTTTTCTACCATTGTTTTCTCTACTGTCTTTTTGAGTTAATAGCCCTTCACAGCACCTCGTAGCAACAGATTCTTCAATTTAATGACCTTTTTTTTCCATCCTTCATGATCCTCTATATCAGTTGTGCCCAGATTAATTCCTGAAGTGTACCGAATAAGGCACTGTGCTAGCTTAAAAAAAAAATCTACCTTAGTTTCCAGAAGCAGTCTCTGTGGCAGCAAAAAGCTGTAAGTTAGCTTTCCAACTCTCCTGTTCTTCCTTTTTCTTTTCCCTCTAACTTTTTCCTGTTACTCATCCTTTAATAAAAGAGTTATTGAAAAAAAGTCCTTGATTTTATAGTAGTATTACACACAACAAGATTTCAGGTTGGAAACATACCCCATTCACCCTGATTTTACACAGAGGGAACAAAAAAGCCCTCACATATTTGTTCAAAGTCTGTTTCTTGGATTTAATTTGTAAAAACCCTTTATTCAACCAGTATTTTGCAAACAAGCTAAGTCTCAAAGGATTAGTGAATATTTCTTGTAAATCCCTTAATATCTAGTGATCTTTTTTCTTTTTAAAATATCTGTGAAAATTAAGTCATTTCCACACCAAGTTATGTAAACACGCTGTACAAGCTCTCTAGCAAAGCTCAGCCAGTGCAAGTCCTGACCTTCCAGCAGTCCTGCTATTTCTGCTCTGGGCTTCTCTTCATAAGGCTCCAACCATATGTTACAATGCCAAGTTTTACAGTACAGATAAATGTCCACTAGAAGTCAAGATAATATCAATGAGCTTATTTACACAAGAGGACTAAACCCAAATCCTAAGACTCCTGTGCAGGAAGAAAAAGCTTCTGGACTAAATTCATCCAAAAGTAGCTAAGCTTGATGTAAGGATTGCTAGCTAAAATCTGCAGTTATGTTATGTAAATGTTAGACTGGGTAGATTATTGGGCCAGGGGAGACCATTAGGATGATGAAATATATTAACTTCTCCAGCTCCTTGCCATTTGCAATTAAGATAAAACCCCTAAACTGTATAAATTTTCACTTCATCTACCAATGAATCATACCTGGAGAGGTTGTACTCCACAGAAGGTTTACACTGTAGTACTTGATATCAAGTTGGCCTTTAAATGCCAAATATGTATCTTAAGAATTGTTATATTGAAAAGACACAATTTTTGCATGCATGGATGCATTTTTGTTCTCCTAAGTGGATACCTAAGGCATTGTAATAGTTCAATGAAAAAAAATAACAACAGTGCAGAAAAAAACTCCACTGCACTGTGATAGCAGGTATTAAGGTATTTGGCATAGAAATGTTAGTCAGATCTACCATTCCGATTAGAAAAATAGGAATTTATGTTAGAATTTATGTTAGATGAAAGGAAGACATCAACTTAATTACAATGCTGAGTTTAAATTTTCTAAAGAGCAATGTGTAAAACAACCTATGGGGACCCTCGAAGTTTAGATTTTATGCTATTGTTTTCTTTTTGTGCAGGCCAAAGTGGGAATCATGAAAACTCTCAACAGGGAGTTTTCCATTCTTTGTAAGAGAACTCTCTTCACTTTTTAAGACATTGTGCAGAGAAATGCTTTGGTTATTTACTTATTTGCTGCCTACTTCAATTAATCCTAATAGATGTTAATCTGCTGATTTTCTTTCCATGGTTTCACAGGTATTTTAGGAGTGTGATTCTTTTGCAGTGGTGGAAAGTAAGTTCTGTTGTCAATATGTGCAGATTAATGAGAGCAATAGTGTTCACACTCTTCAACATCTTTACTTCACGGGAAACTAGACAAAGAAAACCCTGTACACCTTAAAGATATTTTACTTTAGAATACTATAACATATAAAGTAAAAGACACACTGACAGGATATTTGGACCTCAAGGCAGTAGTAGAATCTAGTGTAAGATTCTTCCCACTTGGAGAGAGCATGTGGAGAGTTAATCATAAAAAGATCTAAAATAATAAGAAAGCAGGAGGGAAACATGCTGTTAAGCAATAGAGAAGTCAGGTGTGTCTTAAATCCATTTCTCTGTGGGTTTAGATGATGTGCTCATGGCTACAGGGAAATATTTTTGTGCTCTAATCCCACCACACAAGTATGATATCCCCAATGAAGGTGTCCACTGAATGAGCTTAAAGTGATTACAGAACAAAGTAGCTAACAGATTCACTGCTCACTAAAATGCTCCTGATTTAGCCATCCTATCTCTACTAATTGTGTAAATTTCCCCAGCTCCCCCCAACTTCACACAACTTCCATCACACCACAGCTTAAAAAAAAATGTATAAATTCATTAACATTCTGTTGCTGATGCAATACTGGATGTTGCTGCAAAGAATGAGCCTAAAATGTTACCATCCTTGGGGTGACACAATTGTTTTGCTTATTTTCCAAAGCGGCTTTCTCTGACTAACTGTTGGTGTAATTTATTTCCCTTTCTTCTTGAAGGACTAAAACTAAACTCTGTTATGTCCTTGAAGATATTGCCTTAGTCACATCTCTAGATAAATATGAATGCAAAATACTTTCACATTGGAGCTCTCCCATTCTGATAGACAAATTCATTGCATCAGAAACAACACGAGAACTAGCAGGACTCCTTGCAGGCAACCTAGTAGATGGAGAAAGACCCCGGAATTGAGTGAAGTATATACTTGGTCCTTCAGTAAAATTCCTTACTTCCCTAAGAGCCATATAGTCTGATCTGAAGGTTACATAAAAAGGTATTCTCATCCTTTTTACTTAACCCACAAGTTTTGAATTCCTTTCTGCACTGAACCCAAACTTAAAACAAAACAAAAAACAAATGCCACACATGAAAACTGGGTGCTTAGGATGGATAAGGTACAAGATAACCATAGAACTGCTTGCTTCTTACAAGAGAGGGGTGCTTGGGAACTTAAAAATTATAAAAAGAAAGGCATGTAAAGTTACAGTTTTCAGATGACGATTCTTGACCAAGATACTGAACTTCAGTCAAGTATCAAGTTAGCCACCTGCCTTCTTTTTAGTCTGTTAAAAGCCCTAGATCTTGTCAGAAAATCTTCCCTGTGTGGTAATGTACTTTGGTCATT
Source organism: Pezoporus wallicus (assembly GCF_028554395.1). Classification (NCBI taxonomy): domain Eukaryota; kingdom Metazoa; phylum Chordata; class Aves; order Psittaciformes; family Psittacidae; genus Pezoporus; species Pezoporus wallicus. Next base: position 8,168,922 of record NW_026642052.1, read on the forward strand.
ATATGCTCCTCAGAAACAAAGCATTTATGTTAATAGGAAGAAAGTTGTTCATTTCATTACACCTTCTTTGCAGCTTTCAGCTGACATGTCACAACAAGCCAAGGACCCATTTCATTGCTAAATAAACCCCCCTACAGATAATAATCTCATTCTTCCCTCACCCACTTTCGTGAACTCTCTACAGGAAGAGGCAGTCTTCTGCAGAGCACAGGACAGTCTTGGCAACAGCTATTGCCAACTGAGTCTGTAGCTTCGGATGAATTATCAGCTATGTGTTGTGTTTGTCTGCTTTGTGTCCAAGTGCTTGCAAATGGGAAGCAGGTTACTTTTGCATCACTTTCATAAACAGCAGTTTCATATGAAGTGAATTAGTATTTTACTTTTCAGTAGATTCTGTTCTAAGAAATGTAATAGCTTGCAGAGGAGAAAACTAAAAAGCAAGTACAAGAAGGATCCATTACTACCATGTAAAATGAATGATTTTAATTGCAACAGGGAAAGGATTGTTTTTTCTGTGTAAGTAAAGGGAAAATACAGATGGCGATTGCTTCTAGAGTTCACTTCTAGATTGTGCTTCCAAAATAATGCATTTAGCAACTAACTGGAAGAGTACTTTTTATGATATGCTCCAGCTATGCAGATAAACACCTCCACAGTTCAAAACCACCAAGAATATTCAGAAACCATCATACTTTGTGACTGAGGAGCTGTTCAGTACTTTAATGCTGCTGAAATTTAAAAAGGCAATGTCTTTCCTTAAAATGTCACGCAGCATTTAAGAATGAAAACTGTTCTGCCTGGGTTTTCTTTACTTATGTTTGACATTTTGAAACAATTATAATTGACATTATACCTGGCTACCTGTCAAAACCAAATTGCATTTAGCTGCTAAACAACATTATTCCTATCAATAATATCTGACTATCACTGACATCACTGACTAGCATCACCTTCAGTGTCTGTCCTGCCTTACATACTCTTGTAATTAATAATGGCCAAATTGCCAGATTTGAGATTTGTTCACATTTGGAAAAGGACCAAGATCCTCATCATTTGAGAAACTTTCCTAAGATGGGTACATCTTTCAGTTGTTCAAAAAATGTCAGTTATTGCACATAATACCTAGTGTGCAATCCAGGATATAGGAAGAAGTATGATTACATCTATACTGCTTTGTGACTTGGTTTCTGAGACAATTTGCAGCAGAGGAATAAGCTTGCATCTGGGATTCCATCAGATCACCAGCCACTTTGGCAGCACACAGTGTTCCCACTATTTGGGGACCTGGTCAGACAGAGAACACAGGCTGTGACACAGGAAATGGTCAGTGAACACATTCTCAAAATTAACAGAATGAGTGAGACCAAACTCAGCCTTTTTTGGTCATCAGCTTCTCCCACTACTCCTCAGGTGGCTCTGAAGATAGACAACACGTAGGGTACAATAGGGCAGCTCATTCTTCCAGAAAAGTCCACAGCCACAGTACACACATGTACACTGTGCTCTCGTTGACCTCTCCTTACCATTCAACCCAGGTCTCAGGTGCCTTTTGCATGTCCCAGAATCACTCAGCAAGGATGATGGGGAATTATCTGTCTTGCATCTTGAGTATGATGGATAAAATACGTTCCTTCCTCAGAGGATCAAATCAGGCGGCAAACATCAGCTACCTACTGCTTTATTTCTGGCAAAAGCATTCAGAGTCATCAAGAAAGGGTACTCCAGTGGGATCTATGCTTGCTTTCCCTGTAGAGGCAAACCAGTACGTTTGATAGAATGAACAGCATCTCATTTATTGGTCTGGAATATTTTATCAGTGCCCTTCTGAAATGAAATCAGGCTTCTACCATCTTTGTCAATGGTAGATAAGCAATGTCTGCACCAAATTAGGTCTACTGAAGTGCCAAAAGCTTCTGACACTAGCCAACAGAAATCTCAGAGTATATATGAGCTTCCTCAACTTTCTAGATTAACTTTCGAATTATTATTGAGCATGTTTGTCCAGCAGTCCAGCAAACACTTCTCAAGGAATACTGGCCTTGACTTTTGGACCCTTCTATCTTTTTTTCCAGTACCAAGCTCCTGAGTCATCTCAGCCGTCTTCCTATACTTGCTGACAAAGTAGCTTTGGAAATGTTCTTTACAATCATCTGATCATTGATAAATGTTTCAAAGAATTTCTTTCAGGTTCTTTTTCAGGGGCAAAGAAACCTTGCTCTTCTTTCTGAAAGAGCAACCCTGTAAGGTGTGACTGAATACCTGTACCTCCCTCTCCACTCTTCTTTTTTCCCAACATGGCAGGTTGATAATAAGGCCCTGGGACAGAGAAACTGGGAAGGGGCCCGGAGAGAGATCACTTGCTTGAAAGTGGTCTGATCATGTACACAAAAAGAACAGGAGAACTGACAAAGAGAATAGGTTCTTTGGACAAAGAAATTGCAATGCCAGAATCACTGGCAGCAGAGTAATTGTCACTGTCCTTTGTGTGTTTAGCCCGAGGTTATCAGACTGAAAAATATTAAATTTGAGAATTCTGAGAAAATAAGAACTATGTAGCTGTGATAACCTTTGAGTGAAATATTTGTGTGTGTCCACCCTTCTTTTGGAAGAAATAGATACTCCTCACACTCTACCAGAACTCACTCACTTTCTAAGTGCTAGTTTGCTATTGCTGCTTTCTTTGCAGGTGTCTTTTCACAGGGAGCAACACTGGGTCTCTCTGACACAGTAGACGTGGTGCATCTATCAAGCTTTTCGCTGCATTTCTGAAAGAGCTGGAAGCAAGGTTCAGTTGCTCCTCCTGTTGCAAGCACAACTGCTCTGACTAATTTTCTAAACAGCCTGATAATGACAGTAGCATTCATGTGTACAAATCAGCCAGCTGGAGCAATGTGCCTGGCAAGACCATTCCAGGCTCTGCCTGTAGTTTATAGGAGATTTGGATCTGCTTTCATCAGCAGGCTTTGCCAGTAGTGTCAGAGGAAATATTCCAAGTGAAAGTAAGAAGCTATGATAGAAAAGTTGAAAGGTTCTCATGTTATGAGAGCTGTAGCTGTGCTCTTCATCATTTGGGCAGTTCTCTAGTAATCTAGTAATCCTTGTGAAGATGAGGCACCTGAGATTTGTTTATGGCTCCTCTGTGGTGGATGGACAAACTTCCTATTGCTGTAAGGCGGTGTCCTGGGTTCAGCAGTAGCAGTCATGTTTTTTCCTTTGTGTTAACTGGTGCAGTGCTGTGTTTTGACTTCTAGTTTGAGAACAGTGTTGGTGAAGCCGATGTTGTCGGTTGTTGCTAAGTGATGTTTACCCTGACCAAGGACTCTGTGAGGCTCATGCTCTGCCAGGGAGGAGGGGAAGCTGTGAGGAAGCAGAGACGGGGCGCCTGATCCGGGCTGGCCGGGGAGGTATTCCATACCACAGCACGTCATGCCCGGGGTGGGAGGTAACTGGGAGTTACCCGGAAGGACATGGGCTTCCGGGTGGAACTCGTTTTCTTGGCCGGTGGTATCGTATTCTCTTCCCTTGTTATTTTCCCTTATCATTGTTTTAGCTGATAGTAGCGGTGGTGATTTGTTGCTGGACTGTTCTTGTCTCAACCCGTAGGAGTTGCACTCTCTCGATCCTCCTCCCCGTTCCTCCGGGAGCGGGGAAGGGGAGAGCCCCGGTGCAGGGGGGGGGGAGACGGACACGGACCTTGATTGTTGTCAGCTCGGCACCACTCACTGGGAGTGAGTGAACAAGTTACCTGACTGGGTTTAAACCACGACAGGCGGTATACTTAGCTCTACTAAGCCTGGTGCTCTATTGAGCCACCGTGATTTCAAAGGTAGCTTCACTCAAGGTTTTGGAGCCGCGCACCATATTCCAGTATATCACGTGATAAAAATATGGATGACAACAGTGTTTACATGACAACAAGATAGAGTAAAATGTAAAATACAATGTCTTGATACATTAAAACCTTTCCTATGAGCAGTCTTTAGGCTGGTATTTTTTTCCCCTCTGGTGCATAGAAAAACTAGCCAGCTCATTAAGTTCAGCTTGACTGAAGGTTATAAAATCATAGCAGAGGTGGATTTATTCCCTGAAGATGCAATGTTTAAGTATTGCTAGACCATAGCAAAATTCATCCATTCGTAAAAAAACACATTTTCTAACAGTCCCAGCATATTTTCAGTGTTTTAGAGAACATGTTGAGGGAAGCAAAGGCAAATGAGAGAAATGCTCAAATTGCCACTTCAGTCATATTCCAAACAGCACTTACTTACACAAGGTGTAAAAACAGTCACAAAATCAAATCTAGCTCAGTTTTCAGAAAAGTATTTTCTTTGGATATTTTCCTTAGCCAAGTTAAAGAATTTCATTCAACAGAAGCTCTCAAAAGTGGCTAACATAGTAAAATGATTGATAATTTTTTTTAGATCTCTAGCAGAAGGAATGACAATCGCAAAGTTTTTAACTGGAAGTTGTGGGCTGCAATAAACTCAGAAAGAGGGAAAAGTCTTATAGTAAAAAAAAAACAAACAGTAATGATGCAGAGAGACTTAGTTGAAGGAACCAAAGAAAAGGTCTAAGATAGAAGAAACTGAATTCTAAATCATCACTTACAATTCCTTTTTGGTGTGCTCCTTCTTTGAAAAGTTTATCTCAAGATTACTTCAGTGACATCTCTGAAGTATAATTTCTCCTTCTGGATTTACAGTTTCAAGCACTTAAATCCCTGAATGGTGCAAATGGTTTGCCCATCTGTAAAGTCACTTAGAAACATAAATAAAGTGGTACATCTAGAGAACAGAATGTTAAACAAAGATTAAACTTTAAGCTTTTTAGGTCCTAACCTAATTTTCATGACACTTTTGTGTCAGTTTATTCAGAGGAAACCCATTGCCTAAAGAGGCGGTAAACGTTCCATCCCTGGCAGCATTCACGGCCAGGTTGAACAGAGCCTTGGGTAACATGGTCTCGTGTGAGGCACCCTGTCCATGGCAGGGGGGGGTTGGAACTAGATGATCTTAAGGTGTTTTCCAATCCGAACCATTCTATGATTCATGTGATTAAGGCGAAACTATATCCCTAGAACTCTGCAGTTGATGTTTTTAAGCTGCTTAGCATATACTAATGGTCTCACGCACATGTGTACCGCCCCATAGCTCTGGTTTGAATTGGACTTTGTGACTTAGAGGGCACAATTTGTTCTTCTCCAGTTGATCTTGGCAAGTATGTTTGGACAGGAAGCATGAAAGTTTTTTTAAATAATCATCTGACTTGTGACTGTTTAGAATCTTCTCCTGACACTTTTAGGCCACCTAACATCTCATAGGACTATCTGGACAGAGAAATTTTGTACTATTTTCTCATGAAGATGATCAACAAGGAGTTAGTGATTTCATTGGAAGCTAATGAAGACTTAGAGGACAAAATAGATGAGTTACTGTTTTTTTTTTTAATATAAATGTATTTAGTTATTTACTCATTCAAAGTTTAAAAAAAAAACAAAACCTCAATATGCCAGCCTTCTAGCTGTTTTCTTGTTTTCTTATTTATTCAAAATGAAACTATTTGCTCCATGTATGATGGAAATCCTTTGGAAAACTTCCTATTTTAATCTCTGCCCAGAACTTGTGCTGATCCAGGAAGATTTATTAACAGTTCAGAAACATTTATAAAAGTTCCCAGTGGCCCATGCTGATTACTAGGGCTTCACAAAACACCTGATTTTACTAGTAATATCACTAAACTTCCAGAGCTTGAGAGGCATAATACTTCAGAAACAATGCTCTCTCAGCCTACAGGATGCAACTGAATCATCCAAATTGATGAACTGCTTTTGAGACATTTAAGCCACTTTAAACTGTAAAACCAAAAGTAATAAAAAGCATCTGAAATGCCAAAAGGGCAGCCTTCCAATGAAAAGTTTTGCTGGAAGGAGCCAGATAAAGACTCCAGAAGAAGTTGTCATTACATTATTAGTGTCATCAAGTTACTGCTCTGTGGACCAGAGTGACCAAAACAGCACAAAAACAATGAAGGGGAGGAGGAAACTATTGTAACTGGGGAAAAGATGTATGATACTACCCTTTCTCCTTCCTACCTATTTATTTTTCAGACCGCTTCCCCATAAAGCTTGTTTTGCAAAATATTGTTAGTCTTCTTCCACTGTAGAGAGCTTGGTGTGGTTTTATGGTGCCACAGCCCAGCTCTATTTGGACCAAATTCTCCTACATTCAGATTCTTCTTTTCCCAGGAGTATTTTTTCTCCTCAGATATTGGCTTGTAGCTATCAAAAGTCTCCTCACTAGAGTATTTTATTCCTGATTTGTCATCCACAGAAAATACAGTTACGATTATATTAAAAGCATGAATTAAATGTTACACTGCTCACAGTTAGCATCAATATAGATATTCTCACATGCTATTACTATTTTCATTCCAGCACCTTTGTTATTTTCAGTATCTCTCCATCATGCCACAGTCTGCCAGTGTAGACGTGCCCTAAGATTGATTAGAAATGGTTGCCTCTGCACTTAATTTTCACAGATGCTCCATTCTTCAACTGCCTCTCTGCTTCTTCTGCGGTTGAGATATCTGGTTGTAGCTTCAAGACAAACATTAGTTTTAAACATGCTTGAGTATCAATAGCAGTATAGACAGCAACATCAAATAAGTGTCTCATAAAGTGTATTTGATACAAGAAGTCAACAGTTCAGACATGTCTTTATGGGCTACAAACCCTACCCTGACTTGGATGAGCATCAGGGTAGACATGTTCTCAGAGAGACTGACATTCGTTTGATCTGGTTTGGTTTTTAATTCAGGGGATACCACTCTCTCACAGAAACTGGCAGACTTTCAATGTCTTCCCATTCCTCATTGCAATGTCTGCAACAGAATAAGTATCAGATCATTATTCTCCTGCTTTCTTGGATTACCTCCTTTTAGCAAGCAAAGATTGTCCAATTAAAGGCTGAAGAAAATACTAGGGTCCTGTTGGCTTTTAATTTGTTGTTTTCTGAGCCTTTGCAGTGATGTAAGAGTGCCAGGAGATATGTCTCAATGGTGCTCAGTAAATCTGTCTGAGAGAGAGGTTTGCATTACAGTGGCAACATATATTTTTTCTTTTTTTCTTAAGATTTTGTATCTGTTACAATTAAAATCCAATTTACTTGAACTGTAGGGTTATAGTAAAATCCATTACAGTAAAAATCAAGGCAATTGGCTGCTAAGAATAGGTCTTTAAAAGGAAGATATTTATTTACAAAGGTATGCTTTGTAATAACATTACACCAGACAGAAACTAAAAAAATATGTGATGGATAAACTTGCTCAAAATGTATTGCAAATTATTGATATCTTTCAAGTAACAGCAAAGCAAATACGCAGAGAAAGACAGTAATCATATAAACCACAGCAAGTATGTGCTTTCACTGACAGTATAGATTTTATTTTAACATTTTCTATTAGAGGTGAACATTGTAGTGGTGCAGGGAGAGATCCATACTGATTTATGTCCTTAATGAGCTATTTGCTTTTCCTGACAAAGAAAAGAGTAGTTGCAAATATTATGTATTTTATTGATCAGCGTTGATTAACAGATTTAGAGCACTTTACGTGGTGAAGGTTTTGGTTTTTTTTTGTGTTTTTTGTTTTGTTTGGTTTTTTTTCATGGTAATTTTCATATGTGTTAATTAAAGCTACTTAAATCAATTCTGTAAACTTATTGGAGCTACATTGCTGGCATTGGTTAATTAAGTCACACAGATAATAATTTAAATTAGGCGGTTGAATCATAGAATTGTAGAATCGACTAGGTGGGAAAAGACCTTTAAGATAATCAAGTCTAACAATTACCTCAGGACTGCCAAGACCAGACTAAGCCATGTCACTAAGGGCCTCATCTACATGCTTTTTGAACAATTCCAGGGATGATGATTTCACTACTTCCCTGGGAAGCCTGTTCCAACGTCTGACCACCCTCTCTGAATAAAATTTTCCTAATATCCAGTCTAAACCTCCCCTGGCACAGCTTGAGTCCATTACCTCTTCTCTTATTACTTGTTACCTGGGAGAAGAGACAGACCCCCAACTCACTACAACCTCATTCAGGTAGTTGTAGCGAGCAGTAAAGTCCCCCCTGAGTCTTCTCTTCTCCAGACTAAACATCCACAGTTCCTTCAACCATTCCTCATAAGACTTGTGCTCCAGACCCTTCACCACCCTTGCTGCCCTTCTCTGGACCTGCTCCAGCACCTGAATGTCTCACTTGTAGTGAAAGACCCAGAACTGAGCACAGTATTTGAGGTGTGGCATCACTAGTGCTGAGACCAGGGCGACTGCCCTGGTCCTGCTGGCTGCGCTGTTGCTGATACAGGTCAGGATGTTGTTGGCCTTCTTGTCCGCTGGGCACAAGCTGGCTCATGTTCAGCCCCATCAATCAGCACCACTAAGTCCTTTTCCTCTGAGCGGCTTTCCAGCCACTCTTCCCCAAGCCTGTAGCATTGCATGGGGTTGTTGTGACCCATGTGCAGGACCCTGCACTTTGCATTGTGGAACCTCATACCAGGGGGCACAGCCAATTTATCCAGCCTCTCCAGATCACTCTGATGCACAATAACTATCTTTTCAATGTTGTTCTAAACTGAGAAAACACTGAAACGTGTTCTTAAATATATGCATTTATTTGACACATTTGTCCACACTAAGATGTAAATATATCATGTAGAAACTTTAACTTTACGAAGAACTTCTGGTTTTAACTGAAAGCAACAACAACAAAAAAAAAGTGGGTGTTTTTTGGTTTGGCTTTTTTATCTGAAAGCACCCAAAGAATTTTCTTTATTAAATAACTCTTAATGGCAAGCCTCAGAATTTTATGCTATAACTACTTACCTTATACCAAACTTCAATTATGTGGGTTATGAACACTGGCTAGGAGCTGAGTGAGAACAAACAGATCTAAAGATCATTTATCATTACAGCACCTTGGCTGCTATGTCTGTTGTAACTGTTATCACCAAGTATCCTATGGAAGACCGTTAGAAGAACCAGATTCCTTGTTCCATTAGGCAGTCTTAATATATTTGTTCTGCAAGTGGAGGAAGAACAGACATTTAGACTTTGAGTTCAAAGGAAAATGTCATTGTCTCAAGCTTAGAAATTCCTCCTTATGCATTGATTATATTACCATAAGAGAAACAGAGACAGTTGATATGAGAGTTTCCTGGGCTTCTAGAGTAATCAGTATAACCAGATTAATGTATCCAAACGTACTTGGTTTGTACAGATGTCTCGTAACTACCATTGCACCTATTCAATTTGGGAAAGCCTTAGCTTCTTAAGGTAATAATTTCATGAGGACTGACTCCTTGAATGCTTTATTTTCCACAAGAATGTATCTAGGAAAGAAAACAATGAGTCTTAGTGTTAGTCTGAAATATTAGGCAGTGAGATAACACTGAAAATCTGGCCAGGAGTCAGGAAAGCAGAGGCAGGTTGTGAGACTGCTTTATCTTCATAATGTAAGCAGAGAAAATAATCTCTAAAGTATTATATTTTCCAAGACACAGATTGGTATTTTCCTTTTTTTTTATTTTATTACATTAATACTTAAATCAGTAACAATATGAATCAGTTCTTTGTCCCAGAGATGTGAGGTAACCTTTAAAACCACTTAGATAAAACCTCAAGCTGAACATTTGGATACCTTATTTTCTAATCAGTTGGTTATTAATTGTAATCATCCTGCCCAAGACAAATACTATTCTCATTTAGCTACTATCTGATTGGTTTTGTATTCAAACTTGCTCAGTGCTCAAATTGTCATTTGACACAAAATAAGCCTTACCACTTCAGAGAAATTAAACACAAACCAAATATTCTATATGTAATAGATTAATCAGTTTATTTTTGAGATTTCAGTCTTATTGTGTGTGCATGTTTGTGTGTTTGTTTGTGTGTTTGAATTTTTTGTTTGTCAGATTACTTGTTAACACAAACCTCTAAGCCTTGCAGTTTTGATTGAAGATCCTCATGACAGTCTTGAGTCCAGGAAATCACATAAAATTAAATCCAATCATATAAAAAGAACCGAAAAATGAAGAAGAAATAGTAAACATCAAATACACTTTCATGAGAAATCTAATGCTGTTCTGATTACTGTCATATGATCTTTCTCAGGTGTCATACACTTATGGAAAAAGAAGATTAATTGTTGATGGGATCTATGATAAAATTCTTTTCACATCAACATTAACCAACAATTTAAATACATTACATCAAGAAAAAGTTAAAAGGTATCGATCATATTATGTGTTAACACACCACCCAAGTCTTGGAAGGGGGACGCAGGGACTGTGAGAATGATGGCCCTAGGCCAACTGTAGGAGAGGATCTGGTTCGAGACTATCTTAAGAACCTGAATGTACACCAGTCCATGGGACCTGATGAAATTCATCTGCGGGTCCTGAAGGAGCTGGCAAATGAAGTTGCTAAGCCACTGACCATCATATTTGAAAAATTATGGCAGTCAGGTGAAGTTCCCGAAGACTGGAAAAAGGGAAATATAACCCCCATTTTCAAGAAAGAGAAAATGAATGACCCAGGGAGTTATAAAGCAGTCAGTCTCACATCTGTGCCTGGCAAAATCTTGGAGCAGATTCTCCTAGAATGTATGCAAAGGCACATGAAAATCAACAATGTGCTTGATGACAGCCAGCATGGCTTTGCTAAGGGGAAATCCTGCCTGACCAGTTTGGTGGCCTTCTATGATGGGGCTACAGAACTGATGGACAGGGGTAGAGCAGTTGATGTCATCTACCTGGACTTGTGTAAAGCGTTCAATACTGTCCCACACAACATCCTTGTCTCTAAATTGGAGCGACATCAATTTGATGGATGGACCACTCGGTGGACAAAGAACTGGCTGGATGGCCACACACAAAGAGTTGTGGTCAATGGCTCAATGTCCAGCTGGAGACCAGTAACAAGTGGTGTCCCTCAGGGATCGGTGCTGGGACCGATCTTGTTTAACATCTTTTTCAGTGACATGGACAGTGGGATTGAGCGCGCCCTCAGCAAGTTTGCTGATGACACCCAGCTGTGCGGCTCAGTTGATACGCTGGAGGGAAGGAATGCCATCCAGAGGGACCTTGACACGCTTGTGAGGTGGGCTGATGCCAGCCTTACCAAGTTTAACCATGCCAAGTGCAAGGTCCTACACCTGGGTCGGAGCAATCCCAGGCACAGCGACAGGTTGGGCAGAGAAGAGATTCAGAGCAGCCCTGCGGAGAAGGACTTGGGGGTGTTGGTTGATGAGAAAATGAACATGACCTGGCAGTGTGTGCTCGCAGCCCAGAAAGCCAACCGTATCCTGGGCTGCATCAAGAGGAGCGTGACCAGCAGGTCGAAGGAGGTGATCCTGCCCCCCTACTCTGCTCTCGTGAGACCTCACTTGGAGTATTGTGTGCAGTTCTGGTGTCCTCAACATAAAAAGGACATGGAACTGTTGGAACAAGTCCAGAGGAGGGCCACGAGGATAACTGGGGGACTGGAGCACCTCCCATATGAAGACAGGCTGAGAAAGTTGGGGCTGTTCAGCCTGGAGAAGAGAAGGCTGCATGGAGACCTCGTAGCAGCCTTCCAGTATCTGAAGGGGACCTATAGGGATGCTGGAGAGGGACTATTCATTAGGCACTGTACTGACAGGACAAGGGGTAATGGGGTAAAACTTAAACAAGGATGTTAGATTGGATATAAGGAAGAAATTCTTTCCTGTCAGGGTGGTGAGGCACTGGAATGGGTTAACCAAGGAAGTTGTGAATGCTCCATCTGTGGCAGTGTTCAAGACCAGGTTGGACAGAGCCTTGGGTGGTATGGTTTAGTGTGAGCTGTCCCTGCCCATGGCAAGGGGGGGTTTGGAACTAGATGATCTTATAGTCCTTTCCAACCCTAACTAGTCTATGATTCTATGAGTCTATTTGGGATACAATGGTGTCATGATATAACCGATCTGGCAACTAAGTACTGCACAGCCACTTGCTCATCCCCCTGCCCCCATTGAGATGGGGGAGAGAATCAGAAGGGTAAAAGTGAGAACACTTGTGAGTTGAGATAAAGCCTGTTTAACAGGTAAAGCAAAAGCCACACACCAAAGCAAACTATATATACTCGCCATTACTCATCAGCAGGTTCAGCCATTAGAGCTCCATCACTCATAACAGTTACTTAGGAAGATGAACATCATCATGCTAAACATCCCACCTTTCCTTCTTCTTCCCCCAGCTGTATAGTTACTGAATGCCTTCTTTGTCTCTGTCTACTCTGCTGCAGGCAGTCCCGAAGAGCCCTGTACCCCTGAGACCTTAGATGAAGTCAGGTCGACGGAGCGGTTTGCCTTAGTCGATGAGGAATGGGTTAGAGACCAGTTGAGCAATCTGGACATCCATAAATCCATGGGTCCAGATGGGATGCACCCGCGGGTGCTGAGGGAACTGGCGGAAGTCATTGCTAGACCGCTCTCCATCATCTTTACCAAGTCTTGGGAAACGGGAGAGGTGCCTGAGGACTGGAGGAAAGCAAATGTCACTCCAGTCTTCAAAAAGGGCAAGAAGGAGGACCCGGGTAACTATAGACCAGTCAGCCTCACCTCCATCCCTGGGAAAGTGATGGAACACCTTATCCTTGGTGCCATCTTAAGGCATATCAAGGATAAGAGGGTTGTGAAGGGCAGTCAACATTGCTTCACCAGGGGGAAATCATGTTTGACCAATCTCTTAGCCTTTTATGGGGAAATAACACGGTGGATGGATGATGGCAGAGCGGTGGATGTGGTCTACCTTGACTTCAGCAAAGCATTTGACACAGTATCCCACAGCATCCTCACAGCTAAATTGAGGAAGTGTGGACTGGATGATCAGGTAGTGAGGTGGACTGTGAACTGGCTGAAGGAGAGAAGCCAGAGAGTTGTAGTCTATGGGGCTGAGTGTAGTTGGAGGCCTGTAACTAGTGGAGTGCCTCAAGGGTCAGTACTGGGACCAGTATTATTTAATATATTCCTCAACGATTTAGATGAGGGAATTGAGTGTACTATCAGCAAGTCTGCTGATGACACTAAGCTGGGAGGAGTGGCTGACACGCCAGAAGGCTGTGCTGCCATCCAGCGTGACCTGGACAGGCTGGAGAGTTGGGCAGGGAATAACTTGATGAAATATAACAAGGGAAAGTGTAGAGTCCTGCATCTGGGCAGGAACAACCCCAGGTTCCAGTATAGGTTGGGAAACGACCTGTTAGAGAGCAGTGTAGGGGAGAGGGACCTGGGGGTCCTAGTGGACGACAGGATGACCATGAGCCAACACTGTGCCCTTGTGGCTAAGAAGGCCAATGGCATCCTGGGGTGTATTAGAAGGGGGTGGTTAGTAGGTCGAGAGAGGTCCTCCTTCCCCTCTACTCTGCCCTGGTGAGACCGCATCTGGAATATTGTGTCCAGTTCTGGGCCCCTCAGTTCAAGAAGGACAGGGAGCTGCTGGAGAGAGTCCAGCGAAGGGCAACAAAGATGATTAGGGGAGTGGAGCATCTCCCTTATGAGGAAAGACTGAGGGAGCTGGGTCTCTATAGTTTGGAGAAGAGGAGACTGAGGAGTGACCTTATAAGTGTCTATAAATATATAAAGGGGGAGTGTCACGAGGATGGAGCCAGGCTCTACTCAGTGGCAAACAATGATAGGACAAGGGGTAATGGGTACAAACTGGAACACAAGAGGTTCCACTTAAACTTGAGAAGAAACTTCTTCTCAGTGAGGGTGACGGAACACTGGAACAGGCTGCCTAGGGAGGTTGTGGAGTCTCCTTCCCTGGAGACATTCAAAACCCGCCTGGAGACATTCCTGTGTAAAATTATCTAGGTGTTCCTGCTCCGGCAGGGGGATTGGACTAGATGATCTTTTGAGGTCCCTTCCAATCTCTAGCATACTGTGATACTGTGATGTGTTGTGCCTGACACCATAGAGTCTGGGACATCTCTTTGGTCAGCTGAGGTCAGCTGTCCCAGCTTTGTCCCCTCCCAGCTTCTTGCGCACCTCCAGCCTCCTCACTGGTGGGGTGGGGTGAGTAGAAGAAAAGGTTTTGTATATTTTATATAATAAAAAGGCAGCTATATACAGTGAAATAAAGTAACAGATTTATATACATGAACTCATGGAGGCCTATTATAATTGGACCATAATCACGGATCAGGCACTTGAGTGCAAATGAAAAAGTGCTAGCAAGGAAGAATCATGTTGAAGTCCTGTTTCATACATCTAGCTGTCATTCTTCCTTATACGCATTTAATTGGTGCTAAATAAGATTTCATTTTATTTCATACCTTTTATAATTACCTCAAAACCTACTAGTTAACATACACAATCGAGACACATGCAAATACAAAAGAGTTTTAAGTAAATTGCTGCAGGTAGTAGGATGATCATAACTTCCAATGTAACACTATGCTACGAATGTTGAGGCAGAAAGCCAGGGCAGAAACAGAGATCTAAAGAACTGTAATTCAGAAGATCTTATCAGCAGACACACAATATGTACTATATGGCAATGTACCTGATTACTTGATGAAAATAATGGGCCTCAACTGAAATGCAAAGTTCTTGGTGTTATAAGAAAGCTGTAGCACTCAAAGGATCTCATGCAAGAAATGAATCTGTGGCAGTAGAAAATTATAGCTATCTCAGATCCCATTTCATAGTAGAGAAATGTGTGAAAAATTATGGCGTTTAGCACTGAAGTATGAGTTCTGAAAACAATTTTACTGGAAAATGGGTATGCATAAAGTTCCTCAGTATTTTTGTAAAATCTTAACATTGACTGATAATTCCAAGTTAACATCTTTCAAAATAGAATAGATAAAAAGTTGGACCTTTAGTCTAACAATAAATGAAACTTAAAAGGAGCTTATATGGATCTCCTGAAAAGCAAGGTTTTTTTTTTCAGTCCAGTCTCCTACATACACAAAACTCAGCCTCCAAGTTTTCTGAGTTCAGTACCCATTTATTCCATGTACTATCATAGCACTGAAATGTACTAAGATGTGTATTCTGTTAAAACATTTGTACTTGCAAACACACACACGCACACTTTTCCTTGTTAGGAAACCAAGAGTGTAACACCATCGCTATACTTACTACAGTCCAAATTTGGTTATGCAAGTATGTAGTCTGTTTTGATATGCACAAAGAACTCCATGGCAATGAGTGGCCAAATGTCAATAACTTCAGTGGATGCTACAAAGTGCAGACAGCATCCTTTGTTGTACCGTCACAACATGCTCAGCAATACTAAAGGCAGAAACTCTTAAGAACTGGCTCATCTAAGGCTGTCTCATACAGAGATGCAGTAAGAAAAAGTTTTTTATTAAGCTGTGTAGGTTAAGCTACATATGCTTGCCTTTGCTTCACTTCAGGTTTTTCACACTGTAGAGAAATGGGCTACAAGTAGAAAATAATCAAAGCCAAATGACTGTAGACATTTACAAATCAATCACATGTTATTTGTGGCAGGATATATGGTATATGAAATCCTATGATGACTTTTAGAATAGATTTGTATTACCACGTGGACCAAGCAGTACTTGAGAAGATGAGACTCTTCCACTGAGTCTGTATGTGTGCATGTAATAAGGGATTTTAAATTAAAAAGGTTATCCTTTAGAAGCAGGATTATTCATAAGGTAATAATAGATATCTCATGCAGTTTTAACCTCTTCTTTGTGCTCTTTGTCTTTTTACTGTCTTGAGTTACAAATAATCTTCTTGGTAATGCCAATGGTGCTGTTTGCACAGACATCAGCATAATTATGCTTCTGTAAATGAGACTGGAATAAGGTGTGTGGCAGACCAACAGTGCTGCAGAACTGTCCAGATGAACAATGATATTGTTTCAACTACATAAGCTTTTTCTACAATCATTTAATGTGGAAGACAGTTTCAAACTGAGGCTTTTGCTGACAATGTTATCAGTCACCATTCTTTCCTTCCCAAAATAAGGGATTTGATAGAATTCATTCCTAAAACTTTTGATGCTATGAACTTTTGAGGAAGTGTTTAGGTCAGTTATGTTTTTAAAGAGGGAAATTCAAAGAAGTCAGAATAATTATCTGAATAAATAGCACAGCTAATCACATTTTAACAAAAAAAAATGCAATCAAGATTTTATAAAGAAAAAATCTTGACTTTTACCAACATCTAACAAGCACACAACAAAATGTTTCTTATTGAGGATGTTTTGCAATGAGAGTACTTCGGGTCTTAAAATTAAGCAAGTGCTAAGAGCTTTACAAGGCCATCGTCAAAATGCTCAGAAATCATGCAGTTTTCCTTAAGGCTCATACAGTTTTGAAATATTTCCTATTATGCTCTTGCCCTGATGAT
The DNA here is from genome assembly GCF_028554395.1 of Pezoporus wallicus. Lineage (NCBI taxonomy): Eukaryota > Metazoa > Chordata > Aves > Psittaciformes > Psittacidae > Pezoporus > Pezoporus wallicus. The sequence goes on from NW_026642052.1 coordinate 8,185,333, forward strand.
TGCTCAGTATAACAAACACCATGGTAGTTAAGAGAGGAGCATGAATTTTCCCATTGTTGACCATTTTCTATGTTGGAAATTAATAATGTAGTCTTAGTCTGTCAACTCCATTCTCCTCTTCATTTTTCAGTTTTATGCCAGAGGAGTAATACTGAATAGGATTTTGCAAAAGGCTACTGAAAAATCAAAATAAATTACTCTGACCTTAGCTTATAGCTAGTGATCACTACTTTTAAATATGGTTTTGCTCCCTATGGACAGTATATTTTCAGCTATTTACATAGTTGGTAAACAATTAATTATTGATGTAATCTCTGTAATGTTGACAAGTTCTATGAGCAATGAAATGTATCTAAATTCAAGAATTAAAGCTAGAAAAAATCCCACACCAAAACCCCAACTCTTACCTCCCCCAAAGTCTGCAGTTACAGTGGTAGCGGAGTAGGAACAAGATAAAGCAAAATCAACAATTTTGTTCATTAGAACAACATGAATAAGTAGAAGTAACCATGGCATCAAATTAGCAATTTAATGCCAATTTGCCTTATCTTTACAGATAGTTAGCTAGAACTAAAGCAATTATCCAGGCACTGCCAAAAATAAATAAAAAAAAATCTTTTTCTTCCTTAGTAACCTTTAGCTTAGCACTTCAGAATAATACACTCACTCAAACACAATTAGACATAATAAAAAAGAGAATGACTATGCTGACACTTTTTAGAGAAAGAAAGAAAAGGTAGTTTTCAGAAAGAAAATGCAACATGATATGGAATTGTCATTTCTACCTTGCACCTGAAAAGAATTGTGAAAGCTTTGAGATGTGAACTATGGTAGGAATATCACTCAGAATGAAGCCATTCTGAGCGGATCTGCATATTTTAACAAGAAATATCATGAGAATGGTCTACCTTGCATAGCACTTGTCATACGAAATTTGAGTTGCCTGCAGTTACTGCTCAAATAACAAAATTCTACATTTTATTCGTGTGTTTGGAAGCAGAAGATCATCACTGCAAAAAAAAAAAAAAAAAAGAGTCTATGACTGACACTTTGTTATAACCTGTTCTAGATGCAGAACAGCAGCATTAATTGTCTGATGTCTTGGTTGCCTTGTGTTCAGGGAAACAGTGCTAAAAGAGGAATTGGAAGACGTGTGGGAATGTACATAGAAAAACTGCAGGTCTTGACAAAAAGATTTATATTGCCCAAGCTTGGCTGGGTGCAGCTTCGAGATAGTTGCTGACAACTTGCCTGAAGAAGTGGTGGTAATAACGCCCAAATGCATGGAAAGTTAATTTATTTTGACTCTTTAAATTAACTTAAAGATATAAAACTTTGGCCAAGCCTGTAACCAAAAAGGAATAATGGAAAAGAATATGGCTAGCGAGCAGAAGCCATATTTTCTCTTCCAGCAAGAGAAAATGACCGGGTGACAGTTTCAGTGCCTCATCTACAGCCCTCTGAAGTCAGAAGGAATGCTTTAATGGATTTAAGGTCTGGGAGAACAAATTAAAAGGATGAGCCTGGAAGGAGACATGCACTGTCCATACAAGGTGAAGGAAATAGGTAGATTGTTTTGTTTAGATAAATTGACAGATAAATGTCATAACCCTGTCATTAAATTTTATATCATGTACAATAATGGAGGAAAGATTAATTTTATATTAGGTGGGTAATATTAATGATTTTAAAGTTTTAAAGTTACAAAATATAAAAGTACATTCCAGCAGGTTCTGGCACACAAAGTTCTCATTCTGGTACCATAAGCAGAAAGTCAGATTTTCTGTCTTTGACTGCTATACAAAGTGATCAAACTTAGTGCGTAATATTAAGAAGGATAAACAAATGTTTCATTAGTATGTTTATCTGAAATAAAATTTAAGAGAAGTATAAGGAACTGTTTCTGTGTTGTATGCATACATTTCTGGATGACAGCACAGTATTCACACTGAATTAATCAAATATAATTTACACTGAGGATCTTATGTCTTTCCCGTGTCATGTAATCTGCTGAGGGAGTGTAAAACCAGTGGGATCACCACTAGGTACCACAGAACTACTGTGGAGAAAGATAGTGTCGGAACTGTAGTCACTCTTACATTCTGTTTGAATTTGGTCAATAAAGATGTAATCAAAGAACCAAAATTGGTAGACTGATACTCAATTCTGATTTGTATATATATAATATCATGAATCAGTTGTATAGGTAACATGAATCATTAATATACAGTTTGATCGAAAATTAAGACACAGTATAATTGCAGAGCCATACATGATGATCTGTAAGGTTTTTGTTTCTCTTATAATAAAGGTTTCTTAATTTGATTTACCTCTTATATACCATAAATTATAATTACCCTGGTCTTATATTATTTGTCCATCCACCCTTTATATCTACAGTGCAATTCACGCTGAGGAAGATAAATGAAGAAGGTAAAAGGTAGTTCGTACCCCATACTTCTGAATCTGAACATTCTTTAGAATTGAATCTGGGGCAATTCTTTTTATGACAGAGTTTAAAATCAGATCTGAATTTGTTCAAAGCAGTTTGACCAAGTAATTTATTTCAAACTCATCTCTATCTAATGCTAAAATGCATTGGATTTCCCAGGACCTTTTTTTTTTTTTAATTTACAGACCTGCCAGATTCCATGGAATCAAAATAACTATAAACAAATGAGCTGAAACTAGAGATTATGAAAATCAGTTACTCTCCAGATCCCACACAAGATGTTTCCAAAAGGCCATGTATGTGAGAGTTATTTCTCAAGAAGTAGAATGTGGGTGTAGGTGAATTTTGGAAAAATCAGTAATATCAAGGTTATGAAAAATTCTAAAATAAACATAAATAGCACTGGAATGACCACTGAAAGCAGCAGACTGAAAGATAGTTCAGCAGAAGAAAATGCTCAGGGAATTTATAAAAGTCATATGAACACATTTCTTAATACTTTTTAGGTCCTCTGTCAAACTACAAGATCCCTGCTTTTGTCAGAATAGATCTTGTAGTGCATCATGCAAAGAGCAAGATATGGAATGTGCTTCTTATCTCAGCTTCTGATAGAAAACCCAAGAAATTTCAGAGAAAAGGCTACAAGTGAACTGTGGGGGTCTTACACTCTTATCTGCACATTGTATTTTTCTTCTTGTAAGAATGATGGTGCTGATTTGAAAGTGTTGAGAGAAAGAGAAATTGAAAATAGGAAAATGGAAGTGACAGGTTTTTTTCTTCTAACAAAAAAAAAAGTATGCTTACTGTTTTCACTTTTCAGGAAAAATCACAAAAAGTGCAATTTTATCATTTATGGAACTCATGACTGTGGTACAGCAAACAACGGTTTTAGATTTTTGCAGCGTGTAGCTATGTAACCATCAAGATATATTATCCTATGCCTACACTGGGAACTTCCGGAGCTCCCTGTCCTTGTCACTGCCATAGACATGCTGTAGCTCAGGCATCAGAATCCTTAAACTCCAGTTGTCCACAAGTGGCTAGATAATAAAGCACTTTTTTCATACTTCTTCCCCATCTAGCCAGGCAGTTTAAGTGACCTCCAGTGAGATACTAATCCCCTTGGACAGCGGCTGAACTTGAGGTAAGGCAGTTATTTAAATAAGCCTAAAGTTTCCTTCCTGAATAATGGGTGACTGCGTTAATGAGACAAATCTTGAGTCTGCCTCTGCCAGTGTAGCTAGAATCTCTGATGTGCAGAGAAAACATGCCTTTCCAGGGAGGCATCTGAGTAACAGTTTTAAACAAGCCATAATAATCACTCTATACTGTGGAGAAAATGCAGTAGCCACTCTGGGATTACCTGGCTTTGCTTTCCTAGACCACTGGAATGAAGGCCATGAGAATTTTAACTGCTCCAGGGCAGATGTCTCCTCAGTTCAATGCTTTATTCTGCACTAACTAGAGTCATTAAGTGTATACTTCAGTCTAATGATGCTGAAGACATAGAAACCCCAAGAACAATTTTAGCCAAGACCAATGAAGAAAGATTAAGGAGAAATAGACAGACCTTCCTAAAAAAAACACACTAAAGTTTCAAAGAAACAATATTATTTTATAGGCATATTTTTATGAATTTGCATATAGACTTATTTTACTTTAAAAAAATACCAGCATTCTCAAAATTCATTACCAATTTAAACATGGGAAATAGTCACAACTAATATAGTATGATATAATGCCACTGATAAAACTTGCACCTACTAAAGTGCTGAGCAATATAAGTATCTACTGAATTCCAGACACCTATGCAATACCTGACGTACATACAGCCTTTCTGCTGTATGGCTGGGTCTCTGCACAGTTATATAATCCCCTCTGTCAAATTTCTTCTTTAACAAGTTACAGTATTAATTTCTTCCTTAATAAGCTACAGAATTAATTTCTCATCACAACTACTGTGCTTGAATGCATTGGTGGACATTAAACGTGTCTCTTTTACAAAAACATTTTATGTTAAATGTGAGACTGTGGCTTCTTTTCGTTTAAGAAAAAGCTTGGAAAATATTTTTCTAAAAGATCCCACTCCCATCAATAATAAAGTACTCTAGAGATGTCCCAGAAAAACTTACTACGTTACTAAAATTGCATACTGTAACATTTCAATTGGTTCTTTTTAGTCTGTGGACTTCAGCTCCAGGATGGGTAAAAGGAATCTGAGATCCTATTTCCATTTTTCTCTGTCCAAGCTCTTGGGAAATATGCTTAGTTTGCAACTTTGAACCAACCTTTCGTAGATGCCAGGAACCACAGCGGGATGTTTTTACGGTGCATGTGAGGAAGGGCTGGTTGAATGTGAGGTCATGATTTGAAATATGTAATCAACTCATTTCCAATGAGAACTTTATCCACTTAAAACATAGAATCTGTGGTTCTTACTATTGCTGTATTTTTTCTTTTATTTTAAATGCATCCTCTGCAGCAAAGCCAATCTGGCTCTGTCTCCTACTAAAACACTCCCCCCAGAGCAAATGAGTATATTTGCTAAAGCATGGGGATAGTTGAAGAATTATGATTCTGTTGGATAAAATCTTTTTGCTTTAAATAGTTACTATTTTTCCAAGGAGAAATCAGACACTTTGTTGGTGCTTTCTTATAGTAAACATAAGGTCACTGAAAGAAAACAGGCTAGACGGAAGATCAGCATGATATTAAATTACTACCATCTGCAAGCACTATAAATCATACAGACATAAAAAGAGTAGTGATAAGAACTCTGAAGTGTCATGTATTTGGACTTTAAAATGTTCTTCTGCTTAGGACTTTATTCTACTGCCAAGATTAAGAAACATGAGCATGACTCAGGAGCTGGGCCCTGTCAAAGGCGTTCTGCTCTAGAAATCTAGTCCTGAATTTCCTTTTTCATTCTTTATAGAAAAGATGATCTCAGGATATTGAATGATTTCTGATCAATATGATTGACTGATTCTGATTTCTTATACATGCATTTTCTTAGTTCCTGGCTTGACACTAGTTTTGAGACTGAAGGTGGGGAAAGTGTTAGAAAAGTATAAGCTTATTTTATTTTTCTATTTGTTAATTGTCCCTACACAGACATCACATATCCTTATTTTTAGTTCAAATATATCTCAGGCGATGAATCCAAACTGTCTGTTCTCTATATAAAAAGTTCTGCAAGTGCCGAGTCCTCATAGGTTTAACTTTGAGCACATAAACTGCTTACCATTTATACACTTACATTAAAAACTTGGCATTTTGGGCACCCATTTCACATGACATTCTCTTGCTTGGTGGTTATATGACTTCTAAAATCTTTCAAAATTTTTCTGTAAGGGCTTTTACTGTATCATTTCATGAAAATATGAAAATATATGTTAATTATGCCTCCATCATATACTTTATGACATACAAACACAAGGTGAAATGGATGCAGTCTAAAATTTTTGTAGTTTCTGTAAGTGTTTCTGGGAGCAATGATATACAGACCAATACATTTGAACATTCTCAATTCTTTGAACATTGAGAGCATTCCCTATTATAAAGAAAAATGTCTTTTCTCAATCTTTTGTAAAGATTTCTCAATCTTTTGTAAAACTTTTTTGTGCTATTTTTCCCCGTCTTTTCTTTCTTTAAGGAAATTTACTTAAAATTCTTCAAAGGTGCATTTTTATAGAAAAAAAAATTAATGTGGTTTTCAGATTTCTATCAGTTTAGAACAGCACACATGTTGCAGTTCATTTCATGTACTGAGAAAAGTCAACATGTGAATTAAAGTTTTTCTCAAGGAGATCCTGCATAGTTGCCTAACAAAATACATTACAAATATAACAAAAACATATATGCCAGACCACAGATATAAATATTTCAGAAGGGTAACTCCCATTCCTGTCTTCTCCTTGTGTATCAAACAAATTACTGTAATGGAACAAAGGAAAGGCTGTTTCTTAAGTTGCTTTTCAATTGGAGCCTTGTCTTTAACTATGCACAGAGAGAACAAAAATGTTTATTTATACATGTGGCTTTTCGTAGTTGCTACTCAAAAAGCGCTGCGTACAAACATCCAGGATTTCTCCAGCAGAAGGAGCACAAACACACACACATTGAAGATAATGACTATAGGTGAAAGTTCCATTTGGCGTTTGTCCACACAGCCTGAAGATATTAACAAGGGGACTTTAGAAAGAGATGCTAGATTTCTCTTCATCACTACACAAAGCATCGTAGTGGTTCAATAATTTCTTTCCAGCTAAAAAGAACTCCAGGAGTTTTTTTGATACTGCCTTTAACGGCCCCCCTGGTAGCCCTCCTAAGGAGATGATGATGAAAGAAATTGATAAAGACGGTTAGAATTTTTTTTTGGAAAATCACCCTCTCCACAGACCTTCAGGCTTGAGGACTAAGCTAAGAAAAGAGGAAGAAAAGATGTGGACCAAAAGATGTTTCAACCTGAAACTGATGCCTCTGTTGGAAGACTTTCAGAATTATGCAGTAGGAACAGAACCATTCCTTCTGTTCAAACTGATTTTCATTCAAAATCTGGCTTATTCCTGGAATGTTTTAGAAATATAGAAAATTTCATTTTTTTTTAAATGTTTGCTTCTGGTAAACTTTTCCCTACTTTGGTCTTACCCACAGTTGATAGGTTAATAACAATTGAGAAAAGATTTAAAGGAGAGTATCATTGAATATTAATATTTCCACTTCATTTGAAACACTTACAAACAAAGAAATTGTCCTTCATTCATTTACCTGAAAGGTTCACCTACCTTCTTAGTCAATACAAGACAGGCTTTTGTCAGCTAAAACCATACAGTGAAAGCTAATGAAAGTTATTTCATTTAGTTGTCAATAGAAAAGTAAGTTGTCTTTTAGTGTTTGTGAGAGACATATAGGAATATTTCCATGCTGAAATAGCAGTTGACATAATAATATAAAATGTTATAACTACTGTAAGAGGATCATGAAGGAGAAAAGCAAAGTAATTTAGAAGTAGCCTGTCAATGACCTGTTCTTTATTTTTAACCTTTGAAATTTATTCTTACTGTTCAACCAGCTATTACAATATCTCTGTTCTTTCCAACCTGTTGAATAAAACAGGTGAACTAAAAGGCTTTTCTTAGGATGCAAAGAGTAAATTACTTACAGACAAATCCTGAATTTTAAGCTAAATATATCAAAAATTATGGGAAAAATAACTCGCCACAGAAATAGAATCATAGAATCATAAAATAGTTAGGGTTGGAAAGGACCTTAAGATCATCTAGTTCCAGCCCCCCTGCCATGGACAGGGACACCTTATGCTAAATCATATCACCCAAGGCCTCGTCCAACCTGGTCTTGAACACTGCTGGGGATAGAGCATTCACAACCTCCCTGGGCAACCCATTCGAGTGCCTCACCACACTAACAGGAAAGAATTTCTTATATCCAATCTAAACTTCCCCTGTTTAAATTTTAATCCATTACCCCTTGTTCTATCACTACAGTCTCTAATGAAGAGTCCCTCCCCTGCATCCCTATAGGCCCCCTTCAGATACTGAAAGGCTGCTATGAGGTCTCCACAAAGCCTTCTCTTCTCCAGGCTGAACAGCCCCAACTTTCTCAGCCTGTCTTCATACGGGAGGTGTTCTTGTCCCCTGATCATCCTCATGGCCCTCCTCTGGACTTGTTCCAACAGTTCCATGTCCTTTTTATGTTGAGGACACCAGAACTGCACACAATACTCCAGGTGAGGTCTCACAAGAGCAGAGTAGAGGGGCAGGATCACCTCCTTCGACCTGCTGGTCACGCTCCTTTTGATGCAGCCCAGGATACGGCTGGCTTTCTGCGCTGCGAGCGCACCCTGAAGCTGGCTCATGTTCATTTTCTCATCAGCAAACACCCCCAAGTCCTTCTCCGCAGGGCTGCTCTGAATTTCTTCTCTGCCCAACCTGTAGCTGGGCCTGGGATTGCTCCCACCCAGGTGTAGGACCTTGCACTTGGCATGGTTAAACTTCATGAGGTTGGCATCAGCCCACCTCACAAGCGTGTCGAGGTCCCTCTGGATGGCATTCCTTCCCTTCAGAGTATCAACTGAACCACCCAGCTTGATGTCATCGGCAAACTTGCCGAGGGTGCACTCAATCCCACTGTCCATGTCAGCGATGAAGATGTTGAACAAGACCGGTCCCGACATCAATCCCTGAGGCACACCACTCGTTACTGGTCTCCAGCTGGACATTGAGCCATTGACCACAACTCTTTGTGTGTGGCCATCCAGCCAGTTCTTTATCCGCTGAGTGGTCCATCCGTCGAATTGGTGTCTGCAATTTAGAGACAAGGATGTCGTGTGGGACAGTTTCGAACGCTTTACAGAAGTCCAGGTAGATGACACCAATGGCCAAATTATATTTTTTTACCTCTTTTAAATCAGTGGCAGACATATTTACCTTACCAAACTGCAGATATCCATAGCATAAGTATTTAATCTGAACTTTGAACCCTCAAAGCCCTTTATAATCATTGAAGAGGTGCAACATCATTTTGACAAAATTAATCTCAGTCTATGATAAATGCCAACAAGTAGTAAGAAGTTATTCAGTCTCAATGCAATAATATTTCTTTTATGAAAGGAATAACATTCCTTTCATTATATTCTATTTTGCGTTTATTTTCTATTGAAAAACTGCTGACAAAAATTATGTGCTTGGCCAGTTGTTGGACTTGTAATACTATGTTAATATAAATGTAAACTGAAAAGAACTGGAACATAAGCTACAGTTACAGTGTTATATGTGTTGTATTTTCCTGTGTGTTTGATGGTTTGGTGTAGCAAGTGTTGGTTTTTTGCCTTCCAGTATTTTACAGCTTTACAGGACAGAGACTGACTGTTCTGAACTGTGTATCTACCATAGAACAATACCTAGGTCTAGCTGTGACTTGACAATGTCATAGTAGTATTGCCATATCTGTTGGTGGTAGTGAATTTTTGGACAGTTTGGAACAAGCAGTGGAAAGATATATGGGTTTATATCTGTAAATATCTACATATTTACAAAAAACATTTTAAGGCACCTTAAAACACAGAGCACTGGGAATGTGAACAAAATGTGGAGTAGATATGAGAATGCAAATAGAAAACTTATAAAATTATTTTTGTGACAAGAAAAATATTGTAGACAGACTAAAACTGGTTCGCATTGGAAAAGATTATCAGTAATAGAAGATAGCAAATGAATATGTAAAGATAAGAGGTGGATTTTTGGAAAGACTATGTCAAAGCCAAACAAAAAATGTTGGTTTAAAAATTATTTCATTCTAAGAAGGCAAATAGAGACTGATGTGGTTTTCTTGTATATACGTATATAGACGTATGAATATTCTCAGATATAGATTGTATTTATATGTATACATATGTGTGTATCTATTACTGGACACATTTTTAAAGACAAAAGAGTAAATTTTCTGGGGATTTTTGTTTTAGAATAAATATAATTGAACCTTATTTCAACAACATTCTTCTAAACCATAGGGCTTCCTCCGACTCAGAATCTTAGGATACAAAATTATAAGATACATATTCTCAATTTCTCCTCTGTGCTTGTTACTCAGACTGTAATGCCCTCTTCTCTGAGTTACTTCGCTGATTCTTGAGTCCCTTAATTCCCTGTAGTTCCTTGTTGTCTGAGTTTCTTCCTTGGTTTCTTTTTCGTGTCAACCCCTTCCCCAAATTTGTTTTTTAAAGTCCCTCAAAGCTTAACTACATATTACTTATATAATGCTTATATATAATAGTTATATACTTATCAACTTTACATATGTAATTAACAACTTCTTAGAACAATGATCTGCATCTTTTCTTCGTCTTTGTTTCCCATATTCAAGTAATCCAGCTTTTAACATGACACAACTTCATATTTCCTCTCACACATGGAGAAGACACGGAAAAGTATCCCACTCTCTTACACTCTCCTTCAAATATTTCCTAAAGACTTTTCCTTAAGTCTGATTTAATTACTGGCTGCTACTCAGCAACTGGCAAGTACTTACTATCAATCTGCCTTTGCTGTGTTGTCTGCCTTACTTTTCTCACTCTTAAAATTATTAACTCTCTCGAATCGTTCTCAAATTAAAAGAAGTACATAAACAATAACTAAAATGCATTTTAAAACCACTAAATGTACACAAAACAGTTCTTGGGTTTCCTTATTTACATTTTCCTTATTTATGTTTTCCTGTTTACATTTTCTTTTTCTAGTATTTCTTTCATTGATATTTTCTGAGCTTCTTCCTGTACAAGGCAAAGGATGTTTTGTCATTCAGCTCTTACATTTACCCAGCTTTTTCTGCAGTCCTCACTCACTAACGATATGAGCATTTAGTATTAAAACTTCTTTAATGACTAAACAGTAATTTTAGTCTCTGATCAAAGGGAACTGCTATCCAGAGCTCACAATACAGTACACCAACTAAAAAGTTAAGAATTAAATTAATCTATACATTAAATTAAGTTTAATCAAACTAATAGCAAGTAATCAACACCTTCAATAAACAACTAAAATAAATATTTTCTTTCTCCCTTACCATCTTAGGCCTGTGAATTCCATCGGGAAGACATATAAAGTCAATAAAAGTTTATTATTAATTTACATAGGTTAAAGGGGATTAGCAAGAAAATGAATCAAAGACATGAGGTGTTTTCATTGTGCCTGCTTCAAACACTGCAGAGTTTCATTTTTTGTCTCATTGATTAAGCAAAAGACAAATTACCCTGCTGTCAAGGAAATATAGCAGGGAGAAAATGAAACAAGTGACTAGTGTACTTAAGTATTTCATGTTGTTTCCACAACCTCCCTGGGCAACCCATTTCAGTGTCTCATCACTCTTATAGTGAAAAAATTGTTCCTACTATCTAATCTAAATCTACCCTTTTCCAGTTTAAAGCCATTACTCCTTGTCTTATCTCTACATGTCCTTGTAAAATGTCCCTCTCCAGCTTTCTTTAGGTATGGGAAAGCTGCTCTAAACTCTCTCTCAAGACTTCTCCAGGCTGAACAACCTTGACGCTCTAAGCCTGTCTTCTTAGAAGAGCTCCAGTCCCCTATCATCTTCATGGCCCTCCTATGGACTTGCCCAAAAAGGTCCACGTCCTTCTTACATTGGGAGGCCCTGAGCTGAACACAGTACTCCAGGTGGGGATCTCAGAAAGCAGAGCATCAGGGGAGAATTGCCTCCTTGATCTGCTTGCTGGTCATGCTCCCTTTGATGCATATGTTTGGATTTGGGGGCTACAAGCACACACTGTTGGCTCATGTCAAGCTCCTCATCAAGAACCACACCAATCCCTTCTCCTCAGGGCTGCTCTCAATCCATTCTCTGCCCAGCCTGTGTCTGTGCCTGGGACTGCTCTGACCCGGGTGTAGGACCTTGCACTTGGCCTTATTAAACCATGAGGTTCGCATGGGCCCCCTTCTCAAGTCTGCCAAGGTTGCTCTGAATGTCATCCCTTCCTTCCAGTGTGTCGACTACACCACACTGCTTGATGTTATTGGCAAACTAGCTGAGGGTGCACTCAATCCCATGTCATTGATAAACAAAACAGTACAAGTCCCAATACTGATCCCTGAGGAACATCACTCATCACTGGTCTTCACTTTGACCCTGAGTCATTGACCACAACTCTGAATTTGACCATCCTGCCTATACCTTATCCACCAAAGTGGTCCATTCATCAGATCCATGCCTCTCCAGTTTAGAATCAAGGATATTATGCAAGACAGTGTCAAATGCTCTGCACAAGTCCAGGTAGACGATATCTACCTGAACTTGTAGTCACAAACTCCTACGGATATCCCTTTCTGGAAAATATTTCCTGAGTGTGCTTATCTGCAGCTATTCCAGGATCCAATAATCCAAAGCATTAATAATTTTACAATAAGTAATACCTGTCCTAAAGAATTCAACCTTTTATGTCCTAAATCTGCTCCATTTTTTTCTATAAAACTTACAGTCCATGCTTTTATTATAATAACCCTGAGTCACCCTAACTGGCTTCACTCATTCTGTCTACATAACATTTTTCTCACCAATAACAATTTCCAGTTTGTCTCACTTGTTACCCTGATTTCTAGTATCTGGAGGCTAAAAACCACCCTTTTTTAAATGCTTGCCCTTGTTCATCATGCTCCAAGTCTTAGTTTGCATGTTGCTTGCCTTCCTCAAAATTTCATAATGTGTAGTTAGGTCTTTATGGAGATTAAAGGGAGTTTACAGCAATAATGCTGTTTGAATGTCACAGTAACCACATCAAAAGATGTAAGATTAAAGTCCTGAAAATTTTCTTTCTCTATGCTCTGGTACCAATGCCCACCTTTAGAATATGAAAACTACCAGATGGCCTCTGCTAAGCAGGAGAATGAGGCCGTTTTACTTAAGTCAACAATCTTGCAGAACATCTCAAACAAATAAAAACATTTGACAGCTCAAGACGCAAAAAGAAAGAACTAGCTTCAGACACAAAAAGAAAGAACTTTGAAAATTCTCCTGATGTGAAAGGGGAAACTAGTTCTCTTGACAAGCAATCTCAGACATCAGCATTAACTACCATTTTCCACCTCCAGCACTTTAATGAGCAACTAATACTGCTGGTGGGGTCCAGCACTGGAGGACCCTACCAGATTGAAGTATGTTCTAGCGTATTTCTATGTAAAACATGACTTGCATTCTGAATTAAAAGATTTCTAACACTACTACACACTTTATTTGCTTTGCCTGTTGCTTACAGGGAGCTAGGGGCATGGGGAGGACAAGAAGGTGGAAGTGAAAGGGGAGACAGGATTTTTGCTCATGAACTGCTTAGCAGAGAACTTGTCTTTCAGTAGCCACTGTCAGAACTTGGTAAAAACATGCTTTTGATTTTTCTTTTTTATCATAAAATAGGAAATGCTGCCAGCATATATTTTTCTCTGCCAAATATCCAACATATTTTGCCTTTTGTGGAATGATTGAAATTGAAATCATCTCCCTGTATGAGTAGGGTGATTTTCCCTACATTTTCAAATCATATTTGGACTTCCATAAAAATGTTTTCTGATTTATGACAGTACCTACTGTGGTGCATGTTAGGCGCTGACTTCCCACCTGACTGTCACCAACAGCTGCAGAGTAACAAAACTGGCAACCTAATTCCAGTGAGTGGGATGTCAGTTCAACATCTGTGCTTCTTATCTTCTGCTTATTTGCACATGACTGCACTTTTCTCCTTTGCTGGTCAAAAAGTAATGCTTGCTTCGCTGCATGTTTTGTTAGGTTGTCAGATTTCTGTAACTCATTTATAACTGCTTGTATTTCAGATCTGTTAAAGTGGATACAGATTTTTTAGCTTATATATTTCTAGTATATCTCCTAGAGTTCAGATTATGATAATTCAATCAGTAGGAAGCAGGTCTGCAATTTATGTGTTTGAAAAAAATATGTAAATGCAGTTGCTGCTTCTACAGAGATACATAGTACAACGCATGCCTAATACAGCAATAGCAACACTAAGAAAGAAGAGTATGCAAAGGTTAAGCTACATTGGTACTTGTCTGGTACATCTTTTTCCCCTAAAGCCTTACAGTCTGTCAGTGCTATGACCTGATAAAGTAGGGTTTGAGAAATGAGAGCAATCTGGGTAAAATTATTCACATCTCACCATCAAATAGAAAGGTAAGCCTAAGTACCCAGTATTAGAGCATGCAAATACCTTCAAAGACAATTTCTGGTTTCTCCATGTTCATTCAAAAAAATTTGAAATTACTGAAATTTAAATTGTAACAAGTTTAATTGACGTTCGTGTGGGGAAAAAAAAAAACAAAACATATGCCATTCTCTGCCTCTATTGACTGTATTGTCTACAAAGCACAGTTGCACCTGTGTCTGTGAAGAATTCAATGTCACTACTCCTAGGCTGCCATTCAGAGCAGGCTGAGATAAGGCTACTTGGATGCACTGCCCATCATGTTCACAAGGCAGATCACAAGGCAGCAACATAAGCAGAAGCAAGGGGAGTTTCTGAGCATGCTGAGGACTTTCTTCTTCCAAGGTAGATAGACACTTACACTGCAGTGTAAAAGTACAGGGTGAGAATGATCATTGAATGACTTGTTGTTACACTTTGATCTTAAACTCATGCTTGCAGGGGATAGGGAATTGTGAGATAATGTTGTAAGGAAAACATGGAATAATGTGTCATTATTTATTCTTTTATATGTCAACCTCATGATTATTTGATTATATTATTAAATCAGCACCAACTAAAATCAAACTGTATTATATTTTTAGAAAATGGTCATTATATTGAACTCAATCTTACGTAACTAAAACTTTTTACGCAATTGACAGACATTACCTAAAGCAATAGAGAGGGGAAGATACTGTAGGTGAAAATACATGGGGTTGGAAAGAAAAAGATCATTGAAAATACTAAGAACAAAATAATAAAATAGTAAAGAATTAATAGAATTTAATAAAAGAGTATTTGAAATTATTGTGAATAAAATGTGAAAAGAAAGAGGGCATTCTAGTAAGGCTGCTTAAAAAAGAAACAAAGCAGCTCAGAATAAAAAGTCAGAATAGATAGGAATTTCTCTACTAAATATTGTCCAGATCTTTCTGCTTCTAATTTTTGAAAACAGGTCAATACTGGCAGTCAAGGGAGTCTACAAGCTGCACAGTACAAGAAATGTTCCTGATGACTGGAAAATGGGAAATATAACCCCCATTTTCAAGAAGGGGAAAATGGATGACCTGGGGAATTACAGACCAGTCAGTCTCACATCTGTGCCTGGCAAAATCTTGGAGCAGATTCTCCTGGAAGGCATGCTAAGGCACATGAAAATCAACAAGGTGCTTGGTGACAGCCAACATGGCTCCGCTAAGGGGAAATCCTGCCTGACCAGTTTGGTGGCCTTCTATGATGGGGCTATGGAACTGATGGACAGGGGTAGAGCAGTTGATGTCATCTACCTGGACTTGTGCAAAGAATTCGACACTGTCCCACACAACATCCTTGTCTCTAAATTGGAGCGACATCAATTTGATGGATGGACTACTCAGTGGATAAAGAACTGTCTGAATGGCCACACGCAAAGAGTTATGGTCAATGGCTCAATGTCCAGCTAGGGACCAGTAATGACTGATGTCCCTTAGGGATCGGTGTTGGGACCGGTCTTGTTCAACATCTTTTTCAGTGACATGGACAATGGGATTGAGCGCGCCCTCAGCAAGTTTTCCGATGACACCAAGCTGTATGGCTCAGTTGATACGCTGGAGGGAAGGAATGCCATCCAGAGGGACCTCGACGCACTTGTAAGGTGGGCTGATGCCAACCTCATGAAGTTTAACCATGCCAAGTGCAAGGTCCTACAGCTGGGTGGGAGCAATCCCAGGCACAGCTACAGGTTGGGCAGAGAAGAGATTCAGAGCAGCCCTGCGGAGAAGGACTTGGGGGTGCTGGTCGATGAGAAAATGAACATGAGCCAGCTTCAGTGTGCTCTCGCAGCGCAGAAAGCCAACTGTATCCTGGGCTGCATCAAGAGGAGCGTGACCAGCAGGTCGAAGGAGGTGATCCTGCCCCTCTACTCTGCTCTTGCGAGACCTCACCTGGAGTATTGTGTGCAGTTCTGGTGTCCTCAACATAAAAAGGACATGGAACTGTTGGAACAAGTCCAGAGGAGGGCCATGAGGATGATCAGGGGACAAGAACACCTCCCGTATGAAGACAGTCTGAGAAAGTTGGGGCTGTTCAGCCTGGAGAAGAGAAGGCTGCGTGGAGACCTCATAGCAGCCTTCCAGTATCTGAAGGGGGCCTCTAGGGATGCTGGGGAGGGAGTACTCATTAGGGACTGTAGTGACAGGACAAGAGGTAACAGCTTAAAATGTAAACAGAGGAAGTTTAGATTGGGTATAAGAAAGAAATTTTTTACTGTGAGGGTGGTGAGACACTGGAATGGGTTGCCCAACGGAGCTGTGAATGCTCCATCTGTGGTGGTGTTCAATGCCAGGTTGGACAGAGCCTTGGGTGACATGGTTTAGTGTGAGGTGTCCCTGCCCATGACGGGGGGCCTGGAACTAGATGATCTTAATGTCCTTTCCAACCCTAACTATTCTATGATTCTATGAAATATCTTTCTGATAGTAGTGGGTAGTTTCCAGAACCTATTTTTCCAATGAGATAAAAAAAAATTATGACAAATCCAGAAATCAGACATTTATGGTTAATGCCTAGAAAATATACAAGTATGAGATTTTTTGTTAGTTGTGAAAAATAGTCCACCTGATAAGGATTTAAAAATTCAATTGAAAAGAAGAACAAACAGAGTTTCTGAGCACGCAGAAGAGAATAGAAATAAATAGGAGTAAGGGAGAAAGAAAAGTGCAAAGTAAAAACTTATCTATGGACCTGTGCAGAATGTATAAGTCTATGTACCTAATAGATCTCTATAAGAAGTTATAGCCTAACAAAATCAAGTGTAAATAAGGTGAAGGGCATAGGATGGAGTAGAACAAGTATACACTTAAAAATTTGAATGAATTTAGCTGTAATAGCACAGAAATTGTTAAAACTAACAAAATTATTTTGTGGATGTAATATTTGCTAAAATATGTAACTTAATAAGGCTGCCTGAAGGATAGCAGAATTTTTTTGGGAGTACATGGAATTAAACCAAAATATAGTGCTACTTGAGATCTACATTTGGCTGGCTTGAGCTATTTATGATTTAAAAACTAGGATTGACACATAGCTGGCTGAAACAGGAGGGTTTTGATTAGTTTTAATGAGGTTTTGGTACATTTTAATAAGCAGGTAAAATTCATACCACACAAAACCAGAAAAGATGTCCAACACGAAATGAGAGAGACAATAAATTCAAAGAAACTTAGGGAGTATAGAAACGTAAAAATGTCTCATGCAACTGTCTGCATTAGAGGGGAAATGAAGGGAGAGACAGTTCTTTAGATAATCACCTCAGAAGTAGAGGGCAGACCAAGCACCCTTTAGTCATGAGGGTTTTTTTTTTTAAGTTTGCAGATTTCCAGATAAGTCTAAAGTAGTGAAAAATGTGAATTTCTCTGTGATCTGCTCCACAGAAACATCTATGTTAAAATTTTTTCAATCACATTCAATAAAGACTTGTGAAAACTAATTGACTGTGAGGAGAAAGCTGTAAGATTTTACCAAGGTGCCAGGATATATTCTTTGATTAATAGGATATTAAATAACACTCAGTAATTTGACTGTTCATGAATTAATCTCTTTTCTTCCTGTTGATAGATCTCATACCTCACTTATCACTATGCCAGACACTTGATATAAGGCATTAAATCATTTTGAACATTTTTTAGATTACTCAATTATAAACTTTGCGACTGTTTTATCTCATATCCTTTGTTTGATGACAGCCCATTACATTAAAAATCTAGAGGAATCTAATGGCTTGGTTATGAAAATTTTGCATTTCACAGTAATTAGTATGAGCACCTGGTTGTAAGTAAAAGGCAGAAAAACAGTTTCTTAGAGAGGTGGCCTCATTTCAGAAGAAATAACCAGTTCTCTTGCGGGTAAAAAGTGCAAATCCAGAGAGGCTACTAAAAAAGGTGGAAAGACACATTGGATGACAGATCATATTTTATCCATTAGTGCTTTGTTATGACAAACCATGAACATAAATAATGAAATGCAAAAATACGTGTCCATGGAAATGTCTAGGATGTGCCAGAGTTGACACATTCCCACTGAAAGAAAAGTCCAAAATAAAGGTATTTCATGGAGGAGTAAAAAGTGCAGTGCCCATCTGATTTTTCAAATAAAGCATGCGTTCATATTAGACAGGTTATTTGAGTGGATACATTAATTTTTAACATAAGGAATTTGCAGCTATATTAAGGTCCGCAGAAGTTTGGTTCAGTTTGGGAATAGTTTTCTTAAGCATGGATTGGAAATGTAGCCTGTAATCTTGCATTTTAATTGACTCAACATCACAGTATCACAGTATCACAGTATCACAGTATGCTAGAGATTGGAAGGGACCTCAAAAGATCATCTAGTCCAATCCCCCTGCCGGAGCAGGAACACCTAGATAATGTTACACAGGAATGCGTCCAGGCGGGTTTTGAATGTCTCCAGGGAAGGAGACTCCACAACCTCCCTGGGCAGCCTGTTCCAGTGTTCCGTCACCCTCACTGAGAAGAAGTTTCTTCTCAAGTTTAAGTGGAACCTCTTGTGTTCCAGTTTGTACCCATTACCCCTTGTCCTATCATTGTTTGCCACTGAGTAGAGCCTGGCTCCATCCTCGTGACACTCCCCCTTTATATATTTATAGACACTTATAAGGTCACTCCTCAGTCTCCTCTTCTCCAAACTATAGAGACCCAGCTCCCTCAGTCTTTCCTCATAAGGGAGATGCTCCACTCCCCTAATCATCTTTGTTGCCCTTCGCTGGACTCTCTCCAACAGCTCCCTGTCCTTCTTGAACTGAGGGGCCCAGAACTGGACACAATATTCCAGATGCGGTCTCACCAGGGCAGAGTAGAGGGGAAGGAGGACCTCTCTCGACCTACTAACCACCCCCTTCTAATACACCCCAGGATGCCATTGGCCTTCTTAGCCACAAGGGCACAGTGTTGGCTCATGGTCATCCTGTCGTCCACTAAGACCCCCAGGTCCCTCTCCCCTACACTGCTCTCTAACAGGTCGTTTCCCAACCTATACTGGAACCTGGGGTTGTTCCTGCCCAGATGCAGGACTTTACACTTTCCCTTGTTATATTTCATCAAGTTATTCCCTGCCCAACTCTCCAGCCTGTCCAGGTCACGCTGGGTGGCAGCACAGCCTTCTGGCGTGTCAGCCACTCCTCCCAGCAAACTTGCTGATAGTACACTCAATTCCCTCATCTAAATCGTTGAGGAATATATTAAATAATACTGGTCCCAGTACTGACCCTTGAGGCACTCCACTAGCTACAGGCCTCCAACTACACTCAGCCCCATAGACTACAACTCTCTGGCTTCTCTCCTTCAGCCAGTTCACAGTCCACCTCACTACCTGATCATCCAGTCCACACTTCCTCAATTTAGCTGTGAGGATGCTGTGGGAGACTGTGTCAAATGCTTTGCTGAAGTCAAGGTAGACTACATCCACCGCTCTGCCATCATCCATCCACCGTGTTATTTCCCCATAAAAGGCTAAGAGATTGGTCAAACATGATTTCCCCCTGGTGAAGCAATGTTGACTGCCCTTCACAACCCTCTTATCCTTGATATGCCTTAAGATGGCACCAAGGATAAGGTGTTCCATCACTTTCCCAGGGATGGAGGTGAGGCTGACTGGTCTATAGTTACCCGGGTCCTCCTTCTTGCCCTTTTTGAAGACCGGAGTGACATTTGCTTTCCTCCAGTCCTCAGGCACCTCTCCCGTTTCCCAAGACTTGGTAAAGATGATGGAGAGCGGTCTAGCAATGACTTCCGCCAGTTCCCTCAGCACCCGCGGGTGCATCCCATCTGGACCCATGGATTTATGGATGTCCAGATTGCTCAACTGGTCTCTAACCCATTCCTCATCGACTAAGGCAAACCGCTCCGTCGACCTGACTTCATCTAAGGTCTCAGGGGTACAGGGCTCTTCAGGACTGCCTGCAGCAGAGTAGACAGAGACAAAGAAGGCATTCAGTAACTCTGCCATCTCTGTATCTTCTGTCACCAGGGCACCCATCCCGCTCATCAGTGGGCCTACATTGCCTCTGGTGTTAGTTTTGTCTGCCATGTATTTGAAAAAGCTCTTTTTGCTGTCCTTGACCCTTCTTGCCAGGTTTAATTCTAAGGATGCCTTAGTCCTCCTAGCTGTCTTCCTACATCCTCTAGCAGCAGCCTTATATTCCTCCCAAGTGGCCAGCCCCTCCTTCCATGACCTGTAAACTCTCTTCTTCCACTTGAGCATACCCAGCAATTCCCTATTTAGCCACACAGGTCTCTTGGCCTTCTTCCTTGACTTCCTACGTGTCGGGATGCTCCGATCTTGAGCTCGGAAAAAGCAATCCTTGAATGCCAACCAACTATCTTGGGTCCCTTTACCTTCAAGCAGCCTTGCCCCTGGGATTTCCCCTAGCAATTGCTTGAAAAGGCCAAAGTTTGCCCTGCTAAAGTCCAGGGTTGCAATTCTACTTGGTATTCTACTAGTCCTACCACACAAGATCCTGAACTCCACCATCTCGTGGTCGCTGCAACCAAGGCAGCCCTCAACCCTTACTGCTTCAACCAGACCCTCCTTGTTAGTGAGGATGAGATCCAGCAGCGCTCCTCTCCTGGTCCATCCACCATTTGCAGGACGAAGTTATCATCCATACACTGGAGGAACCTCCTGGACTGCGGCTGGGTTGCCGAGTGGTCCTTCCAGCAAACATCAGGGAAGTTAAAATTCCCCACGACGACCACGGCCTGTGACTGTGAGGCCGCTCTCAGCTGCCTGTAGAAGGCCTCGTCAACTTCCTCACCCTGATCTGTTGGTCTGTAACAGACACCCACAACAGTATCCCCCCTGCCAGTCTGCCCCTTAATTCTCACCCACAGACTCTCAACTCGCTCGTCATCTGTCCCTGGACAGAACTCGGTGCATTGTAGTTGCTCCCGCACATAAAGAGCAACCCCACCACCCCGCCTGGCTGGCCTGTCTTTCCTGAAAAGGACATAGCCTTCCATGACTATATTCCAGTCATGTGAGCTGTCCCACCACGTCTCTGTAATTGCCACCAGATCATAGTCTCCTGACTTAACACAGGTTTCCAACTCCTCCTGCTTATTTCCCATGCTGCGCGCATTGGTGTACAGACATTCCAGGCAGCGAGCTGAGCACACCGATTTCACCCTAGGATTATAGGAGGCCTCCCAGTCTTCATTAATTCTGGAGCGCTGCCCCACTGGGGCAAGCCCAGCTACAACCCCATCCCCCTTCGAATCTAGTTTAAAGCTCTCCAAATGAGCCCTGCTAATTCGTGCCCCAGCATCCTTTTGCCTCTGTGAGACAAACCTTTCTCACTTGTCATTGTCCAGACTAGTGCCCTATAAAACCAGCCGTTATCAAAGAATCCAAAGCCCTGCCTGTAGCACCAGTCTCGAAGCCAATTGTTCATGAACTGAATCTTCCCATTCCTTCCCACATCATCAGTGGAAGATGGAAGGAGTGAGGAGAAGATCACTTGAGCCCCAGACTCTTTCACCATCCGCCCCAAGGCCCTGAAGTCTTTCTTCATCCCCCTCAGACTGTGGGAAGCAGCTTCCTCCCCACCTGTTTGAAGACCAGCAGTGGGTAGTAGTCCGTTGGGTGCACCAGGTTGGGGAGCGCCCTAGTGATATCCCTGATCCGGGCTCCAGGCAGACTACACACTTCCCTATGATGAGGGTCAACTCTGCATATCGGGCCCTCTGTTCCTCTCAGAAGGGAATCCCCTACTACAATGACCCTTCTTTCTTTCTTATCAGAGGCAGTCTTGAGGTGCAAAGTCGACCCCCTTTTCCTATGTGGCCTTGTGGGCTGGCCTTGCCCCACATTCTCACCTACCTCTCCTTCAAGATCCAGGGCCTCAAACCTATTACAGAGGGACACCTGGGGAAGCAGGGCAGGAAGGGGGGAGGGTTTCCCACGACGTCGAACTGGAACTCGCTTCCAACCCTCGTCGTCTTTTTGGTCCCCTACCTCTGCGCAACAGCTACAGGGCAGGGGCTGTCTCAGGCAACATGACTAGCTTTACTGATAGATTACCACTGAAATCAATGAGGCCTGCAAATATTTATGTAGGATGAATTGAAGGACCATGGCTTTTCTGGCCCAAGATGAAAAGCAGGAGAACAGAAAGAGAGGAGACTATAGTAGGTCCTCATTACTTATATTGTGTTGCATTGTCTCTGCAAGGGGATCCGCAATGAATCTAATACTGCTCCCAGAAAGACAAATGAGAGACCAAGAGACCCACACTCTTCTATTTTCCTTGTAGGCCCAGGATCAATATGTCATGGTAATAATTGCCAGTAAAAAGAACAAAACCACGTAAGAACATAATTAAATAAGAAAAGTAAAATAGCTTTACAAAATCTGTAATAATAATGACTTATGCAGTTGACATCTGGCACCACTTTACATTTGTATAGAGTAATTGAGCTGACTAATTGAACTTGTGTTTCTTAATTTTCATGACAAGGCTTAGTATCTAAAATTTAAGCAAAGGAGATTCTCTGAAAATACAAAAATATAGAGAATTTATATTATAATTTCCAGGAAGTGATAGAATGACTCATGAGCTTGTGAACTTAGAGTCCCAAAATGTATGATTTGACTATATAGACATTAAAATTACAGGCCAAAATTTTTCCTGATTTTATCTCATTTTACCCCTCAAACTCAATTTTTTTTCCATTTTTTTCACATTTTTGCTATCATGAGGCTGATGTTACTGAGACAGGCTCTGATCTTGATTTTTTGCTGTCCAGCTGTTCTCCATTTCCTCCAGAGAAAAGGTAGTTATTTACCTTGGTGCATGTCATTTTGAAATTATTTGAATCACACAACATTATTATGACAGAATCTGGAATTAACTAAGACGTTGGGTTAGAAAAGGGGAAAGTAGTTTAACAGTGTATTACATGCATAATATTAAGCTAAGTTAAAAAGGAAGTCAACTGCAAACACCACTGTCAAATTTCAGTAAATAGTGACTGACACCATTCTGAGAAACCCATAATTACTAAATACACATATATCTTCCTGAAGTATCTTTCATACAGAGAGCTTCATCTCTTTTAAGATAACTAGACCAGCCTTTGTACAGTTACTTTTACAGTAAAACTTTTGTCTCCATATAAATAATGTTGAAAATACACCTGCACAAGACCTGAAGCTCTTTAGCATACAGCCAGTCGTATAAAAACCAGGCAGTAGCACTTAAACAATGATTCAAAGAGAAACTCTTCGCCAGCCACCAGCAAACAGAGTTCACTGCACCCCTCAGATTTAAGGGAAAACTCAGTCTTCTACTTCCAAAACCCCAGGCAACACACAAAGGTCTATATATGTTGAACTTCAGAGAGAGCTGATATTGCTTGGTTGTTTGGGCTCTGTACAGTTATATTAGTAGGGCAATTGGAGAAAAATTACTCCTTTGTCAGGTCATATGCTCATATAGGGATGCTTAACCTAAGCTCAAGACACTGCATTGTGGAATAGCATATTAGCTATATGCTAATAGCTGGGAATGTTTTAAAACTGTGTCTCCATGTTGAGTTTTTCTAATCCTGCAATAAGGAAATCATAGATAATATAGCAAAATTCTGACTATAATTTCCAATCAGAAGCTCCAAAAGCTGGTTAGGTGTATTGCAATGTACCGTCACTGAATGTAGGAAAGGCAGAGCTATTCCGAGTTTGAATTCTTTAAACTAATGAAGTCACCTTCAGTTAAATGAATAATATTCTGCCTGTCATCCATGTGCTTCCCCAAATCATTCTGACCACATCATTCTTACAAAGGTCAAGCTGAACTCATTTTTTCTCCACCTCTTGAAGCAACAGCAGGAGATTATATTGATCTTTGTCCCAGCAATCCTTGATACAAGAAGAAGTCAAGGTAAGCCAGTACAGCTTCATGCAAAGGTAAATGAATGCTCCTACTCTCCCATGTCTTTCAGCTTATATGCACTTACAAAGTATATACGGGTGATACATATAGCAGCATTTAACACAGAGAATGTGGCTAGAAATAATAGAAGATAATGGACTGGCAGACCATATCCTAAAGAAATACAAGATTACAAGATTACAGGAAGGAAGATTTTTTCATGCAAGATTGTGACATGTACACCTCATATCCATGTATAAATGAATGCAATGTTACTCTGTAGCAATGCAGTTTAGTAAGGAATACAAGTCTTGTGGCAAATCCTCAATCAAAGTTTATATAGTCACTTTCAAGTTAATTATTCTATGTATTTATATGTAAGTCCAAGCTTAAAAGATGGTTTACATTAAAGTATCACTGCATTAAGAAGAAAGGCAATTAATTTAAAAGTAGTTGTACAGAGCATATAGTTACTACTCCAGGTGCTCAGGAATGGGATAGGATTCAACAGAATCAACACTAGCATAGTCCTAAAATTCCATTTAAACCCTCAGAGCTATAGTATCTGATGTGAAGGAACTTACTGGCTGACCCTGGCAGTGTTCAAGGCCAGGTTGGACAGAGCCTTGGGCGACATGGTCTAGTGTGAGGTGTCCCTGCCCACGGCAGGGGGGTTGGAGCTGGATGTTCTTAACATCCTTTCCAACCCTAATTCTTCAATGACTCTAGGACTGTTCCCACCCAGCCACACCTAGGCCCCCTTACCCTGCCCGTAGCCCTGTTTCAGCCCAGCTGGGACCATCAGTCCTTGCCTTGGTGATCTTGGAGGGGTGTTGGTATGTGATTCTTGTCTTCTGTATCTCCTGGCTAGAATCTGGGCCTAGTTTCTCCCCTTGCTGTATCTACTGTGGGACCTTGTCATTGGCACCCTCACTACCCATCATGGGCGGGTGCTTTCTTGGAAAAGGTACCACCTGTGCTGGGTCAACCTTGGTTTCTGACTCACCATCCCTAATGAAGCAGCCTGGTACTCATTGCTCCCTGGTACAGTAGTCCAGCTCCCTGCAATTACCAGGAGCATAGATGTTCAGACATTTAAATCCAAATAACCTTTGTGGAAAAATTCTGTTGAGTTTGGGGCTGGGTATACACCCATCAAATTTCAGACAGGTCTTCAGTCTCCTGGAGGATTTTTAATTTCATTTTGATCTTCTGAGGTCATTTTATCTCCCAATTCTTTAGTTAGAAAAAGAAGTAGGGAAATTTGATATTTTAAATACTTTTGTTATGATTCATCAACGAATTTATGCTTTAGGAAACTTATTTACAGAGTGTTTCCTCCTTTGCTCAAGTATCATGTTCTCTGCGCAACAATTTGCAATAAAAACATTATAAACTGCAAAACCATTGATCTGACAAGGTAGCTTATTGCCATTGGTATGTGACTGCTGCAGTAACAAGAAATATTTGTTGCAAGTATTTCTGCTTTAGTTGTGAGAAACCTTGGGGGATTCTTTTCTTCAATGGGGCTAAACTACAACATGCATGACTAAGATGAACTGTTACTTCATAAATAGTCTTAGATATCAAAAGTGTTGCTTCATAAAAGGTTCAAATGCGTGCCAGAGAAATGACAAGAGAAAAAGGAATGACATTACTTCCAGCAGCTCTTGAACAATGAGAACTCTGAAGCCCTGTTCTTCAGCAGATCCTCACACTGAATATCTTGTAGTGTTAGAAAGAAGAGAGGCTTGGCAAAGAAGATTGAATGAGACTTCCCTTCAGCCAGGAATAATGGAAAATGTACAGCAGCATTATTGGATTCTGGATACTTAAACATTAAGGGACTTCTTTCCACTGTGCTGAATGAATGGAAGAAGGAACTTCTGCTTACTTTGAAGAGCTAGGATGAGAGCTCATAAAAAAAAAAAAAA
Organism: Pezoporus wallicus; assembly: GCF_028554395.1. Classification (NCBI taxonomy): domain Eukaryota; kingdom Metazoa; phylum Chordata; class Aves; order Psittaciformes; family Psittacidae; genus Pezoporus; species Pezoporus wallicus. The sequence continues at coordinate 8,211,360 of NW_026642052.1, forward strand.
AGTCAAATCTCTTTACCCACCCTTTATAACCATACGCTCACTGAGATGAACAGAAAACATTCCTACTTCAAGAACGGAATATTTCTCCACTGTTTGTCACCTTTAGGTCATCATTAGAGCTCATTGACAAAGGTAGAGGCAAGTGTCCAAGCACTGCCAGCTTCAGAGACATCATCTTTCTACAGGGGCCATACTGCTTCTCAATCTTTCTCTCTATATCTTCTCTTCTTAATGGCTGGAATGCAGGACATGCAGTAAAACTTACATATTTTAACAAACCATTTTACTATAGTAGTCTCATTTTTGTTTTGTGCTTGTCTAGCCAACTGCTTTTAAACTCTCTCCGTCAATTCTTGAAAAACCAGTTTAGCTGCAAATTTAACATCAAATGGTTAAAATAAAGAGCAATAGAATGATATGTTTAGAAGGGTGATAATGGTGGAGCAGAGTTATCTAAACAACCTGATATTTTTCCTTTCCTTTCTGAGTGCTAAGATTCAGGAACCAAAACTGTGAACCTTGGCTTTATTATATAGGAATGAGAACAAGTAAACAAGATAAAAGGAGAAAAGGAAAGTGGAGAATTGTGAAAAAGCTTCTTGGCACTGCAGTGAATGATATTACTGTTTTGTAACCCAATCATGTTTGTTATTAATAAAGTATAGTTTTAAAGAAGTATTTTAGATATAAACACATCTGTTGCATTAACAACGTATACCAACTTTGACTTCCAGTTCACTCCACAAGACACTTTCTTAAACTTAAGGGAAAATATATTATGCCTACTCTTTTCCTATACAAAGGTGAAATTTACAATGAGTAAATCTATACCATCTGTTTAATATGCATTGTACTTTGTTTGCTAGCAGTTGGTTTATGCTCATAACAGAATATTAAATACTGATAGAACTGTGGATTTAAGACCTGTACCTAATAGTGGTTATACTTAATATGTTTGACTTTGCTACAGATTATTAGGAAATGTTCTGTCACCTTAAGGCATAGGACATGAAATGGATACTGTTTGAATATTTGTGAACTATTAATATATTACAGTAGGCTAAATGTGCCTACTTCGAGATTGCCCCCAGCTGTGAAGGAACCAGGATTGGTATTACTATGTTCCCTTCCATTCTTATGTTCTTCAGTTCACTATTTCAGTGCACTGATATAGATGAGAAAGGTTTACTGAAGTCTGATGCCAAGAGGACAAAATAAGTAGTTTGTTGATGTATCTCAGAAGGAAAACACTACATTTCCTGTTCAAGCCAGTGTAGATTAAAATTTACTTCCATTCATAAGGTACCTGAGTATTTTGGGGGAGAACAATTGTGCAATTTGGTTGATACTAGTCCTTTCATTTCTGTAGTGAGAACTGACAGATTTTAAAAGACCCTTTGATGAAAATCAATTACGAATTTCTTGTTAAGACCAAAATCATATTGCATACTTTACCACAGCCAAAATATACATATACAGGAGAGAACTCCTTTCTGCATAACAGCTACAATTGCACCCCAAGGTCTTTCCCACTACAAAATTCACTAAGAGAAGCGTTGTTCGTCTTTTCTTAATATGGAGAGCAATTTTAATCATAAGAAAATTATTGTCTTATAGAATCATAGAAGAATCATAAAATAGTTAGAGTTGGAAATGACGTTAAGATCATCTAGTTCGAACCCCCCCTCCCATGGGCAGGGACACCTCACACTAAACCATGTCACCCAAAGCTTTGTCCAACCTGGCCTTGAACACCACCAGGGATGGAGCATTCATAACTTCCCTGGGCAACCCATTCCAATGTCTCACCACCCTTACAGTAAAGAACTTCCTCCTTATACCCAATCTAAACTTCCTATGTTTAAGTCTGAAACCATTACACCTTGCCCTACCACTACAGTCCCTAATGAAAAGTCCCTCCCCAGCATCCCTATAGGCCCCCTTCAGATACTGAAAGGCTGCTATGAGGTCTCCACAAAGCCTTCTATTCTCCAGGCTGAACAGCCCCAACTTCTCATCCTGTCTTCATACGGGAGGTGCTCCAGTCCCCTGATCATCCTCGTGGCCCTTCTCTGGACTTGTTCCAACAGTTCCATGTCCTTTTTATGTTGAGGACACCATAACTGCACACAATACTCCAGGTGAGGTCTCACAAGAGCAGAATAAATGGGCAGGATCACCTCCTTTGACCTGCTGGTCATGCTCCTCTTGATGCAGCCCAGGATACAGTTGGCTTTCTGCGCTGTGAGCGCACCCTGAAGCCGGCTCATGTTCATTTTCTCATCAACCAACACCCCCAAGTCCTTCTCCGCAGGGCTGCTCTGAATTTCTTCTCTGCCCAGCCTGTAGCTGGGCCTGGGATTGCTCTGACCCAGGTGTAGGTCCTTGCACTTGGCATGGTTAAACTTCATGAGGTTGGCATCAGCCCACCTCACAAGTGCATCAAGGTCCTCTGGATGGCATTCCTTCCCTCCAGCGTATCAACCAAACCACATAGCTTAGTGTCATTGGCAAACTTGGTGAGGGCACACTCAATCCTACTGTCCATGTCACCAGCTAAGGTGTTGAGCAAGACTGGTCCCAACACTGACCCCTGAGGGACACCACTCATTACTGGTCCCTAGCTGGATATTGAGCCATCTTGTCCTGCTCCCACCGAATTCAATGGTTACAATAAGAGTGGGAGTGGATTTATGTTTGAAAATTATTCTACCAGTTATGGCTTTGACACTACTGTCTTTTGAGCTTTACCAGGTCTCATGGTTTTGTCAAACTTCTGTATTAGTTTAGAAATAATATAATTAATATTGATACTCCCCAGTATGGTAAAGTGGCTTGTTACAAAACCGTACTACTAAAGATACTAAAACTTGGCAAACCTTTGGTTATTTGTTGCTTATCTTATGCAGAGACCCACAAGTCTTCCTATAGCGTGGAAATCAACTTTGACGTTCTTGGTCATCTTGATATCATGATTTCATAACACCTTCTGTTGTGAAAGAGTCTTCTGAGCCTAATGGCTTAAAAAAAAAGAGGCAAGCTCTTTCTAAAGAGCAAAGAAAATGTGCCTACTCAAACAAGCAAACAAAAAAATCATTATTTTTATTTTTTCCTTTACTAACAACCTTGCACATATTTGAAGGGTTATATGTTGAATGAATACATCACTCTAAACTTCTCCGGAATACATCCATCTTGATAAAATTATTAAGTTAGGTTATGTGACAATTATTATTTCTCATTAAGATATTTATTACCTTTTGTTAAGTTGCATGGATGCAAAAATGTAAAATATGCAACTATGAATTTATCAGATAATATTTAAATTAACATTAAGTATATTTTTTAAATGTTATAGCATTTGTCCTTTGGTAAAAATTTCATGTGTTTGTTTTGGAAGTTAATGGTTTAACATATGCTTCTGTCAGTAATATATCAACAAACTGTATTTATACTCTCCTAGCCCACCACAGCTGAGGTCTGGTTGAGACTATAGCCTCAAGGGACTATAAACCAAACAATTATTTTTGAGACTAATGTGTATGCTTCCTAATGATTCACAGCATTAAACTCTCACTTGGCAAGGCAGCCAAAATTCCCCTCTTTTGCTCCAGGCATAAAAATTCTGCAGAACATATTTTTTTTTTCAAATGGTGGTGAGCAACTAAAATGCATTTTAAAACTTCAATGGTATTTGCTCAGCATTGCTTGCTTACTTGTAATTGTTTCCAGAATGCTTGTTTGGAAATTTGTTAAATTGTGTATCACATGCAATAACTCTATATGCCAAATTCACTGCTGTAATACTTGGCACTGTAATTGGTTATGCATATTTCAGCACCACTTAAAATAGCTGGTTCTTTATGTCAGCAAGAATAAAGGCGATTTCAGCCTATGGTTCTTTTTTTCTGCATGCAATAGCATTAGATTAGTTACAGCAGGAATTCTTTCTTACTATATGTTTTGCAAATTATTATGGTCACTTTTCCTCCTTAATAAAAGAATGTAAACCTTATTTTTTCTTCTTACTTGCTTTCCTTTTTTAAAGATTTGAAATAATTTTATTTTCATGTCTGGAATAGACTTCAGATTATTGTAACAGAGAAATCATTTACACATAGAATATATCTGGAATCTAAAGCAACTTTCCAAACACTTTAGATTAATATACCTCAGACATAAGAATAACAGCAACATAAACATTAAATTTTGATATTACTTTATGAAAAGTTATGTTCTCTATTGGTGTTCTGAGCAACAATTACAAGTCTATTGGAATTCCTGTTGGTATCTGACATTAGAGAATCAGTGAATCATTCAGATTGTTAGGTGCCTTTTGAGATCATCTAGTCCAATCCTCCTACTTAAGCAGGGTCAGCTAAAGCAGGCTGTTCAGGTCTGTGTCCACACGGATTATGAATGTCTCCATGGACAGGATCACCTCCCTCAACCTATTGACAATTTTCTTCCTCATGCAGTCCAGGATACTGTTGGCCTTTTTTGCCATGAGGGTGCACTGATGGATCATGATCAGCTTGTTTATCTACCTGGTCTGTGAAAGGCAGGTATCGATGCATGATCTAGTTTTCCCCAGGAGAGATTTTTCATCTCAACCTGAGACTGACCTAAATCAGCTAAAATATTCCATTCCATATAATGTTATGTTCAGCAATATAAACTAAGAGGAGAGAGTTCTGCAGAAGGTAGCTATTGGTTGGAGAGTGTCTGGGCATCAGTCTGCCTGTGGGAAACGATGAGTGACTGTCTTTACACCACATTTTTTTTTCCCCCCTTTTTCTTTCCTTCCCTTGTTAAACTGTCCTTATCTTGACCCATGCCTTTGTTCTTCCTATTCTCTTCCCTGTCCCACTGCAGCTGGGGAGAGTAAGGAAGCAGCTGTGTCGTGCTTCACTGCTGGCTTGAACCAAAACACTACAGATGTCCATACTGTAAGTTCACGTTTGCCATCCCTGCTACCGTTCTGAAAAGGAAACAGAAGGTTGATAAAGTCTGGCTCACTGATTTTCTGATAGTATGTTAGCATACTGTTAAGAGTATAGAGTTTCCAACTGTATAAACATTTTATATGAACAATAACTTTAAATAAAGAAAACCCAGATCTTTTAATTAGAAAGAACCATAAAGTTTTAGTGCTGGTAACCTGCATATCACCTTTGTGTAGTATCAGAAAAGACAGTTTGTCTTTTCTGTCAAAACAACTAAAATTGCAGTCAATTTACTGATGCGATTTGCATAACTTTTCACACTATGCTAAATAAGTATGTATTATTCATGATAATCTATTGCAGACACATTATTGTCAAATAGACTCGCTGTCAATCTGCCACAGTCATATTCGCTTCCAATTTAATTTTTCTAATACAAACCTCAGAATTTTTTGGTTTAGAAAAAACAGTCATAAAAAAAGCCAGAATGAGTACTTGCCTTAAGAAACCTAGAACTTCACAAACCTAGAGACAGAAATTTAATTAAATAGATAATATATTAGGTGTCCACTATTCTTAAAGTTGTCTGATAAAAGTTATGAAGAAAATAAGTAAAATTAATGTGTTTCAATGCAACACAACCCCGCAATACATTTAATCACTTTATTGTGCTAAACACTTGAAGATTAAGTTTTTAGCTGAAGAATAGTAAAGCCTATTAAATCCAAAATTCTGCATCTGCAGCCTACCAGGTTAGGAAATTTCACAAGCAAAGAAGGACAAAGCTTAAAGGGATTTTTTTGCAAGCTGTAGTCAGCACTGCTCACCTGAAAATGTAAATTATTTGTTTTTCAAAAAAATATCTACAAATGAATGAGGCTGCATTTGTTCATACACGGTGTTTATATATGAAATGGTACATTTCTGTGAAAACATTCGTAATAGAATGTATATCTTGTATAAAACTGAAAATCTTGTATAAAATTGAAAATGTGAAATATACAAATTGAATATCGGTCATTACTCTCTTTGCCTTGAGAATGCATTAAAAAAATTTAAATGTAATGCATGAATACAACTGCAGTATATTTCTGCCTGAGCAAAGAAAGAACACATTTTAAATATTCTAATAGTTCCAGGTGCTGCTTATCACTTACTGTGTTCTGTTTCCTTGCACTTGCATTTCTCTTTATAATTATTAGGTCCCTTTCTCATTGAATATATGACTAAGAGTGCAATTTTTGCTACTGACTGTAAGCTTTGGATTTAATTCCAATATCTTGAAGTTAAATTACCTAAAAGGCAAAAATCATTTTTCTTAAGAATAACGAACTAATACATTTATATAAACCACCATCAGTCTATAGTTAACTGCAGAATATGCAATTAGCTCAAGCACTCAGTTTCTAAGTTTGTTGACACAAGTCCCACTCTTCTTAGGGTTGTGCTTCTGGAGAATTCCTCTGTGCAACTTGTGTGGCTGGGATGGATTTAACTTTCTTCAAAGCAGCCTGTATGGTGCTATGCTTTCCATTTGTGGCTAAAATAGTGCAGATAACACAGATATTCTATTTGCTGCACCTATTAAGCTCTCTTTTCTTTACCTCAACCCACAGATCTTCTCCCCTACCTTTTATTTGCATCCAGTCCAGCAGGAGAGGTGCTTGGTGAGGCTGGGTGGGTGCTGACCAAGATCAAGCTACAAGAGTTACATGATAATTAACTAGTCTGTAAATATCCTATGACTGGAGAAGAGCAATACGTCTCCTCATAAAATGTGTCCAAGAAACAATGAGTCTGTTAGCTTGACTAATATTATTTTCAGTCACATGATGAATTTTGAAGAAAATAATAATTTAGAATACAGTGGTAAATATAGTACAAAGCATTTTCAACATGATTCTATGAAGGCTGTATTGTATCAAATAGTGAAGTTAATCTATTTAAATTTAGGTACAGAAATTAGTCCTCCATATGATAATCTTAGTTCAAGTGGAAATGCCAGGATTAATATGAGTGCTACAAAACAGAGAAGATAGATATCCAGAGAGGAAAATAGTCAGGAGTTTCCACTAATACAGAAGATGACAAGATCATTGTGTAGGAGGAATTAAATTACAGTGTTAGCTAGAGCAAAATAGAATGAAATTTAATAGTACAAAGTGAAGAGCTGTATTTTCTCTATTTGTGGTGAGAGATTTTCAGGTTTCCATGACTTCACTTTTTAAAGCAAAGACCTTAAGAAGATAGTATGATGGTATTTCAAACATTTTGAAGAACAAACATCAAGATACAGATGAACTACTGAGGTTACAAAATAACAAAGTTGCTCAAAATGTTACTCATGAATTGTGATAGCAAATTAGAAGACTATTTCTAACCATGTGGAGTGTAATATTTCAGAAACATTCCAGTTAGATAAAAGTAACAGAAATTATTTCAAGGTGGAGTTTGATATGATTATGAGAAGCACGAAAAGGGATTAAGCAATATAGTGTATATTGTAAATCTTCAGGTAGCAAATCTAAGTCAATTGGTTTTATTTAGAGACTGGGATACAGGTGTTACAGTCAGAAATTATTGGAAGGTGATAACCTTGTTGGAGTGTAGAGCATGGTCTACTTTCTCAATTAGTATGGGAGATTTCTTAGAAAAGTCTTTACCTTTGTGGGGATTTAGGACATTAATGCTTACTGCCATCTATCCTGTCTTCCTATGATACATTAGAATTGTGGACTTAGTCTTTTACTGGACATTTAAATCTGTTACAGGATATCGGGTGTGCTTCATGGCCACTCTTGTGAGATGCTAAATAAAGTAAATGTTTCTTGGTTCTTCCTAAACCAGACACATTGCATGGTTGCTGGCCTATGCCTGCTAAGCTCATTTATGTAGAATCTCTTTTTTATTCTTGCATTATTTATCTCAAAAATTCATCAACTCTACCAAAGTCCTTCAAGTTCATCATCTATCGAAAATAGTGTCATATGATGGAATGGTTTCCCAGCTACAAGGAAACGGCAAGTGAAAGCAAAAATATCATCTCTTTATCCAAGATGAGATTTTATAAAATACTTATCAATATAATACTTTATTAACATCATTTATTATTTGTACTGTGGTACTATTATATGTAATACGATACTACGGAGATAAGAGCAAGGATTAGGCGTTGTCTTTAATATTAATGGTCTAAGACCCTAACATAAACCCAGCACATTTTCAAAAGAAATTCTAACAAAAATGCAAAATGTGAGCACAAGCAATTGAAGAAATGGTATTGTGAGGTATTGTCCAGTTCACTTTTTGTTTATTTGGTTTATACAGAATAGATGCATTTTTGGATATCCTTAACAAGTGTTACCTGAGGAACAAGTAAATATTAGAGTCTTAAAATAACAGATGATTTTACTCATGTTCTAAGCAACTTTGGAAATGATGTAATTACTCAGAATTGTTATGTATTTAAATACATAAAAGGTTAATCATCTTGAGATATAGAAGCTATTAAGTTTATTGAGCTCTTTTGCCAATGTTTAGATGCAGATAGGGAAATATGTGTCTTACTTGAACTTCACATTGAAGTCAGAATCTCTGCTGAAGAGAGGGAGCAAAAAGAAAATGTATATCCTTATATCTAGCTAGGCACTCACAGAAGTAAATATCTCCTGTAATGTTATGCAGAAAAAAACTTTACTTATCCTTTCTGCATTTCTTTGTTGTTACTTCAGTATTCTATTAGGCACAAGTACAAAGCATAAGGAAAGTATATACTCCTTTAAATTTTACCAGCCTCAAAAAATCCCTCAAACAAAACAATAAAAACCAGCAATAACAACAATCAACCCACACCAAACCCCCCCCCCAAAAAAAAGTCTGTTACCAATTAAGCACCTTTTTCAAACTTTTCACAAAGTTTTGCTGTTTATAAGCACAAAGATATGATGGAAAATATCTGGGATTCACAGAAAAGCTGCCTTGGACATCTACTATCCTGCAGAAATACTTAACAGCTACACAGCAATTGCTAAATTTGTAAGCATATGCATCACTGTTCTCAGGACTGCTCAAGTGTAAGTCTTAGGCTTGTCAAGAGTCTGAAATTCTATGAGATCAGTGCTATAGATCTGTGCTTTAAGAGACAGCTTATCTGCCTTCTGGTCTAACTTATAAGATGTAATTCCCAACTTGCCTGGTGTCTGGCATGAATAAGAGCCATTTTTGTAGTAAAAGCTAGCAGAGCATGAAGTCAATGTAGGACAGAATTAGTACCCTCTTCAGAGGTGGACAGCAAGTTGTCAGCACTACATAATAGCTTATATAATAATTTCACTGGAATATTCTTAGCATAATATGGGCTCATTGGTAACCAGACATGTTGAAGGTCACTGATTTTACAGCTTGTGGGACATTGGACTTGCACCAGATATGTAAGGTGATGTAACCTACTGAGTCTGCAGCAGCAATCTTTTTAGGTTTCATGTGTTTATCCTGACCCACAAGCTTTTCCATCTTATTTTTTTCGTCTGTCCTGTTGAGGTGAGGCAGTGACAGAGTGGCTAGGTGGGCATCAGGGAGCCAGCCAAGGTCAACCCACCAGAAACTTAAACTCGGGTATTAATGATTTGTAAAGCTTCTATGTGCTGTTTTGATTTTTTTTTTTTTTCTGAAAGATTGACAGATCAGAGGCTGTAAATCTGTTAAACTCCGTAGATCTAGCAAACCTTGCACAAGATTCACATGCCAGTATTCAGCAGCATGTTGATTGCAAAGTGAAACAGTAAACATATTGATATTAATTGTTCTAATTATACTTTTCCTAGAATAAAAAACTCACACTGACAGCATAGTCAAAAGAACTTAAAAATGCATATTTGTGCGACAGGAACCCTTGATTTAACATAAAACAAGGTAAATTTGTATTTAAATAGAAATACAGAAATTTTAAGTGTTTCTAAAAAAAAAATAACAGTCATAGCAATTAAAGATAATTTCTAACAGCAAGAAGATCCTTTGCTTATGGAAATAAATGGGAAAACTGTTATTTACTTGGGTGAATCAACACCCAAGTAAGGTGTTGATTCACCTCACTTAGGCTCAAATATGCAACAGTATATGAAAGTAAATTCAATATTTTGTTTAGCACCCAGCACACCCTGAAAACATCGTGCTTGTCCATGAGACCTAAAGTTAAAAATATACATATTTAAGTAACATCTAACCATCTTAATTAAAAAAATATCTTCACTGACCCAGAGCTTATTACCTAAAAAGGATGATAACCCTCCTTAGCCATAACATCGCTCAGGATGTGGCAAGAGCCTAAGTGAAAAAGGTGCAGGGAGGTAAAAACCAAAACTGCTCAGTTAGCAAACCCTTTGTGAATCTAAGAAAAATTTGAGAACTTCAAGTTTTACTGTAATACCTTCATTTCTTTAATTAAATTGATATTTGTTTTCCACAACTTTCAGTATAACAAAATACACTTTTCCAAAATATATAATCTCCTACTTGTGTCATCATAGTAAGTCTAAAGGAAAAATGTATTATTTTTGAGAACACAGTGGTTTGCATATTCTTTACCTAAACACACATAAAACAGGTTTTCGTTGAATAGAGTTTTCTCTGAAATAACACCCTCAATGACTCCCAAGTTGCCTCTCTATTTCAGGTTTTGTTTCCATGTCTCTATTTTGTTCTTTCCCAGCACAATATTAATAACTTGAAAGGGAGCCAAGAGGTATGTCCTTAGTTTAACAAAGTAAAATAATTAGAATGTTAAAAGTGCAACACTGGAATAACAAGATGTTCTGTGGGATTTTTTCTAGTACAGTTATGGCTTGGTAGTAAAATTAAGATACTGCAGTACATTGCACCAATCATTTCCTGATCAGAAGAGTGAAAATCTGCAGAAGGCTTCTAATCTTTCCATGTGATCACTTTCTTGTGAGCCTCTGGTCTTAGAAAAATATTACCATGAATCCTGGGAACTCTTCATCATCCCGAGGTCAAGGAGCTCTGCACTCCTGTTTAATTCTTTGCTGTTTTTCTCTTCTTAATCTTTTCAGTCACCAAAAAATATTCCATATCCTGGACTAAATTCAAAACTTCTGGTAAAGTTTACAATTCACTATATTCACCTGTATCTCATTGAAAAGCCTTTGTTCTGTAATGCTCCCTAAAGCTACCCTATAGGGCAGGAGGAAGAATAGGATGGAAAAGAAAACCTTCAACGAAAGAAAGAAAGACAGAAAGAAAATGAGGAAATAGTAATTTGAACAACAACAACAACAAAAAATACAACTTTTCTATTTCTTTTAACTGTATGTTCTAATTCACAAGGTAATGATAATTCTGAACTCTCAGCACTGAGGAAAACTCAGGTTGAAACTCAGCCTTGAAGTTCAAACATCAAGCCTATCTCTATTCCAGCTGGAGAGTCCAGTGGCCTTTCCGTGCCAAGTGACACCCTGGATCCTCCCACTATTCCTGCATGCACACAGTGTACAAAAGCAAATTTCCATTTTCAGCCTTGAAAACCCTGCCAGAACCAGTAAAATGAATTACAGGGTAAACAGCTGTTGTGCTCCTAACCATGGCAAGAATGACATGCCTTCTGCCTTCCCCAAGGCATGCTGCCATTCTCTGAATGGTAACTAATGGGACTGGGGGGAGGAGGGTTGCTCCAGAATGTCAGCAGGCTTTGCCCAATAAACCCAAACCCAATATAAGCCACACCAGTCGAATGAAACATCACTGGTCTGTAAAATACATCTGTGTCTTTAATTACTAACTTGGAAAAAACAATAGTGACCGTATTAGTATGCTGGCTGCAGAGACATAAGTGCTCATTATGAAATGTTCAAATGTAACAGAAAAAAGAAGGAATGGCCTGTGGTTAAAAAGCTTCCTTCTGGCTATTGAAAGCAAACTATAATAATTTACCTTCATGGATTTAATTACTTTGTTCTCTCCTTTTGACTGATATGTTACTTATTAACTTCTAATTATTAATTTATTAATTTTAGGGTAATAGATGTTTATTGTCTTTCAAACAGTGCAAATAGACCTAAACAAGAAGAATTTGGTTTGTATTTGTGCATCTGTTTTTCTCCCCATCAAGATCCTGAAACACACTTTCTTAATTTTGTTATCATAATCACTCTTATTGTTTGTGTAGTGTCTAATGATTCTATCCCTGTCTATTTGAGGGAATTAATGTCTATAGCAAAAATATATTAAATTTGTCTCCAGAATGTTTCTTACACTGAAATAGTTGCTCAGTTTAAATTTAAATTAAATTTATGAACCCAAGTGCAAGGCTTCCCTATGAATTTCTGACTGAAAGTGTCATTAAAAGTGAAACTTTTAGAATGAAAGATGTCCCTGCTAGTGCTGGCATTTCAAGGGAAAGAGATAACAGTACTGATATTGAATCCATGCTATTTAATTTTGTTTATAAATCTTCCCTCCCTTCATTATCTTCATTGAGCCATATAGTTCTACTGATTTCTTTCATGTCTTAATTTTTCCCTGCTATGCCCTCATCTGTTAATTTGATATATTATCCTAAGATAGACCCAAAAAGAACACAGCCAACACACGCAGTTTTTACAACCAAATGTCCTTAATAGGACTAGAATACCCTACCTGTCACAGCTATGCAATGCATGATATGGAATATTCCTCTCTCCCCAGCTCCAGTATATTCATATCTTAGCTTTGACACTATTCATAATAATATATTTAAAGTATTACTTATGTCACTTAGGAGGCCAACAGAATTAAGGGACTTAATAAGATATCTCTATCAACCACATTATAGATCATAAAAATGCCATATCAATAATATCTTGCTATATTGAAAGATAATTGCTATACTATATAGCTAGCAAGACAATGTGTGTATATATATGTGTGTGAACATGAGCATATATGTAGATATGTACACACAAAAGCACTTTTCACAGCTCCTCAGAATATTTGTGATCATTTGTCTCTAGTCTCTAAATACCAATTTTGAATCCTTCACTGTCAAGTGTGAATAATCTTTGCCTAAAGTCATCATTTAACACCAGTAAAACTCACTCACACGATTTTATTTTACTACATAATTAGATAGCATTATCTGATTTCTGCCATTTTGGTTATGGATATTGTTAGAACTCCCATGTCTAAGCATGTGAATGTTCTTAGCACACCTAGTACCTTTTCCTTCTGCAAGTGTACAACTGTCTCCTTGCTTTCTTTTCACAAGCACAATGAACTTAGAAAGTGTCCCAGGAATGCCTAATTCTAACATTACAAGCAAGCTGTGTTAAAATATCAGCTCAGTAAAATGCTGATTTTTTATCAATATTACCTGAAAGTTTCTTTCAATACAAGGATTTAGAGAAAAAAAAAACAATCCAATTGATTAAAAAAAAAATAATTACTAAGGCACAGATAATTCAGTTTAGCCTTAATCTTGACCTGTAAATACATAACTGAGAAAAAAAATCTTGTTCATTAGGTGATCCAAGAAAGTTATATTGGTTTGGGTTTTAGCTGTGGAATTCACTGCTTGACCCTGGATCCGTGCTTCATGAAGATCAAGTCGTACAACATATGATTTTTTTCCAGTAATGGTGTATCATCTGACAGCAACAAAGGAGACATTGTGCACAAAGCAGAAGGGGAAAAAAAGACCAAATCTAAATCCTTGAGGTACCTTTTTTTTTTTTTTTTGGTGCAGTTTTAAACTAGGAGTAATCCAGTGTAACAAGCCAATCTGCTGCTTCTTCATGGATACTTAACAATGAATTACTGATGTTTTTTTCCTCATCATAGGATTTTTAGGCAACCAAAGGGTATGATCTACTTTGTCATATGCCATAGTCAGGTAAAATAGCAATATTGTAGCATATCCCAGTGGGGGTGCTACTAGAGAGAAAAGCATAATTGATATGTGGCTGTAATAAATGCCAAGGTAACATTTGCAATAGTTAATAGACAGAAGATTAAAGTATGGAGAGCTGGAAAGATACCAGCTTTCACAGTTCCCGTTAATATATCTTGCTTCATGTCACATTATTGCTCTGCAAGAATTCCAGGAGATGACTGCACTAAGATTCTGTCCTCTCCCTAAAGATATAGATTATATAAAAAGACTTTATCCAGCTCAGCGTGATGGATAAATTTTCACTCTATCTCTTTGTCTTTAACTTGCCCTAACTTGTATGAGCCTTATAAACATTGAGGGGACACTGTTAAGACTGGTAAGGCTGAAATTAAATCTACCAACTTCATCTGGTTTGAAGGCATGACACACTGCCCTTTTGTTCTGTCTATTTGTTTTGCTGCTGTGAGAAAAACCCAGTACGAATTGCAGGCACTAATGTGCCAATGTGATCTGCATATCTGAGGAACTTCAAAGGACTAAAGAGTGAGTAGAGTGTCTTTTAGTCTTAAATCTGTCACATTTTTATCAGGCTACTTTAGCTTCCCATCTTTGTCTGTTCTTTTGTTTTATTCCAGGAAGGATACATCCCACTCTTTCCCCTTTTCCTATTAGAAGTATCATTATGAATATTGCAACATGCAAGGAAAATGTCTCCATTCTTGTACCCAGAACCAAAGCAGCCTCCAGAAAGCAAGAAAAAGCATTACAATGAAACCCCCTACCAAATTCCTCATTTCTGGTACAGACCACACTAAATTTCCCATAAGATAAAAAAAGTTTGCTGTCTTCTTGCCATATATGATCAGTCACGATAGACAATATGAAGTACGAATACTATGGGGAAAATTTAAAATTTAATCATCACGGTTGAAGAAAACTCCATTTACTAAGTGTGACCTGAGATTCCTCAGGGGCTTTGTTGTAGTTTAAACCCTAGCCAGGCAGCTCATTCACTCACTCCCAGTGACTGGTGCCGGGCTGAAAGCAATCGAGGCCACCCCCCCCCCCAGGTTCTCCCCTTCCCCGCTCCCTGAGGAATGGGGAGGAAGATCAAGAGAGTGCAACTCCCGCGGGTTGAGACAAGACCAGTCCAGCAACCAATGTACAACACAAATCACCACCGCTACTACCAACGACAACAATGATAAGAGAAAATAACAAAGGAAGAGAATACGATACCACCGGCCAAGAAACGAGTCCCACCCAGAAGCCCATGTCCTTCTGGGTAACTCCCAGTTACCCCCCAACCCCAGGCATGACGTGTTGTGGTATGGAACACCTCTTTGGCTAGCCTGGGTCAGGCGTCCCGTCTCTGCTTCCTCCCGGCTTCCCCTCCTCCCTGGCAGAGCATGAGCCTCACAAAGTCCTTGGTCAGGGTAAACATCACTTAGCAACAACCAAAAACATCGGTATCACCAGCACTGTTCCCAGGCTGGAAGTCAAAACACAGCACTGCACCAGCTACCACGAAGCAGAAAAGTAACTGCTACTGATGAACCCAGGACAGGCTTGCATTTCAGCAAAATTTTGTTGCATTCTCTTGAAGATGGTAATAACACCAAAGGTGTTGTCTGGCATCAGAGTAACGCCAGTATCAAATCCCTGTGATACAACACAGGCTGACACTGAGGTGTCTCCACAGAACTTTTGCAGTAGCAACAACATAATGTAATAAACATTATTACATTTAATAATATATAATATTATTTTATAAATAATACTAACTTAGGAAAAAAAAACACCAGAAAACAAAACCCACAAGTCTTTTCAATAAATCTTACTCCAGAGAAATATTAGAGTATGGAACTCTGTCTGGCGACAGGTGAGCAGTTAACAGAGAGTTTGTGGGTCAGGGTTAAAGGGAATATAGCTATGGGAGACATTATTGTGGAGATCTGTTACAGACCACCTGATCAAGGAGAACTTGCAGATGAAGCACTCTATAGACAGATAGGAAAAGCCTCACGCTCACAGGCCCTTGTTCTCATGGGGGCTTCAACCACCCTGACATCTGTTGGAAGGACGGTACAGCCCGGCACAAGCAATCCAGGAGGTTCCTCAATTGTGTGGAAGACAACTTCCTTCTGCAAGTAATAGAGGAGCCGACAAGGAGAGGTGCCATGCTTGACCTCGTGCTCACCAACAGGGAAGGGCTCATTGGAAATGTGACACTCCAGGGCAGCCTTGGATGCAGTGATCATGAGATGGTCGCATTTGAGGTCCTCAGGACAGTGAGAAGAGAGTGTAGCAAGCTCACAGCCCTGGAGTTAAACAGAGCAGACTTTGGCCTCGTCAGGAGCCTGCTTAGTAAGGTTCCATGGGATACAGCCCTAGAGGGCAGGGGGACACAAGACTGTTGGTTGATATTCAAGGATCACCTGCTACAAGCTCAGGAGTGTTGCATACCAACCAGAAGGAAGTGCAGCAGGAGGGCCAGGAGACCTCCTTGGATGGATAAGGAGCTCCTGAGGAAAATTCAAATGAAAAAAAAGGCTTATAATAAGTGGAAGCAAGGACATGCTGCCTGGGAAGAGTACAGGGATGCTGTCCGGGAAGCTAGGGACCAGGTTAGGAAAGCCAAGGCCCAGTTAGAATTAAACTTGGCTAGAGGTATTAAAGATAACAGGAAGGGATTCTAAAAAAAAAAAACAGACTAGGGACAACGTAGGCCCCCTCAGGAAGCTCTCGGGAGAACTGGCTACACAGGATTTGGAGAAGGATGAGGTTCTGATTGATGTCTTTGCCTCAGTCTTCACTGGCAAATGCTCTGACCGCACCACCCAAGTCTTGGAAGGCAGACGCAGGGACTGTGAGAATGAAGACCTTGCGCCCACTGTAGGAGAGGATCTGGTTCGAGTCCATCTTAAGAACCTGAACCTAACCCAAGGGACCCAATGAAATCCATCCGTGGGTCCTAAAGGAGCTGGTAAATGAAGTTGCTAAGCCACTGGACATCATATCTGAAAAATGATGGCAGTCAGGTGAAGTTCCCAACGACTGGAAAAAGGGAAATATAACCCCCATTTTCAAGAAGGGGAAAATGGATGACCTGGGGAATTACAGACCAGTCAGTCTCACATCTGTGCCTGGCAAAATCTTGGAGCAGATTCTCCTGGAAGGCATGCTAAGGCACATGAAAATCAACAAGGTGCTTGGTGACAGCCAGCATTGCTTCCCTAAGGGGAAATCCTGCCTGACCAGTTTGGTGGCCTTCTATGATGGGGCTATGGAACTGATGGACAGGGGTAGAGCAGTTAATGTCATCTACCTGGACTTGTGTAAAGCGTTCGACACTGTCCCACACAACATCCTTGTCTCTAAATTGGAGCGACATCAATTTGACGGATGGACCACTCGGTGGATAAAGAACTGGCTGGCTGGACACACACAAAAAGTTGCCGTCAATGGCTCAATGTCCAGCTGGAGACCAGTAACGAGTGGCATCCCTCAAGGATCGGTGTTGGGACTGATCTTGTTCGACATCTTTATCGCTGACATGGACAGTGGGATTGAGTGCGCCCTCAGCAAGTTTGCCGATGACACCAAGCTGTGTGGTTCAGTTGATGCTCAGGAGGGTAGGAATGCCATCCAGAGGGACCTCGACGCACTTGTGAGGTGGGCTGATGCCAACCTCATGAAGTTTAACCATGCCAAGTGCAAGGTCCTACACCTGGGTAAGAGCAGTCCCAGGCCCAGCTACAGGTTGGGCAGAGAAGAGATTCTGAGCAGCCCTGATGAGAAAATGAACATGAGCCGGCTTCAGGGTACGCTCGCAGCGCAGAAAGCCAACCGTATCCTGGGCTGCATCAAAAGGAGCGTGACCAGCAGGTCGAAGGAGGTGATCCTGCCCCTCTACTCTGCTCTTGTGAGACATCACTTGGAGTATTGTGTGCAGTTCTGGTGTCCTCAACATAAAAAGGACATGGAACTGTTGGAACAAGTCCAGAGGAAGGCCACGAGGATGATCAGGGGACTGGAGCACCTCCCGTATGAAGACAGGCTGAGAAAGTTGGGGCTGTTCAGCCTGGAGAAGAGAAGGCTGCGTGGAGACCTCATAGCAGCCTTCCAGTATCTGAAGGGGGCCTCTAGGGATGCTGGGGAGGGACTCCTCATTAGAGATAGTAGTGATAGGACAAGGGGTAATGGGTTAAAACTTAAACAGAGGAAGTTTAGATTGGATATGAGGAAGAAATTGTTTCCTGTGTCGTGGTTTAAACCCAGTCAGGCAACTTGTTCACTCACTCCCAGTCAGTGGTGCTGGGCTGACAACAATTTCCCCCCCCCACCCCCACTGGGGCTCTCCCCTTCCCCGCTTGGGGAGGAGGATCAAAAGGGTGCAACTCCTACGGGTTGAGACAAGAACAGTCCAGCAACCAATGTACAACACAAATCACCACTGCTACCACCACTGACAACAATGATAAGAGAAAATAACAAAGGAAGAGAATACGATACCACCGGCCAAGAAACGAGTCCCACCCAGAAGCCCGTGTACTTCCGGGTAACTCCCAGTTTCCCCCCACCCCGGGCATGACTTGCTGTGGTATGGAATACCTCTTCGGCTAGCCTGGGTCAGACACCCCGTCTCTGCTTCCTCACAGCTTCCCCTCCTCCCTGGCAGAGCATGAGCCTCACAAAGTCCTTGGTCAGGGTAAACATCACTTAGCAACAACCGAAAACATCGGTTTCACCAACATTGTTCCCAGGCTGGAAGTCAAAACACAGCACTGCACCAGCTACCACAGAGGAGAAACATGACTGCTACTGATGAAACCAGGACATTATCCACCCCTTATTCCATACCATTCACGTCATGCTCAGATCCCACATTTTCAATACACCGTCGCTCTCCCACATATATACATCCATATTCATACAGACCAAGAGAAAAAGATCATTTTCTTAGTGCATGGACCAATCCCTATAATGCTGCCGAGTCCATTCAGTCCAGGATGTCAGGTTCCATCTCTTGTAACAATCTTTCAGGGCAGGAAAGGCTGTGTGCAGTATTGGATCGTTGCCTGCTGATGCTGGTCGTTCCTTTACTGCGGAACTCATCTGGTTCTATCAAAGTTCATTCTCTGTTGGGATGATGGTTGGAGGGAAGTCAGGGCCAGTCGCTGGTGACCTGAAGACATCTAGTTGATGTCCTATAAAAGTATTACACAGCAGGCAACAGCATACAATTGAGTTCACTGGCTGTTTTCCCCTAAAACGAAATCCTCTTGAGGTATATATCGGACTTCTCCATCTTCCCGCATTACCAACCAAGTACATCCAGGTCCCTGAGCAAAAGCAATCCCACGAGTGGGTTTGCCTTTACCTGAAGCAGGAATAACCCAGACTGTCTTCCCCAGCAAATTCTTCATATGCACCACGGGAACTTTGTCCCCCTCTACAATATGTAAAAGTTCTGACTGGGCTGGGCCGGCCCTGTTGGCAGATCCTCTGGTGTTGACCAACCAGGTGGCCTTTGGTAAGTGTGTATCCCAATGCTTGAAAGTTCCCCCACCCATTGCTCTCAGTGTAGTTTTTAACAGCCCATTGTACTGTTCGATTTTCCCAGAGGCTGGTGCATGGTAGGGGATGTGATATACCCACTCAATGCCATGCTCTTTGGCCCAAATATCTATAAGGTTATTCCGGAAATGAGTCCCATTGTCTGATTCAATTCTCTCTGGGGTGCCGTGTTGCCACAAAATCTGTTTCTCAAGGCCCAGGATAGTGTTCCGGGCAGTGGCATGGGGCACAGCGTATGTTTCCAGCCACCCAGTGGTTGCTTCCACCATGGTAAGCACATGGCGCTTGCCTTGGAGGGATGTCGGCAGTGTGATATAGTCAATCTGCCAGGCCTCCCCATATTTATACTTCAACCATCATCCTCCATACCAAAGAGGCTTTAACCGCTTGGCTTGTTTAATTGCAGCACATGTTTCACACTCATGAATAACCTGGGCAATAGTGTCCATTGTTAAGTCCACCCCTTGATCATGGGCCCATCTATATGTTACATCTCTGCCCTGTTGGCCTGAAGTGTCATGGGCTCACCGGGCCAAAAATAATTCACCTTTATGTTGCCAATCTAAGTCCATCTGAGCCACTTCAATCTTAGCCGCTTTATCCACTTGTTGGTTGTTCTGGTGTTCCTCAGTGGCCCGACTCTTGGGTACATGGGCATCTACATGACGTACCTTCACCACCAGGTTCTGCACCCTGGCAGCAATATCTTTCCACAGTGCAGCAGCCCAGATGGGTTTACCTCTGCGTTGCCAGTTGCTCTGCTTCCATTGCTGCAGCCACCCCCACAGGGCATTTGCCACCATCCATGAGTCAGTATAGAGGTAAAGTACTGGCCACTTTTCTCATTCAGCAATGTCCAGGGCCAGCTGGATGGCTTTCACCTCGGCAAACTGACTCGATTCACCCTCTCCGTCAGCAGTTTCTGCAACTTGTCGTCCAGGACTCCATACAGCTGCCTTCCATCTCTGATGCTTTCCGACAATAAGGCAAGACCCATCAGTAAATAAGGCATACTGCTTTTCACTTTCTGACAGTTTATTATATGGTGGGGCCTCTTCAGCACGCACCGCCTCCTTCTTTGGTGACATTTCGAAATCTTTGCCCTCTGGCCAGTCCATGATGACTTCTAGAATGCCTGGACGACTGGGATTTCCTATTCGAGTTCGTTGTGTAATTAGTGCAGTCCATTTACTCCATGTAGCATCAGTTGCATGATGTGTAGAGGAGACCCTGCCTTTGAACATCCAGCCCAGCACGGGCAACCGGGGTGCCAGGAGGAGCTGTGCTTCAGTGCCAATCACTTCCGAAGCAGCTCGAACCCCTTCATAGGCTGCCAGTATCTCCTTCTCAGTTGGGGTATAGCTGGCCTCAGATCCTTTGTATCCCTGACTCCAAAAGCCGAGGGGTCGACCTCGAGTCTCCCCTAGAGCTTTCTGCCAGAGGCTCCAGGTAGGACCGTTCTCCCCAGCTACAGTGTACAGCACATTTTTTACATCTGGTCCGGTCCGGACTGGTCCAAGGGCTACTGCATGAACTATCTCGCGTTTAATTTGCTCAAAGGCTTGCTGCTGCTCAGGGCCCCATTTAAAATCATTCTTCTTCCGGGTCACATGATAGAGAGGGCTTACAATCGAACTGTAATTTGGGATGTGCATTCTCCAGAACCCCACAACACCCAAGAAAGCTTGCGTTTCTTTCTTATTAGTTGGTGGAGACATTGCTGTTATCTTGTTGATCACATCTGTGGGGATCTGTCTACGTCCATCTTGCCATTTTATTCCCAAAAATTGACTCTCCTGTGCAGGTCCCTTGACCTTACTCCGTTTTATGGCAAAACCAGCTTTCAGCAGGATTTGGATTATTTTCCTCCCTTTCTCAAAGACTTCTTCCGCTGTATCGCCCCACACAATAATGTCATCAATGTATTGCAGGTGGTCTGGAGCTTGCCCCTGTTCCAGTGCAGTCTGGATCAGTCCATGGCAAATGGTAGGGCTGTGTTTCCACCCCTGGGGCAGTCGGTTCCAAGTGAACTGGACACCCCTCCAAGTAAAAGCAAACTGTGGCCTGCACTCTGCTGCCAAAGGAATGGAGAAAAATGCATTGGCAATATCAATCGTGGCATACCACTTGGCTGCCTTTGACTCTAGTTCATACTGAAGTTCTAGCATGTCCGGTACGGCAGCACTCAATGGTGGTGTGACTTCATTCAGGCCACGATAGTCTACTGTTAGTCTCCATTCTCCATTAGACTTTCGCACTGGCCATATGGGGCTATTAAAGGGTGAGCGGGTCCTGCTGATCACCCCCTGACTCTCCAGTCTACGGATCAGCTGATGGATGGGAATCAGGGAGTCTCGGTTGGTGTGATATTGCTGCCGGTGCACTGTTGTGGTCGCAATTGGCACTTGTTTTTCTTCGACTTTCAGCAACCCCACAACAGAGGGATCTTCTGAGAGACCAGGCAAGGTGGACAGCTGCTCAATTTCCTCAGTCTCCAAAGCAGCAATACTGAAAGCCCACCAGTACCCTTTTGGGTCTTTGAAGTACCCTCTCTTGAGGTAGTCTATGCCGAGGATGCATGGAGCCTCTGGACCAGTCACAATGGGGTGCTTTTGCCGTTCCCTCCCAGTCAGGCTGATTTCAGCCTCCAGCACAGTCAACTCTTGGGATCCTCCTGTCACTCCAGAAATATAGAGGGGTTCTACCCCTTGACAGCTTGATGGCATCAGGGTACACTGTGCACCGGTATCTACTATACTTCTGTGGGACTGATGTGCCAGGCCATCTGATCCACACAGTCCAGTAAATCCGATTGTCCCCTACCTCCACCTGGCTGGAGGCAGGGCTCCTCTAATGGTCATCACAGCATTGGACACTTAAGTCGTGGTAAAAGGGATTATTCTTTGTTATCACAGGAGCTGGAATAAAATCAGCTCTTCCATTCCATCTGGGAAACTGCTCACCAGAGACTGAAGCCGTAGCTCTCATGGGACAATCAGTCTTGGCCCTTGCTCCCCTCTTCAGTTCACTCACCTGTTCCTCCAAAGCTGAAGTAGGAAAGGATGTCATTCTTTCCCAGTGTCTTACCAAGACATTCATACAATATTGGATCTGATCTGTGTCGTACATTGGTTGCTGGACTGTTCTTGTCTCAACCTGTAGGAGTTGCACCCTTTCGAACCTCCTCCCCGTTCCTCCGGGAGCGGGGAAGGGGAGAGCCTCGGTGGGGGGCAGGGGGGCCCTCAACTGTTGTCAGCCTGGCACCACTCACTGGGAGTGAGTGAACAAGTTGTCTGACTGGGTTTAAACCACGACAGTTCTTTTCCTTTTGAAGGTGCTGGATAGTGTTGAACAAGGCCCTGTAAGCATAGGCCAAGCCCCAGCACATTGCCATGATTTGTCCATCTCTGGTATGGCCAGAATGATCACACACCTCATTTAAGTGTTTTACTAATTCTTCTGGATTTTGCAGTTGTTCAGTTAGCTCAGTCAGTAGAACATGGGACTCTTAATCCCAGGGTTGTGGGTTCGAGCCGCACGTTGGGTGACTGGGAGGGTAAAAGGATGTCTCCTTCACAGGTTGAGCACCTGAGAAGGAGAAAAAAGATGTGTAATTGCTAAGCACCTCCATCATATACCTCCCAAAGTATAAAGGTGGTGACCACACTGGGAACATGAGCCAGATCAGTTTCATGATCAATGATTGTACTGTATTACAAGTCATTGCCATAAAGTACAATGAAACAAAAACCTTAGCCCAAGCCCCACACTTGAAAAACACTAATACAGCAAATACAGGATGGAAGTAAGATATGATATACTGAAACTGTGAGATTAAGAGGAACAACCTGGAGAGTCAATAAATCAGCATTGTGACGAGTGACTATTAATCCGGTCAGATTTGTCGTTATCTCAACCCCTCGTGCCCCACATTGGGCGCCAAAAAGAACTCTCGTGGTTTAAACCCAGTCAGGCAACTTGTTCACACACTCCCAGTCAGTGGTGCCGGGCTAACAACAATCGAGGTTCCCCCCCCCCACCGGGGCTCTCCCCTTCCCTGCTCCCGGAGGAACGGGGAGGAGGATCGAAAGAGTGCAACTCCTACGGGTTGAGACAAGAACAGTCCAGCAACCAATGTACAACACAAATCACCACCGCTACTACCAACGACAACAATGATATTAGAAAATAACAAGGGAAGAGAATACGATACCACCAGCCAAGAAACGAGTCCCACCTGGAAGCCCATGTCCTTCCGGGTAACTCCCAGTTACCCCCCACCCCGGGCATGACTTGCTGTGGTATGGAATACCTCTTTGGCTAGCCTGGGTCAGACACCCCGTCTCTGCTTCCTCACAGCTTCCCCTCCTCCCTGGCAGAGCATGAGCCTCACAAAGTCCTTGGTCAGGGTAAACATCACTTAGCAACAACCGAAAACATCGGTTTCACCAACATTGTTCCCAGGCTGGAAGTCAAAACACAGCACTGCACCAGCTACCACAAAGGAGAAACATGACTGCTACTGATGAACCCAGGACACCTGTTAGGGTGGTGAGGCATTCGAATAGGTTGCCCAAGGAAGTTGTGAATGTTCCACCCCTGGCAGTGTTCAAGGCCAGATTGGACAGAACCCTGGGTGGCATGGTTTAGTGTGAGGTGTCCCTGCCCATGGCAGGGGGGTTGGAACTAGATGATCTTATAGTCCTTTCCAACCCTAACTATTCTATGATTCTATGATTCTATTCTCAAGTACCGAAGCTGAGAAGCGAAATGTGGTTTTATGAGAAGTTGTAAGAAATTGAAAAGAAACTAATTTAAACTTTTTTTATGGGAATGATCCATTCCAGAATACAACATGTATTGGAGAATTTGGAACTTCCATGATATTTGATAATCCTCTTTTGTAAAACATGTTGATGTCCAAAGACTCATTTTTTAATGAAATCATGCTCAAATGCCATGCTAAAATAATATGCAAACACTCCAACTCACAAATGTTAGGTTGGGAATAAGCATTAGGAAATAATAACCATTCAGTTTCTGTGAGTTCTCTATGAGCTTCAGTTGCCCCTCTGACATGATTAGCCTCAGCAAACTGCAGATACTCCCTGAGAACTACAGTAACAGCCCAAGACCTGGTTTGAATCCAATGGGGCTTTGTTTTGTGTTTTTTTTCCCTTTATTTCACACAGCAGTAAACAGCTCATGCTCAGTATCTACACCTTCAGGGTACTTGTTTCTGAGAAGCTTGTGCCTCACATCTTTTAATGTGCTGTTTATGCATGGAAAATGGATCTTTACTTAGGTTCCCAAGTCAACACTGCACCCTACAAATAATGACATTTATATCATCAGTAATGACACTTTATTCTCAGAATGCATCCATGACTCCTGTTCATGATGCTTTGTAATGCAGATAACAGCAGACACCCATTGTTCACTCTCCACAGTTCACCGGAAAAAATGTTTGTTTTGTTAACTCAGCTGAGGTATTTTATCTGTTATTTTATTTTATTTTGAAGATTTTTTTTTATATGGGGCTACTATTAACCTACTTTGATGTGTGATTGACTTTTCCCGCTTACCTAAATAAACAGTGTGGCAGGGGTTTGTGTGTGTTGTTACTACGAGACCATAACTCAGAAAGAGGCAATTCTGTCTGCACACTACAAATTAATTGAATAGCAAAGTCTTCTGTGATAAAACAAAAACCAAGAAATTTTCCGTTATTCCAGTTGTCTTCATATGGTTTGGAATGCAAAATTCAATAACACGCACAAAAAAAAACCAAACCTGACTGCTTCTGAAGCAAGAAGGTGCAGGCTGTTTTATGGGAATCTTTAACCATAAACTACCTACTGAGCCCTGTAATTTACTTACACTGCTTACTGGGAGGATGGTGTCCCAGGGATTTTAACCTTGCATCCAAAGAGTTTCAAGACCTCCTAATTATTTCCAGAATATTGTAAAAAATATATGGTGAAGCAAATTGAACAGGAAAGACAGAATGCCCAAGATAGTTACTTTACTACAAGGAGAAAGTCTGACTTTTTTTATCACTAGTTTACAAAATGTAAATACAACTCTTTTTTCATCAGACTTTTTTTGATCTAGAATTTAGATTTGGATTATAAAGAAGTGGAAAAGGGAAAGAAATATATTGCAATCTTACTGCCATATATGAGATGCATATCTCTTAGTCTGGTGTTTTTCCTCACTACCACAAGAAGGAAAATAAAAAGACAAGGCCACAGATTTCATTTGCTTGTGCCAGTAAGATCAATTTGTGTTCTATACATCAGATGATTTTTCATTTCTTCCATTTTTCTTAAGCTTTACAGTTAACAAATCCCCTTTATATTACTTCCAGTCTAAAATTTCTTCTATTTTATTTTAATGCTTTCAGTCTCAATAATATTTGTTTAATAATTAAAAAAAGTATCATAGCTTTTTTCCCATGAAAACTCTGAAAAGGCATCAATGCGCATTCTGGTTTTCCCAGATTGAGTTTTCAGACTAATTCACAAGGAGGAGAGCTTGGTATATAACTCTACAGAGAACAATTTGGATAACATATGTAAACAGACATAAATATCATGTAATATTTAAAAACACTAGAATAACAGTGGAACTATTCAGACAGAACCTAAGTTGATTGAATTGCCCTCTGGAGATGCCTATCTCTTTCAAGGAGCCTTGGATAACTGGAAGCAACTCCAGCTGCCTCAGCTAAATGCTTAATAGTTAAATGTCGTGTCCCTGTCCGAAATTTCCTACTGTAACATGGAAGTTTTTCAAATAGTCTTTAAATGCAGCTATATAATAAAGCCTTTCTTCCCTTCTCTTTGTTTGAAAAAAATAACATTACCAAGTTGGAAAACAGGGTAGGGCATCTGATTAATAGGGTACAATGAGATCCCAATACTTCAGTGAACAACTTACATAGCTGAAGACTGGGTCTTTTGCCATTAGATGTTTCCTGGGTCAATATTTCACAAGAATAAATTATATTAGCAACTTTTTCCTGTTGTTTGTTAGATAATAATTTATCCCTTTTTTTCGATATGCAAAAGAAAAAACATTTTTGAAAACAATAAGGTAATCGTCTCTGAAATACTTTACAAATTAAAGCCATATTGTACTATGTCTCTGTTGATGTTCTGAAGAATAACAGAATACTGATTTAAAATCTTCTGTCTCTAGCAATTCAATTTTTTTGCAACTGACTGTGGTACTCTAGTCAGTAACAATGTAAGAAAATATTTTCTAGAGAGATGGACAGAAACTAAGCTACAGGCTTATTCTGCATTCTAGTCAAGACTATGAATAATGTTTTTTTGCTACTTCCTCTCTTTCTCTCTGGCTCTTCAAAAAAGTCTGTTTGTCTTACAGATCCAGAGCCGGGGGATTCACATTCTTTCCAGTATTTTTGTTTTGTTATGTATTAACTTTCATTACTTCTATTGCCTTTTGTTCTGGGTTCAGCAGTAGCAGTCATTTTTCTCCTTCTTAGTAGCTGGTGCAGTGCAGTGTTTTTGACTTTCAGCTTGGGAACAGCGCTGTTAACACCGATGTTTTTAGTTGTTGTTCAGTCATGTTTACTTCAACCAAGGACTTTCTGAGTCTCATGCTCTGCCAGGGAGGAGGGGAAGCCGGGAAGGAGCAGAGACAGGACACCTGACCCAAACTGACCAAAGAGGTATTCCATACCACAGCACGTCATGCCCACTATATAAACTGAGGGGAGTTACCCAGAAGGGCTAGATCGCTGATTGGGTTGGGCTGGGTATTGGTCGGCAGGTGGTGATCAGTTCTATTCCCTTCCCTTGTTATTTCCCTTATCATTATTATTATTGGTGGTAGCAGTAGTGGTTTGTGTTACACCTTAGTTACTGGACTTTTCTTATCTCAACCTGTGGGAGTTACATTCTTTCAATTCTCCTCCCCATCCCTTTGGGAGCGGGGGGAGGAAGAAGGAGGAGAGTGAGCAAGTGGCTGGGTGGTTCTGAGTTACCAGCTGGGCTTAAACCACAACACATTTGCATGAAATTTTCGTGTTAAACAATAATTTTTAAGAACATTTGCATAACAAGACGTTAATGCTAATGCTTGTTTCAGACCATTTGTTTCATTTTCACAAGTATGACAAGAAACTGTGAGTTTACCATAGGCTAATGGAAATGCACATATGGTATGTTTTGATAAGCCCTTTATGAGTTTCAAAGGTGGGAGATATCCCTCAATTGCCCTACTGGTAATTCTGGAGTTAACTTTCAGACACAGATGACAAGACCTTGCAAGACAACTTTAGCTTCCCAGACTTGTGACATGGTGAAAGATAACTCACTGCACCTCAGATAGCTGTATTCCAGGTCAGGATTGGGTTCCCTGGGTGGAGAAGAGACTGTTTTAGTGTCTGGAACTGAGGCAAAGGCAAACTGAAAACTCAAAGCCAAATTTCAAGTGAGACATATGTTTCCTCCATAGTGATCCCATTTAAATAGAGCTACAGTGATCATGCTGGACCTAAATGCTGCCTGAAAACCTATGCAAAAAAGGTTTTTTTTTCAAACTATAACTAATACCAAGCCTGTATTTGAAGATGTTGTTGAATCTTAATTAAAACTGAACAAAACAAACAAACCCAAAAAGAATGTTTAGTTGAGAATTAAGAGCAACAGCTTAGTGAAATGCTAATGTCCTCTAAAAGGACTTAATTTACATTAGTGAGGATGTGCAGGGTGCCCACTAGCAGAGTAGCTTCAGTCACACATTTCCCTGTCCCCTCTGCACTCAGTGCTCTATGAGCCTTTGTTTCTATATTGGGGTACTTTCTGTGCCACTTTGCCTAACTGAGCATGGACTTGCTCAACACAAGGACTCAGGTCTGCCCAGAAGAAACTCTAGTAAAAATAATCCTAGAAGAAGGTTGTTATTGAACCCTGCATTATTAGAATGCATCTTAAAATGCATCACAATGTCAGTCATATAATGTCATGACATTAGGCTGTATTGTCACTCTAATATCAAAAGAAAATATTACTCCTTGCTGTGTATGAGATCTCAAACTGCTTATTTATGCTGTTTACAGCTAGGTAAACATTTTTAAAATCTGCCAAAGATGCAATAATTGTAAACATCCTATTGGGCAAACAAAGAGTTAAATACTGTATTGGACTCAAAGTATGAATGATTGCATCAGCTGAAGTCTGTGTCAAATATGATGTGGTTTGCAGAGCTTCATGTAAGAATGTCAGCCTTCTTTGCCAGTGTAGTTTAGTGACAGTGACTTTATACAATCTAGCAGTAGAGTCATGAATATTCTCAGGAGTAGCTGGGTGGCACATTTGCAGAGAGATGTACAGTGGATTGCATACAAAACCAACAATATTTTTTGAATAATGTTACTAAGGTGGTAATGAATCTGCCACCACTTTACATATTTTAAACTCATTTGTCTCTATTTGAATCTTAGCTGTGTTTATTGCAAGCTACTGTTTTAGCCATGGCAGTCTTATTTTCCTAGTCAGAATTTTTTAATTTGTTGAAAGAAATACATTTGAGGCTAATTTTTAACTTGAAATAACCCCCTTGCTATATAAACAAGTGAAATAGCCACAATAAAACATGATTGATCATAACATGTATTTTTGTTTAAAGCAAGTGTTCTTTGGGTCAATTATCAACATTAAATGTAGCATCCACAGGAACTCTGTAAAAATCAGGTTTCTTCTAAAGAAGACATGAATTGTCTAGCCAATCTGCCTATCTATATAAAAAACATTTAGCAAAACTGAAATGATCCAGTTCTGGCTTGCTCTGTAATTTAAGACATCATAACCAGAAATCACTACAGTAGTGGTTTGGAAGACAAGCACAAGGAAGAGACTTGTGGTTAAAACGTAGACCTAGAACACAGGAAAAGTTTTCTATTCTTGGTCTGGGTTCCGACTTCAGTAGCCATGGGTGACTTACAGCTCCTGAAAGGTGAGTGTCCAGAGATTCCAGTGACTTCATCTAGGATGTGGTCACTCACCATTTCTGACAAACAATCCCTTGCACTGTCTATAATTTAGTTTCCTGGTTATGAAATATGTTTAGATATGGTCAGTTTGGGGGTGAGGGGAAGCAATGCCCCTTATTTTATCTCTTTTTAGTAGTTTTCCCAAGGCACAGTAGTAGGATAGGAAAGATGGACATACAGCATCAGTAAATAAATTATTCACAGTTTACTTTCATTATTTATTAATGACACTACTAATACAAAATGTGCTGTTGATTCCCTCCTAAAAACTTTCACGCTTTTTCAATCATTGGGCACAGAACGGGTTTGTGGCCTTTCAGTAACCTGGTACTTCAGGAATAAGGCTCTTCTCCCAATGCCTCAGAACAGGAATTAAGAACTGGTGGTTTATAGTGCATTAGGGTAAAAATCACACTCTTGTGAACATCTTTTATGTCTTCATTCTCCACAGCAGCTCTTTCTTAGGTTAATTCTTCTTATAGTAATTCTGTGATCTTACACTCTTTTTTCAGTGTTCAGTTTGCATGTATGCTTTACAGTTATCATCATACAGTCACACAAACACGCACTCTCTCACATACACATACAATATAGGTGCATTTCTGGCTATACACACATATAAAAAGAACTAATTTCATCTAGTAATGAGATGCGTGAGGTCTCTGCAGTACCTACTCTGGCTTTCTTACCAATTTTACTATAGATTCCAGTTTATTTAATCAGGTGGATATCTATTTACTTTGCCCACTTCTTACATGATAACTTATGACAAAAGATGGGTATGTTGTCATTACCTAGAAATATTTCTGTCTGATATTCTTTTTCAAAAATCTCACCTGTACTTTAAGGTACCAATGGTAAGATTATAAATAGAGATTACAGAATATTTAATGAGGTTTGAGATTTTAAAACTTCCTCATCACCCTCTCAAAAGACTGTCACACCTTTATTAGAAAGGATCTTAAATATGATATTTTAAAAATTGTGAAACATTTATTGCCTAAACGTAGTCTAAATCACTTTGGTGTTTGGTATAAGTTTCCCCAGAGAAAAATATTATTAACAAATGTAATTAATTTGGTGAGGCGATGTATAAAAAGATACGCAACAGTGAACTCATTAGTTTCTGCTGAAAGAATTATTTACAAATATTCATCTAGTTTCCCAAGACTTGTTAATGAGTTGGAAAAAATGTTCGCATTGTATAATGGTTGAAAAATGGTTACTGCCATTCTAAAATAGTATTGTCTTTTTTTGATTTCAAACAGAAATGCTAACTCAGCTACATCTGAGTTAATGCAATTTTTTCAACAGATAATTTATTTCCTGAAAACTGAACTTTGAGTCAGCTCAAGTTAGTAATAGATTTACCTTAAAATATCAAGCAACTCAGGCTAAAAAAAGAATGTGCTAGAAAAATGCCATTTTTTAATTTCATTTTAAAGTAAGTTGCCTATAGATAATTTTCAAAAGGGTTAAAAACTGAATTAAATTTCAGTTTATTATGCCTGTAATATATTTGTATTTGCTTCACCAAGGAAATTTTTGTTGACTGGATATATTTTCTTTTTTTTTTCTCTAAGGTACTACGCAAATCTTGTATTGTTTCCATAGTTTTGTGACTTAGGCTGTTTTCTGAGAATCTTTCATCTCTGTTTTCTAGACTTTTCTTTGAGTAAACTGTTCCATCAGTAACATGCAATAGGTGAGAAAAGCTTCTTTTGACTAATGCTTCTTTCAGAAGGTATCAATTTGCTAACTCCATAGAGAATTTCTGCATAGATTGAAAATATCAACACTCTCAAATGGAGACCAACATTTGAAAAGCATATTTTAATTGTACCCTTTCACTATCTTTCTTCAAAAGATTCTTTACACATAGTTCTACCTTTCCATCCATTAACTACTGTGAGTTGATAGTGTGAGAGTTTCTTTTTTGCTTTTTTGGCTTCCTGCTTCATGTTGCCACTTTTCTGGCATTTGCTCAGATAAATTTGTTTTGGGAATGTTGACCCAAGATCAAATCATGTTAATAGACTTCATCAAGAGTCAGATTCAGTTGCCTAAATGCAGCCATCTCATGCCATTTTTACCCTCTAGGGTATCCAGAGTATCTGCAAGGAGTTAGCAGATAAGGCATGGGCCCCTCAGGATACCCATGCCTTTCTGGAGTGCCTGATGGAGGTCTGAGAAACATCCTTTGAAGAAAATCCTAAACTAAGGAAAAAACAACATTCCCATGTATTTTCTTGCAACATATATTTTTGACTCTCTTTTGCTGAAAATATACAAAACTTTTTTTTTTTTTTACAAGATGTCATTATATTTTTAAGATTTTTTGCTGATTCTTTGGATTTTAGCCTTAATGAAATGCAATCCCTCTGGAAGTACCCAGATCACATTTAATGCTGACGTCAGTGATGACATAGATACTAGTGTGAGTAATAAAACAGGGAATTGAACTAACATGGGGTTCACCATGTTCATACAATAAAATGCAACCTTCATGGTTTCTTTACAGTCAATCTTCTTAAAATTTTTCAGCATTATGAGGTCATATAATCAGACAGTTCTGTAGGACTGTGTTGACTAAAACAGAAAGCCACAGTTATAGAAAGGTTTATGTTAGTAAAAATAAAATAAAACAAAACACAAGAGAACTGTTTGCAGATAAAGTATCATTAAGTCACTTATCCATAAAGGCACTAACTGACAGCAATAGAAGGTGGAAAACAAGAAGTCAGGGCGTAATAAAAATAAGCCACACTATTTCTGTTGAGTTTCAACATATCCACTGTAAGTTTTACGAATTTTAAGTATGAATGGAATGCTGTGCTTGCCTAACTGGGGCTTCAGCTCGGCTGTGGGCCAGTCAGGACTATAGGGATTCAGAAAACTAATAACACTACAAACCGTCTACGTTCTGCAATGCTTACTATCCAGTTTTCGAAAATGATCAGAAAACTTGGGACAGCTATGGTGTGTTGGAGTTTTATCTTGACATTTGAAGCTACTTGCTATTTGTGCCTCGGTTTTGTGTCAATTAATTATTTCAATTACAAAGTCTTTATTCTTTATGCCAGAAGTTGTAGAGGACATCAAAGTTACAGAAAGTCTTCTGAAAAAGTCAGGGATTTTATGTGTTAGGTAAACAAAAACAAACCTGCTTTAAAGGTGTCAATAACTCTGAAAGTTAGATAGATTTTGCAGAAAATTTGGGGTTTAGAACTTAATGGATACTATTTATAAAACAAAACAAAGTAGGTTCTTGGAGATACATTTTGTTTATCCAAAGTAATAAGAATTGAAGTGGTGCTAAAGGTATTACATACTAAAAATGTTTTAGTTGTGAGATTTTTATTTTTAATGCAGCTATTTTCTAAACTCCATTTCAGAGCATTGTTTTTGTCTTAGAACTGGTTTTGAGTAAAATAAATGAAATCTGACTTTCAGAAAACTGACAATTCATAGTTAACTGTCAAAAATACAGCTATAAACAGTAAGCAAGTTTGTGAACAATTTATAACAAATGTAAATATTTCTCTGAGCAGCAAAACCAAGTCTCCTGCAGCTTCACATCTTATGTGTGACTTGCCCTTTGTCTCACAAGGTTTGAATGTTTACAGCAGTTTCTCCCACACAGATTCTCTTGTCACTGATAAACTATTTAAGTTCATGTAACACAGGATACTTCCATGAACATAGTCCTACATATACATACACAAAAAATCTCCCGTGCAAACAGCACAAGTCTTGTAACTGACAATTCTTTAGCAAATTAGTTTTGTTGCATATAATCAGACACAATTCTTCTCCTGATGTCTGAGCCTAATTTTAATTCATTTTGTTATTTTATAATTATATCTACATCTCTTTTGGGTTCTCCAAATCAGCCATACAACTGTATCTTGATTGGTGTTATTTAAACAGCTAAAATAATTCTGACTAATTGCAGTACTTTGTTTATAGTTAAGATCAAAGCAAGGGAACAGGAAGAAAAAAATACACAGGTTTTCTTTTTTTTTTTTTTTCCCCCCAAAAGTTATATCAAATGAAAATTAAAATCTAAAAAATTTAAAATGCTGGAAAGAACACTGCTGAAGGAGCAGCCAAGGCAACATCCTTCAGCTCTGAAATGTAAAGTATTTGTCCTGAGGCTGGAGGACTGAATCCCAGAGATCAACAAATAGCTCTTCCTTTTCCTTTCTGTGGCATATTCTGTCAAAAATGCTAATTAAGCTGTATATTTGTGGTGACTGTGGTTGTTTAGAACAATGTAACATGCGCTATGTGCTGTACATTGCAGTGTAGTTCAAATAGTAAACCTACAAGCAAAGGACACTCCTGAAGGTAGAACAAACAAGGAAACATGAATATTACTTTAGATATTAATGTATATTAATGTAATTACACTGTAGATATTGTCTGTAAACCCATATCGAGGATATGGCTATGTACCAGCAAGGGCAATGGCGATGAGTAAATCAGTGGTACAGCAGACTCACTGCTGAGGCATTCATTTGATACTTAGATACAATAGGGGCAGGCCGAACTATCATTTGGGAAATGATACCTCAGCCAGCATACAGTGACTTTTTCAACCTTTCTGCCTGCTCCCTCCTGCCCTGAACTTCTCATTACACCTCCCATTTAGCTCATTCAGATTGTATTACTGGTAATGCTAATATCTCCATATTTCCTCCAAAGCACATTTTAAAGCAATTATTAGAAACTAGCTTCCTATTTCACTTTTCATATCAAAGTACAAAGTACATCATTTTAATATAATTAAAAATCCATTGGCAGCCAAGGAATGCCACAGATGGAACGCTAATCAGTTCATATTTTCCTGATGTGAGTTACTTTTCTGCTCAGTTTTGACCTGAAGAAAGTAGGAAAATAGACAAAATGATTAACCCTCCCCTGCTTTCTGTGAGTCTGGAAGTAAATGCGAAGACATAATACAAATCGCCATTAAGATTTGAGAGGTGCAGACACTACAAACTACTCTGTGCATGGCAGTGACCCAGAACAAGATGACAGGATTAATTATAACCTCTCTAAATGAACTCATGAATCTTCTCATTCTGTAAACCCAAAGAATTTTTAATTTGATATCTAAATGTTCAGTGAATTGTGGTGGTTTTCCTGGTTTAGTTTAGAAAGATAAATCACAGTACACAGCATTTCTTTTTTTTTCTTTTTTTCTTAAAGTTTCAGTATATCTGTCTTTCAAAATCACTGTTGTTTTCATGTGTGGGAAAATACACAGCCAGGGAGCATGCAGCAAAAACATGGAGTAAACTGATACCAGTAATAAATCTTGTGTATACAGAATGAATCTTAAGCCTAGGGTAAAATGGTGATACATTACCTGATCAGTTACAGGATGAAACACAGGAAAACAAATACTAGAAAAACTATATGAAAATGTTAAACTGAGCTGTTGTATTGAGTTTATTGGAACTCAGGATATCAGTTAGAGATGAAACGGATCAAGCTAAACATCTAGCAAAATTGGCATTATTTCAGTCTTAGTAGGCAGATCAGGAAACTTGAAAGAAGTGGGCCAAGCATCAAGAAAAGGAATTATCTAATCAACACCATTAGCAATCATGACTTTATCACTGGGTGTCAAGTTGTAATCAGAAAGATATAAGAAAATAAGACAACTTGAAAGGAAAAACAAAAGCCATTTATTCTGCTATTCACACAGCTGAAATGTTCCAAATCATTTTCTTAAAACAAGTTCCAAAGGAAGAACAACTCATAAGTTGCTGCCCAAGATATAATTCACAAATACAGTTTCCAGGAGAGGGCTCCAAAGGAACACTTATACTCTAGGGAAACTGCCTAAATGTTACAGCCCCACTCTGAGAAACAGTTAATTAGTGATTAATTAAAAGACTCATGCCCTTCTGAAACCTCTCTACAAATCTGAGTGTGCCATACTTCAATAGAAAAATTAAAGCTATAAGCTAACATGGAGCATTAATGTTTTGACTTAAAATCGTATAACTAAAATATATATATGAAAAATTGAGACAATTATAATAAACCATTATTAGATTTTTTCATAATAGAATATAAATATATAAATAATGTAAATATAGCAACTAAATAAATATATCAATAATATAAAAATGCATTGCCTGCTATATAATAAGAAAACAATTATCTCCCATATATTTTCCTAAGCCAACATTTCTGTGCAAACAGAAGCTGTCTAGTTCTTATAGAGGGACAGCAAATAACTAGACTATTTACATTCTTCAATTGTAAAGAAGGAACAGAGTGGAGTTCAGATACACATATGAGATATTCGTATAGCTTTTAACTAATGACCAAACCAAAATAATGGTTGAAACAAGATTTTAAATGAAATGCGTCCTTAAATGTTTCAAACATTTAAATGAGGTATAGCTTTAATGTAGATGTTCTTTTAAATCTTTTAAAGTATGCCATATTTTCCCACTAATTCTACTGTTATTGACTTTAATATTTGTGAATAGTATCGAATATCCTGGATTTATATTCTCAGCCAAACAAATCAGATTCGGATTAAATTTTCTTAGATGTTGAGTGTTTTAATTCTGTGTTTCATTTAAACTCAGAACAGCATCAAATTCAAGCCGAACAACGATTAAGGTTTGAAACCAGGATCTAGGGTTTGGCCCTGTCTTCTATTTATTGCATAAAGCTGGTTCAGGGATTTTTAAAAGTCTCTGAAGAACATTGTGAAAGATGAATGAGGTGAAATTCCCAGGCACAAAAAATACAGAGGTGTAACATATTACTGTATAATGTACTAAACTCAAAGACACAGCTTATTCCACTCAGACACAGCCAAAAGAGCCACTGATGCCAAAAATCCAGAGGAAATATAAGGTTAGTTTTGAAATTTTTGGTTTACTTCCAAATATTTTCCATCTTCAGGCACAGAGCTAGCCAGAGCTTATAAAAAAGTGTGGAAACCTAAACATTAAACCTTCCATGCTGACCTCCCGTTTATAACACCCTTTGTATGATGGGAAAGGTTTCCCTGTGCAGTCCCTCCAGCCTCTGGAGCTGCATGGTCTGTCTGCTGGACCTCACATTGACTTTGTTATGAGATTGTACATAGCAGCTTGTAGAAGCAGGCCACAGGACTTCCTATTAAAGCAAAGTGGGACACAAAATGTGCATGGCTATCATACACTCATCTCTGAGCAACTGCTCAGAGGTGCAAATGTATGCCAGCTGATGCCTGAAGCAAAAGGAAAGTAGAGTCCCTGACCTGAACTTGTATTCTTCAGGTACATTACTTCTCTGCCTCTCTGAGGATGATTCTTGCCACACACGTCTCTAATTTTGAAGAAAAAAACTACTTACGTATCTTGAAGACTTCAAAACAGACTCACCTCACTTTCAGGTGGTACATTTCAACTTAGTGTACTTTGGTGTTCTGAAAATCCCTTTCAGTAACAAATATAACAGATGCCTTCCAAGTCCTATTTGTGAAGCATGTGCATTTTATTAATGCTTATCTCAAGATTTACAATGCAATACAAAATGTTGTATTACTGGATGGGCAATCTATTAATCAAAACACTGAATTTCAAAGAAAAGACACAGATGTTACTGCAACAAAGTCTATGTCTTTTGAAACGTATTTCCTCTTATGAATCTCAAGGTTCACTAGGACAGTCTAAGAAACCTAAAGTATGTTTCTGGGCTAAGAGCTATTTTTGTTCAGATACTTCCAGACTTCAAACCTGACTCATGAAATGGCTTTGGTTTATTTCAGTTTGTCTGGTGAACCATCTATGAGGGCTGAGTTAATCCATCTGAACCCTTCTGCTCATTCCAACTGCTGTTTAGCATTTCGATCTGACAGTTTAATGCTGTTTCATCACAAAATATATGCTCCCACTGAAAACAAACATTTTTCATATTAGCAAGAGACATAAGGTTATCAGGAGGCAATTACACCCCAGAGGGATTACAGGCACTTATATCATGATAACCTTATCTTCAGTATGCCTTATTAAATAATTACAAGACTGCCACAGCCAAATATAAATACCCATAAGCTTCTCAGCTATGGGCTTATCACTAAACAAAGGTAAATATTTGTGTGAGCATGGCAACCTCTACAGATTTTTCTAAAGCATCTAAACAAACCTCATCTTTCCATTTAAATGATGACAAACACTTAATGTTGAACTGGTTTTCCTCTAACAAACAGGATAATTGCCATTAAAGTGGGTCTTGCACTGAAGCCTGAGCTCTTTCTTAAGGTTTACAGAACCTTTTGGATTGGAAGAGATCCCTTCAGGCTCACTCACTGCATTATGAATCCCTGCCAAAGTCCCCTGAAGTGGACAGGCCTACACTGACATTTTATATTTATAAGTTTATATTTATTATACATTTATATGTCTTCAGTGTTTTATAATATATCAGTGAATGTTATCACAATTAACAATGTGACCCTAGGAAAAAAACATAGTAAATGGTGGGAATTTGCCCCAATAAACACTGAAAATTTAACCTGATTGAAATTTAAATCAAGGTAAAATGATTTGACCCTTTTTGGTTTCCTGTCAACAAATCACTGCCTTCTGGGCATGTGACATACATGAAATTTTCAAGTAATTCAACATGTTGATAGATTTCCCAAATCCAGTAGTCATTTGAGATAAACTATAACCATTTTATCAGCTTCAAGCATAGATCCTACTTGTTAAAATGGTTACAAATTTGAACTTACAACCTATGCTGTTCCCAAATGTTCACTTCTTCAAGAAGACATGCTTATTCCACGTTTAAAGACAGATCTAGTCAGGATAGGGATATTTATATATTGTGTTCATTTTTCATAAATCCACAGTACCTAGAACTGATCAAAATACCTCTTCCAATTGTTTAGAGACTGACAGCTACCTGTGTATTAATCACTAGGCTTGCTCAGTACGACAATGCAATTTACAGGCCTGTGGTCCCGTGTGTCCTCATGTTTTCCTTTCTTAAAATAACTCAAAGTGTAACAGTAAAAATGTTGTCCAGGTTTGGGTTTGGGGATTTTTTTTCAATTTCTTGACTAGATTTTACTGCAATGAAAGAAAAAAATTCCCTATTTATACCATTCTGGAAAGCTAAATTAGACAGCTTAAGTCCCTTGAGAAAGCAATCAGTAACTTCGTCCAACTGAAATAGTAAAAATTCAATTCAAATTGGGGGGGGGGGGGGGGAAGGTGAAACAAAAATAAAAATATTAACAGAGGAAAAGAACATCTGTCACAAAATCACAGGTAGAATGGAACATGTCATTGTCTAGCCCTGACCTGTAAATTACTGAAAGGGAGCATTTACTCTGCCCTGTGCTGCAGAGATATCTCTTTTCTTTTCAACAGATGGTTATGTCCATCCAGTCTTTTCTTAACAACTTTGTTTTTGGGTGCACTGCACATGATAACCACAGACCATGAAATGGATGTCAATAGGCTCACCATGTTGAGCAAGCCCTTCCTCTCTCCCAGTCTGTACCATGATGATTATTCCCTCCCCATTACTATTCCCCCCATGTCTTCGTGCTGGAGCATTTTAATTTGCAGTCGGATGCCTAGGCTGCTTCCCTTCACAGCTATACAGAGAGCAGCACTGGTGCAAGGGAACAGTGGTGCACAGATAAGAATATGCATCCAGGACACAGCCTGGGGAAGAGGGAAGGAAAGAAGAGCAAGTGGTCTTCCTGTAGTGAGTCAAACCACAGCTCACAGAGCCCCAGACAAAACTAGTCTGTGGAAACATAGTCCTGGGAAGGCAAAAGCACAGCACGAGATGCAGTGTTTGAAAGAAGTGATAGCCATCCCATTATGGTCTTTGTGTGAAGTGCAGCTTTTCCTATCAATCTGCTTTCCTTCACACCATATAATGTATAACGGAGATAAAGTTTCTTGAGCCACTGACTTGTCTCTGAAAGCGCATCTATCTATGGACTGGAGTACGCTCATGATAGCTTTTATATATTTTTGGTGGGTTGTACTTAAAAAATTAGCATTAAAATAAGACTGAAATTGTGTTTCATAACTGAATTAGAGTTTGAAATAGTTAAGTGGAGTTGGTGGGAGTTAGGTATGCGACCCCCTAGGTGCTACTGGATAATATATTCTATGTTTTGGTGAGAAAATGCTGAAGGGGAATAATCAGTTCTTCAAGACTCAAGATCTCTTTTAATATAGGCAGGTTTTGCCGTTTTATTGCACTATGGATTGTGACTGTGTCACAAAAGGATCAGTGATTTAATTTACATTCTGAGGATTTATTGTTCTCTAAACTATATAAACATATCCAAAAAACAGAGAGAGCCTTTTTTTCAGTATCGATGCTACCCTATATCAATTGATACGGTGGTTACACAGGAAATTTAGGTAACAAGTTTTAAAACTGTTCTGTGTAATTTTAATAGTATTTCTTCTCATGACTGCTCCACAGGTCAAACTGAACTTCCTCATTTTCCTCTAGCACCATTACACCTCAGATTTTTTTCTCCTTATCCTCAAGTGCCATACATATTCAGTATAGTCTGTGTGCCCAGCTCACAGAGTAGCTCATTCATTATCTGCATTTTTTTCCCTGAGTGTGCATTCAGTAATAACATCAGTCATTCTACAAATAGCATGGCCAACTACTCTGTAACTTCCCTCTTTCAAAACAGGCCCTTGTCTTATCCTACTTTCCCTGTGGGAGAAGGGAGGGAAACAACACCTCCTTTTTTTATTCTTCAGAATTTTCACAGCTTGACAAATAGTTGGTGTTCCTGAAGACTTACTTAGAAGACACCATTGGCAAAAGAAGCAATAAAAGCTGATTATTCTTCCTTGGAGTAGTTTTGGCTAAAGAGGAAGAAATGAAGGGACCAAATCCACTTCTTTTACTGACCTCAGCTCATGTATTTTGTATTCCAAGTAATTTTCACCCTGAGAGGGGCTGGCAAAGAACAATGACTGGTAAGGCACTTTCATGTTAAGTAAACAGTCTAAGAAGAAAAAATGTAAGAATGAGAAAGCCAACAAAGTAATATTTCAAAGTATTAATGCTTTTTTTCTGATGAATTCTACATGTAAAATAATAGTAAACTATTAATTTACTCAAACTCTTTCCTACCATCAAGGAAATTTGCTCAGTTTTATTTATTAAATATAATTGATAGAAATTACACTAATATCAGAGATTTTTACTGTTGCTCCCAATTATGACAAGCTAAAAACTTATCTATCTGAATCTTTAATTTTGTGAAGAATTGTACAATACAGTGTGAGAGTCACAGTTAAAGGCCTGAAATGGAACAGTGTGTGGCAAGTGCCCCAAATTACCATGTCTGAAGCAGTTCATAGCAAAATTTTTTTTTATTTCATTATTTTATCATCACAGCAGTAGTTTCTGTTGTCCAATTGTCACTGATATCAAGAAACTACTGAGGAATATTTGGACTATAACCTTTGTTGGCCCAGCCCTTCTATGTCTGAAGTGGACTTGTGCCAAAGAGCAAAGGTTGCAAGTTTATGTGTCTTGGGTAAACCCTGCAGGATTTCATATGTGCTTGATATGGCATCCATGTGTGTCTAATTTGTTAGTTCACAGCCCGAAGGTGCCCTGCTCTCTATAAAAGTGAACAACCATTTTCTGATCATTTCTGATGGCTTTTATAAGCAAAGAATGATGTTGGCTCAGTTAACTCTGACTAGCAAAGAAAGCCACAGCTACGTATTTGAGGAAAAAGTAGTGCCATCCACTTGCTTGGATGGGATCTATAACTATTACTTGCAAACTCTTCAGGATGGCAATGCGACTCAGATTATATACTTGACCTATATATGCAACCATTTTCATCACAGCAGCCTGAAGTAGTATTAAAAAAGTAATTAACCTGTTTCGGGCTTTCATGTGGTAACTGTAGTGAGAAAAACTCTCCAATAAATAGCAAAGCACAACTGAACCCACAAAAAATGAGTTAGAAAACTGCATAGCTGCCTAGCTGACAATGTCCATTTAATCACTAAAACTCCTAATGTATATTTTAAGAAACCAGCATTAAAATAGGACAATTTATTTTGGAAGATGCATGATAAACACATTAAAGTTTCAGCACAATGCCTTTCACAATTCTATCAAATGTGAATTTTTTTCTGTGTTAGCTGCATATTTAGTTCTTTAAAGAACATCCATTTTCAATGTGTTTCTGTTTTTACATACACAAGGGACCTGTGTGAGTATCTGGAGTACATACATGAAACTTTCAGGACCAAATGGACCAAAAAGATTACAACACTAAGGAGGACATCTAAATTAAACATTTATTCATCAATGATGTAATCTAGTACTTTTCAAACAAGCACACACAAAAAGTTGATTTTAAAAATGGAAAAGATGACATCCAGTCTTACAAACTCGCTTTGAAAATGAGGGTTGCAGAATAATTTCAGAATAGTTATTAGCTAATAATGTGTGCAGAGACATCACAAGATATTTTATACATTTAGACATCTATTTTGATTTCTCATGCAGCTGCTTATATCGGTAACTATTCATCAGCGTGAATAAAATGTTTTCAACCTGTCTCTTCAAAATGTTGCCCATTACAGTCTAAAAGCTAACACATTCACTCAAAGGGAGAATTCTGTATAAAATTTATAACAAATTAGTGATTTTGCAAACATTACCAGATGCTTGCCTCCAGAGCATATATATGCTGGTTACCTGCAAGATAAACAGTTGGTCTCAATTTCAACATCATGAATTTCAACAGTTTGCTGTTCAGTATCACTGAAGGACAGATTTAAGTGTACAATACACTGCTTGATGGCAGATTTTTAGGAAGACTGACTCCTGAGGTCATTGACTTCATGACAGTCAGACTGCTTCATTTGAGCTTGAAATGGGTCATGTGAAGTTTGAGCCTTGAAAGGGCTGGTTGAGAAATTTTGAAAATTGGGAGATGAACCCAAAAAGTATGGCTAATTTTGTAGTTCCACAGTAAGGCATTTGGAATGGTGCTTGCCGCAGGGTCCTATGCCTGAGTTTAATCTAGCTTTAATTTTTTAATACATTACGCATGTGACTTTTAATTTCTGTGTTTGACTCATCAGGCTTCTTTAATTTAAACCAGTAAAAGCCAGCTAAGCTGGCAATCTTCTTTAACTGGAACATACTGTTATGGACTTGGTTTTGTTGCATCATGTACTTATAGGCATCATTCACTTTGATGGAAAACCATGTTTAGTCAAGTGCAGAAGCTTTACTATTCAGTACTATGGGTCCAAATGATCTTAAACTCCTTCACAAAGATACATCAATGTGTTTTTGTCATCTGACAGATGGATCATAAACTAAAGTATATGGAAGTTGTGAACCTGACTGCCTATTTTGGTATCTACAGGGCGTACTAGTCTGGAGACAATCCCTTTATACAAGCAGGAGAGACTCAGCTCCATTATTTCCAGGAGACTGCCAGTGTCACTACTGGATACAGTATCACAGCTCTTATTGTGGTTTTTTTTTTTACTTTGATTTTACCAGAATTTTAGCCACTCTGCCACGTGGTTGAGATATACCTTTACAAAACAAGATGGCATTTCTTAGTCATTCAAAATGTAGTATCTGAGATTAGATTAGAAAGAAGTAACAGAACTTTCATGCATCTCCTAGAGATGTAACAGCTTATCTCCCTGAAGCCAAAAGATCCACAACTTCATTCTGTCCACTTTGGGAAGCATTAATGCTCGTTGCCAACTCTTTTGTTCTTTGTTTTGTACTGAGCCTGGATACTTTAATGTATTTCATTCCCTTTGACCAAAAAAAAAAATTACATATAAATTTTATCATATCGCCTTATAGTTTAAATGGAAAGTGGCTTGATTACTCTTTTCAGAAAAAAAGAAACCTTTTTAATCTCAGTAGATAACCAGATTTAATAAAAAAAAAAAGCATGGAAGGACACAAGTCACATGTATTCTTCACAAAAAAAAAAAAAAAAAAAGAAAAGAAAGAGCATTCTATCTGTCCATGACAGTCAAATCAAACCTTTCAGGTTTTTTGAGTACTGGATCTGTTAGTGCAAGCACCAGATTTGTTCATGCAAACACTAACACAAAAGGCATCCAATTTATTTTTCTGAGTAAGCTAAACTAGTATTCTATTTGTA
The DNA here is from genome assembly GCF_028554395.1 of Pezoporus wallicus. Taxonomy (NCBI): domain Eukaryota; kingdom Metazoa; phylum Chordata; class Aves; order Psittaciformes; family Psittacidae; genus Pezoporus; species Pezoporus wallicus. The sequence continues at coordinate 8,254,976 of NW_026642052.1, forward strand.
CTCTCAAAAGTAAACAGGAGATTAAAAACAGCCTTCATATTTTTCATATGGTTTTGGATCTTGAGATGTAAATGTGAAAGCAATACTTTGTAAACTGTGTTATAGCAAGAGGAATATGCCAATTAAATCCCCTTTCTCTCATAAAAAAATGCTGGAACAATTCCTTCATGTTCTACCACTGGGTTAGCAACTTCACACTCAAGCAATGTTGTTCAAACCTTTTCATGCCTCACCTAGCAGTAGTAAATCAATTCAATGACTCTGTTGTACTCCACATTGCAGAATGTCAGAATGCATTTCATGCAATGTCAGTCACGTGCTAATTTGACAAATTATTTCAGATTCAAATAGTGCAAAATCCTTTGAGGATATTTAAACCCAAAGAACAAAATACACATTTACTTCCCAAAACTCATGTTTTTTAAGCACAGAACAAGAAGGAGCAATGCCAATATCACTACAGATGTCAATCAAGTTATGCAGGGATTGGCTGACGTCCCTTCCAGGAGGAAAATATACCCACAGCATATATACTGTATGCAAAAAAGTTTTAGGACACTGATAACTAAGCTTTGAAGAAATGTTCTGTCTTGATACTAAAAATGTATAGTATCTGAAAACACAGTCCTTCTGTCCCTGTAAAGTTATATGACCTTAAGATTTATTATTTTTTACATGATCTAAAACTCACAGAAATAAAATACAGCATTTCTAGTTCTGAATGGCATATGAATAATTTGATAGCAGGAAAGCAGCTTTTCTCTTTTTTCTGTTACACATTGCTAACTTATTATGCTTGATTATGAAGGAATCAAGAACACTTTTGCACACTGCACTGATCTTTGGTTTATCTTTCATCAGCAAAGACCAACATAAATGTTTAAGTAAACCAAGAAAAAAGTTTCAGACTTCCAAAAAATGTTAAACATCTTAGGTCATAGATGTTTTACCAAGGTAATTAAAAATTCCTATAAGAATTCCTTTTCCTGAATAAAATAGATGTATCTGAAGCAGAGGCAAACTGTATAGGAAATGGAACCTGCTTTCCAATGAATAATGGGGGATTTGTATTATATGGAGGTTAAAAAATCCTTGAGGAAGCAAGGGCAGGGGGGTATTCTTGTAATACAATACCTTTTATAGTTTTATACAAGCCACCTATTCCCCATGGCAGACCCTACATTGATTCTGGAGAGCACATACACCCCTCCTCCTTTTTTTTCTTTTCCATGTTTTCCACGTTTTCCCCATTTTCCACATCTTAGGATGAAGCAAAAGACTCACATTAGATCCACCCTGTCTACTACTATAGTGTTATAAACAGAGAAAAGTCTAGAGAAGAAAGGTTATAACTGTAACTCCTGTTTCAGGAATGCAATCATTTATAGGAAGGTAATTTTCATAATAATAACTACAGTTTAACGTGTTTATACCACCATAAATCACCTTTCAATCTTTGGCATTATGAGCATCAACCATACAACAAATAGCAATACCTCTCTCAGAGCCATTGATTCCATATGCAGCATTTATATCATCCAATAGCCTGACCCTGAAACGCATGTCGTGGGATTTATATCAGATATTAGCATGTAGGAAGTTTCACTGCATAATCAAAAATCAAGACCTGTAAAACTAAACTTAAACACCATTGACAGATCTGTTGTCCCTTCAGTTCACTCTCACCTCATGAAGGCAAGTACAATCACACATATTTAAAAGATTTTGTAAAGATGATAAACACCACATAAGTGTTAAAAAGCCCACTAGGGAGCCATCAATTTGAAGAAAGGAACTTAAGAAAAAACATATATGTATATGTGTATGTATAAAACAGTCTCAGCCAGAGAGAGCATATGATGCATATCTAGCATAATCTCTTCAGATTTGTAAAAAAAAAACCCTACATATCAGACTGAAGGGAAGCTGGTTTTCTCTAGAAGAAAGTGCATCTGGACATGTATAGTCACAGAAGTTCTTCTTCTTGTGAATGGAATATGCTCCACGATGGGAAATACTGTTTTTCCACTAGTGATGTACATCTGATTAAATGTTAAAAAATACTCTAGGGGGGAAATCCTTATCCTCTTTTTAAATTTTATTTTCAAAAAAGTACTCTTTTCAAGATCAGTTTTAAAAATAATACAAAAAAATTTAATTTGAAAGAGGTTTTTGAAATGTCCTTTCCTGCTCATCACTATTCATCAAATTTTTTAGGGTCATGTTGTGTCACATCTGATATAATTCAATGTGACATTATAGTTCATAAACCAATACACTCCTGAGTGACGCTGTCCAATGAGTTTGTGCTAGACTTGCAGAGAGCAGTGCACCAAATAAATGAATTGGGCAATGAACAAAACCTTCAGAAGTCCTCAGATGGTTGCTGCAAGCTTCCCTGTGAGGGCTTGATGTTCCTTTCTTGCCCGAAGGAACAGGCAAGGAAAGTAGAAACTCAATATATTTAGAATTGCAAAAAGGCCAGATTGCCAGCATTCATTCAGTGAGCAGTGGGGATAAAACTTTCCTAGGAAGACTTACAGCTTTTCTTATTTTTCTTTATTGTCTGTTGAAACTATCAGTGTGGTTTGTTCTTTTATGAATTTTTCATAGGTACTGTAAAACCATAAATCACCCAAAGCCTATCCCATGACTGTTGTCTTCTATGTGGTCGATTATATGTGAAGATCCTAAAAGACCTTTTCCGAGCCTTGCTACCTCCAGGACTTTCTGCAAAAGAGGGAAAGATTTCCATGTGTAGTTAAGCTGCACTCGGACTTGTAATTTATAACTGAGAAAAATGTCATTGAACCTAACCCACAGTCACCTCAGATGGTCCCACTCTCTTACCTGGGATTCCAGATTTATATGTTGCAAACAGGCAGCTGTAGGAAGTCTGTCATGCTTTCTATGATTCACCAGCCTCTAAACAAAGAAACACTTATCTGTAAAATAAAAGTTAACATTTCGAACATCTCCAAAAGGAATAAAATAGCAAAGTGATGGACTATTCCTGTTTAAACTCAGGGAACTAGGAATGTTCAAGTGAACATTTCAGTAACAGGGCTTTTTTGGTTGTCCACCTTTATTCTTAACAGAAATAATAAGTAAAATGTCCAAGTCATTAAGGACCAGAATTACAACCATACAGTTTTCTAGCTAGGTTAAAATTTTTGAAGTAATGCAGCTTCAGCATCCAACACCTGCTACTGCATCACCTAAAGCTAAATTTCCTAAATGTTATTTCAGTATCTGCTGAGGTAGACCTTTCTGACCAGGTAACCACTAATCTTGTTGTCAAATAGATAACAAGGTATTTCTTAGTTTGCCTTAAGTCATACTAAACCTTTCCCAGTAGCTACAGCCATATATCACCTGTTCTGGCAGAACACAGCAGAACATATAAATTTTTTTCTGAGTACAATTTTCAGTTCTTCAAAGTAATTCATGTATGTTTTAAAGAAAAAAGCAAAAAACAAAAAAAAAACAAAAAAACAAAAAAACAAACAAGAAAACCCCCAACAAAAAACAAATCCAAACTACACCAAATCAGCAATTTCATCATGTGGCTATTTCTTTGATTCTACACTCTTCACTGTACAGAGGCATGCCCAGTTCTAAGAAATGCAACTTCAGAGTTTGATAAGGGAGGAAAACAGAAATTTTGGACTTGAATCCCACTTTGGTTCTGCAGATTCTCCAGAATCAAAAGGTCCCAGTAAGAAAATTTGTCAAGCTTGGGTTTGTTTCCCTCAATAAGGTCCCTATAATAAAAAATGTTTCTAGATGTAAGTTCAAACTGTGATAATGTAAACTAAAACCATTTACATCAACTTCTACCTTTTGAAATAGAAAGAATGTTATGAGCAATTTGAAGATGATATGAGAAGACATCAGGTCTTCGTCAAATATAAACAAATGTGTATATCAGTATTTGTAAACAAATATATTCATTAAAATATTTTTAAACACATTGTGAAAAAATATTAATGCTGAGCATGTAGCAATGTTCATCTTAAGTTTCACATATAAACAATAGATAGGATTTGAATTCTCTGAAAGAGTCATTTTTAGGTATGTGCTACAGTGCAAATTAAAATACGCTTCTAGTAAATGCACTTAGAAAAGCATGAATTCATACATCTTTGGTTTTAGAGAAAAACAAGTATTCATGCAGTCTCCTCAGACACTGGAAGTTATCTGTAAGAAACTTGCCAGAATAATAGTAGAAGCAGTTGCTGATTTTTTAATGCCATTTCATGGTGTGGCTAGTGAATTATTCAGTGAATCAAACTTCCCATGGATAGTTCAAAGTTAACATCTTCTGGATACCAAATTCCTCATCCAAAACAGCCTTTCTGTTTTATCGGGCTATATTTTTATTATTTGAAACATAATTAGGATGACTTTCTTTAAAAAACATATTAAATCTATAAGTAGGCTCAAAGAAGGATATTGTAGCACATATCTTATGGATGGATGGGGATTTCTGGGGGCCAGTTGTTTTTTTTTCCTTTTTTAAAAATAAATTTCTCTTTACTGTTAAGGCAGCCTGAAACTGCAATAACTGAAAAACAGACAGTAATCAAACCAAGAAAGAAACAGACTCACTGTAGTCAAACAAAACTGCATAGACAGATAAAGTAAATATTTGTAAGGTATCATACAACAAGGCTGTGTCCTAGTCTGCATATAGGCTCGTTTCTAAGCCTGATGATTGCCAGTTTAACAAAGGAATAATTCTTTTACAATGACTTGAGTGAGACTGGTTGCCTAAAAGTAACTCCAAACTCTGGGTCAGACTTAAATTCCAAATGAAGACCCACATGTCCTAAATGATGTTTGTTTGGATCTGATATTATGGCTGTGATCCATTTCTTTCTGCACCCTGGACTAAATTGCTTTATTTTAGGCGAACTGGAAGTGAAGGGCTGAAATGTCTTCCTTCGGAAGTGTTGTGTTGCTATACGGCTGAGCTGTTAAATTTTCCTATGATATACAAACAACATTCTGCTGCAGTCATAGACTGCATGGGAAAAAAGCAAACCCAATAGATTCTTTTGCTAGTATCTGTTTTCTTTTCACAATTGGAATAAAATAAGGAGACTGGTGGGTGTCAGATTTTTCTGCATAAAATTCCCCAGACTGAAAGATTTGACAAAAAATGCAGTGTAAGAAGTTACAATGTAGTAAACCATCATCACAGAACACATTTGCAAAACCTCATTCTATTTTGTATACAAGAGTAACAACTATTTCCACTTTTTGTTCAGCTGAAATATTTTTCAGAAAAAGAATAATGTTTCAAATTAATTAAATTTTACTCTATGGCATGCACAGAAATTAAAATTTATATATATTATAACTGCATTTATATATATTCTAGCATTTATTAAAGAAGTAATTTGTGAGTATGGAGTTGAAATTGTGATAAAAAAAGTGTTTTCTGTTTGAGTTTTCTAGAACAGATCGACAGTGTTGATTTCACTCCCTGTCCTTCCATTGTCTCTAGAATGCCATTTACTCTATCCATGTGTTTTTTTTGCCTCTGAGAAATAACATTGAAATGTTATGTAAGTTTTATTTTGAAAGAGCATCAAAGTTGTACACTGAAGCTAAAAGTTACTCTTCTGTGTTTTGTATGAAAAGCAGTCATTTACAACTATTCAAGCCCACTTCGCTGTGGACCTATTGATCAGGTAAATGCATAAGAATATAAAGAGAAGCATAAGCTATTTCCAGTTACAGGTAAATTGATTCATTAAATCTGTCAAAGAATAAAATATTCAAAGTCATTACAAAGTTCTTCAGTCACCATTCAACCCAGACAAGAATCTTATTTATATCATATATTGGACCAATTCAATTTTCTAACCTGTTTATTTGACATTAAAATATAATGTAAAGAAGATTACAAAGGACAATTTCCAACATCCTCACTAAAAATGAACAACCATTTTTCTGGAGGTAGTGAGACAACCTACAGCTCAGAATTAATAGGCACAGGAAAGCTTAGCAATATACTGATGCAGAGCATGATAATAAACAATAAATACTTCACATTTGTAATCATTGCAGAGTGAAAGAAATTGTTAACTCTGATAAAATGTATGTGTGTATTATATAATCAAATAGTATATAATTAGAAATAATGACAATAAATCAGAATATATCACAATGAAACTGCTGACAATCATATTAAGTATCTTAGCAGAAATTCCTCAAACTGAGTACTTATTAAATATCAATTTCAATCTAGATTTTATAACAAAAGTGTAAGAGCAATAAACCTAAAATTCTGGTACTGGCAGTGAATTTAAGTCAAAAACTTAATAAGCCAGATACCTTCTACCACCCTCTCATTAATGGACATTTGTGGGCGGAAAAGTCTTAACAAAAGGATTATCATTTTGAATTATTTTTCCATCATGCCTCTTACTCAATAATTTATCATCTAAATGTATTTATAAGTAAAAAAACCCAAACCAAACCAACAAACCAACCAAACAAGCCAAAAAAGCAAACCCCAAACCTCAGAAACTTGTTTTTCTACTAAAACAGGCTGAATTCTTTAACTATGTCTTTCATGTGATTTTTGTCAGTATGGTGTGGGAAAGACTTACAAATGAGATAGGATGGGAGAATAAAACATAAGAGTGGAAAAAAAAACCCAAACTCTTAGTTACTTTTCACTGGTCCTTACAATGGAAAACAATAGAAAACAAATCGAGTTATGAATATGGATCATACTTAGGAGGCATAGGATGCACTGCAATAGAATCCCTTAATCAACCACAGAACTAATGTTATGTGTTGTGAGATCAGACAACCCATATAGGAAAAATCTACTTTAAAATGATAAATGGACAGACTGGCTTTCTGGCTTTCCAAGCTGAGCTTGAAAATTCAGTGTAGTTGGACTATAAACCAATAATATTTACTGTATAAAAACCTTATTTTCCTAAATTATACGGCCAACAGAGGTGGGCAATACAGAGGATGCAGGGAAATCTGAAGTCAAAATAGTCACTGGATCTTTTGCCCTCAAGCTCCCTCCTGCTGCTAACTGGGTTACTTCAACTTCCCACCAGCATACTTAGCCTTTTCAAGTACTTCATAAAATGAAGACAAGCTATGGGTGATCATTTTCTTCTGTCTTCTAATACTTTCCTTGCTTTCACAGGAAAATCTAAGAGATATTATGGAAAATACGATAAGATTAAATTCAAATTAATCTAACTTCATCAGCTCTGAGTGTTTTGTGAAAACACAGGCTAAAGCTCCATTGGTTTGGATTCCAAAATACAGGTTTATGGCTCACAAGGACCTAATTGTAGGTATAGCCATGACTGCAGTTAAAAACTACAATCCCAGTGAAACAGTTGAATACCTTCTTAGTGCAAATAGATGTTCAAGATGTGCCAAACCAGTGAAGTGAAAACTGATCCTTCTGGGGTTTGGATAGATTTGTATAAAAGTAGACACACATTACATCTGTGCTGCTGACTGTGATGCAGGTATACTGCCAAATCATCTTCAAATTAGCTAGCTGAGATACCAAAAGCAGGCTTGCTGAGGCAACATGGACTGCAAAACCAGATGCCCAACCCACATGAGAAGCAGAATAAATTAGCCCACACTGAGTTCTTTGCTGCTTTAGCTAAACTGTTTCTCGTATCTTCAAGCTATGCTGCTGTCTGCAGAGCAGATATGCCCACAGGCAAAACATAAATGACTCAATATTAAACCTCAAAGGTTAGAGGCAGAAGTGCATCTAAGAACATATAGAGGGTAGTATTATGGGTAAACACGCTGATGATGTCTAACAGTCAGTGTGCAGATGGACATCAAGTAATCCTTTTCGCCAGTCCTCCAGTCTTAGCCTGGACAACCTTGGCAAAATATGGTCAGTTTCACGCTTTATTTTTAAAATGGGATGACCATTTACCTATATATTGTATAAATATTTGAGAAAATTATTGCAATATTTGCATGTCACACCAAACCAAAAGCAGGTTTGTAGCAGGTGACTGTTAAAGAATGAATAGGGTGCAAAACAACAGAGCAAGTTCTCAGCGTTTTCCGAGTGAATTGCAGACCCAAGGCTAATGCCAAGGAAGTTTTTTTCTATAAAATTTTAGGTCGCTTTTTGAATCCATACATATTTCCTAATAAATGTCATGTCAGGCAGTAAAGCTAGTGTGAAAAAGTATCTCTTCTTTATTTTTATTTGCATTTATCAGCTCTTCACTGATTCCATTAGATGACTCCCTAGCTCTTGTAGTGAAGGTCACAAGGAGTGGTCCTTCCCTATGCATTTTCTTGATGGCACTCTAGTTTTTCTGCATCTATTAAATTCTCCATTGGTCATTTTTTTTTTCATTCTAAAATAGGATATCCAGGTAACCTAAATAAAGCACAAGTCCACCCAGCTGTTCCTTCTTATTCTTCCTATTTTCCTTCTCCAGATTTTTTCAATTTTCACACCTACATTTTTGAAATGTAAGATGAAAACTGTGTGTAGTTTGGAAGATGTGCACGTACTTAAGCGTGTACTCAGTGAAAATACAATGCTTCCTGTTCTGGGTTTTTTTCTGACATTTTTGTTTTTATTAGTGATTTTGCATTACAATCAGTATTTTTCATTGCGTTAATTTTTCTTAAAAGCTTATAGGAGACATAAACCATTCAGCTGTGATTCCAGATCCTTCTTATCACACTGCTGTGTTGAGATGTAAGGACAGACATCTTTATACCTGGAGCTTGTTCAAATATCATTGAATAACACGACAAAAGATGTAAATCTTCAATTTTATTTCCTGTGACTTAGAAAACATGTATTTCTGCTATATGTAACACATTAGAGTGGAAATATGTCTGTATAAATAAACCTGACACAGATTTCTTGTGTACACTTGGCCAAAGCTCCTGCAGACTCACTATCAGTCAACACACTCCAATTAAGCTCTTAGAAAGCAGAATTTGTGCATGAATATGCATTTAGCACTTACCCAACAGGCAAAGGCTCTGGCCATAAACTGAGAAAGTTGATTTCACCTTTCTAAACTCTGTTTTAGATTTGGCTGTATCTGAATTCGCATTGTGATGAGTGAATTTCAGGTAACCAAAAGTGAGAGCAAGAAAGAAGACATCCCTGCCTTGCCTTGCTTTGTCTTGCCTTGCCTTTCTTATTCATACACAGTTTTGAAAAGTCCTGTTTCATTATGAAAATTTGGACAGAAATGAATCCTTTCAAAAGAATGTTAAGAATAAATCTTATATTATCAAGGGCAGCTGTCTCTTGTTTGTCTGTGAAAGTAATCTTCCTTCATATCCTGATATCTCAGACATAAGGAAATGATTCACCTTTGACACAAGAGAAAAATGTGTTTAGTTCTAAGGCTGCATTTTTTGTAACACTGGGATATATGATCGAATTATATGCACTGGTATTCACACAGCCATATGGGTCAAATAATAAAAGTAATTTAGTAGATTAACATAACAAATATTTATATATCTCATTGCTTTGGAAAGTGTAAGTTTCACAAGTACATATTCTGTTTTATTTCAAGTTCAAGCAGTCCTCTTCCCCTGTCTCCCAGGAGCTAAGATAAAACAACAACCAAATATTCTAATAATAAAACTTGTCAGAGAAGTGGACCTATATGTATTTTCTGGAAGATAATACTGTTTAAAGACTAAATCAAAGTAAAGTTCTCTGTCAGTCCAAAGTCAGTGGGCTGTCTTTGACACTATCCACTCCCATGATCATACTTCTAAGACAGTGAACTGAATTTGATCACTAGCAAGTCACTAAGCTTGCATGTTTGAAATAAGAAAACTAAAAATTGATTAAAATATATTGAAAAATTGTTCTGTACAATAGTTCTGTTTTCCAAACTCTTGCTATCAATTTATTTAGATAGTGAAGCTTAGATATGAGTTCAATGCCACTTCAGGGAGCATCCAAGATAGATGTGAAAGAATCCAATAAACAATGATTTAAAAAAAAAATTAAGAAAATACACTTATATATTTACTTGTAATAAACACAGAGAAACATATCTTAAGCACCTGGAGTAAAAATGGTCATAAACTAATTGCGCATTCCAAACCAATCTCAGAATGTTTAATAACATAAAAAGAACACAAATCTAAATGTTAAGTTGATTCAATGAATGATTTCTTTATTCATTTTGCATTCCATGCAAAGAATGTCTCAGGACTACAATGTCCACTACAGCAAAATACTGTGCTGTCAGCTTACATGAAACTATTGGCTAGAGACAAATTAATTTAACTGAATGTTAATGATATTTTTGTGGCATTTCATAGCAGTAGTCATAAGTCACCAACTAGAGCAGAGCAAAATGTAAATAACAAGATGGTAAAAAAAAATATTAATGCCAGGCACTCTTTCATGAGGAATGCGTATTCAGTGTTACAAAGCTAGTCATGGTACAAGAAGAAGTTCCTGGCAGCTGAGGATTTACAGCCTCATTCTGACTACCACAAAGATGGTAGATTTTCCTCTCAGAAACAGGAGGAAGAAAGTAAACATCTCTCCAGTTTCTAAATACAGGATGGTTGTATATTTTCCCAGCTGATGCGCCTGAACAATTCAGCCATAAGAAGGAAATTTCCACTACACTGTTTTTGCTCTCCATTTCCACCCGAACTTAGGATTTCTACATTCAGGGTGTGATTTTACTCCTGTTATTTCACATATCTAGGTCTAGATTTTGAAAGTTGTAATACTGCTTTGGGAGGAGATGAGGGAAGGGAATGCAAGGCAAGGGAAGAGAATGCATGGCAAGGCAAGGGAAGGCAAGAGGAAGAACCTCATTACAGAATCATTAGAATCAAAAATATGTTGGCTCCCAAAGCAATGTGAAAACTACTCCTTCATAATCACTGTTATTTAATTCAGGTAATGGTCTTTTCACTAATCATGAAGTATTTTGTACAATTTATTATTTTAAAAGCTTCACATAGACATGCCATCATTCCTGATGATAATCTAATCATACATCCAAACACATGAAAATCATTCATTGGCTTTAATCAGAGCACTGCCAAACCTTATATTTATTTTCATTGAGTACTTTTGGAATACAATATTCAGCATAGGGACAGGGCAGGACTCCTTTGTTTCTTTTTCCTAAAATTTTATTTTATTCTGGGAAAGTAATTATTCTGGAGAAATTATTTTAAAAATTGACAAGGAAAATAATTGAATGTAATTGTGATAAACCTTAGAGAATGGGATTGAAAAAGTTCAATTTAGGTTTCCATTGTTGCCATAGTGCAGAGTAGGCTGGAAAAAGAAAATTTTTTTCCATGCCAAGTAAGTCTTTCCATACTAAATTGCTATGTAGTTTTTGGAGACTTTTTTCCTTGCAGTCACACTATTATTTGAATTACTTCACCCATTCCATAGACAGTTAGAGACTGGAACATATTTGGATCCAGCTGCATATCATTCCTTGTCAATATTCAGCCTTGCTGGCCATCTTTAAGGCAGAGAGCTCACTCAGCTCAAAATTATTCTATGTTATAAGCATGTGTAAGATACTGCATCTTCCCTAGCATGGTACTAGCTAATGATTGCACTGCTCCTTTTTTATTCCCATGTGGAGGGACTTCTAGAGTCATTCAGAAAGCAAGGCCTCACATAATGCATTCAACTTCAACAGTGCATGCCCTAATCTGTTGCAAAATCAAGGCAATATATCTCATTTTTTCCACTTTCCTACTAATAGTACAAACTACTTTGTCAATGAACAGTTTCCAACTAAGAACACAAATTTCTTTGTTATTCTTTATGTCTCCATTTCATAAGATCATGACCTATAGGAGCGCAGGGATGTTACAGCTCCTTGCTTCCCTTCAGATCCCTCTGTCTTTCAGGGCAGCAATCATTTGTCAGCAGCTCACATGCCAATTCATATCAGTATGCCCAACTTCACTGTGTATTCCATGAGCTAGTCAGTCATCAGCCTAGATATGCCTTAACATTAGCACAGAAAGGGAGAAAAAGAAAGAAATGGCAACACAGGGATACCACGAGACCAGAATTTTTATAATGAAAGGAAGGACTACTTTCACAAAGCATAATTAAAGTGTATCTCATTACAGGTTTTTAGGGATACCAGAAGAAATAAAAAGGATACAAAAGAGATTACAGAAATACGTGGTGAAATTGCCTATTAAGAGTCTACTTAGTAAACACAAAAGTGTTAGCCACACATTGCCAGAACCCATGCTAGAAGAAACACTACATTTCCATTGCAACAAAGCATTTGCATTGTTCTTAACCTGTTTCTCCAAGTATCCCTCACCAATCATTATCTGAGATAGTATTTCACCTAAACAGCTAGGACAAATTTTTAGTGTGGCCACTGAGGCCGCAAATAATAGAAATAAAGACATATTTGCTAGCTTATCATTGCAGGAATATTGAATGGGGAATAATATATTGTCAGAGAGCAACACAATGGTCTTAGAAACATATCAAAGTATAAAAGCTCCTTAGAATGCATAATATAGGAGAACATGCTATAGGTGTATCACTATTTGGTCTGAAAACTGAGAAAAACAGTTTTCTTCTCTTTGCTTTAGATACTAAAATAGCTTCAGAATTATAGTGCATTTTGACAGGCTTGTATGGAAACGGAAATGTTGAGGAGTGTCTCCATAACCTCCTCCATAACTTAAAGGATCCTAAAATCCTTTCCACCTATTAGAATTATTTTTTGTATATAAGGTAAGGGTTTTTCAGCTACAGATTTGGATTCCTTATGCATAACAAAAATGGGGATGGTAGAGAAATATTTTCAGGGTTTAACGTTTCATTAACAAGATTTGTTTATTAGAAATTAAAAAAAAAAACAACAAAACAAACACAATATAATACTGATTGCAATGAAATATATGTAGTTATTTTTTCAAAGAAAGAAAAGATTACAATAAAGTGTTGTTGACATATATTTATGATTTGTCATAATTGTAACTACTGAATTAAATGTGTGATATCAAAGAAGAAATATATAAGGAATTTTCATTTAATATTATATATTATCATCCAAATATGTGAATTCATGTTTTGATTTTAGCAAACAAAATTACTTTTCGCTGATTCAGCTACTTTCTCTGAAAAAAACACAAACCTGTGGATTTTCAAGAAAACATAAATACTATACAAAGGCAGAAACTTGTCAAAAAGTTTAATATGAAATGTTTTAGGAATATTGTGTCATGAAATATTTGTGTGTATGCTTCAGCAGCTTAATCATAGAAATGTTCTCTCAATATCTTAAAGCTTGTGTTATTCATTATATTCAATGCAGTAGTGGAATATATATAATAAATACACATACATACATATGTTCTTTGTATAAATAGACTTGATGAGATTGCAGAAACCTACTAAATGTTCTGTTGAGGCTAATTTTCTAATTAATTTTACTTGTAGCTGAAATTATTTTAATGGATCTTTCCACTACATGTTTATTGTTAGAAACAAAAATGCATGAGATAGATATTCAAACTAACAATATTACAGTTTTAAATTCTGAATTGACTTTATGTTAACTGAGTTGTGAAGCTGAGGTCAGAAGATGGTCATCCTAAGCCAAAGAATTCTGTATAGTCAGTTGTCCTGGGTTCAGCAGTAGCAGTCATTTTTCTCCTTCTTGGTAGCTGGTGCAGTGCAGTGTTTCGACTTTCGGCCTGTGAATAGAGCTGATAACAATGATGTTTTGGTTTGGCCAAGGACTTTGTGAGCCTCATGCTCTGCCAGAGAGGAGGGGAAGCCAGGAGGAAGCAGAGACAGGGCACCTGACCCAAGCTAACCAAAGAGGTATTCCATACCATAGCACATCATGCCCAGGATGTAACTGGGAGTTAGCCAGAAGGGCTGGGGGACTGCAGGGTTGGAGGAGGTATTGGTCGGTGCTTGGTCAGGCTGGAGGGGGGGAGTTATGAGTCGGTTGGTGGTGAGGTGATGTATTCTCTTCCCTTGTTATTTCCTTTATCATTATTACTGGTGGTAGCAGTAGTGATCTGTGTTATACCTTAGTTACTAAACTGTTCTTATCTCAACCCGTGGGAGTTGCATTCTTTTCGATTCTCTTCTCCGTCCCTCCGGGAGTAGGGGGAGGGAAAGAAGGGGGGGAGTGAATGAACGAGTTACCTGACTGGGTTTAAACCACGACATCAGTAGACCACATTTTGGAGCTTTTATTAGATTTCTCCTTCCATAGTCATTAACTTGCAAGTTTCACAGAAGAGTCATCTATTCAAAGGCTCTGTTGACAGCCTGGCCATGAAAACAAAAGCAAGTACAAGGTGTCCCTGCTCATGGCAGGGGTTTGGAACTAGATGATTTTTAAGATGTCTTCCAACCCAAATCATTCTGTGATTCTCTGATTCTAAGATATACAACTCTTGCACCTGGAGTCAAATAGCCCTCTGAAAGAAACAAAAGACCACCATTTCACATTATTTTCTCATGCTACCACTCCAAACCAGGATGAGAGTAGGTCATAATTAGTGGTCATATCAGGCAAGAGAATTATTTCTTTAACAGATTGTTTGCTATATAGCAACAGCTTGTTATGTTTTGCAAAAGAAGGATTGCCAAGCAGCAATAAGAAAAGCTGACTGATAATGTAATCTGGACTGCTGCACTTTGGTTCAGGTCAGCCATTCTAGAAAGAAGGAAGTTATATTGCTTCTGCCTTAGAACCTGGAAGATTCTGAATTTGAGAATGGGCAAGACAAATTTATGAATTTATGAGGCAGGATGAATGAAAGGACATGGTTTAGAGTTTATTGGTAGTAGAGTTGCATGCAATAGAACCACAGCTAAACCTCAGTGCAGGGAGAAAAAAAGGACACATTCTTAAACACCCTGAGTGGACGGTTTAAGATTCATGCCTTCAGAAAGCCACAGGCATTTGCTGGAAAGCTAGACTAGACAAAGTGATTTTCTTCTATAAGTACAATGGACGAGACATAGGACTATTCACAATGATTTTTATTTCATATATTTGAACCAGAAGGTTTGAGTTTCTTGCTGCTTAAGAAGTTTTTGTATTCTGCTTTAGTATTCTTCAGCATTTTTTATTAATTTAGTTAATAAAATCTAGCTTTATGGGTTGGAAGCCTCTTGTCTGTTCATCCTTCTTTCCTATTAGGAGAAACCTACTGTGATGCTACTTTTTTGAAGCTGCATAAAGACAAGTGACAAAAAAATGTTAGGACTTAAAGACTGTACTTCCAGGTGTTCTGAGAGAGTCAGAGTTTGATTTTTGGTGTTTCATATCCACATTTCTTTTCAGAACACAGTATTCTCCTTCTAGACCTACCACTACAGACGCCTTAGTGGCAGCCCCACAGGCCACCCTGCAGGTAAGGAATAACAGGCTGACAAAAATATTGTCAAGGCCACAAATCAAAGCAGTCTTGTGTAGTTTTGGGTGATATGTTCCTCTAGGTGCCTGATATTTTTTTTTCTTTTCTTAAATTACTTCACTCATTTTACATTTCTTATGCCTCAGTCAGCATGCTTCATTAACATGTAACAGGCCACGCATTTGATGCATCAGGTAAAAAATCCCCAACAATTAGCAGCACCAGAATTAGTTGCCACCTTAAATGGAGTTAAGATTACACTGATAAATAAGAATCTTCTTCTGGAACTGGTACACTAATGCCGGAGGCTGTCTTTCCAGACTGTCTGTAGTGAAGCTATCTCTAGTGGCTGTACTGTCAAAGTGTTTGGAATGAGCTTTGGTACAGAATTAAATCAACAATTTGTAGAAAACATTTTCTTTTATGAGAGAGACAAAGGGATCTTGCTTTTGACACTTTCTGTCAGACTATTTCAGTTCATGTTACTTGAAAAGAAAATTTCTTATCCATTTTTTAGAAGCATCATTCCTGGAGCTCAGAGAAGTTTCCCTGGAGCTCTCTTCTGTCAGTATACACCAATCAACACAAGGTCAGATGGAAGCAGTCTCTGGCCCTTACCAAAAATGTTAATGCTATGATTTACAAGGTTCAGTTAACACTATATATTTCCAGCTTAAAGAACAAAAAACTTTTATTATTTGCAACATAAGTTCTCATGCAACATGTAACTTGTATGACATAATGGAAATTTTTCACTCTGTATGTTTGATGTTGTCTCTTGGGCTACTTAGAGTAACTAGTCCAGCGTTGTTGGGTTTTGTCTCAGTATCCTTTCCTCAAAAGCCTTCAAAATAAGATATTATCAAGTGTAAGAATTTTGCTATTGGTTTTTGCTGTTCATTCTTCCAGTGTATTACCATTTTCTCACTGGTGAAAAATGGCAAGCCAAAGAAATTTGGTTTAGATTAGATAAAAAATGTCAGTCTTACTTACAGGGTGAATAGATCACAGAGAGCACAAAGATAAGAAAGTAAAAATAAATCTTTTTGTCTGTGTGCAGTTGTAAGGCTGCTATCTAGATTTCAAGACAGAAACTAGGCTAGTGATTTCTATTCCAGACAAATTCAAATTAAAACAATCTGAAACTATCACAGTGTTCAGAAGAAGGGAATAATTTACAGGCACTTATAAAAAAGGTATAAGCATCTTTTTAATAAGCAGTGTTCTCAACTGAAGATTTTATCATTTTGTAGTACTTAATATTAACAATTTATTTTTAAAATAAAATTAAAATACTTCAGTTTTTAAATCGCAATTTTGGGGGTCTTGTGATGTCATAAGACTCACAGCATGTAACTTTAAAAAAAAATATAGTAAAACTTTATGTTTTGGTTGCAATCAGCTAATTGCATCTAAAGTCTCAAAAAACAAGAGAAAAAGAAAAGTAACCTTTGATATATATGTTAAGTCAATTTTATGATTTTTACACACCTGGTTTGAATTTGAATATCTTGCTTTAGAACTGAGGCAGTCTAATGATCATTTCTACAGAAATAAAAATGGAGATTTTAACCCTCCTAAAAAACTTAAAACTTTTCAAAAAATATTTAAAAAATAGTTACTAAAATGAATTATTAATTTTCTTTTAAAAATTATTAAAGAAGCTAGTAAGGGGTGTTTGTCACCTTGTTTGAAGAAAATATATCAAAATAATTAAGCACACTGGCTCCGGATAATAGTCTTGTCTTTTTTCTTCACTTTAAGAATGATACATCAACAACCGCTTCATGGAGAACATATGATTGAAGGCCAGATCATGTTATTCTTCATTCATCAGAGGTATAAAATTCTTACTATAAATTTTGTAATGATACCTTGCCTATTAGTAGGCTGTCTTAACCTTAAAAGAAAAATGGAAATTAATTTCATGGAAGATAAGCACTCATAGGTGTGGGTTTTTAAACAGCAGACTTGTGTAAGAAAAGGGATACCGCATATTTGGTATGTACCAGAAGTGAGGAGCTTTTCATGGAAGAGTACCACAGATAGGGGTGCTGTCATCTTTGTAAGCTGTATTATGTTGTTTTAGGTAAACAATAATTGAATCCAGCCCATAAGACTGATATATTGAACTAAGGGAAGATAGCAAATGGATCAATTTTTTTTAGCATGTAAGTCTTAGTAACACAGATGGTGTTTTTTTGTTGTGGAAAACATGTTAACTAAACTATTTGCGTATGTTGATTTACCTAGATTTCTTGCTGCAGACTATAACACAGCCCTTGAAAAAAGATGAAGAGGAAGAAAGAAAATCATAGCTACTGGTACAAGGAAAAAAATAAATAATTTCTTGGATGTCCTGTGAAGACAGTGCAGGTGGTGTTTATAATTTTGTGTTCAAACCATTATAACATACAGTTTATTTCTTGGTATCAACTTATCTTCTAACTTGCTTTGTTACTAATCTTACAAATTCCCATGAAGGCTTGAATGACCATCCTTTCAGGCTGTTCTACAGAGCAGGCTTGTGAATCATTACAGACTCAGAAACGTTCATCTAGAGGATGTTTCTAATTAATGTTGTCTTAAGTTTTTTTCAGGTAGAGGGGCAGTAGACAAGGTTCCCAGAAACATTTTTCTGCTACCTGCCCTGCATGCTAGTTTGTGGGGAAGGACTCCTTGGAATTACCAATGGTTATGAGCTATCAAAGCTGCCCTATGGAATATGTAAATTCATGCAGAATCAGAGAAGAGTTTATGGCCTTAAAACTGGAATGCTCAGTAGAGCTAACAAATGGACACGAGGCAGAAATAACTTTGAATCCCTGATCAGTTGCATGAGATTTACTATAGAATCAGAACAGTTAGGGTTGGAAAGGCCCTTAAGATCATCTAGTTCCAAACCCCATACCATGAGCAGGGACACCTCAAACTAGACCATGTCACCCAAGGCTCTGTCCAACCTTGCCTTGAACACTACCATTCACAGCTTCCTTGGGCAACCCATTCCAGTGCTTCACCACCCTTTTAGTAAAGAACATCTTCCTTATATCAAACCTAAACTTTCCCTGTTTAAGTTTGAACCCATTGCACCTTGTCCTATCACTACAGTCCCTAAGGAAGAGTCCCTCTACAGCATCCTTATAGGCCCCCTTCAGATACTGGAAGGCTGATATGAGGTCTCCACGCAGCCTTCTCTTCTCCAGGCTGAACAGCCCCAACTTGCTCAGCCTGTCTTCATACGGGAGGTGCTCCAGTCCCTTGAGCATCCTCATGGCCCTCCTCTGGATTTGTTCCAACAGTTCCATGTTCTTTTTATGTTGACAACGCCAGAACTGCACACAATACTCCAAGTGAGGTCTCATGAGAGCAGAGTAAAGGGGCAGGATCACCTCCTTCGACCTGCTGGTCATGCTCCTTTTGATGCAACCCAGGATGCAGCTGACTTTCTTGGCTGTGAGTGCACACTGCCGGCTCATGTAACGTTTCTCACGCACCAACACCCTCAAGTCCTTCTCCACAGGGCTGCTCTGAATCTCTTCTCTGCCCAACCTGTAGCTGGGCCTGGGATTGCTCCTACCCAGGTGTAGGACCTTGCACTTGGCATGGTTAAACTTCATAAGGTTGGCATCAGCCCACCTCAAAAGTGTGTCAAGGTCCCTCTGGATGGCATTCCTTCCCTCCAGTGTATCAACTGAACCCCACAGCTTGGGTTCATCAGCAAACTTGCTGAAGGTGCACTCAATCCCACTGTCCATGTCAGCGACAAAGATGTTGAACAAGACTGGTCGCAACACCGATCCCTGTGGGCCACCACTCGTTACTGGTCTCCAACTGGACACTGAGCCATTGACCACAACTTTTTGTGTGCAGGCATCCAGCCCGTTCTTTATCCACTGAGTGGTCCATCCATCAAATTGATGTCTCTCCAAATTAGGGACAAGGATGTCATGTGGGACAGTGTCGAACGCTTTACACAAGTCCAGGTAGATGACATCAACTGCTCTACTCTTGTCCATCAGTTCCATAGCCCCATCATAGAAGGCCACCAAATTGGTCAGGCAGGATTACCCCTTAGTGAAGCCATGGTGGCTGTCACCAAGCACTTTGTTGATTTTCATGTGCCTTAGCATGCCTTCCAGGAGAATCTGCTCCAAGATTTTGCTAGGCACAGAGGTGAGACTGACTGCTCTGTAATTCTCCAGGTCATCCATTTTCCCCTTCTTGAAAATGGGGGTTATATTTCCTTTTTCCACTCGTAGGGAACTTCACCCAACTGCCATGATTTTTCAAATATGATGGACAGTGGCTTCGCAACTTCATTTGCCAGCTCCTTCAGGACCCACGGATGGATTTCATCAGGTCCCGTGGACTTGTGCACATTCAGGTTCTTAAGATAGTCTCTAATCAGATCCTCTCCTACAGTGGGTGCAAGGTCTTCACTCTCACAGTCCCTTCGTCTGCCTCCAGTCATAGGAGCCATTCCACCATGTTTCTGTGATACCAATGATATCATATCCCCGTAGATGTGTGCGCATCTCTAATTCCCCTTGTTTATTCCCCATATTATGGGCATCTGAGCCAAGCTGCAAATGAAGCTGTCTCATTGGCTGGAGCAACTGAAACATCTCTACATCACTCGGAGCATTTATTATAGGTGCTGGCAACTGACTGGGTGTGTTGGGATGGAATGAAGCCCTCCTCCCCCAACACATCTATTTTAAGGCTTTCTTGACCAGCCTGGCAAGCCTCCTAGAAAAACGTTATACTAGCCTTCAGTAGACCTTGCCTCCCAAATTGAGTCCCATGTTCTAAATACCTAAACCCCTGGTTATGGCACCACTGTTCTAACCATTTATTAACCTTGCAAATCCACCTGGCCTTTTTAAGGTCTTCCTCTTTCTCCTGGAGAAGTGATGAAAAGAGAATCTGAGCTCCAGAGCCCCTAACCACCTCTCCCAGGGCTTTGTAGTCTTAATGTTCTCTGGGCCACTAATACCGGTATTACTAGCACCCACATGGATGAATAGAAGTGGGTAATAGTCAGTGGGACTTACTATACTCATTAAACCAGGCTTGCAAAAAGAATCAAGACTTTTTACTTTTTAAATATTTGTTTGCAAAATCATGTTTAGGAAACAAGCTAGACATTTTTACCACCTGTCCCATTTTCTACATTCTACACTGAAATGGTCTACTCTTGTTTTGAAGGGCTAGTGTCTAGTTAACCAGTATTCAATCACTTCTGAAACAGTATTATACAATACAGAATAGGCACACTTATTTCTGGGTCCTTCCAAATGTTCCATTGGCACTATATGCTACTGGATCTCACTGTGAAATGAAGAAACAAATAAATTTCCCAACAGATTTTATTTGTTTAAACTGTAGAAATAAAGACCGTATGTAAATCATTCGCATTTGTCACCTGCTTATGATCTCAATATAAATCAGCAGTGAAAGACTTCCATGACTTACAGTAGCAGGCATATGTCTAAGTTTACTCCAGCTGCAGTGAATCTGAGTATAGGTTTTTATCCTGATGAAGAAAAAGAATTAAAAACAATACATTCTCACCTATATATTTATATAGTGTCTTTCATTAACAATATATTCTGAAAAGCCTTAAAAGTGTATTTTAAAGTAGAATTCATTTGCAATTTCTTAATAGAATTAAACTATATATTATGGAAGAAGTTCAAACTTAAAAAGGCAATGAAGTGTACAGTTCTGTTACCAAACAAAACTGTATGGCAATTCCACCTCAGTCTCAATTACACATATCATTTCGTTATTAATTAGGGATATGATTGATTGCTGAGGGAATTTTCTAGAGACAGACCCATTAAACATATAAATCAGAGTGGCTGATGTGTCTGAGAGTATTCAAAATTTTGCTAAAAAACAATATACATGCTCAGACAATCAGATGTGCAATTCCAGTAGATCGTCTATTATTCTCTTAGCACACAAAGCTTGTGGCAATTTGATCTCATGAGTAATTGGAATAGTAACAGTTTTCCTTGGAGCTAAGCAGAATCTTTCTGATTTAAATACGTTTGCCATATAGAGATCAATCAAGTAACAAAACAAAGAAGAATAATTTTCCTCAAAATTTTAATCATAAAAGCTTGTGGGGTCCACCATGGAGTCTCCTCAAAAGTAGGTGCAACCTAGTGATTGGTTGCTCACAGTTTTCATGTGGAATATGGGTATCCTCTACAGCCATCACCTCCTTCATCTAACCATTCTGTTCATGGCAAATCAAACAGATGCAAAAGGCAATACTGAAAAAAATATTTCAGAATAGCTAAAACCAGAGTACTTAGAATACATTTCTCTTCTGTTTCCCTTACCATACCCTCCCTTTGTCCTCCAGTATAAAGCCCTATTGTAAATTTTGTAACGACAAGAATTCAGTCTGGCACAAGTCCAACAAACATATCTGTTCAAAACTCTCAGACACAGACACAAGTGTCGTTAATGATAACACATTCAAGGTGCTCAAAGATACTTTCTGTGTTAAATCTTCCCTTGTGTTCTTCTTTTCTTCATGTCTTAGCCAGATCTACAGTCCTACCATATAAGACTTCAAAGTACACACTCAGATTCGTATGCACTCAGTCTGGATCTTCTAAGAGCTCAGGCTGTGAGGTTACAGTTTCTCTACCATTGCACATATGTATGTATGTGCGATGTCTCAAGTTTCAGTACAATCTACCAATGGAGAGTTTAAAGAGAAAATGCAGGTTATAACACTTAGCTCTCTTGCTTTGATTTTTCTCAGTGGGGAAGTAGCAAAGGTTTTCTCTGCCCAGAATAAATCCTCTAGTAATTCAGTCTCTGGGATAGACAGGAGTTCCATATCATTTCTGCTGAAGTTTCTGTGGGCTGAGGAAAGTCTGTCCAATCTAAGCCACTGGAAAAAAGGGGAAGAGGATATTACCAAGAAACATATGCTCAGAAAATCTATAATAAATGATGAAAAAAAAAACCATAAGGAATGGAACATTTTATGGCTATCCTACTAAAAACCACTCACAGTGCAGTCCAATACATTTAAATTCCTTGGTTTAATTTTAAATAAGGACATAAAGGTAAAATAGTATTGTGAATTTTATTTTTCTTTCTTTTTACAGGACTTCTTGTATAACAGTATTGTAATTTTTTTTTTTTTACAGGACTTCTCGATTCTAGTGCAAGCTGGTAAGTTCACAGGAGGATGATGTCACTTTCGTATATAAATTTGCTTTTATGCATTTGCTGGAGACAGGATTGTCCCTGATTCATCTATACATTTACTTCATTTAATAAACCACTTTTATTTCGTGATGGCCAAGAGACAGATAAGGGAAAGCGTTCTGACAAGGAATATAATGTCATATGTTGAATACACCAAGCATCAGATTGCTGTTTGAGTTTGCTTGGTTTTGTTTGTTTGTGTAATTCCCTACAAAACTAAGGATCAATGGAAGTAGCTGACTGGAAAAACACAGTACCAACAGCGAGAATAAGATCTGGGAAAAGGAGAGAAAAATATATTTACAAGGACTATATGTACTACTAGGCAAGAATAAAAGGGGGGTTCACATCACAAGATGCAGCTAGCCTGGACCCAGTGACAGACGTATATGACATAAGGACCACAATGAAACATAATGAGCTAATTTAAATATGACAATTTGTTTAAGGCGATGATCAATACTCCTTCTCCAGAAGGACCACAACATTAGATATAATTAAAGTACACATTCAACAATACAAGGTCATTGGCAAAGTCAGCAGCTTGAGTCACATCAGTGAGTTATGTGGAAGTCACACCAGTGAATATATGGAAGGCTAGGCAATATACAGATTGATGAGGAGCAGGTTAACACACTATAAGCAGGTGAGAACTTGGAAAGATATATCAGAAAGCTACTAAAAGAGACTACTCATATGAAGTACAAAACTCCTGGTGAAAGGGAAATGAGATTACAGAAGCTAGGTTTTTGTGCCTCATGCCTGGGCCAGTTATCAGCAGGACAAGAGAGAGGAAATATGAGGGGAATATAGAAACCTTCATTTTCTACTGTTTCTTCTGTCTCTTAAACCACCCATGGCCACAGCTCGACAGCTAAAGTCTGCCATGAGCAGGCAGGCAAAGCAAAAGGAAATGGAGCCTGAGGATTTAGGTATAATATCGATCTGGTTTGGTAAGAAAACTGGAATAGTAATACAAAAAGGAGGAACTTGCCCTGCTAAGATGAAGAGGGAAAAAGGAAAGGGTAAGGACATGGCAATATGCATTATGTCTTGCTGTGTTGTGTCGTAAGTGCAGAAAAAATCATGGGTGATGGCAAAGGTAGAAGTACTGTATTACTATAATGGAACCCATCCACTATAAATATCCAGAGACAAAAGTGAGTGGTTTTGTGAGCAACAGCAAAAGTAATCCAAAACACTGGACTTAAATAAATGTGAATTTTAATAGCCCCGAAGCCTGTGAAAAAAAAAATAACAAAGGTAGTGACTTTCAGTTAACTCATATATATCAGTAACAACTTTTAAATATAAGAATTAGAAATATCTATGAAGAGAAAGTGCCTCAAAATGCTGGAAATAGTTGAGAACATGTAAATAAAAAATATCTAGGATGAGAGTGAAATTATGGAGTTAATGATTCTTAGGAAAGGAATGAGGAACTGTAACAAAACAAAACCAAGGCACTTTTAGAAAGTAGGCTTCAGTAAATTCATAGAACTGGTAAAAAGGGAGTCCTAGGAGACAAAAAAAAAAAAAAAATCAAGTGAACTGTCAGTTTCATAAAGAAAAAATATTAAGGTCATGAGTACAAAATATACTATTATAGAGGAAAGATTAAAGTTGCAGTTAGAGATGAGCTTGATGAAATCATGGGCTTTTTGTGAATTACAAAGATAAAAAGAAAATGGAAACTAGGTCTGGTTCCTAAGGTCAAATATAAAAAGTAGAATGAGCTCACAGGAGGAGAGTAAGAAAATACAACACAAAACCAAAAGTCTTTAACTAGGAAGCTAAATTATAACAAGAAACCCTTCCATAACAAGAAAGAGTCGGTTGACTTCTTATTGTGGTGGAGGGGTGTCCTGGGTTCAGCAGTAGCAGTCATTTTTCTCCTTCTTGGTAGCTGGTGCAGTGCTGTGTTTTGAGTTTCGGCTTGGGAACAGAGCTGATAACAGCGATGTTTTGGTTTGGCCAAGGACTTTGTGAGCCTCATGCTCTGCCAGGGAGGAGGGGAAGCCAGGAGGAAGCAGAGACAGGACACCTGACCCAAACTGACCAAAGAGGTATTCCATACCACAGCACGTCATGCCCAGGATGTAACTGGGAGTTAGCTGGAAGGACTGGGAGACTGTGGGGTTGGAGGAGGTATGGGTCAGAGCTTGGTCAGGCTGGGGGGGGGGGGGGGGGGGGGGGGCGAGTTATCGGTTGGCTGGTGGTGAGGTGATGTATTCTCTTCCCTTGTTATTTCCTTTATCATTGTTATTACTGGTAGTAGCAGTAGTGATTTGTGTTATACCTTAGTTACTAAACTGTTCTTATCTCAACCCGTGGGAGTTGCATTCTTTTCGATTCTCCTCTCTGTCCCTCTGGGAGTAGGGGGAGGGAAAAGAAGGGGGGGAGGGAAAAGAAGAGGGGGAGGGAGTGAACGAGTTACCTGACTGTGTTTAAACCACAACAGGGGGGCTGTTACAGACTGACCCAAGAAAAGTGAGGAGTTCAATACTTTTTTACAAGTTATTACTGAAAATGTCTTAGGGCTGTTGTAATTAAAGAAGTCACAGAGGGTAAGACCTCCTTCTCTAATAATGAAGGAACAGGTCAAACAGTATCTAAATGTTATATGTTCAGTTGAAACAGCTGGTTTTCACTGCAGTGTAATTAAAAAGCTGGCTGATGAAATCACAGGATCATTAGTTGTTATCTCTGAGAAACTAGAAAGAATGGGGAGACAAGCAAAAGTCCAGTTTGAGGAAATGGGAACAAGAAAAGGAGAAGCCCAAAAAATAACAGACTAACCAGCTTAACATCAGCTTCTAGAAAAATCGTGGAAGAGCTACTCAAGTTGGTTTTAAAAGTTAGAAAGAAAAAAAAAAAAAAAATAGCAACAGCTGACATGTTATCAACGAGAAATAATGCCAAATTAGTTTCATTTCTTTCCCCCCCCAGGATTGCAAACTACATGGGTAGAGGAGAAACAGCTCATATATAGCTTAACTGCAGCAAGTTTTTAGAAATACTGGTATAATATTCAAAAGTAAGGCATGGACTCAATGAAAATATAAGAAGAAAGATACAAAGTTAGTTCTATTGAGTTCTGAAAATAGCTATAATGAGTCCTGTGTCAAAACAAAGGCATGTAATTAGTGAAATTCTGCTGGGGTCTGTCCCGAGTCAATGTTCTCATTATTTATGTGTTACAGATTTCTGAAATGCATAGATAGTACATGGATTGGAAGACTGCCAATATAGCTGAGGATACCTAGAGGATACCTAGAACGCAAAACAATTAAAATAAAATTGGAGGTAACATATGAAAGAAAAACAAGATGATAAGTGCAACATATTAATGCAAGTAGGAAGTATCAGCTAGACATTAACAGTAGATAAATATTTGCAATAGTTTTCAAGTATATGGAGGCTTGCTGTAGGAAATAGCAGAATTGACTCTGTTCTGTGTTTGTTGTAAGTAGAAAAGGATTTAATGTAAAGACAGGTACAAACAATAAAGTGTTGAAATTGAATTTTTCTGAGAAGTAATGTATCTTCACAGTTTCATTGACAGTGTCTTCAGTCTTGATAAATGTCTGTCATAACTGACTTATATAGTTCCACCTTGAACAAGCCAATGGGCTGAATGATGTCTTGGGATTACTTCCCTCTAATTTTATGATTTTGTCTACCCAGAAGCTACTGCAGCCACCTTCAGCAGCTAAGAGGCAAATGCATGCTGCTTTCCTATGTGACAATCCAGCCGAGATGCAGGAATGCATGACAGGATCACCATATGCTTCACTTTCTCACAGTAGTATTGACAACAGTTCCTTCCTGCCAGCTCTAAAGTATGCTTCATTCCTTCTGTATAAACCATATGCACAGGGAGTGTGCTGATCAGAAGACAGCCTACACCTAGTGCCAATAGGTTTCAGCAGATGATGCCTGCACTACTTTATTGTAATTTGGCTTCACATTTGGGATTCTATAACCTACATACAAGCACCAGATACAATGACCTGGCTAAGTAAGTTCACATGGTTACAAAGGTTCATAAAAAAATTGAAGACAGAAGAATATAGTAATGAAAGAGAGAGGAAAACTAGAGCAAATACAGAGCTTTCTCAATCAGTCCAGGTAGAAGGTTCCCGTTGGCACAGCATTCATTTTCCTTGGTATCTCCATAATCTTCAAAACACCTTTTAAAGGTATTGGAAGAGCAGCAGCTTTCAAAATCTGCAATAACATGGGAAGACAAAAATAATAGGAACATGTTTGCATTTTTTTTTTAAAGAACAGATTTGTATGCCAAGAATAGGAGAAAAGTCCTACTAATCTATCAAAACTGGGAGAAATATATGAGTCAAGAATCATTGAAATAATTAAAAATGCATTTTAAAGACTTTTTTGATAAGTTACAGGCTAGCATTTAGTGTGGGTATACTTATAACATCTAATAATTAACAAGTCCCAGTATGTCTTTTGCTTGCATCCCTTGACTAGCTGAAAATTAATAACAGGCAGTCTTAATTTCCTGTGTGAAGAAAATAAACCTGTCTTTCCAAAGGTACTCTGATTTTGAGTTCTTTAATCTATTGAAGAACATCTGAGCTCTTTTAAATGAAGAAAGTTGAACAGCACTATTCAGTCTAGATAGAAACTGTATACACATGTGTAGTGATAATGGTAACATAACCAGTGGGAATATAAATTCACTGCCTGTGACTTTGTCACAGATATAAAGATCTTCTGGAGGAGGCATGTACATCAAGCATAAGAATATATGACATTTCTCCACCTCTGCAGGAATCAGTTCAGATAATCTGTTTAAGGAAATTCCAGCACTGTAATTTGTCTTTTTGCTTTTAAGCAGCGATGTGATAATGCAGAAGCCACGTTCAATGACTCAAGAATGATTTAGTTTGGAGGAAGCCCATTAATTTAACCATATTTTCCCATACTTTTCAGCACCATGTGCTGTCATCTGGAAATGATAGAAACCATAGTAGTAAATTCTGAAAGCTAAGAAAAAACATGCAAGTACAGTTCACGTGGTATTTACTGGTATGCTAATGTTAGCCCAGCCTAACCAAAATTAGAGTTTCTTGGTAAACCTGGATTAGACTTTTAGGGAAAAGGATACTTAACAGACAAGAAAAAGCAAATACCCCATAGATCTATACTTATTATGGATCTTGCATCAAAAATATATGGTAAGTTAGCATTTTCTTGTGTCTGCAGAGATGTATCATATTGACTCTTAGAGTGCAAAATGGAAATAAAAAAGAGAAAAGGTTCATCATATTTCAAGTGTGACGAAGTTTTCTTTGCCTCTCTTAAAATGATCTTTTCTGTTTGCTGAAAGGAAAAATATACTTCAAGTTTTTGAATCTGTCAGTTCACTGTCAGTAAAATTAGTCTCCTCATAACATTCTTTAGTTGGAATATCATCCTAAAATGAAAGACTTTCTAGTGAGACCTGTAACAAAGCTCACACATGGGATTCTGTAGCTCAGTTATAAGAGGTAAATATATTTTTAGATTTTGACCATGGGAATGTGTTTCAACTGGATTAATGATTTCTAGAGGCAGTTCTCTTTCCTCAGATTTGTCCTGGGTTTAGCAGTAGCAGCCAATTTTTCTCCTTCTTGGTAGCTGATGCAGTGTTGTGTTTTGACTTTCAGCCTGGGAACAGTGCTGATAACACCAATGTTTTCAGTTGTTGCTAAGTGATGTTTACCCTGACCAAGGACTTTGTGAGGCTCATGCTCTACCAGGGAGGAGGGGAAGCAGGGAGGAAGCAGAGACAGGACACCTGACCCAAGCTAGCCAAAGAGGAATTCCATACCACAGCATGTCATGCCCAGGGTGGGGGGTAACTGGGAGTTACCTAGAAGGACATGGGGTCTTCTGGGTCGGACTCATTTTTCAGCAGGTGGTATTGTATTCTCTTCCCTTGTTATTTTCTCTTATCATTGCTGTCGTTGGTGGTAGCGGTGGTGATTCATGCTGTACATTGTTTGCTGGACTGTTTTTGTCTCAACCAATGGGAGTTGCACTCTTTTGATTGTCCTCCCCATCTCTCTGGGAGCGGTGAAGGGGAGAGCCCTGGGCGGGGGGGGGGGGGGAACGGGACATGGGCCTCTATTGCTTTCAGCCTGACACCACTCACTGGGAGTGAGTGAATGAGCTGTCTGGCTAGGTTTAAACCATGACAAGATTAGAATATAGTTAAATAAAGTGATAAAGAAATAAATACATCTCTTGACAAAAGAGGGAGGGAAGAAAAGAAGAGGAAAAAGCTTTGCAAACTTAATGTACTTCCACTGTGCTTTCTAGGAGACCATGTGAATTAGAAAGTCTCTAAACACCAGGCCAGTTATGATGCTCTTAATTGAAAGTTAAGTGGCTCTTTGCATCCCCATAGTATATGCCTCTACAAAAAAGCATACATTCACACAGAAATATGTGTAGATTTCTGTTTCTTTGAATAAAAAGATAGCTGTATATTAATTATATCAGTCACAAAGTGGCTGCATGAAAAACTTAGAATGATAGAATCATAGAATAGTTACAGTTAGAAAGGACCTTAAGATCATCCAGTTCCAGCTCCCCCTGCCATGGGCAGGGACACCTCACACTAAACCATGTCACCCAAGGCTCTGTCCAACCTCACCTTGAACACTGCCAGGAATGGAGCATTAGCATTCACAACTTCCCCGGGCAACCCATCCCAGTGCCTCACCACCCTCACAGTAAAGAACTTCTTCCTCATATCCAATCTAAACTTCCCCTGTTTAAGTTTTAACCCATTACCCTTTGTCCTATCACTACAGTCCCTAAGGAAGAATCCCTCCCCAGCATCCCTATAGACCCCCTTCAGATACTGGAAGGCTGCTATGAGGTCTCCAGGCAGCTTTCTGTTCTCCAGGCTGAACAGCCCCAACTTTCTCAGCCTATCTTCATACGGGAGGTGTTCCAGTCCCCTGATCATCCTTGTAGCCCTCCTCTGGACTTGTTCCAACAGTTCCATGCTCTTTTTATGTTGAGGACACCAGAACTGCACACAATACTCCAAGTGAGGTCTCACGAGAGCAGAGTAGAGGGGCAGGATCACCTCCTTCAACCTGGTAGTCATGCTCCTTTTGATGCAGCCCAGGATACGGTTGGCTTTCTGGGCTGTGAGAGCACACTGAAGCTGGCTCATGTAACGTTTCTCATCGACCAGCACCCCCAAGTCCTTCTCTGCAGGGCTGGCCTGAATCTCTTCTCTGCCCAACCTGTAGCTGTGCCTGGGATTGCTTGTACCAAAACTTGTTTTTTGCTTTGAAGTAAAAGACCTCTGGTTTCCTTATGAAATTTCTTAGCAAATCACAGCAAGATCTGTAGCAAATAATGATAAATTAAAAGCCTAACAGAAAGAAATTCCTAGGATTACTTGGTTTTATAAGGTGTCCTTAGTTCTTTTAAACCTTAATTTACTGTTTTCCTAATTGTTACATGCACCTGAGAAGGTGATCTTGGTAGCATGTAAATGTTCAGTGAACTGATGCTAGCGTTCCTGGTCTCATAGAGGCGTGTGCAACTATGCTGCACACTTCTCTCCCCAAACCCCAATTCCTCTTGAAGGGAATTTGAAAGTAAGCTCTCACACTATTTGCATAGCTGATATCCTTAGATTGTTACATTTGAAGCCTGAAACCTTTTATACTGCTGAACATTTGGTATATGAATAATCTATTTGAGAAGAGACTACTCATAATTTTGAAGTTATTTCCTACATTAAGGTACTACCCAAAACAACATAGAAAAATTGATAAAGCTGTGAGAGTGAAAAGAGTGATTTTCCCTCAGGTTTGTGAGTACAGTGCCTTAATCAACAAACACTCAAAAGCTGAAAAGTGAATAAAAATGAGGAATAAAAAAATGTATTTCCTTCTGTATTACTGCTTGAATAATATACTCCACCAAAGAAGTTTATGGCCCATAAATACAGTTATGCTGATCAGAACACTAAGCATGAAGGACAAGTTGACATGGTTTGTATATAATCCCAGAAACTGAACTTAAATGAACTGAGATAGGAAAACTGGAACAGACTGGAAGTTTTTCCAAGGATATTTTATACATATATCACAAAACTGGAAATTAAAAACATGTAGTGGGTTTTTTTTCTTTAAGTTATCTTTTGCCCATATAACCTGTGAAAATGAGGCATATGAAAGCATTATGGGAATGTCTGTTGCAAATTAGTTTGGGTTTTAGAAAAATTTTCTTAAATATTTTTATCACACTTTTCTAGTAGGAAAACTTAATTTATTATAATTCTTAGCAATCACTGCAACTATCTACATTTTACTCTCTTCATGAATAGTGATAAAATGCACAAAATTCAAATTTTCAATTCAAAGAGGTAGGATGACAAAATAAATGCAGAACTGCAAACTCTTTATGGTTCCTCTGACACTGTGTTTAGGGACATACTTTGGTTTTAAAAGGATAGCCTGAAAAGAAGTCTAAGGATAAAAAGGATAGTCTAAAAAGATGCCTACTTAAACCAGTGTCACCACCTGATAAAATGTATCTAAAGTATATTCATTTATTATCCATTATTTTTAAGAATTTTGATACAAAATGAGACTTTGACTGCAGATAATTCTCAAAAAATAAAAAGGGAAAATACATTTGCCAAACACATAAAAACTTAAACCATATAAAGAATTTCATATATTAGTTTGAATAAAATCTGGTTTGAAAAAGAAAGAAAATATGAATGTCCTTGTTTGCACGTGCAAGACATATTTAGGCTATACTTAGTTTCCTGTTCAGCAACAGGAACTTAGTTAAAGAATTGATTTCAATTCTGACATAGTGTGTAAACAGAAAGAACCAGTCTCTGAGATTCTAGGGCCATGTTCCATCCCTGGCAGTGTTCAAGACCAGGTTGGACGAGGCCTTGGGTGATATGGTTTAGTATGAGGTGTCCCTGCCCATAGCAGGGGGGTTGGAACTTGATGATCTTAAGATCCTTTCCAACCCTAACTATTCTATGATTCTATGATTCTATGATTATGTTCAGCTTCAGAATTAATTATCAGGACTTTGAACTGGAGGTACAGAAACAGGCATTACGTTGTGCTTGTTGGTCCATGTGCTGACAAGATCAGCAGTTGCATTCCTGGGCAGCTATCAGCATACAATTACCTGTTTTGTTTGGGTATTTTTCTTTTGTGGGGGTTTTCTTTTTTGTTTTTTTTTTTTGTTTGGTTTTGTTTTTTGCTGGTTTGGTTTGGTTTGTTTTTTTGTTTGGTTGGGTTTTGATTTTGGTTGTGGTTGTTGTTTTTTTTGTTTTTTTTTTTTTCTGTGGGAAAGACCTAGCGACACAAAACATCCAAAAAGTCTGAAAAGACAGTTCTGTATGCAGAATGCAAAAACCTAGGAAAGTTCAGTAACTTACAGTAAAAATGGAAAACAAATAGTTCCAACAGACTCTGAAGTCAGAATGCCATATGCAAGCCCTTCGTCATATACAGACTAAAACTAAATTTCATCCAGATTTTTTCCTTATATGTGCATTAGCATGCCTGGAAAATATCTCATTCCTCATGCGCAAGATTATAGTGTCAGACAACCTACTGATCAACTTCTGAGCAAATCTGAAGAAACAGCAAAGATTCTGGCAAAGAGTAAGTACTAATTTGATGAATAAAGAAATAGCAAACTCATTTCATTCATTCTGAAGAGTGTCCATCCGCTAGCACATGCAATAATCTTATTGAAGACAATAGATAAAACAATGACAGCCTCGTGTGTATGACTTCTGTTCACAGTCCTGAAGAAATCCTCCCTCAATACAGTGAGTGTCCTACAGTGAGCACTGTTGTCAGTCTTCATTGAAAGCAAAAGCTTAGATGGCTGAGGATAAACAGATTGCAGGAAACGAGATATTCCTGGATTTTACTGGTACCATGTTCTCAATGAGCACATGAATATCTATGTTCCAGATAACATAGCAATTCCCTGCTGTAAAAACTGTAATTTTGAATCCCTCATCAAACCTTGGTTCAGAATACTTGTCTCAGTGTTAAGTCTTCCCACAGTCCTCCTACGAGCCCTTTTTCTGGATTATCCATCGTGAGATCAAACTGCACGTGGTAAGGCAAGCTGCTTTCCTTCAGCACTGTCATGTTTTATTTCTATAGACAAGCAAGTAAGAGAAGTCATTCACACCTGCACCTTTGTATTTGAGAGATTTCACAAATTAAAAGGTTGAGCTAAAAGTTACAGCTAGATGCGAAGTAGAATACTCACTGCTTTTAGTGATGGAGTGAAATTTGTCTGTATGTCACACCTGTGTCTGTACCAACATTCTGGGACTTAAGCCAAATGTCCATAGCTGCTTAAGCTGCTTACTAACCAGCTTAATCTTTGCCTGTAGAATGGATCAAGTCATCTCTTTCTCAACACAAAGAAACCCAAAACAGAGGTAGGAGCTCACTCTCTAGATTTGCAGATAAAGGCAAGATGTTTGGGTATGCCATGAGTACAGCCACCCAAAAGCAATAGAGATAGCTAAACTGCTCCTTCCAATCAAGTAGTGAATAAGTACTTTGAAATAATTATCTGGTTTAGAGTCAATAAAAGCTTATGAGGAAATGCAAGACCAAATACTGAGAGTTGGTTGCTCTTCTCAGCTTAAGCATTCCAGTATCTGATGGGGGCCTATAAGGATGCTGGGGAGGGACTTTTCATGAGGGACTATAGTGATAGGACAAGGGGTAACAGGTTAAAACTTAAACAGGGTAAGTTTAGGTTAGATATAAGGAAGAAGTTCTTTACTGTGAGGGTGGTAAGGCACTGGAATGGGTTGCCCAGGGAAGTTGTGAATGCTCCATCCCTGGCAGTGTTCAAGGCTAGGTTTGAAAGAGCCTTGGGTGACATGGCTTAGTGGGAGGTGTCCCTGCTCATGGCGTGGGGGCTGGAACTAGACAATCTTAAGGTCCTTTCCAACCCTAACTATTCTATGATTCTATGATTTTGGAAAAGAGTTGGTTTCTGTTTAAAAAAAAAAAAAAAATGCGCTGAGTGGTGGTGGGATATGTTTACGTGTCCAGGAGTTAAAAAAAAAATGTTTAGAAACATTAGCAATGGATTCAGGAATACCTGATATCACCGGGTGGTGATTTTCAATGATCTTTAATCTCTGAATCCAAAAATATTTCCTAAGGAAGTTGGAGGCAATTATTAGAAAGATAAGATTTATGACATGCAATTATGGGAAATATTCTCTGCAATTAGGATTGCTTATGGCTTTTAGTAGATGGAGTGTAGGAATTTGATCTATCACCAGTCATACATATTCTCAGTGAATGAAAAGTGGTGCATAAAACATCATTGTAAAAATGTATATTTGCTTTGCATACATTAGTAAGTGTGAGGAAACCAAGCTGAAATAACTGGATTTCAAATACTGCTTTATTAACAAGACGGAGATATATAAGGACTAACTCTTGATTTAGCTAACAGCCCCACCAGTGTTTAGATGACTGTAGTATTCTCAGGGGGCCCTACATTGTTATTTGTAAACTGATGAACCTACAAATCTTCAGTATTGTTCTCAAGGGGAAGTAGTTTGATTTTGCAGACAGTTGTATATTTTATCTATCCCCTATGTTTTTACAATTTTGTTCTTGAACTGTTGCATACATTATGAAACCATGGCTAGCATTCAGCTATACAGTCAGTGTTATCTGCCTTAAGATTTCTGGTAAAATCATAATGTTTCTCAGAGGTTTGTGTCCTTGCTGCAGCTCTGATATTTTTAGTCAAAAGTCATAGTTTCATGCTTGTTTTAGGGTCACATCAGTCTCAATCACCAACACCTATTTTTTAATTGATACATTTAAACCAGATTTTAGTATTTTTGCCTGCACAATGCTCTAAACTCTCATGGACTTGACTTCATTACTCTGCAATCAAATACTATAAGGTAATAGCTTCATTTTTCTCCATGCTATATACAAAAAAAGAGAAAGTTCTGCAGGCATTAGCCGCTTGAACAGGTTGTGTCTCAGAATTTTTACAATCTCCCAAGTATTCTGCTTTCTTGGTTAACTGAGTCATTAAGAAGTGCAGCTGATTACAGGTTTTAGTCCCTAACAGAATCTGCCTGCTTTTTATATCAGCAATTTCATTAGCTACTATTGTTCAAACCTCTCATTAAAAATGGCCAAGTCTTTCATTCAGCTGCCAATAATCCAGTGTTCCCCCAGCAAAGACATTTAAAGCTTTTCACTGAGTATTCAAGTGTTACACGCCATAGTTTTACAAATTCTAGCCCCACAGTTTTACGGAGTTGGTTTTTTTCTGTCTTCATAGAATAGATTCTCACCTTCCCTATCTGTGATGTGTACAACACCTATAATGTAAGGAAACCACATGAACACATTTCAATTTCAAATTACCACATTTATTAGTGATTAATGAAGATATAGATATCTATTCCATAAGTGATAGCTACTCTGAATGATTTAAGATTATAGATATAGTGATTTAAGATTATAGATATAGTCATTTGGAGTAGAAAATTTAGAGGGAACAAAGACAAAATCCATCCACATGGCCTAGGAATTCAGGAAAAATATTTTCAACAATATATACAGAGTAATGTTTGGAAAAAAAAAGCTTCGTTTTATATTCCTGTACTTGCTCAGCTAATGTCATTTTCATAGCTGGATAAAAGTCTTCATACTGTGGCTCATTTGTTTATTTACTTACTACTTTCTCCAAACAGCAGAAATGTTGACTTAGGCTTACAAATAATATAGATTCACAGGGAAAAGTACAGAGCACTGGGTTTATATATGTTTTCCAGAAGCAATGTTAAGAACAGCTTCTGTATTTGTACTACCAGAATGAAAATAACAGAATCAGCTATGGGCTTACTTATCAGCTAAGAATTTTACATTGCTTATTAGGGAATGACAGCTTTCTGAGGTATTGAATCCAGGCCTCTCCTGTTGTCACTGAATACAGCCAATATTCTCTTTTAAAAACCTATCAACTTCCTTTTCAATATTCAATAAATTATTTTTTTTAAAATTGGTGCTATAAACACTTTAATCTGACATATACCTTTTTGTGGGTTTTCTTCTTACCTTCCTTAAATAAGGGTGTAAAAAAAAATTTTTTTTCCAGTTATAGGAAAACATAATGACCATGATTTTTCATGAATGAATTCTATATATATATATAGATAAACATAATCTTGGCCAGCCTAATTTTTTAAAAATAAAGACAAATATACTATATCCCAAAGGATTCTGTTAAATGGTAAATTATTTTACACTTTTTTTTCAATATTTTTCTCCAATGTCCTGGGTTCAGCAGTAGCAGTCATTTTTCTCCTTCTTAGTAGCTGGTGCAGCGCTGTATTTCTGACTTTTAGCCTGGGGACAGAGCTGATAAGGCCAATGTTTTTAGTTGCTGCTCAGTAATGTTTACTTCAACCAAGAACTTTCTGAGTTTCATGCTCTGCCAGGGAGGAAGGGAAGCCGGGAGGAAGCAGAGACAGGACACCTGACCCAAACAAACCAAAGAGGTATTCCATACCACAGCATGTCATGCCCACTATATAAACTGGGGGCAGTTAGCCGGAAGGGTTAGACCGCTGCTCAGGTCAGGCTGGGTATCGGTCGGTGGGTGGTGAGCGGTTGTATTCTCTTCCCTTGTTATTTCCCTTATCATTATTCTTATTGGCGGTAGCGGTAGTGATTTCTGTTATACCTTAGTTACTGGACTGTTCTTATCTCAACCCATGGGAGTTATATTCTTTCAATTCTCCTCCCCACCCCTCCGGGAGTGTGGTGGGGGGGAGGTACAGAGAGGAGTCAGAAAAGCAGCTATGTGGTTCTGACTTACTGACTGGACTTAAACCACCTTTTCTGATACTTAAAAAATGTGATCTCTTTACCTTCATTTTCTACCCAGGGAACATAACTGACTATCTCATATTATTCTGGTCAAATCAGTAGTGCAAACTTACAAATGCTAATGTATTGCACTATAAGAATTTAATTATTTTTTTCCATGACAACTGTGATCAGTTGAGTTACTTTTGCTTACTTCTATTTCCAAATATTTTGCAAAAAGTTGATTTTGAAAAAAAATCCAAATTTTTAAAGGCACTAGATGTATGTAAAAGCACCAGCAATGGTCTTTCATTTGTATTTTTGATAATGCTACAGTCTTCCTTCAGACCAAATCTTATTTCTGATAAGTTTTGTTATTGTTTTTTAAACTCTTAATAGAGAAGCTATATTAATAGATATGACAAAAACCTACTTTTCTTTTCCTACTTTACCTTTTCCCAAAACATTCTTGAATGAAAAGAACCATTTCCCCTCCCTAGCTTTACATGCAGTTTTCCTTTCTAAAGTGTTCTGTTGAAGGAGAGGTATGTAACTGTATAATAGCAAGAGGACTGATACCCCGAAAAACTAGAATATTCCCTTATAGGTGCACAGTACAAAAAAAAAAAGGACAGGTCTTACAGCTTTCTGGCAAAAGAATTTCTTTGAGTGCTTGGTAATATTTAGCAAACCACCTGGCCATCTTAAAACTCCAACCAAATAAGATACTTCTACATGGGCCCAGATCACTGGTTGCTATAAAATAAATGAAGCTTCTTTCACGTACAGGCATCAATTAATTAATCTACATGAAGGTTCAGGATACTAAAAAAAATCTTTGTAAGTGAAAAGAATACCCCTTGTCTGTCTTGTGTATTTAAATTTTCAGCTCTTTAAATCAGTGTACAAACCAGAAAGAAGTTCATCTCTTTGCAGGGACCTCTGCCTGAGGTGCATGCAACCAATTGTAATTGGTATTTATCACTGCTGCAATTGATAATTATTATAGATTATCATTGAAATAACATCAACTTATTTCATAGCAGAACTGTCTCTAAAGAGATACATGTATATATTTATAGTTTCTGTAAAAAACAAGTTTCTTTTTCATTCTTCTCGTGATCACAACAGAATGGCTTTTAAAGGGGATACTAACCAGAATATTGTATATTATATTTTAAATTAATCAGCTTGGCTAATATGATAATATTGTCACTATGTGTCATATTGTCAAGGCCAGGATTGTTTTCCGCTTAAAATCAGTCTAGCTTTCCCAGAGTCAAGAATGGTCACAATTCATGTGCAGGGAACTCAGCTCATCACTCACCCATCCTTTCTGAATTGTGATCAAGTTTTTTTATCTGGCAGCAACAAAGAAAAATCATTACAGAGATAATCACAAGAAAAAATGCACAGTCAGTCTTGTGAGAATACTGGCAAGTACACATGAATCTGAAACATACGTAATACTTCCCTGCCATATTTTTAGTCAAGATGTACAGAAATATAAAATATATGGGAATACTGAAGATCTAACAAGGTTAGCTTTAAGGGAATAGCATTGACAGAATATGAGGTAAGAACTGATGATAAAATTAGTATTTGATGCAGAAAATTGGATGAACACACTACAAAGGCTTCATAAGTGCCATGGTCTTGCAAATATAATTCCATTATTTTTTATGTATAGCAATAAAGATTTTGACAGCTATACAGAGCCATTGCAAAATATACTTTTGACCCTGAGGTAATTTATATTTTTAAAACATTGCTTCTGATGGACATTTAAGAGGTACAGAAGTCACACTTCGCATGTTAATACCATGATTGCAAGTATGTAATTGTAGAAAAACAAAGATGAAGAGCTTCAAATAAAGAAGCTTTAAAGTGATTGCACATGTGTTATTAGCGTGTTCAAAAAATGTCATAATTGCTCTTCGCTGTTGACATATGTCCCATTTCCCTATTTGTGTACCAAAAACTGTTGATGTGTCTAGTAAAACACTTAAAACCCTATTATCACAGACAGCTGTTCATCTATTTTGTTCTTTCAATTTAATTTAATTTAACTTCAAATTTAGGGGAAAAAATGCACAGATTGTAGAAATTTCCTTCCTAGGAAAAGATGTGCTGCCTAGATTTTCCTTCCTAGGAAAAGATGTGCTGCCATTTTAATTAATGGAAGCAGCATAAATACATCAAATAGTGTACTTAATTCACCAATGATATCAGTGTAGTCTTTAAGAAGAGCTTGGATCTATATTTTTCTTTTTTTTTTTTTTTTTACTTATCCTGGAACTTAACAGAGAGGGGTCATATAATTGGGGATCATTTAGTCGAAGGAACATGAAAGGCTCATTGAAGTTCAATGAAATCAGAAAACTCAAGATTCAGTGAAAAAGAGGAGAGGCACATAGTGGAGCAGGGCCTCATGGGAGTAGAGGGTCAGAGCAGAAGTCTGCAGTCCTAATGAACGGCTGCTCTTCTGCTTCCAGCCTGGAACAGATTGTATCTGGACTCCCTAGTGTTTTGCCTGCACCAGGTAAAGCTGGCATAAAAGAGTCCTGATACTGTGACGAGGGGATGAAGAGAAACCACAGCAGATAGGACATTTACCTACTATTTTTTTTATTTGGGAAGAGGAAAGTTTGTTTTGGCTAGCAATTTACAATAATCTAGTGAGGGTAATTATCCAATCCCCATAGCAAGACTCTGGACCACTGCAGAAACCCAGGTATCATCTTATTTTCATCTTTCACTCTGTGCTCAGCAACAATAGGTTCTGCAATATGTACCACAAAATAACTGTTGAATTCAGTCTTCTCCCAGTCAGAGAAGCAAATCCTTGTCAAAGCCACTGTTTACACAGCTATGCTTGGGGATAAGCAGCATATGCCCACACGAGAAACCTAGAGAGGTACCAACTTCCTTAACAAATTCAGCTGCTGAGAGGTACATATATTTAATGTTGACTGGCAGATTATAACTTTAATATCCTTTTCTAACAGGGAGATGTCTTGCCACTGCAACAAGCTGAACATACTAAAAAATACAGGCATTACCACAGGGAGATATTCCCCTCATACCCACCCACCAGTAACATCATAAACAGTTAAGACAGTAAATACAACATAATTACCCTTTTTCTTCAGAAAATGTACTCACAACCATCTTATGGGAAGAGAGTCTGGCATGCATTTTAGAAAAATTTTGTTCAATTTCAGAAACAAGACTTAACATGAAAGTTTACCGTATTCCAAATCAAAGAGATCAGATTATACAAACCATCAAAGACTGGTTTATTAATAATATTTAATAAATATATT
The DNA here is from genome assembly GCF_028554395.1 of Pezoporus wallicus. NCBI lineage: Eukaryota > Metazoa > Chordata > Aves > Psittaciformes > Psittacidae > Pezoporus > Pezoporus wallicus. The sequence continues at coordinate 8,294,868 of NW_026642052.1, forward strand.
TAATTAATCCTCAGATCGTTAACGGGGATCATTCAAATTTATCATCCCAGGTTTTCATATGACAGTACTTGAATTTATTTCTTTTGAGGTAGTATGCCAAAGTATCCTGATTTGAATGTTTGGGTGGTTTTTTTTATTAAGCAATGACATAGCCTCTCTGAAAAATAATCCTGAAAATCATGGATTGATATTTGGAACTAACACTTCATGCATCAATCTTTGATCCTGAGTGGAGAAAAAGTTAATTCTAGGTTTTGTCTCCAAACTGGCTATGTTTAGAAAAACCATCAACTGTTATACAAATAGAGGATTGTTTCCATTGGGAACAATTCTTATTGACTTGTGTAGATATCTTTAACTATTTCAAGACTACAGTGCCTTACTGGGCCTTAAGAGCTCAAACTATGTATAAAAGTTGTGAAAATTAGATCTGAAGAGTGATATTTAGTACCCTTAAAAATACATTGCTTAGTAGAATGAAAGGTACATGCTCCTGACAAAGTCCTCTTGATGGGATGGTGGAATAGTCATCAACATGACTATCGACAACATGAGATAACAATTAAAAAGATATCTCTAGTTTCTAATTTAAATTTTAGCACTTACTTACTAAAAGAAAATGAGTGTAAAACTCTAGTCATCATATCATAATAGTATAACTCTTCAAAGTGATATGGAAGAGGCTGTCCATCAGGTTTCCTTTAAAAAATAAAACACTTCTAACAATTAGGATGAAGAAAACCAGAAGTTTATCACACTACCAGTAAACACAGACGCAGTACTAAACTGAACAATACACTTTGGAGTAACAGCTTTTGGTCATTAAATATTTCTTTATTTATTTATCTATTTTAATTTCTATGTGAATTTCTGACTCTTAAGAGTTATGATAGAATTGTCAGTATTTGAAATACCTAGGAACTAGGCATTGGTCTTTCAGAGCAATTTCTACAGTCATTCTTACTATTGTATCTGTGGTGTTATAAAAGTGTCGCCTGTTGCAGAAGATTGACTGTGTAGCAGAGATTAAAAATCACTATGCTGGTACAGTAAGGATTATAAACAGCACCTATCAGTCATTTCTGTATTGTGTCCAATCGAAAAGTGTTCATATCAAATACCAGACTCCTATCAAAATTATACTACAAATATGGACTCTATCTAGCTTTAAGTTCTAATGAATAATATCTACTAATCATAAGCTGTTTGCCCATCATAGGCTGCTAGAAATGCTCTTACTTCTTTGGAAGGCACAAAAATGCATGCATAATTGGCCAAAAATTATATAACACCTCTTTCTGAGTTTCTTCAGTAAAAGGAGTGCAATTCTGGTTTGGTTCAATTCACAGTTAATCCTTCTATGTACCTGTGGAAGTTGTTTATGAGTTAAAATTACACATGAAAGGATGCAAGAGACTAATTTAATGGCCTGCCTTTGAAAATTTCCATTTGCTGCTTGATATATCTTATTAATATTCTTTGAATCCAGTTACAGGTGAACTCTGATTTTTTAAAAACATCACTAACTATAAAAAGCTGTAAGAATAATTTTGTGACTTAAATTATAATTTTCTTATCAAAATAAATGATCTCATACAGGTAAATAGATTAATCTGCTTCAGTCTTACAAAACTGTCATGGAGTATATATGGTACAAGAGATTTTTGATAATCACAAGGGAAAAAAATATGATTTTTACTCAGAATATGGAGCTGAATTTAATTGCAAATAACAAAAATACCTCCTACAAGCTGCTTGACCTATAGCAGAGGAACACTTTTACCCTCTGTAAAAACCCAGCATGACTGGACTTTGCAACTTGCTTCTCCTTCTTAACAAAAATATGTGTTCAGTGTTCCCAAATCTATGCTCCTTCTCCACACAACAGCAGATATTTCTTTCCAGTGTATAATAGACTTAGCATTGTCCTTGACCCTTCCGGTGTTCCAGCTGGGTGCACTTGACAAGCTCCAGGAGTAGAATCTATTTGCATGACCTTAGAACTTGATATGTCGAGTGTCTTAAATTCCCCATGATGCTGACAATCATATTTTGATGGATAAGGATAATGAAACATAATTCTGTAGTTATGGAGCCCCCCCTGTGCTAATAGTTGGTTTAAATCTCTTTGAAGTTGGTAGGCATGGTAGCTGTTTCATAAAGTAAATGTAAAGTGATATTGAATTCTTCAATGGAAACAAATAGCTGAAAAAATATGAGCCATGACCAAAATATGGCTACAAGGGAAGGCCGCTGTGGAAGCTAAAGCATCTGTCAAATGGCCAATATATGGGAGAGATGGCTGGGTGAAAAGAAACATAAATTTGCCCAAGGACACTATCACAGAACCACCCTTGCAGTTATTGTGACTTTTGGGAAAAAAAACTGTGGTTGATTTGTAAGTTAATCCCTAACTTTAAAGAAAAACTCACATGCTATGCTGAAGACCATGGAATGGTGACCACATAAAATTTTCCTGATTTTCTGCTCTGAAAGAAAAATAAAAAATGCAAACATGGTAATTAATTTCATCTAATTCTAACTAATAGTTTAGCTCGTATAGAAGAAATGACTAAACAAGGGTAAAAATCAAAAAATGAAGATGTTAATGTAGTGTAAAAGATAAATTACATTATAGTATTTTATATTTTTCACCTAGAAAATTTCTCTACTGATAGCTAAAAATAAGCCCCAAATCATTTCTGCAATACTGTCAGAATGAAATGAAAAATAACATTACAGATTTTCAGATATAAATAACACCATATTAACTGATCTACTATGATGCCAGCTAAGCCTAAAAGCTTGCTTCCAGGGAAAAAAAAAAAAAAAGAGAACAGAACAGCTGGTAAAGACAGCTATTTCACTATTTTACTTTAAATTCTTCCCTTAGTTATTCTTCAGTAACTTTACAAGGTTTTTTTTCCTTTTAAACAAGCATTACATATAAAAAGGTACATTTTAGAATAGAGCTACTTCACCAAAAATTTGTTAAGGCTTTTTTATACTAATTTACCTGAATTGTTAAACTTTAATTTTTGAGTTATATTCTGAATAAAAATTATAGAGGTTGTTTCCTCTGCATTTGTTTTAAAAACTCTTAAAAGATGAGACTACTGAAGTCCACATCTCTTTCACAAAAATAGCTTAGCCAGAATAAGGCATCACCTACCTCAAGGTTAGATTATGATTTGGGATTCTTTCTACAGGGGTGTGGAGGTAGATTGCTGCCATGAATAAATGAGGAAAGAGAAATATTTTTTAAGATTTCTCAGTATTTCAGTTGCAGGGAATGTTACTGAGTGGCAACAGTTCTGCATTTTCAGTTTCTTCTCTCATTGCTGGTAGACTATCAACCTGCAAAATATTCACCCTTTAATATTGCTGTTTTAACGTTCAGATGTCTGATTTTTAAACGCAAAAAATGCAGGATTTTATTATTTTATATTTTATTGTTATTAAAGTGCTGAATAAAATGGAAGCATAAAATGAAGACTAGGCAATCAGCTCTGCTGAGTAAATTCAGACATACATGTTTCACTGAAAGCACACTTGAATATGTTCCTGCCTTTGCCTGTAGTGATAAAACAAAAATGCCACAACTCATTTTCTTCAGTTTTGCACTGAATTTGTCCACAATACTTTGTTATTGTTTGTCTTTTCCTTGAGAGCCTTGATTGAAATGTAGAAGCTCCGTTTCACAATGAATCACCATAATTTTTTCAGTCTTGATTTTTCCAACGGAGCAGACATGTCCAAACACAGAAATGAAGTTAACATTCTGACCCAACATTGATTCAAATACATGCATCAATTCACTAGGCTGTGAAACATACCCCAGATAATGAGACCCTATGAAATATAGACGTATATAGAAATATAGACTTAGATTTTAAAAAAAGTTTAATCTAAATTAAAAATGAAAAAAATAAGTATATTGGAATATTGCTGATTTTGTTGAACTGAAAGATCATTTAAGACAGGGGTGTATTGTAGACATAGATGTGCTGCCTGGTGCACTAAACCATGATTTAGCCTAGCCAGAATGGCCAAGAGGTGGGTGCATGTCGTCATCCTGACTGACAGAAAGCTGGTATGTATCTAGTTGTCACAAGATGAGAAGAGCTTCTATGTCCTGCATTTTAGTTGCAAACTGAGATCAATGATAGACAAGTTGATATAAAATGAAAGGATCCACTACAGTTTAAAAATGCATGTATTTTATTTTGTGATGACATTAACAATTCTTAAGTTCATTTACCATAATCACGTAAAAGTCGAAGAGGTCTGACCAGACAGTGTGTAAAAGAAACAAATACAGTGCATTTTTTCTTTTGCAAGAGAAGCTGAGGTATTGTGTTGAAATGGGAACAGATTTGAACCACCCAATTGTACAACACTTCTGAGCTGCAGTCTGTGAAACCTACAGTAATTTAACACATGTCATGGAGCACTTAGAAATGTAATAAAATTTCTGTTTATTACCAGTGCAGCTCTGGGCTAAAGCATTCATGTGAGACTCATCTGATCCTTATAGTTGATGACCTTAGAATTTATCTCCATCAGAAAGAACAAGATTTATTGTTCTAGGGATTTTTATACCTGCACCACTTTCACAGGGAGTTTTTATATAAATATGATTGTTTACTAAAGGTTAGATTCCTATATGTGTCTCAAAGTAGTCCTCTGCAGTCCTCTTTTAGAAAAATAAGATTCCACTACAAGCACAATTTCCCCATCCTTTTCCAGATGATTACCCTCCTCCTGAGAAGCCAAGAGAAAGAATGGATAGGGGTGGGTGCCTTCACTCATAGATTTCAGCGCAGAAAATTTGGCTGTCAAGTAGCACAGTTCTCCCCCTTTGTTCCAAATCTCCTCTTAATTTGTCTTTGCAAGAGGTACATATCTAGCCAGTTTAACATGACTGAACAAGAGCGAAAAATCAGATGAAAAGAAGGACTGGGACCTTAGTGTGAAGGAGTAGTAGTTTAACCTACACCGCAGGATTTGCCATCTCTCCAAACTCCTTCCACTCTAAGAGCTCCTACACGGAGATGAGGAATTTAACCTTCTCTTTTTCAGTATTCCAGCTTTCCTTGAACTTTTCCATAGATTATACAGAACAATTACCTCAGCAAAAGCTGTTACAAGAGGAATTTAGGGTTAATTTTTTCACAAACTCTTTTACAGATTTTACAAAGTGTTATCTCAGCAAATTTTTGTTTGTTAGAACTTGCCCTTTAGGTAGGGATGTAAAACATTGGACTCAGGATAATGGCAGCTGATCCTTCTAATACACCTGACACCACGCGGTCCTTAAAACACCTTTTCCATCTGGATCAGATGACTTAGCTGATTGATGCAGCTTAAGGCTGAAGCTAAGGTGAGGTGCTACGCATGTTCTCTGAACCTTTACCTCTCACTCTTTATGGATATTAATGAATAACAAGTTATTGATTCAGAAGGCAAAAATTATCCTTGGAACACATCTTTGAGCTTCCCATCGATTTCAGCACTACAATCATGTGAGCTGTTCCTCTAATAATTCAACAATGTCGCACTTCTGTCACTGTAGGGTTCTAGATCCTCATGCTTGTTTCCCGTGCTGTACATACACTTGCAGTATTTCTTACAGCTGCATCTTCCTCTTGAATTTGAAATCAAATATAGCCCAGCACTAAAGGCTGCTTCTCAGGATCTCTAGGATAGCATCTTTCCTTAAAAATGCTGCTTTGTTTCTTCTTTGATATTTTTTACCTTATTAATACCAGTTCTGTTCAGAGTGGTGTACTAGAAACACTACTGTCCTTGAGAGCAGTACCTGATTATTTTTCTTACTTTAGCTGGACAAAGTCTATTGAAATAAATCAGGTTTGTGGATATTCAGATTAAAAAGCAACCCAGACAAACCAACCTATAACTAAATGTTTTACTGACCCTGAAATGTTCCCTAGTAGTGGGATTGATAATTTTTAAAATCAGAAAACTTATTTACTACTTGCCTCCCTTCCACCTGGCTTTAATGTAGGACAAGAACCTGAAAGCTTCACCTCATGGCATTTCACAGAAGTTACAGTAAGATCAAACTTAGGACATATCACTTCTGAATCCTACCATACTGCAGTCAGGAGAAGTTTCTGCAGCCTCTCAGCCACATTTTGCAGTCCCTTGTGTCTCTATTTTGCTTGCCAGCACAGTTTCTCGATGTGGGGGGCTGGAAGCGGGAAAGATGAATCCCCAGAGATTGCACTCTTCATAATGACTTCCCAGCTCCCTGAGCATGCCCTGAGCTGTCCTTGGATTTCTTTGTTAGGTGGTATTAGGGGGGCTCTTCATCAGGTGGATGCTGCTGAGACAGACATAATCAGAAACCTGGTCTACCATGTTAGCTGATACAACAGAGGCTGAATATGATGCGCTTTTGCACAAGCCTGCTAAATAATAATGTTCCTATGTCTTCCAGGCAAGAGTGGGCCTTGTGCAGCACAAAAGTGGGTTTTGACTGGACAAACTGAAGAGGATACAGTTAAACCCGAGACATACTCCAGAAAGTGTTGTGATCTATTTGGGATCAAAGAATGAAGAGAGAACTGGGACAGGAGGGAAGAATATTTCAATCTTTATGATCAAAATAGATATAGAATAAACAGTCTTCAAAGTCACAAAAATATGGACCATTACTTCTCTAATGAGTGGAGTTAGTACCATCAGCTTTTATTTACAAATCAAAGACAGTTTTCTATCAGCAGCGTACTACAGTCTCAAATGAGAGAAATCCATCTTTAAAATCATAACAGAATTAGCAGAAAGGTTATTATAATAGTCTACATTTTCTACATTAAACACTGGCAAAAGTGAGATGAGCCTGGCATTCCACAAAGGTCCAGATAACACAATACACAAAGTTTCATTGCTCTAATAAAAATTTACAACTACAAATACTAAAAGTTTCAAAAAGCAACAATAAGACTAAGCAGTTTTATATCACTTTTAATAAATCATTTTAATTTTGTACTCACGCAATCTTAGGTTTATAAACATATATAAACAAAAGGTCAAAACAACAGCTAGAACATAAATTTCTTGAACAGAAAAAGGAAATGCAGGCACTTGTATACTGATGAATATATTACTTGCAGTGCTGAGGAGATGGAAAGATGCTTTTATGATTACAAAAAGAAAAATGTGATTATCCGAGGCACCGTATTTGAGGTGTTTGTACCTGTACAGTTTGACTTGTACCTCTCAGCCTCTCCCTGTGCTTGCTAGGTGCAGCCTTTCTTAAAATATGGCTTACTGGCAGAAAAAAGCTGTTGAAGTCTTTCAAGTAAGGCAGAGGCAGCTGTTTTTCTGTGAGTTCATGTATTTCTACATGTATTTCTACACTGGTGATGCAAAGTTAAAGAAAAACTTTTTTGAAACATCCAAAGAGCTGCACACTTCCTTAAAACAGACTATTTTAGGAAAGAACAACAACTTTCTTAAGAGATACCTACACGTTCCTTCAACCTTTACTTGTTCATTAACCTACATTTTTATAGTTTTTTCCAAGAAAAAAACAAGACTTGGCTCTCTGTCAGACTTCTAGTTACATTCTAGATCTAGAGAGAAAAAAGTACCCCTTCCTACACCTTTGCCATTAACAGTGACGTGTTTCTTTCAAACTCTATGTTTAACATTTCTATATGAGGTCACTCTTCATCCTAAACCTGTATTTTTCAAACCTTAAGTATAGTACTTCTGCAAATGTCTATTTAACCCTTCAAGTGAATTGGTTTCTGTTAGTCTTTCCCTATTGTTTTCAGGGAATCAGCTTAGTTTGGAATTTTGGAGTGTTTTTCTAAAACCAACATTCAGTTCCTAATCTCTCTTGATTGTTAAATATTAATTTATAGACAGACCACACTCAGTGTGTCATAATATATCTGATATTTCCTGTGCCCAGAGGACCAGCAAAACCTCAGGTCTAGGCACCAATGCACATTGACCCCTGCAGCAATTCTCTCTTTTTATATATATGTTTATATAACTGTTGTGCCTAACCAGGTCAGGACTCAGTTATATTAAGTGCTGTACAAATATTAGCATCCACTTCATCCTTCACAAGATTCCTGACCATAATGAAAGGTGTGAAAGATTATAAAAAGGGGAAGGTTAATTGAGCCCCTTGGAGTGATATCATCATGGTGGTATGTGTAGTTTACTGAATAAAGGCAGCACAATATAGATGGTCTGAGAACTATTCTAAGGGTTAGTCAAATCTTTTTTTACTTCCTTTTTTTTTTTCCCCTCATATTAAGACTTACATCTACATCAAGTGCTATAGCATCTTTCCAGATCACTTATTTCCTCTTTATGCTGTAAATATTTTAGTAGCTTCTACTATGAATTTGGTTCACTTACTGCAATAAACTGTTTTTTCCACCATCCAATTAAAACCAGCTCTAGTCTGAAAATAACTGTGTTCTTGCCAGGCAAGCAAATCTAAGCTTTTGCTAAGTCTTCCAAATTTACATGAATCCATAAAGCTTAATTAAATTTGAGACACAAACATCAGTGGAGGAAAACTGGAGAGCTACAACTGTTTTTTGGTTTGAAAATTAAGGTAAATGCAAAGGATGTTTCATATTTGAATAAAATACTGGAGTGTTCTGGTTATTCTTAGTATCACATTCCGACTACCCTCTTATATATTAATTGAAAGGTCATGCAGTTTCACTATACCTTTGAAGGTATGCCTGTACTTGGCTGAAACTTCTTATAACAATACTGTTCAGTGAATGACAGTATCTTTCTCAGATGCAGTAACCAGGGATACTACTTGCTTTTCTTCAGAAAATGGAACAACATTTTCACAAACAGCTGACTGAAGAGCAAAGCTACATCTTACTGGCAATTGTCATAATTAGTTATTCTGTGCACAGTGCTTTGAAAACCTCAGACTGTGCAAAGCTATCCAGACAGGAGGGTCACTTTAGTAAAATTTAACAGCAGAAGAATCATTCTTAATATAAGAACTTTATTTTTTTTTAGCATAGTGGTGATCTTATAGTTTTTTATACACACACACATATATATATAAAGAATATATATATAAAATCAAAATTTAATTGTAAAAAATAAATATATATATTTAATTTCAGAATTAAATAAGGTTCTACTTTGTTTCTTACACTGAAAAAACCAGATTATGTCAGTGCATCTAAAATACAATATTTGAAGAAAATAAAATTTATTTTATTCAGTGTGCATTCAAAGCTTAGAAAATATGAATGTACAAATCCACTCTTGTAAACTGTTGAAACCCTTAATTTTGATTTTGATGAACTATTAATGCTCCCTCAACGAAGTGTTGCCAAAAGTTCCCAGTATAAAGGCATCAATTTATTTGACCAGAGGAATTTTGCAGAACTTTTGTTAAGTTGATGCATTCACTTGATATCCATCAGATATAATAATGGGTTCTCAGGTGAGGATGATTTTATTGTATGCTTTAAAAACGAGCTGTCTCTTACTCAAATCAGGTGGTATTTGAAATTTTAATGACGGATTTTCTTGAAAACTTCTTTTAAAACAAATATGATTTTTGTTATTTTCCTATTCTTCAAATGCAAGTTAGATAATAAAGCCTACAAGCCTTTCCCTGAAAGAGTGACGTTCATTTACATCCAGTTGACATTGTAAATTAACTACATAACTATTCTTAAAAACTTTAAATCAAAGTTTGGACAAAAATACAAAGCAGCAGTACTTGTTCTGATGATGTAGTTAATCAATTTCATTCAAATCCTAGAAATGTCTACCGGTCTTTTTTAAGTTTCATTAATCATTTTAGCAATAACAAAAAGAAGTGATGATATCTAGTAAAAAATAATCAGAATTATATTTTACCTTCTATAGTCATATGTAAATCATGACTCTTGTTTTACTTGACTTTTGATGTTGAATTTGTAATGCTCTTTACAATTCTTGCACTTTTTAAAGACTTGTGCTCTTAAAACTCTTGCTTAGGAAGTGGTACACTAGAAGAATAGTAAGAAAGCAGGGAAGATTTATCTTTATCTCCTTGCCTTCCAAAAACTTTCTTAAGAATTTTCTATTATTTTGAGGTATCAACATGACCTTACAAGGTAGGTATATTTGAAACTCACTGGTACTTCTTAGCTTGCCTCTGCTGGAAAGTATGAAACTAAAGCAATGTGTTCTCCAAGTAGGACAGGTAAGCTTCAACAGACTGTAGAAAAAGGCTGTTATAATACCAAGTTTCCAAAGAAGAGGGGTCCTGCTAGGCTACTCTTTTCCAGCCATACGGCCTTTTGAAAAGCTCTTTGCTGCTACAAGCTGTCCTCTTCCTAGCACAAATATAATTACTCTTATGGCATTAGGATCCAAACTACATGGAATACCACTGAAAAAATTTTTCAACTGCATCTGCCTGTAGACCCTAGAGAAGTGTTGGTGGGGTTATTGATATCACTGTCCTTTTGATGATACTCTTCATCCATGATAAATAATATTTATAAGCCTAGTAATGGAGGATGGGAATTGCTGCTATGAAGCACTCTTCATTTGATCATGTATGAAGCAGAGCTGGTGTTGCTTTCTGAGGGAGCTACTTATTCTGCTTGCTTGACTGGTTGCTATGGTTCAGAGAAAACAACAGCTGCTCAAGGAGGAGAGAAAACCTCTAACAAAAGGACATGAAAATCATTAGTCTAAAAAATTGATTAACTGTTCAGGTAGTGATATCCTGGGTATATTCTTCTGGCAAAGATGAGAGAGAAAACAGAAGAGATGGGGAAAAATAATGGACAGAAGCATTATTTCATTCCATTCTGACACTAAAATTTACATTACTGATAGTATATCTCTCTCAAGCTTAAACGAGTAATAAAAATGTGTCAGTGGAGCAGTTTATCTTTCTATATCCATAATCCTGATAGTTAGCAAACAAGAGACAAAATTATCATTTCCTGTTTGAGAACTGAGAAAAATGTGTGGTATTTTAGATGTTGCTTTATGGTGACTGTGGGGAAATGACATTTGTTTCACAGGAAAAAAGGTCTCATAATAATGAGTACCTTTAATATTTTCTCTACTTACAGTAATATGCTTCCAAAATAAAAATAAAATTTAAAAAAAATGCTGTGAAAAACTACAGCACAACATTTTAGTTTGCATTTCCCTGCATCAACAAGTTGAAAAGCAAATTCACAGTGTATAATTTTACCAAGTTCTAATCAGTCAGCTCTACTGCAAACCAAACATGAGGATGAATAAGGAAAAAATCCAAAATACTTGAAGCTGTGAGAAGCAGATCTTTTCTCCTTGAAGAAAGTGGAGAGACTATCTTTGGAATAAATATTTATTTTATCCCTAGAGCTTTTAAATGCTTAAAGTTTATTTTTACTTGATAGTTCTTTAGCAACATTAAGGTGACAACAATTTTTTCATATATTTTGCAACCAGTTTTAAAAAGCAGTTCTTATGTCACTGTAACCAGTGTCTACTTGTGTAATTTTAGAGAATACTTCTTTCCCTTATCCCTGTTTTTGACTGTTATTGTCTGTTAACTTGTTCCTATAGAGTCTGTGCATTCCTGTGGCTGATAAAGTATCCTAGGACTTAGATTTACCCTTTTGTCACCTGTCCTGCAGGTTTTCAGGGACTGACTTATGGGATTGCCAAATCATGCAGTGGCTTTTAATGTCTGGAAATTTTCCCTTCCCTCTCCTCCCCTCCCCCTCCCATCCCCTCCCCCTCCCGTTCCTTCCCTTCCCTGTCCCTTCCCCCTCCCCTCTCCCCCCCTCCCCTCCCCTCCCCTCCCCTCCCCTCCCCTCCCCTCCCTTTTCCTCCCCTCCCCTCCCTTCCCCTCCCTCCCCTCCCTTCCCTTCCCCTCCCCTCCCTTCCCTTCCCCTCCCCTCCCCTCTTCTCCCCTCCTCTTTCCCTCTCTCCCTCCCTCTCCCCCCTGCTCTCCTCTAGCCTCCTGTCCTTTCCAACTGTATTGAAGGCATAAGGACATGAAGTTTCTTTATAGAGCATTCATACTTTTATCATAAAATGTTATTTTTTTTTCCCAAATAACACATCTAATTTATCTGAATTTTCTTTGTGAACTAAATTTTTTTTTATTCAAACTATTGCTGTTATTGGAAAGAAAAACAACTGTGAGTTTCAGTGTTTGTAAATATTATATTTTTCAGTATATACTAGTTTTGCTTCTTTGCTTTCCAAATAATTAATAATCTTTGATGCTTAAGGTCTTGATTTTCAGATTTTTAATTATTTTTTTTTTTAATATTCATATCCTACTTGCCTTAAAAGTAGCTTACCTTAAAAGTATATTAAAAGTCAGATATCTAAATGTCTTCATCTTGGAATGAAAAAGCAGAAAACCTAAACATTACAGTTCTGAAATTTTAGTTGGCATTTTTTCTTTATAATTTAGCTTTTAAACTGCTTTAAAATATTATCTAGTTTTGAAAGTGAAGCACCCAGTCATCACTGCCCAGCATAATGCTCAATACTTTACAAGTCTTTTTTACAAACAAGTCGGTAATTCTATCATCCTGTGTATCATAGTAATTCCACCAAATGACATTATAACAGAAGACTAAGATGATTTGAAAGCTAACATGCTTGCAACAAAATTAATCAGTAGTTAAAATAACAGCATTGACTTCTGCAGAGAAGAAAAACAACACAGAAAATTAAAATCTGTAGTTGTGTTTCTTTCCTTTTGTTTACTCAGTCCTTTGATTTTTTATGTTTTCTCTCCTTTATGCTTACTCTTCCTTCATTTTCTCATCAGCAGTTTTGTATTCTTGTGCACATACACAAACTTGTATAAAAAAGTCTAAGCACCTTTGAGGAAGATATTTTTCCCAAAGTGTCTGTCAGAAAAGGAGTTGGGGGTGGGTGAGGCTTGTCCCTTTCTGCATATAGATCTGAACAAATGGGTCCAGCTGCAGCTGTAACATTTGCAAAGTATCATGAAAATTAGCAAATCTTTTGTCATTTTTCCAAAGATTCTCTCTGTGCTGTTCTTGTTTCAGTGAAGATCAGATTTCAGTAATAATTTTTTAGCATATAACACTGTATTAGCCAATTAAACTATTTAATTATATTACCATGATCTCATCCATACAGGTAAAACCTATGACCATTTAAAATTTCTTTTTTAAATGTTTAACTTTAGTTTCAGATCTCCATATTATGTAAGAAAAACAGGATTCACATAACATAATAGAGGGAAGAAAAAGTATAATTCACCTCTCCTTGCCTAAAAATTTCCAATAAACTTTAGGATTGTCCTGGATATTTTTGGTTTATGCTGATCAGGTAAGCTGAATTCTCTTTCCTGTTTTTCAGTTCTCCATGGGGACCTTGTTCCCCTGAGGGCTGACAAAGAAGATACCATTGATTTTAATGATAATAAAATTAGTTATTAAAAATTCTTGTGTCCCGGAAATGACAGATAAGATTTTAAGGAGTCTGACCAAACTGAGATGCAATCCTAGTTTTCATTGCTACTGATCAGTTATGTCTTTTCGTTCTTGTGAGGACAGTTGTCTAAAATGTCAAATTAATTGTAGAGAAGCTTTTGGTAATGGAAATTAGCATGCAGAAGGTGACATAGCTGAATGGGAGATATGCAAAAAAGAAACCTTTGTTTTACATTCTAAATGAAATAATTTCTTCAGAAATAATACTTTTCTGAGACACATAATGCTTTGAAGGGTTTTCATATTAACACAAATCATCTACTTCGAGGAAAAAACAACATTCATTAAAATATATAAGGATACTAGAAATGTTATACCAAGATAAATATATGTAATCCTCCTTTCTTTCTCTAACAGTGCATACTGCACTGTTACTGTGATCTGTAAAATACTGTGTTACTGTGCAACTATGAAAAAGGGTTTTGGAGAAACAGACCCTGTGAGATAAAAAACACAATGGATAAGCTAAAACCTAGGTGGTTTAACAAAAGTTGATAATTCACGGGTTTCTAAATGCTAAAGTTACTCCTCGGCTACAACAGAGTAAAAACCCTGGATGGAAGAGTAGTATGGTCAGAAATATTGATGACAGCAGAACAGCAAGGTTGAGCTTCTTAGAGAGAGATATATTCAAATAACTCTCAAAACCAGAGGCTTAAATCTAACCTTGAAGAGAGCCCTATTTTAATTCAAAGAAAAGTTATTGAATACTTCTATTTTTCCTTCTATTTCTTTGTACCAGATGTAGTGAAAGGATACTACAGTATGACCATTTACAATTATCACTGGTTAAGAGATGAGAGCCTATATTTTAACACCAGTAAAGACTGCCAAAATGACCTAGGAAATATAAGAGGAATTAAAGATTTCTAAAGTGAAGTCTCTGACCTCAGTGCACTTGTGATTAGGCCCTGGTTTTGAAGTGTGAAGAAACTCTGTGTTTACAGAATTGAAGTGTTACAGAATGCTTGTGTTTGTTTTGGGGTTCTGCATCCTTCAGCTGTGCAAGCAGTTTCTGCAAATCTTGCTGGGAGTTTACATGGAACAAGGAAAGGACTAATAATTTCTGTAACTACACAATGATCATATTACTAACAGGTAGCATTAAACACAGTTTTGTGTTTTATTTGTTTGGGTTTTTTTCATAAAAAGATGTTTGATTCAGGTAACCATACTTAGAGAAAGTGATGGAATGTTGGTGAAATGTAAAAAACAAAATACTCAAAATGAAATACCATTTAATGGTTAAGGAAGACCACCCCTACTTTCTCTCATGCGTTAACATTAGGAAATTACCACTGCCAAAGGGAACTTTGAGAGGCAACAAAGTTGGTTATTGACTACTTTTATTCAAGCCCTACTGCAGCTACAGAAATTCCTTAATCTCTTTAGAAGTGCTCGTGTACAATTTTTCAATCTTCAGCAAAATTACTCCAGAAAGACAAATTCGTCATCATAGTCATTTGTCTTTACACTTAACTCAAAAAACCCCGCTATATCATACACAGTAAAAATAGAGATTTTGAACCACTATTAAATGAATACACATTTCAAAATAAATTGTACAAACGCCAAATCAGTCTCTAATCATCTATGTATCTCTTTACCACATTTAACATTTTATCTGCCAAAAGATGTGCCAAAAGACATATAAAGCCTTAGAGAGGTTGGCATGCTTGAGAGCCACATAAATTTAAATAATCTTATTATATCCCAAAATAATTGGAAGTGGTATTCAGACCAGCCAAGTGCAACTTCACTGAGCAAAGAAATCCGAGTTAACCGTGAGGGAGTTCCAGGGCAGGAAGGATTATTTTGATTAATCTGGTCCAGAAAATTTTAAAATTCCACTGTGATATTTTATTAAATTCTTAATAAACTGGGAAAGGGAGAGGAAAGAAGTTTCTTTCCAGTCCAGGTTTAGGCCATTTTTGAGTCTTCTAGCAAATTAAAATAGGCAAGTTTAAAACTTGTGGCCTGAACCTAGTCTGCATTAATTAAAATGGAACAAATAGTTTTTAAGTGTTAGAAAGACAGACAACTATGGGTTTAATTTTTCTCTCCTGTCAAAGGAAGCTATATAGATATCCTGTACTAAACAAACAGTCCCTGGCTAAGGTGTTTAAGAATGAAAACCAAAAATAATAACAATAATAAAAACTTCTGCCAAGTTAATTGCAAACATCTGTAGTCTGATTTGTATTTCAATTCTTCAATAAACTTTGACAAGAAAAAATACCCAAAAAGGTAACACTTTGGGGCATCCATTCATTGCTTAAATTTACATCTCTGAAACAGTCACAATTTCAAACATGACTTTCACATTTTTTAACAAAGCAAAATATGGAGGAAAATTGCAGGAATCTCAAAGTAGGTCTTTTCAGAATGTTAAAGTTTTTGAAGAGGCAAGACGATTCAGTCATTGGAGATTTCATATTCTGTAAATAAAAATTAGAATAAAAGCAAAGCAATGGGTAGCAGACACCACTCACTGAAGTAGGCTGGAATCCAGCTGTCTTTCTATCCAGTTGAGTACTCTGACTGATTACTCCATGCAATATCATTTTTATTCTTTTTCTGAATTAATATTTAGTTACATGAAGTAGAGCCTCTTCAAAAGGAGATTGATATTTACTCATTCCAGAGTATCCTGTAAGCCAAGAGTTATCATACTCTCTTGACATGTGGAAGAGCCAAGTTCAAGTCTTTGCTCTCAATCAAGTGTAAAGAGAGCTTAGGTCTCAGTGCTTCAGCACAGCAGAGTAGTGGTCTGGCAACTTTATAGGGCATGTGTGTGGAAGCATCCAATGTTTTTTGTGCATGACTTTGAAAGTTGTTGGTGAATCCAGGTATGTATTTCCATATTTCTTGATAGAAAATTGCTTACAATACACTATATTTTATTTCATTCTGCAAAGATCTTTATTCACTGGTAAAAAAAATTGAGATCATCATAAAACAATTTTTAAACATATTGCCACTGCTTATTGCAGAATAAAATAATTGCACAGAACAATGAATAAGTACCAACAGTTTTAAGGTATTACATGGATTGATAGATGAGTGGTGTGCGTGTGAGTGGCTATTCATGAATAAGACTGTAGCTCAAGATCACCATCACAAGGTTAGTAAGTATAATACAGTATTAAATAAGGTGCCTTTCTAATCAAGCCAAGGTTTAGAGAAACTCAGTTTTTTATTTTTAATTAATTAATTGGTCTAAGTCCACACACTGGTGTCTGTGGACAAAACTATGCTTTAGGTGATGGGAACCATAACGAAGCTTACTTTCCTACATGAGCAGCATGAGTTATAAAACACCTCTTAAAAAGACCGGACAGAGCTTAACCTGGGCAGGCACAGGAATTAGAAGAGCCTTAGACACAAAACTGAAGGGAAAAAAAAAAAAAAGAATTTTGACAGATTGGACAATGTCTCAAAAGTGTTAGCACAACTGGTTGGCCCTATGGAAGGAACTTGTAGCAGACAAGCTGAAGCCTAAACAGAGAACTGTAAACTATCATTTTTAGAGGCCAGTTAGGTGCTCTGATAGGCTAGTGTCAGAAAGCTTTGTCACTGTCTCTCTTCTGCATGCTATTATTGCTGTTGGTCCAACGTCTTTCAGGGGTGACAGGCATAAAGGTAATTTTTCATTAATCAAGTTCTTCTTTCTCTTCTATCTTCTCTATGGGTGCTATCTAATAGGTGCAGAACTGTACCTGCCAGATATATATCTACATTTTCTTGTAAACATGGTAAACACTTCACAAATTAGTTTCTCCTATTATTCTCTGAGATAAAAAACAAGCCATCCTAGCAATGAAACATGCTTTTGCTCTCTTTTGACTGCTGTTTAGAATTGAGAGCATGAGAAGTGTTCAGTCTTCCACTTATTGAAATTATGTTTCTTTTTACTGCTAAGAGATCATAAATAACTATATGGAAAAAAAATTCCCACTGCACAAGGAAGGTCAGTTGAGGCTTTAAAAAAAACACCAAAAAACAACAAACATTTAACAACATTAACAGATTATATAGCTTGAGATGTTGACTTTCTTGGTAACGGTTGCTATGTAGAATAATCTGAGTTGATGCCATCAACTATAATGAGTGACTATTTCAGGCTTATTGCACTACATTAACAAAAGAATAATGCAGAGACTCTAAACAAATAAGTACAATGAATTTCAGCAGTCAAATGAGAAGAAATACAATGGCGAGTTAAAATTACAAAAAGATAAGAAAAGAAAGATGGGTGAGAAAGCAATGATGTTAGGCACCAATTGGACTTTGGAATTTACTTCAGTAAATTTGACATTGAAACCATTATCAAGTGATAGATACCAGACATAAGAAACAAACTACAATTCTGGTTTTGAGCATTTTTCCGTTAAGAAATAAAAAATTATTTTTAGAAATTCACTTATGCTTTACTTACAGATTTTTCTACAATATTTCATTGTTTATTAGCCTGTGAATATTAGATTAACATTATCTGCATGCAAGTTTGTTAATAATCTTTCAGTTCTCCAGTAGCTTTTTATGAATTTTCAGCAGATACTGCCTTCATTTTTACAGCTTGTATTCATTCACACTTACTGGTCTATCATATATATACAGAACTGAGATTTAGCTACGTTTGATAAGCAGGCTGTGATTCAACTCTGATTTTTGTAAACACCTTTCATCAATGTAAATTTCAAAAAATCTGTATACAAATTTTGTAAATGACCTAAAAGATTTTCAGAATTGGTTTTGAACCTTATTCAAATGCAGTATTTCAGAATTACAGATGAGAAATTTCTCATGAGTAAGCTTCCTTACAAGATGTGTGTGATCTTACTATGGTTGTAATATAGCAGATACTGATTAAGACTTTAATCTGATGCTACAGCTGGTGGTCCAGTATTCTGCTCATTCAAAGATGTAAAACTAAAATACTGAATAAAATATGAAAAAAAAAAAAAGCTCTCAAATTTTGTTTAGGCTTGGTTTAAAGTGTTGCTGATACTTCTTGACAGCTTTCTTCTTCTAAATACATCATTCACTTCTGTGCATTTTCAAATTCTAATCCTTTAAGCATTTTACAAATATTTCAAATATTAAGTTTTCTGCAACAACCTTTTAGGGTATCTTAAGTATAATTTTTCATCACTATTGACCATTCACATGCCAATAACTTATCTACATAGCTCTTTTCTTTGAAGTAAACAAATAAGGCTGTGAGTCTCTCTGGCTGTTCAAGCAGTACTGACTCAAATTAGCTCCTTACATGGACAATTCACTGTTTTCTTATTTTGGAATGTCAGAGTAATGGAGATCCTTTATTATGGGCATTGTCATGCTTAAACTGCCTGGTTTAGATTGTCATTCAGACCTACAAATGCTTCAAAAGTTTTCTGTAATTATTTTCTTGGCATTTTTATCTTTCACTTCATTCTGAATGGTTTATGTTGGCAGAAAATTTGCAAATGTCATTCCTTTCTTCTAATATTCTCCTTTTATATATATTATACCATATCCTCCAGTCCTCCTGATTCATTCTTTTTAATGGGCTTCATATATTTATATTTCAGGTCTCTCTTCAAACTAAGCCAAAAGTAATTTCTATCTAATTCATCATGTTTTGCTTGAAAAAAAAAGAGAAGAAAAAAAAGAGAAGAAAAAATGTTCACTTTATACCTGAAGTTCAGCTGCTGTGTTCTCATTATCCCTTCTTGAATCCTAAAAGGAACAATATCTCAAAATGCTTTGGCTCCTTTTCTTTAGGAAATCAGCATGTTTTTCTTTCTGCTGGTTACTTTTTCCCTTATTAAACAGTCCTGATTTAACAAGACTTACCTGCTATCAGTTTCCTTCTGTCTCTTACTTTCTCATTCAGATGCAACTCCTGTTGAATAGCTCTCAGCTTCTACCTATGACTGGCAGGAAAGCTTAAAGTACAGCTCTGAACCTTCTTCTTCACAGTCTCAAGAGGAGATGTCTGAACCACGTTTTCAAAAGCTCAAATCTCCAATCTTTGTCATTTATACCCACATATACATTAGCTGCCTTCCCTTGCCATCTAAATTATCTTATCACTGAGCTGTCTAGGACTCTCTTTAGTGTAACAATTTCATTTCATAGCAAGTACTGCACTTTCCCTGTCAGTTCTTTAATTACAACGTCAGGAAAATTGGTGGAGGTTGAGGAGGAAGGAACTATTTTTCTTCTGCTTTTAGGATGGAGATATTGTGTGTGTTGGGAGGGGGGAGAGGAAGATAGAGGCAATGAATCAAAAAAACTTACCTGCCTAAAAAAGATAAGATAACATTTCTCTTTCCTAACAGGACAATCTCAAAAGAATTATTTGTGCTCTTTCCTGGACTTTGAGACTCTCAGACCCAGGAAAGAGTCTGCATATCTCTAAAACCATCTATAGTATCACTGATTACCCAGGTACTACCTATAATTTTATTGACACATTTTATCTTATGCTTGGAAATAGATTGTGTAAACTTTCACCCAAATAAAAACATCTATTATTTATCTAAGTAAACACATGACAGATTCCATATTTCTCTTCTGTGTAAGGCTTTAGTATTCTGTTTCCAACTGTACAGTCTCTGTTTCTTGAAGTGATTCTAAAATTGGTTAACTGCATGAGATGCTGCTATTGTCCAGATCCACAATGACTTTTAAGTATTGTAGCTCCCATCTTCCATGTAAGTGATGGAGAGATACCAGTTTGCATTGTTGAGGACTAAAGCAAAAGAGCTGCAAACCTGCAAAGACCTGGTGGTTTAGTTTTCTATATCGCTAAGTACTGAGTAAGATAATTTGACCTTCCTTGTTACTTTTTCTGATAATCATTCACAGAACATTGTGCTGCACAAGACTTTAATTGCAGATAAGAGATTTTGTCATTTGGATTTGAAATGGTGGGTTGCACATTTGAACACTGTGAAAGTTATTGGATAAGTGATGATGGAGATATCTGTGATTAGAAATTGATGCTTCTGCTATTACTGCTCCCTTGACAAATAAACAAGCAAACAAGAATATGCATGCTTTGCTTTGTCCTTTTTAAAACATTGCTTCCATTACTTTACCCATGAGCATCAGAAATCTTCTTTATTTCCTGTACGTTGATAGTGTTCATCTCTCTTCTCCTTCTGGTGATGATACAGTGAATCATACATATTCTGAAGCAGAACAATATTTTACTGACCTATGTCTCAAGAATTAGAAGTTTATGTGTGTGGCGTGTATGTGAGCACATAGATTTTAAATTATAAAGTGTTTATTTACCCTCAGACCAGAAACAGTGCCATACACACTGCAGTGGGCTGACCTTGACTGGACACCAGGTTCCCACCAAAGTGTTTTTATTACTCTCTTCCTCAGTTGGAAAGAAGGAGAAAAAATATAACAAAGGTTTCCTTCTACTAAGGCAAACATAGAATGGATAGTTTATAATTTATGATATGTAAAGCATGTCAGACATCACAGATCACTGGGAAATAGAAGCTTAATACTTAAAAGACTGGATGTGAAGTCCATGTTAGAATTTCAAGAGGCACTTAGATTTCAAAAATATGTTATCATAAATATTTTAAAATTATAATCTTCCAATCTAAGCACCTCTTCAAGTTACAGTGATATGGATATAGATCATCCAAAAATAAGAAATTCAAAAACCCACTTTCAGCCCAGAATGTTACAGCTTTTTTTTAAACCTTACAGACCTGTGTGATACATGAAATTTGAACATTTATTACTGAAATGAAACGGTTGCACATTTTTGTATATTCAAAGTTATAGAGAGCAGGTTTTGAAAAACAAATTCTTTTAACATCCTTTATAAATTATTTTAAATCTTTTCTGGATATTCTCTTCCTTGATTCTGTTATCTTTTTATTCTATAATTTTACTCTAGATACATTTTTAAGTTGCATTTTTAAAGTAATATGTACATTTTTTAAAAAGTGAGACATCTTTAAAGTCACAACTTATACCACAACAACTTATGACACCAATAATAAGTGTAATATATTTTGAGAATAAATTGTATAGGCTAAGATGATGATTGAATGAAAAAACTTTAAAAGTAAATAATACATGACGTTTTAAAAGGATGTTTAACAAATTATATGTAGAATCCAAATCAAAGCTGGTATGGTTTATTCACATAATGTACATTCTGACAAACTTAAAAGCGTATGAAAATTTATGTGTATGGAAGCTTCAGTGTCTGTTAATCCACATGTTCTTGGTCATCGGAGGAAGCTGGATTAAGTATTAGGACAGCATGAAAGATTTTGGAACTCCAAATTCCCTTCTCTGCCCAAATAAAGTTTGACTTGAGCCAACTATTTAATAACAGTCCTCACAGGTGAACATATATTAACTCTTAGTAGATTAGAAGTTGTATTTGCTCTCTAAAGTCCAGAAATTATCTTTTGCTCTTTGGCTTCTTGCTTATTTGCTTATTGCCTTTTGTTTATTGTCCTTGCTTCTCTTACTTTGAGCCACATAGGTGCCTACAGTTCCACCTTTGAACTGGGAAAATTTAAGTCAGAAACTGAGTATTAAAAAAAATAGGTATTCCTTAGAGGTGGATCCAACACAGCAATATGCATGTACTTGGCTATAGATTACTTTGGGGAACTTCATGCTATGGGTTAAAATTGTGACATGCCATAAAAATGAGAAGCTGAGGATTCAGGGTCAGAGGAAGCATTAGTCTAGTCTGGTGGTGTGGGTACTTTGAATAGTGCAAGAAGGGGAAAGAACAGTTTTTGCTCTGATTCATACAGTAAAAATTGCTTCTACAATTTTTCCAGGACTACTCTACATGAAATTCATACACAGACCTTGAACAGGATCTGGATCCCACTGCTTTCCCTTTTTATAGACTAGAAACTGCTAGTCCCTCCATTATCCATCAAATCTTTCACTATATTTTCTATGCTTTCTTTTTTTTTTCTAGCACAAAACAAAACAGCTGAATCTTCATCTACAGGCAACGTAAACCCTAACCTAGTGATAGGACATTTTCTGAAATTGTAGGAGATATTGTTTCAAAACCCGTAAAAGTTGAAACAGGATTGCCAGATGTCAAAACCTGTGCCTATCATGAAAAGAATTAAGCATGTTCTTTTCCATGTGCTTTCAAAACTACAAGGCACTTTTCCAGATGCCTAGTGTCTTTGGACACTATATGAAAATACTCATATAGATAAATTTTCCACATAAAAATTGACCATGTCACAAGCACACTGGCACTAACTGTGCTACTGTTTAGCTGACCAGAAATACAAACTTTAAAGCCAGCAAACTTTAATTAAATTGTATTAACCGATTAAAAATATGTACTTTCATGATGTCTTGAAAAAGAGACTGGATCATGTAAGAGAGGTTTTAAGAGAGTATCTGGAGACTGACCAGACTTTCAGGCACAAATAGACAAGAAAACCTTCACTCCAGTCTAAAGACTTAAAATATATTTCAAGTGTTTACAGTTTTTTAGGTCTAGACCTAAGAAGGCTGTATTCATCTGTGACCCATTCTCTTTCAATGAGATGACCATTTTAGGTAACTTTTGAAGCCTGCATCTCTTCTTAGAAAGTTTCTCAAAAGCTTCAGTCCCATTATAATTTATTTCCCTTTCCTATTACTCTACTGTGCAGTCTACAGCAAATTCTACGCCTTCTGCCTTCCTGCACAAGTAGTGTTTCAAGAGAGAAGGGAAATCTTTCTTTTGGGGTGCCTTATATTCATATCCTACTCAAGGACAGGTCTCACAATCAAAGTCGATATGAATTTCTTGTACTCCATGCCTATGGCCCTGTGATGATATAGTGATTAATGACTGCCTTCCCAGAAATGTGTGATGATTCCCCACTGACCTGAATGAGTCAGCCTCCTTGGAGTGTATAGCTCTGATTCTTCCATGCATAAGTCAAACTGTGCTATCAACAAATTAATGCATCTATTTCTATTTATTTCTATGCAGGCTTTTACTGCAATGTGCCAACATTTTCAGCAGGGTTAAACTGAGACTAAACACAACTTCAAATTCTGTTTAACATTAAATAATCTGATAGATCTTTATTAATGGCAGCTTTGCCTTACTCTGTCATTGTCAGGCTGGTAGGTAGGTTAATTAAACTAAAAAAAATTCTTCATTCTGGAACTTCTTGATAACCTGTGAGAGGCTTTAAAATGTGGTAACTTGGTGACTCATTCTGATTCTTGTCCCATTTCATTGCTGTTAAACATGGCATTAAGGTCAGTTGCATTTTTAAAAAGTAAGCCTACAGGACAGAGTATTACATCAGAAATATAAGTGAGTGGAAATAGGTCTTCAGTTTTGTTTATGTGTCTGAGAGTGACTTTGTTGTTTACCATTCATGAAAACAAGATGGAAATATTTTGGAACTGTGTAATTATGGAGCTGTATAATTATTGAGTTGGGCTGCTATCAGTGAAATTTTAATCCAATTATGTAAATGTGGCATCTTACCGTAGAATTTTAAAAGCTCCTTCGAATTTTCCTAATTTGATATTATCTAAAAAAAAAAAAAAACACTGTAAAAGAGAGAAAACAAAGCAAAGCAACTTTTAGCTAATGTTAATAGTTTTTGAAGATCATTTTACATATGAAAAACATTAAAAAATCATTCCTTCTATCATACCTTTGCTAAAACATTTCAAGTTATCAGTACTTCATTAAAGCTTATGCCTAGAGATACTTTTAATCTTTCATCTGTTTTGCTTTCTTAAGACTATAAAAGGGACATCGTATTTTGAAAGCCTAAGGGAAGTAGAAAAGCATTTGATAACTCTTCTAGGTTTTTTTAAGAAAATGAAGCATTCATTTTTTTTATCCATGTTTCTTCCAAAGCTTTGTATAAACAAAGAATAACAGTTTGATTTAGTAACAGCCTAATATGAGATTGTGCCTGGGGATCTGTGGTAAATGCCTATTAAATCTGTAGATCTTGATCCCAAGCCAATGGAAAGACTCCTGCAGACCTGAAAGCAATTAAGACTGGTTCTGTTTTCCTTAAAATTAGGGAGAAGTTAAATCTTTATTTTGGGGTGCCTTAAATCCATACCCTACTCAAAGGCACAAAGTAGGGAGACAACACAAGCCCAAATAGCTCTGTACATTAAGAGCAGGTGGTGGGAAATCAGATGGGCCTTTCAGATACTACACATACTTATGGAGCAAAAGTATTGTGTTACACCACTCAGTTATTGACAAAGTATATACACATTGCCTAAGAATACTGAGTATAGAGTATACTGCTATATGTTAACCTGGTATCCTGAGGTTTAACCAGTTGAAATCATTTTCCCTTCACAATGAAAACATCCAGCAGCATACTGGACTGTATTGGCAAGACTGCAGCCAGCATGCAGAGGTGAATGATCCTTCCTCTCCATATGGCACTTGTGAGAGAGCACCTGGAATCCAGTGTCCAATTCTGGGCTCCCAGTACTAGCTAGACCATGCCATATTGCAATCAGTGCAAACAAGTGCCCCCAGAGGGCTGAAGGCACTGCCACACCACATGCAAGGAGAGGCTGGGCGAACTTCAGCTTCCTGATAGAGGAATAGAGATGCAATAAGGATGTAATAAGACATTAGACAGCAGTCAGAAGTTGCAAGATGGCAATTCTTGTTAAATATAAGGACACACTTTTTCATTGTGAGGGTAATCAAACTTTGGGAAAGGTTGTCCATAGAGGTTGTGGAAACTGAAGGTATGCAAAGCTTGACTGGGCTTGGCCTTGTTCAGGCCATAAACGATCTAATCTAAGTAGATCCTGCTCTGGGTTGGAGGTTGGACTGCATGCCCTCTAGAGGATAACTTTAGTTATTCTAGGACTATGATGAAACCAGTGGAGTAAGGCCTGAATCTGAGTGAAGGAAGAAGTATTTCCTGACCTTCCTGAGCTCCTCACTTCGAGAAAGAGGAAAATGGACATTAATCTTGTTAGAATATTTATCTATTATCTCAATAGCATGCTAGGAAGAGATTCCAGCAGCTGTGTCTCTTTGTCTGTAAAAGGTTTAAAATTTCCTTATTCTTGCAGACCAGCGTCCCATTCTACCAGGGATAGATCCTCTAGATATACCAGCCACATACTAATGCTAGTAAGTATGTAAGGAAACTTTATTCTTGACAGTCTTAGATATTTTTTTTTGAGCTCTACATCAGTTAGTCAAACCTCTTCAAGCATTGTCTTAAATATTTATTGACTCTTTTAAATGTACATTAGTGTTCTGGTTTAGATTGTGCCCAACTCTGAAATCCACAGCAAATGGAAGATAAATTGTGAACATTTTCAGTGGGAAAATTTAACATCATGATCCTTGGGACTTGCTGCAATATTGTATCTAAACTACTAAAAAATGCCTAAATTGGAGTGGCACTGGACAGTGTTTCAACTCTCTTCTTCCCCAGAAGTCTTTTATCATTTTCTATGAAATAAAATATTATGACACCTCTGGTTTGATGCCTCAAGAATTTTCTGCTAGAGAGCTGGAGTCTTATCCATTCTAGTTGTAGGAATTTCCTGCATTTATCTATGGTTTAAATACCATAGGGAGTTGTGGGCTTCATACTGTTTTCTATAGTGTAGCATAGATAAGGAAACAGTGGTACTCTGTGATTCTGTGAATAGTGGTACTAAGTTTCATTTTATAAAGAAATTCTGTCCAATATACATACTATTTAAAACCCTGAAAACTATCCTGTTGGTGATAGATAAAGATTGGATTGCACAGAAACAGATTTCTCTAGTCAACCTCAGTACAATGCTTGGAGGAAAGGGAAAGAAATATTAAAAGGCCAGTTACCTTTTTCATTACAATTCACATTACTGATTCCAGTAACTTTTTTTAGTAACAAGCAGTACAATATAAATGAAGAAAATCTTTGAAAACAAAAGGCATAGCTAATGCATATGTAAGTAAATATTCACCACAACTTTTTTTCTTCCTATCTATGCTCGTTACGTTCATAGCATATCTAGGATCATATAATGATTTGCGTTGGAAAGGACCCTAAAGATCACCCAGTTCCAACTGAACTGCCATGGGCAGGTACACCTTCCATTCAGCCTGGCCTTCATTTACATATGGCATATTACATAGGAACAACCTATTTGTGTTCCATATACTCCAACTATATTCTAGAAAGATGACATTCTAGAATGTTTTAAAAGGTTTTTAAAATGCTAAAAGAAAAATGAGAATAATAGTCCTTCCTGTAAATCCTAGTATCATAATTGTTAAAATGAATCCTAATCATACAGGGCATAAAGGGCACATAAAACTTCTTTAAATGATTTTAAATAGCTGCTTTCTTTCTCAGTTTAAATTCAAAATTTTAAAACCTGATCAGACTGGAAGCTGGTTTCCGGAGTCTCCTCTATCTGGCTGAATTAAGTTTCATTTTCAAACCCAGCATGGGCAACTGGTATGGGACTTAAAAATGACACAAAAAAACCTCCCACTGTCCCACATCTGTATCTAATGGGGCACCAAGGAGATGTGAGGCTCTGTGGCAGGCTGATTATATTTTTAAAAGAAAACTGCTTGAAGCTATTGGGAATTTAGATGGTTAGAAAACATGTTCCAAGGAATAAGGAAATTTATATTCACAGAGCAGATGAAGCAGAGAAAGTCCATAGAGGTGAATAGTACAGTAATGCAGCAGTTAAGCTGTATAGACACTATTCACATGTGAATTATAGCACACTGACTAATTTAATAGACGAGAAATATTTGCAGGCAGCATGATCATGACAAGCCTATTAATACTTAAATGTTGTGGAGCATGAGTAAATGCTTATAATTCTCCCGCTTTGACTCAATAAAAAGTATGGTTTCATTTGGCTCCTTTATCAGTAAAATCAACCACGGTGGCCATTGATTGGACAGGGTTGGAAACTGCAGTAGTTAAGTGATTTACCTTGGAGTCTGCTTTCCAGAACTACATTATTGCTGTCAAATTTATACCTTTGTTTTTTCATTGGCTTTTTTGTTGACTTATTTTTTCTGTGCTTCTAAAGTATGTCTATGAATATGGTATAAGAAGGTTTTCCAGCAGCACAAATTAAAACATTATCTGTCAAATGCCATTCTTTCTTTTCCTTCTGTCTCTACAGAGAAGAAATGAGATGCGAAAATATATTGTCCCAAGATATGGGGGTTTGGAGAGATGGAAGTCCAGAGCAGTACTCCCTTTCGGGTGTCAATGAATGAAATGTGATAGTCTGGTATCTTACAGAAATTACTTTCATAGCCTTTTCTGGGCTCCTCAACAAATTATCCTTGGTTATGTGATGAGCAATCTCACTATGACAAGGGACTTGAGTTGGTATCCACCATTTCTATATTGCTTTGCTTTAGCTTTTCCTGCATTATTTTACACAGTCTTAGAATCTCCAGAGCCAGACTATAAAGTAAGCCTCAAGATTATGAACATGATAATATAACAGCCAGTACAACAAGCAGAGAATAAAGCAGTTTTTTTCATGATAATCAATATTAATGGCGATCATAACATTTACCATGGCTTTAATTGTTATCAAGTGAATGGCAATGACACAGAATGGATAATTCTCATAAGGTTATATGGTCAAGATGAGAACTGTGAAATTCAGCCATCTTTGTAAAAAATAAATATATAACACACTGGCCTCAAGTTCTTGTAAAATTAGCAGTTTGTATGCAACCTGTTCTCTTTTTTTAAATAAGAAGTTTAAAAAACTTAGCAAAATAAATTTACAATATTTTCCATCTATATTACACCCAGAAAGAACTATTTGGATTACAGTCCAAATTCCTGTTTATTATAAGTATCTGATTCTTGCTCAGAAAGATATAACAGGGCTCACCTTTTATTTTGATTATAATATGTTTACAAAACCAGTTTCTGTCATGGAAAGAAGACTTGAGGTAATGCAGAATCCAGTG
Organism: Pezoporus wallicus; assembly: GCF_028554395.1. Lineage (NCBI taxonomy): Eukaryota > Metazoa > Chordata > Aves > Psittaciformes > Psittacidae > Pezoporus > Pezoporus wallicus. Next base: position 8,323,350 of record NW_026642052.1, read on the forward strand.
CTTCTCATCCAAATTTAGTTCACAGGGTAATATCCTTAATTTTTAATAAATAAGAATTAAAAATATACCATATAAAGAAAGACAATGAAAGACAAAAAAAAAAAAAAAAAGAAAAGAAAAAACCAAAACCAAGCAAACACCTGAAGAACCTGGAATTTACCTTTTTTCAATTTCTGTCTCAAGCTACCTGGAAATTTTCCAGTGTTATATTTTAATTTTTAATTTTCAATTTTTAATTTTTAATTGGAAATGGCAGTTTGTCAAAGCCAGAACATTTTTTAATGGCCTATTGTTTTCCTTATGAAGCATTTTCAGATACAGGGAGACCTTAAAGTAACTAAACCTCTGATGATTTAGAAATTTGCACTGAGTAATGGGGACATGAGTTTAAGCTCTTCATGATTTGCAAGAGGGATATACATATTCCACACAGATGCACGAGATATACTGATATGTACTCATACCTCTTTCTGAATGACATGATTCTAAGATTCTGTGTCTTGTTTTTAAATAAATATACAAATTAAAAGAAAACATAAACCCAATAAATTTTTCTAAAATTATCCTTGCACCACTTCTGACCATTTCTTTTTTACACACCTTCCCACCAAAGTTTGCCATCAAATCTTTTCTCCCTAATGTGTCTGTAGATAAACAACTCTTTAGCTGAACAGGAAACTGTGCAATGAATGTCAAACAACTCAGGTCATTTCATGGGTATTCAGTCTCAACTGAAGATGAGGAAAATACTACTTTAGAATCAACTTTCTTCCTTCCATCATTCATTCTGTCCCAAAAACAGAATTTCATGCATCAAGAAAATGTACACTATACAGGCAGAGGATATGACAGAGGCTGACAATGGAAACTGTGATTGCCTTAAGGCTCCACCTGTCCCAACCCCCAGAGTGAATGACTGGGGTTTAGACAGCTGTGCTAACAAATAGCCAGCTTCCACTTGCAGTAGTTATTCAATATCACCCTGAAGAATGCTCTACATTACTTGCAATACGTTACATCTGCGAGTAAACTTGCTTTGGGAATTACTGCTACCTTTGAGATGGCTGAGCTGTGAGCTGCGAAGAGAGTTGCTGTGCTCTGCAGGGCCATCCAGATAAAAAAATACACTCTCTGAATATGTCATTTTCTTCACTTAATGTTGAATTCATTTTGTCTCTTGTGGACTGAAATGAGAAGATGGCACAACATGCTTCTCTGACATATGTATGCATCACTAACTTCCTGAAATAAAAAGTACACTGCATGTCTGCACAGGGGCAATGGATGGTTCTTTAAACGCACATACATATTTTATAGCCTCATTATAGCAGACTGCCTTTATATTTCTCTTTTAAAATCTTGTATTTTTAGTAAGGTATTTTCCCATTGTGACAGTCAATCTAACAAAATTATGATAATTGCATTTATTAACATATTATTTGTTGCCCTCTGGGTAAAATTCATATGGTCTCTAATGAACTGATGAGAATTGAATGAATCATATATTTCTTACATGTGAAAGAATCAGATATATTCCAGTGGCATAAGTATATACAGTTATAATTATTAAACTTGATTTTATCTGAACTGTGGGAAGAGTTTAGGTAGATAAAGAAAATATAAATAAAACATAAATATATAATTTCTGGCATAAAAAAAATCACATTTACTGAGGTCTAGCAATCTGAAGAGTGGAGCTTATGACTCTAAACACATGGTCAAAAAGGTTTTCCTGGAAAATTTCCATATTTGTATGTGAATGTCCTGTTATGAGATTGGCACTGCCTTAGGTGCCTTTATGTATTGAAGGCAGAGCTCACAAGAATTAACTTGTCGTTGGGAAATTTACTTTCTAAATCACATTTTCCCAATTGCAGCATAGCAGCAATGCCTCTCCTTGGAGGAGGACCCAATTCATCAGACACAGAGAGTCACTATGTTTGCAGATTTGTTGTCAGTTTTATCTCAAAGTCGAGATCCTAGAACAAGAAAGAAGTAGTAACACTGCACTGCACCTGCCTGTGATGATAGAATTAAAACAGGTGAGCCAAAAGTTCCATCCACTATAAGAGCTAGCAATTTAGCTAAAAAAAAGTGAAAAAAAAGCTAGTTTATTGTGAAAACCTATCATAATGTTGCTTTACTAAACTATGTAGTAAATATTTGAGTATTGACAGCACAAAATTGAAAACTGCAAGCCAGGCTTCAAAAATCTTTGTGTCCACAGATTACCAGAAAGAAAATAAAATCAAGATTATTATGAATTGGTGTGTTTTCTAATTTCTTAGGGGACTTCCTTTTTATATTTTGTAATACAATACATATATGTGAATCATGCCAGTTCATACCTATATATATCTTGTACAATGTATTTCTCTGCTTCAGGGTTTCTGTCTTTGATGATCAAATTAAAATAACTGACTCACTAGGTTTTTCTGTTAATAAATTTACACAAACACATTACATCAGCACTTTTAAGATTAATAAGAAATTATAAAGCACCAGTGTTTCAGTTTGAATTTGTTGCCTTAATACCAGCATAAAAACTGTATATGTTTATTTGTATATTTGTTGTATCCTCAATAGCAGGACTAGTGAGGCCTGATTTCCAATGTATCTGTCCTTTTCCCCCTAAAATACATATCTTTGCCTATGCAATTTTCACAGAGCAAGTAACAGCACTCTTGGTCTGGAAAAATGTGGACATTAACTGGCTTGTCATTATAAAGATGCAGGCTAATTTGGGCATCTTATCTTTCCTTTACACAGCTGAGGATAAATATCCCATAGAATTGTTGAGTAACCACAACTGGTAGCTTCCTAAGTAAAACATGATGCATGTGGCAAAGCAATGAAAATATTGTTCTGCTATATTAGCGGGCTGAATTCTCTGTTTTAAGTCAGATAACTTTATCCAAGATGTATATGTCATAACTGATGAACGATGAGAGAAGAGGGATAAAAACTGACTGTTGGTGATTTACAGCACCTCTTCTAATTCATGAGGCAGCGAAAATTCTACAGACCTCTAATAGGCTTTCTAAGTATAGACTTTCCAACTTATCACAAGGCAAGCCAGAAGAAGATATCAGGGATACAGAAACAAAAGAAATGTTGATATGAAAAAGGGCATAGAAGTGGTAAACCCTGTGCCCATATTAGATCTTCCTTAATCACAAGGAACTAACTGACACTAAATGCACCCAGTTTTAACCATGAAGCAATCAACCGGTACAATTCCCAATATATTTGTAGTGGTGTAGTTTCATTTTAATGACAAAAATAGAACAATGTTTCTATTCTGAAACTGTTTTGCTGGCACAGATAGCCTTTGCTTGAAGATGCTCCCATCTGCAGATATCATTAGATGCCTCATTTGTTGGGACTCTGAGGCTTGTCTTCTCTTAATAGGCTGACCATCTGAATTTTATGGAACACTAGGACTTATTTTGGATTTTAAGGTGTGTATCCCCATGTTAAGTTCATAATTATTTTACTGCATATATTCTTTAAGTATTATTTGTATTTTATTACTCCTTTTTCAAGATTTTAGCAATTTATTTTAAGCTAATTTTGAATAAATTGGTTTCTTCAGGCAGGTTCTTCCCTTGTCCACCCCAGGGGCAAAAGAATTAGATTTCCTTCTCACAATTCTCCAGAATTCTCTCAGGGCTCTATTGCTCTATTTCTGTACTTCAGGCATCTGATCGTAATGGTCAGAAATGCCCTCCACTAAAAAATTGATTGCAGGGGTGATTATTAGAGGCAAGATAGCTGTGTAGCTGAATGTAGTCACATAGGGTCTTTGGGACGTCTGAAATGATAAATCACAGCTATTGCCCCAGACTTTCCATTCCAACTGCATTAGAGGACCAGACAAGCATCTACTGCCTGCTTAAGCTGAGCTGACATAAGGCAGGTCTTGCAACATGCCCCCTGTAAATGACCTGATATTCCCTCACATTTGCTTTTAAAAAGAAAAACACACAGACCTTCTTGAAAAGCTGCTTCCTATTCCTGTTCCAACAATGCAAAGCCCAAAAAGGGGCCCTCAGCATAGCGGTCTGTGATAAATTCTGCCCCTGGATATGTGTATCTGATTCAGACTGAAGACAACATTTTTTAGCTTTTTTTTTGAGTCTTGAAAGTAGATGGTGAAGGAATGTCTTATTTACCCTGAACTGAATCATCTAACAAAAAATAAATTAACAAAGCAATCATCCAGAACATTAAAATCTTCTCTTGTGGAGTAGTGGTACAAGTAGAAGTCCAGCTTGCCAGCAGGAAATCAGGAAAGTTTTGTTGTTGCTTTTTGGGGATTTGGGGGTTTGGGGATTACTTTTTGTTTTGTTTTGTTGGTTTTGGGTATTTTTTATTTGGTTTCAGCCTGTAGCTATCAGATGGATATTTTCCAAATGAAAGTGTCAATTCATGGTGCTAAAAAACATTGCATAAAATATATTATTTTGTACTTTAATAAATAAGTGGGACACACAATGCAGTGCTGCTCAGTCTCAAATAGTGTAAGAATTAAAAATTAATCTAAAATCTGAAAACTTCACTCCTTGGGGAGAAGAATGGAGATTTTCTCCTAACAAATCCATAAAGGGCAGACAGAACTTTGGCTTCAAAACCATAATTGCTGTGATAAAAAAAGATTTTTCTTAAAAGCAAATGGGCAACACAAGCCATTAGGCACTTTTCTTATGTCTTAAGTCTCACACACAAATAAAGCTGTATCCGCCTGGGTTAATAAATTCTAACATTATGAAATTTTAACTTGGTGTCCTCTATAAGTAAAGAGATGTATATGGGAGGGAGCTAATCTTATCTCTCCTGTTCTTCACATACTGCATGGTGTTTCTCATATATCCAAATGAAAGTCTTTTAATAAATTAAGTATTCTTTTTTTTTTCTTTATGAATATAGCAAGTGTTTTCATATCTAGGTAAGTTTATTTGTTTAAGTAGCTCCCATATACAGATGAATGATTTGAAAGGAAATAGTAATGCTTGCATGACAGGATATGGCTGCTGAGTGATGCCTGTGGGGACTGCTTGGTGTTGATAAATAACTAAAGAATTTGTCTATCAACATTTTGCATAAATGTCAGTCATAGAATTTGTGGTTGAGCTGAGGCAGCCCTGAATGACAATGTATGTCACATTTACGCACAAGCTTTAAAGGGCAAGAATAGGGAAACAGAGAACTTATCTCAGAGCAGCATACATTTTCTGAATGTGGGTGTCCTCCAGCAGAGTCTTCTCCAATTGCTTCCTATGAGACTTTGCAGATTTCAAACAAAACCCAGACAAACTCATGCCTTTGGCAGGTTAGCAAAGTAATGAATGTGTTCCATTCCTAAAATGCTGCATTTCAGAGTCCTTTACATTAAGTCTTGTACCAGACTTGTCAAGTTTATAGGTTCTTAAAAACAAGGCTGCCATTTCAGATGTGAGAGGAAGCTAGACAGAAAATGCAGTAGCAGACTTCTTCAAGTTTTAAAGTTAGAGAATTAACAAATTATATGTAAGAATGTGAAAGTCCCAGATACCTCTACAGAGCTGGAACAGTAACAAGAAATAAATACCATAGGGATAGAATAGATATTTTGATGGACTATGTTTCTTCTTGTATTATATAAAAATAGGCCTTTTCATATTAGAGGAATCTGAATCAGCTCACCCAAAAAAGCACATAGTGTAGCTCTGTTATCCTCCCAGCATACTGAGACCACTCAGGCTTAGCTCTGCCTCCAAAGTAGTTAGGAGCATGCATATAATGTTCACAAACAGGCCCCAGTGAGTTGATAAAGCACAGCCTGATATTATTGCAGATTAGGAGGGCCTAGAGAATTTCTTTAGTATTCAACTTTAATTAGTCAACTTAAAATAGCTTGAGATTGGTATGCATAATAGCTATCACAACATCTTCACAGCACCAAACAATCTCTTTGCTTTAAAGATCCCTGGTAAGTGATATATACAGCTTATCTCTTCTCTCTTTGAAAATGCTGTAAAGCCAGGACAACTTGAAATCGTTCTTGGTTTACATAAATACAAATGAGAACAGAACCAGGACCAAGGGTCTTAAAAGTAGTCTACCAGAATGCAAGCCTACAAAATGCAGTATCACAGAAAGTGGCCACTGCTGGGCCTGAGAAATTTCAGGAAGCTGGGCTAGAATTCCTTTTTTCATAATTTCTCATTATGCAAAGGGTTTAAAATGCCCTAAGACTCATCTTTTCTAGGTTAGCCTCATCATATTCAAACCAACAGAAAAGCAGCTGTCTGTGGCAGTTTGGATGTAATACTCTTGTTACTGCATAGAACTTCACAAACTGCAAAAAATAATTAACCTTTTTTTAGCTTAGATGCGGCTTTGGTTACATTTATATATTTTAAAATCCCAATACAAATAGAGTAAGTTAAAGCTACCTCTATGTGTTAAACAGGGATGGAAGGTAATAGCAGAGAAGGTGACTACAGGAAAACTAAATAGAGGAAGAAATGGCAGTGGTCTTCTATCGGAAGTCATCTTGCCTGTTGAGACAACCACTACATGGTGCCCTGCTCAATGTGGAGTAGGGTGAGCTTTGCTTTACTGACTTCAGTAGAACTTCAGAGAACCCTGACACTAACACAGTCAGGATATTTAGGGGGAAGGTTTCCTGAAAAAATCACAATTTAAGAATTTAATATATTCATTTATTGTAGGCATCTGAAAAAAAATACTCTTTTTTATGCAAAACTTGAAACTGGAATGAAGTCTTCAGAAACATGTTTTTAATTAAATGTAGAGCTACAGTGGGACTGATGGAAGCAATAGTACTGACAATACAGACTCAGATACACTAACTCAATATAAAGAGCAAAATCATGCTTTGTTGCTTTTCCCTGAACTTTCATGAGTTTTCAACATTTTTTTTTTATCCCAGCTTCAGTAATTCTCAGCATCTCTAAACCACTGTTGTTTTATTGATTATGATGGAACTATTGAATTTAATAGAAGAGTGATATCTACTGAAAGCTTTTACTTTAATATGCATTAACTGAAGAAAGACCTTGAATAGAACAAACAGTGTTCAGTAATAATGACTCCTTGTGCTCTCACCAATCCTTACCCCAAAGTTAAATACCAAAAAGAGGTCAGCAAGTGCACAAGCATGTACACTTTGGTGTGCACATGTTAGTCTGGGGAAGAAGCAGAATAAATAAAAATACAGAATTAGTCAATTACAATGGTAAGGAGAATAGTTCCATTTCATCTGACTTCAATACCATGGAAAATAAGACAATAACTTTCAGAAGTGTGCACAGGACTAATCATTTATTAAGACTGAAGGCTTTACCAATGTGCCTTTTAAGAATAAGTGACAATGCTCTTCTTACTGTATATCTTAATGTCTTTAGTAATCTTAGTGATTCAGATAAGCCCTGAGTCTGAACATACTGAAAACATTTACTCTGTTCTCTATGTAACACTGTTAACACACTCAGTCTATATTCCTGTCTCTCCTGAAACTCAAACAGACATCAAAAGATGAAACAGGAAACCTGTGGAAAAGAGATTTACATCTCTTTGAAATTAAGTTTATTTTCAGGTTTATTACTTTCTAAAATAGTGGGTCCTTAAGCTGCAGCCAGTTCAGCTTAAAAGCAACTCCTTGATATCTGTGGCACACTAATTACATGCATATATTATATTACTTTGTGTCATGTGCACTTTCTCTCTTTCCCATTCTCTATGTATATATCACTGTAAGTTTGATTCTAGATGCATTCTCCACTTTTATCTAAGAATTCACATCACCTCAGTGGAAAATTGGAGAGGGAAGGAATTATAATGTTCTTAAAACATTCCACCAGTGATTAAGCATGCCAGCTAATATAATTAATTATAAATAGACTACTATTATAATTTTATTTTCTTACCTTCAGTTATTGAAAGTTAAAAATCATATATTTTTTCTTTTTTTCAATACTCCTCCCTAGACACGGTGCACTGTATAAATCTCTATTGCCTCTACTTTGTATCCATTTTAGGTTTTTGGAAAAAAGCCATTCTCAACGAAAAAAAAAAGTCTGTTCTGATCTGAAACTACAAAACGTTGTTATTCCAGTTGGCATATTCAATATGAAGAATCAAAAAGCCAAAGGAATGTAACCGGTAACAGCTAGTTAACAAATATAACTCTGATGAATTAGTACACTTAGAGAGCTCTTATTGTATTACTTAAACTTGCAGTGAACTAGAAAATTAATGTGGTCATTCTAAACTGGTTAAACCAGAAAATGTTTTATACAGATGTGTCTAATGTAGGTTTTCAACTGAGGAACTGGGTAAAAATTTTAACAATTATACAAATGTAGTTTTAAATCGGAGTACTACTTTTAAATCTGTCCTTTTTTTCCTGCCTTTTGTTTTTTATTTTTAGGTTATACTTATTATCATTTATTCATAATTTTAAAAGCTTTTATTTAAATGTTTCCTTTTTTCTCTCCAAAGTCTTATCTTCTTGTATTATCAAAAAAAGAATTTTATTCATAATTGGAGAATTTTTCTTTTAATCTTCTCTGTACTGATTCATTGTGAACACTTTTTTTTTTTTTAATAAAGTCTTTAGTATTAACTAAGGATTTTCTCCTTTCCCATTGAAATCAGCCAGAAAATGCTTTTGATTTCCACGTGGCAATACCCAGCACTTGAGCTGTGTCTACCTACTCCCTCAGAAGTTGTCCCTGTGAAGTGTCCCAAGCTGAACTACCTCAGCTGCATCACCACTTCAAAACCTCAGAGCACCATTGGAGTCCTTCGGCTGCGTTTGTTGTTCAGCAGAAACGAGGTTTCTTTGTGAAGAGAGCTAGCCCATAAATTTCACATTAATTTTCACCTGATGCAGTCCTTAACCACTGGCACTGTGTGAGGCTTGTCTGCATCACACTCTACTCATGACCCTGCGTAAGGGCCTCCTCCAGTGAGGAAAGGGTGTTTTGTGAGGTACAGCTGTGCTCCCCTGCAGGGAGTGGTAATTATTAATATTACTATACTGACTAAAAATATTATATATTATTTAAAATTCTCAATTAAGATAAATTATCATTCTCAAACATTCCTTTACCTAATCATTTACCTCTGTCAATCCAGTGGTGCATTCCTGATCTACAAGTACACTCTCCCCTGGTGTCCTCCACAGCAGTCTGAAGGGGGTGGTTCTGTGATGAGGTGCCAGCAGTGAGAGGGTTGCAGGGGTGGACTCTGTGAGGAGAGACCAGGCGCTTCCCCAGACTGACCACAGCCAGCTCCTGCAGTGTACCCACTACATGCAATGTATTTAAGAAAGGGCAAAGAAAACCCAACCAAAACAAACCAGATGGAGAGTGGAGGAGGAAATCAAGAGTGAGAAACAACAGCACAAACCCCCAAGATGAGAGGAGGGAAGGAAGCATTCCCAGCACTGGAGCAGATGTTTTCCTGCAGCTCATGGAGGGGACCACTCCAGAATAGACATATACAAATTGTGGCACATAGAGGACCCCACATCTGAGCAGCTAGATGTTTCCTGAAAGAGCTGCAGCCCATGGAGAACACACAGTAAGCAAGTTAAAAGTGTGAGGAAGAAAGAACCATGGAGAGGAACTGATATATGGCGACTACAGGTTCTCATTCTCCCTGCACCACTCACAGACACATAGAGAAACCTGGAGTGAAGCTGAGTCTGAAAGAGAGAGGAGAAAAGTTTCTGGTTCAATGTTTGTCTTCATTTCTCATTACCTGCATCTATTTTAAGTGGCAACATATTCACTTATTTTTCCCAAAGCTGAGTCTCTTTTGCCCACAGTAGTAGCTGGTAAGCAATCTCCTTGTCTTTATCCCAACCCATGATCTTTCTCATTGTATTTTCTGCCCCCCCCCAGCTTAAGAGTGAGTGGCTGTGTGTCAAAGCTAACCCACCACACAGTGAGTGTGAAGCCATGGCGGGCCCGGGGGAGCAGGGCTGACGGGAGTGGGCCCGGGGCTGAGGGGAGCTGGACTGAGGAGCATGGGACTCTTAATCCCAGGTTTGTGGGTTCGAGCCTCACATTGGCCGTCAAAAAGAACTGTCGTGGTTTAAGCCCAGCCTGTCACTCAGACCATGCAGCTGTTTGCTCACTTCCCCTGCCTTCCTCCTCTGGCTCCCAGAAGGATGGGGAGGAGAATTGAAAGAATGTAACTCCCACAGGTTGAGATAAGAACAGTCCAGTAACTAAGGTGTAACACAAACCACTACTGCTACCACCAATAATAATAATGATAAGGGAAATAACAAGGGAAGAGAATACAACCGCTCACCATCCGCTGACCAATACCCTGCCCGACCAAGCAGTGATCTAGTCCTTCCGGGTAACTGCCCCCAGTTTACATAGTGGGCATGACATGCTGTGGTATGGAATACCTCTTCGGTTAGTTTGGGTCAGGTGTCCTGTCTCTGCTTCCTCCCAGCTTCCACTCCTCCCTGGCAGAGCATGAGACTCCGAAAGTCTTTGGACAGAGTAAACATTACCGAGCAGCAACTAAAAACATCAGTGTTATCAGCACTGTTCCCAGGCTGAAAGTCAAAAACACAGCACTGCACCAGCTACTAAGGAGAAAATGACTGCTACTGCTGAACCCAGGACAGTATCCACCCCTTATTTCATACCATTCACACCATGCTCATATCCCACATTTTCAATATACCGTCACTCTTATATATATACATATATATGCATACACACACACAGAGATCATTCTCTAGTGCATGGACCAATCCTATAAAGCTGCTGAGTCCATTCGGTCCAGGATGTCAGGCTCTATCTCTTGCAACAGTCTTTTAGAGCAGGAGAGGCTGTGTGCAGTGTTGTATTGTTGCCTATTGATGCTGGTCGTTCCTTTACCACAGAACTCTTTGGGTTTCATCAAAGTTCATTCTTTGTCAGGATGATGGTCAGAGGGAAGTCAGGGCCAATTGCTGGTGACCTGAAGACATCTATTTGGGGGCCTATAAAAGTGCTACATAGCAGGCAACAGCATATAATTGAGTTCATTGGCTGTTTTGCCCTAAAATCAAATCCCCTTGAGGTATACATCGGACTTCCCCATCTTCCGGCATTACCCACCAAGTATATCCAGGTCCCTGAGCAAAAGCAATCCCATGAAGCAGGAATAACCCAGACTGCGTTCCCCAGCAAATTCTTTATGTGCACCACAGGAACTTTGTCCCTTTCTACAGTATGTAAAAGTTCTGACTGGGCCGGGCCGGCCCTGTTGGCAGATCCTCTGGCGTTGACCAACAGGTGGCCTTTGGTAAATGTGTATCCCAATGTTTGAAAGTCCCACCACCCATTGCTCTCAGTGTAGTTTTTAACAGCCCATTGTACCGTTCGATTTTCCTATGCTCTTTGGCCCAAATGTCTATAAGGTTATTCCAGAAATGAGTCCCATTGTCTGACTCAGTTCTCTCTGGGGTGCCATGTCACCACAAGATTTGTTTCTCAGGGCCCAGGATAGTGTTTCGGGCAGTGGCATGGGGCACAGTGTATGTTTCCAGCCACCCGGTGGTTGCTTCCACCATGGTAAGCACATGGTGCTTGTCTTGGCGGGTTGGTGGGAGTGTGATATAATCAGTCTGCCAGGCCTCCCCATATTTATACTTCAGCCATCGTCCTCCATACCAAAGAGGCTTTAACTGTTTAGCTTGCTTAATTGCAGCACATGTTTCACACACACATGAATAACCTGGGCAATAGTGTCCATTGTTAAGTCCACCCATCTGTATGTTGCATCTCTGCCCTGATGGCGTGAAGTGTCCATGCAAAAACCTTTTCACATATTCTGTAGCTCGGTTGAGATACAGGGTCAAGACGTCACCTCTTCTTTCTCTTATTTCTCTGATTCACATACTAATAACTCCTGGTCATATGCTGTCCCGGGTGGTGAGTAAATTGTTTCTTCATCTTGCTTCATCTTTCTTGCCTCTTTTTTGCTTTTCCCCTTGCGTACAGGGGCAACTGACATTGGCATGAATTGGTCCCCTGGTGTAGCTGGTGTACTTGGAGCTGGATTAGCTACCCTGTCTGTTGCGGTCGGAGTTTGAGTAGCTAATGTACTTGTCACTGGGGTGGGTGTAGCCCGTGTTTAATTTAAACAGAAGCTTAAATTAACTAGCAAGACTCCTTAGGACTCTGCAATTCTGGAATTGGGGAAATCCACATTCAAGTTTCCTGTTGTTTGGTTGGTTGTTTTTTGGTTGGTTGGTTTTGGTTTATTTTTTTCTTAATTTTGGTTTGGTTTGTTTTTTTCATTAGACTTTTGGTGACTTTCTGAAAAGGATCTTAATAGTGGAAGCAGAAAATGCTGGCTGACAATCTTCATTCAACCCAGACCCAGGATGTCTATGAGGACAATGCTAGTGACCACAGGTGAGTATAGGAGTTTGCTCAAAATTTCAGATGCTTTTAGGTGTAATCTGTAAGCATGAGCACAGACAGACTGCCAGAGTTGGCCTTGGAGATAGCTCAAAGCAGACACCAAGACTTTCTAGATCTTACCTTCTTTAAGGTCCAGCTTGATTTCAGTCACTCAGTCAGAACACTGTTGAGACAGAATGATATTAAGGTACTAGGCAACCTGCTCTAGGTGACCCTCCTTGTGCAAGGTCATTGTGAGCAAGATGACCTACAGTGGTGCTTTCCAACCTCAACCAGCCTGTGATTCAGTGATTCTGTGAGACAGCAAGTGTTTTATCTAACCTAGAAAAATTACCTTACCAATTTAGCATGACTGAGATTGCTTTGAACTATGTTTCTAATATAGGTCTTAGGCCAGGCCACCTGCTAACTGAGAAACTCTCTAAATTGCATGGGAATATGAACACCATCTTTCTTTTTTCCAGGCCACCCTGTTTCAAATTGGATGAAAAAAGGGTTTTTTCATCATCTGACAACTTTGCTGGAACTTTCTGTGGTTTTGGAGCAAGGGTCGCTACAGCTAAGCATGTTATTAGATAAGGAATAAGAGGATGGCAGATGTTGTGGCTATGCTTACCCTTCTAGGAGATTCTCCACTTGACATTGGAGTGGTAAATTGGGAACTGGCTATTGTGAGGGATATAACCCCTTGACTGTGTAGCACAGGGCATTCCACTGAGGTGTGGTGATAGTGTCTCCATGTAGGGGACTGCAAGGCAAGAATTAGTATACTGTATAGTATATAGTATAGTACAGTATAGTATAGTATTAGTGTATAGTATATTACAGTTTCTTAATAGGCTGCCAGTGTATGAAGCTTGTAGCAGGGTATAGAGGTGCAGGAAGTAGTGAGATAAGTGGGTTTCTTCCCTTCCCGGCTAAAGTCAGCCTGGGTCTCTTTCCTGATGGCCTGGAAGAATGATACTATTGCACATCACCCTATTTATTATGTGGATGGGGCAACAGTGGAAAAGAGGTGCCAAGAGTGGTCTTACAGCACCTTCCCTGCAGTCCAAGACAGATTCTTCTGAAATCAGATGAAGCACTTCAGGTGTTTCAGATATAAAGCACCAAGCACTAATTAATCCTTTGTTACTCAAGACAGCTAGGAAGTATTAATTCAGAACAGCTCAAATATATATTATGCTGTCCTGACAGTTTAGATGTTGCTGACAGAGGAATAACTAAACACAGGGATCTGAGCATACTGTTTCTTGAAAAGTACCAAGTAATAGCTCCAATAGTTGCATATAAATGACTTTGAGAGTGGGGAGTGTTTGTTAGCTCAGCTATAGAGCTTATATTTGGCTACCTACAGGCTACTGTGAAATTACATACTTTATGAACGTAAAGTGGAAAAAAGGACTTTATGACTTCCTTTTTCTGTTTACTCTCCTGGCACATTGCAATCTCATCTGCCCCAGTCCTGCCCTGCAGACAATGTTCCTAATGCATTTATTATATTAATTTCTTTAAATATTTTAAATACATTAATATTTCCTGTTCAAAAAGCAGATTGAAATTTCTTATGTATTTCTGTTGATGTTACCTAGAATATTCAGCCCTTGAATACATACTGAACTCATACCAACCACGAAGACTCTCAGAATGATAGTAAATACATTTCTACCTTTTTTCCCCCAGTATTTTTTTAGCTATATCAGTTACCTTTTGGTGAATTTTCATTAGTTTTCAGGGGCTATAGCAAAACTTCACCTATTTACATATGAAGAATATTCTATACTGGCTGATAACAGTGGGTTCTTAGGACATATTCTGGTATCAAACTCAATACCAGAGGCATGCTTACTTGCTTTTCCTGAGCACTGTTTTTAAATGTACAGACATTATTTAATTTAATTACACTAATAAATGAGAGTGTCTTATGATCAATACATGAATGATTTGATCTTAATCGTTGATCCATTTTTCATATATATGCAGATTTTTCAGCTATCAGCAATGATAATGGGAAAGTGCAGGTTTTGTTTTTTACTTTTTCTATGGAAAAAGTGGAATAAAACAATTTCACATGCCTTAAAAGCATGATAAAACTGACAAAGGGTGTATAGTTACATCACAAAAATTTATTAATGCTTTCTTGAAAAAATAATAAAATCTAAGGTTAGAGCTACTATTTGTTATGAAGATGTCTTGTAATACCCCAAATCAAACAGCAATAAATTAATTAAGAATTAATTTGTTGCCATAACTAAGAAGCCACATCAAATGCTCAGATGACACTGTAAAGGAAATGAACTCCATTATAGGTTATACAGTTACAGTGATATATTTAGGCTCAACAGAATATTTTAAGTTGGAATAATCAGCTCTTGCTACAAAACAAGCAACTGAAGTTAATTAGAAAACAAATTTGTATAAAGTCTAATGTTGGAGATGACTGGAAGAGATGTTTACTAGCAAATGTATGTAGGTGGATAGAATTGCTGGAGAAGAGCCTTAGTGATAAAAAGCCAGAGGAAATAAGAAATAACGGGCCTTGGATTTTACAGGCAGACATTGTGTTCAGCCCCACTATGAAATTAACAGAAAGGCTTACTCAAACGTTGATTAATACTTAAACTGAAATATTCTCATATGGTTTTAAAGTAGAATGTGTAAGAGGCAACCAGGTAGAAGAAAATTTTGCTGAAAGAAAACTGAAGCAGTGTTAAATTTTCAAAATGAACCAAAGGTGATACTGCAAAAGTGCGATTGTGAAACTTTTAGGCATGGAAACTATAAGCTCTTGCTTAATAACTGTGGCCAGTAACTCGATGTCCTACCTCCATACAGAGAAAAGCAAGAAGCACCTGTAATCTCTTAATCTCATTGGTAGAATCCATCTTTTGGATTTTTTCCCAGCCACCTGAACATTTTTCCTAATCTCTGTTTCCACTGGTGACTAGCACTCTGATAGCATCAGAAGCTGCCTTCTCCCTCTTATTTTCTCAGTTTCTTATGCCTTTCCCAACCCTCCCGTTGTTCTTTTAATCCTTTCCTGTCTCACTTCAGTTCTGATTATTTCTTTAATATTCATCCTCTTTTCACTTCCGGAAAGCATAATCAAAACATTCAATTTGTAGTTTCATATTATCAGTCTTATTGGCTTGCCATAATCCCAGACATTGTGTTCATTTTATCCATTTGTATTATTGTTTTTATCCCTTGCTCTTGTCTCATTCTTTGTAAATATTTTCTTTTTTTTTTTTTTCAATATAATACTTTTTTTTGATTTTTTCAGTTCTTTTCTGAGGTTTTTTGGTGGTTGAATTGGTTTGTTTTTTTTTTATTTTTATTTTTTAATTAGGAATTTCTATAGGGTCTCACCTGAAAACAACACTTGGGCATTAGTGAAAATAATGTCCAAACTATTTAGACAAAAAAAAAAAAAGTTAATCTAAATATCTCTAAATTTTGTCATTTGGAAAGACAGGAGTAGAGGAGGATTTGTACAAAGGTAAATCAGGGCTCAAATTTTGCCACAGATTCCAAGACTTGAAAAAAAGGCTTTGCTAGCATTTAGTCTGACATCATTTTTGATTGCTTGACAAGAGCTGTAAGACTTTTTTATTTGATTAATTTATGTTTTAACTGTATGCTTTTGAAAAGAAAAAGCTTCAATCTGTTCTTGAAAATGTGTGGCAGAGGTGCACATACGTAAGATGTTCCAATTCCTAATTACTCTCAGTGCTATAAAAAATACAGTGTATTTTTCTAGTCTAAAGTTTTCTAATTTAAACTATTAGGCATGGGAATTTTTATGCATTTTCTGATAAAGGACACCCTAACCAAAACAATGTTCATTAAATATTTGTATATTGCTATTAACCCACCTTACAAACTTCTCTTAGATAAACTTCAGCTCCTTTACTGTTTTCCTTTATTATAGAAAAGGTTCTCCAGTCTCCTTTCCTCCTAAGTTTTTCCTTGCAAACCCTCTCTATTGATAAAGGCAATTTAGCCACACATATTAATATTTAAGCTCTTAAACAAATCACTTGACTTTTCAATATCTTTCAGAGGACAGTAGGTGGTATGGAGACCTGGCTCCTTTCTAGATCAGGCCAGGCATTGTCATCAAGTTAGGTCTTACAAATTTAACCTGATTCACTCATCTCAGAGAGAGAAGTTCTAGCTATGTATCACACCTGTAGAGAGCCATGTTCTCTTGTGATTTCACCTGATTTGCATGGGGGTAATTAAGTGTGGTTTTATTAAAAAGCAGACTCTTGCCATTGATCTAATGTAATTATAACGTTAATATTTAATTCACACGGACACTTACCTCCTGTTTCACTGGTTTTTCTGCATTATTTTCATTATTTCTAATTAAGAATTAACAGATCAAAAATTACTTCTATAAGGAAGGAAGAAAATGGATATTAAATACTTTTTTTTCCCCCAAGGTTGCTAATACACATCTAACTCATACAAAATGAAACATTCCAATTCTAACCTGGTTCTAACACTAACACTGTCTTCTGGGTCTGTTTTGTTAATTTGTTGACCAAAAATAAATACATAACTCTCAAGCACCAAATGCACAGGATTGGGCCAAGTTTGTTTTCCTTTGCTATTATTTTGTGTTTAGAAGTCAATCCTTCTGTCATCTTGAAAACCAAAATAACAAGTGAACAAATTCATAGCTCTTCTCAGTTAGCCTGGACAGCTCCTGAATTTTGTGGTGAATATAATAAATTTTCAGTTCTTCTATTCAGATCTATAATGGTAGATATTATCTGACCTATGTATAATCTATGTGATAATCTGATCTATCTATTATCTATATATTATTTATGAATGAAGACCCTAAGCCCACTGTAGGAGAGGATCTGGTTTGAGACCATGTTAAGAACCTGAACGTGCACAGGTCAAAGGGATCTGATGAAATACATCTGTGGGGACTGAAGGAGCTGGCAAATGAAGCTGCTAAGCCACTGGCCATCATATCTGAAAAATCACGGCAGTCAGGTGAAGTTCCCGACGACTGGAAAAAGGAAATATAACCCCCATTTTCAAGAAGGGGAAAATGGATGACCTGGGGAATTACAGACCAGTCAGTCTCACCTCTGTGCCTGGCAAAATCATGGAGCAGATTCTCCTGGAAGGCATGCTAAGGCACATGAAAATCAACAAGGTGCTTGGTGGCAGCCAGCATGGCTTCACTAAGGGGAAATCCTGCCTGACCAATTTGGTGGCTTTCTATGATAGGGCTGCGGAACTGATGGACAGCGTAGAGCGGTTGATGTCATCTACCTTGACTTGTGCAAAACATTTGACACTGTCCCACATGACATCCTTGTCTCTAAATTAGACAGATATCAATTTGATGGATGGACCACTCAGTGGATAAAGAACTGGCTGGATGTCTGCATGAGAAAAGTTGTGGTCAATGGCTCAGTATCCAGTTGGAGACCAGTAATGAGTGGTGGCCCACAGGGTGTTGGGACAGGTCTTGTTCAACATCTTTGTCAGTGGCATGGACAGTGGGATTGAGTGCGCCCTCAGCAAGTTTGCCTTTGACACCAAGCTGTGTGGGTCGGTTGGTACGCTGGAGGGAAGGAATGCCATCCAGAGGGACTTTAACACGCTTGTGATGTGGGCTGACGCCAACCTTATGAAGTTTAACCATGACAAGTGCAAGGTCCTACACCTGGGTCGCAGCAATCCCAGGCAGAGCTACAGGTTGAGTGGAGAACAGATTCAGAGCAGCCCTGCAGAGAAGGACTTGGAAGTGGCAGTGTGAGCTTGCAGCCCAGAAAGCCAACCGTATCCTGGGCTGCATCAAGAGGAGCATGACCAGCAGGTCGAAGGAGGTGATCCTGCCTCTCTACTCTGCTCTCGTGAGACCTCACTTGGAGTACTGTGTACAGTTCTGGTGTCCTCTACATAAAAAGGACATGGAACTGTTGGAACAAGTCCAGAGAAGGGCCACGAGGATGATCAGGGGAGTGAAGCACCTCCTGTATGGAGATAGGCTGAGAAAGTTGGGGCTGTTCAGCCTGGAGAAGAGAAGGCTGCGTGGAGACCTCATAACAGCCTTCCAATATCTGAAGGGGGCCTTATAAGGATGCTGGGGAGGGACTCTTCATTAGGGACTGTAGTGATAGGACAAGGGGTAACGGGTTAAAACTTAAACAGGAGAATTTTAGATTGGATATAAGAAAGAAATTCTTTACTGTAAGGGTGCTGAAGCACTGGAATAGGTTGCCCAAAGAAGTTGTGAATGCTCCATCTGTGGCAGTGTTCAATTCCAGGTTGGACAGAGCCTTGGGTGACATGGTTTAGTGAGGTGTCCCTGCCCACAGCAGGGAGGGTTGGAACTAGATGATCTTAGGGTCCTTTCCAACCCTAAGTATTCTATGATTCTATGTGGTTCTTAAAATATTGCACAAAACATCAGCAATATTGTTGGTATAAGCAAAGAAAGAAAGAGAAAAAATGAGACAGACATAGCAACAAAATCAAGAACTAATCAGAGCACAATTGCAACAGTGCACTAATAGATTATGGAAGAATTAATGTTAATGATCTCTTATACATCATTACAATTGCTTTTATGGAGTACTTCTCATTGAGTAGGTTATTAATGTATTCAGGACAAACGGCCCAAATATAATTTCTCTCCAAATATAGATATATCTAAAGGAAGAACGGTTAGATATAGAATTTTGTGGCTGGACTGCTTTGTTATCTTGAGCCAAAATGACAAAATATTCCTTGAGAGACTGTAGTTTCTTGTCTGCTCTGGTTTAGAATAGGGAAATGTTTCCCCTGGACCTCTGGAATCACGAAGTCAAAAGTAATTTTCAGTCATTTCTACTCCTAATCCTCAAGTTCTGCATCCAGGTGTCCTGGGTTCAGCAGTAGCAGTCATTTTTCTGCTTCGTGGTAGCTGGTGCAGTGCTGTGTTTTGACTTCCAGCCTGAGAACAGTGTTGGTGAAGCCGATGTTTTCGGTTGTTGCTAAGGGATGTTTACCCTGACCAAGGACTTTGTGAGGCTCATGCTCTGCCAGGGAGGAGGGGAAGCTGTGAGGAAGCAGAGATGGGGCGCCTGACCTGGGCTAGCCAAAGAGGTATTCCATACCACAGCACATCATGCCCGGGGTGGGGGGTAACTGGGAGTTACCCGGAAGGACACGGGCTTCCGGGTGGGACTCGTTTCTTGGCCGGTGGTATCGTATTCTCTTCCCTTGTTATTTTCTAATATCATTGTTGTCGTTGGTGGTAGTGGTGGTGATTTGTGTTGTACATTGGTTGCTGGACTGTTCTTGTCTCAACCCGTAGGAGTTGCACTCTTTCAATCCTCCTCCCCGTTCCTCCGGGAGCGGGGAAGGGGAGGGCCCCGGGGGGGGTGGCCCTCGATTGTTGTCAGCTCGGCACCACTCACTGGGAGTGAATGAACAAGTTGCCTGACTGGGTTTAAACCACGACACATAGACTTCACTGTGAACTAAGCTGGTAAGCTAAAGCATAAGGAAAAGTTTTAAAATCAAAGTGTCATCCCTGCGCAGGGGCCATGCTAATCTTCTCTGTATCGTTCCAATTTTAGTATATGTGCTGCCGAAGTGAGCAGGGTGGGCACAATGCAGCCGCAGGGCGGGCAAGGCCTCGGCAAGATCAGTGAAGAGCCTTCCACGTCGAGTGAGGAAAGGACCTCAGCAACACTACCTCAAAGCGTGAAGAATGCCTCCAAGTGAAAGCGGTCAAGTCAGAAAAAACAATGGGTGGATATCTCCCCGCTGTTTCTTGGTGACATGTGCCTCCGGACCATGCACGGTCTTCACATGTTTCCGGAGAGAACTGGGGTCTGTGTAACGCTTTGCGCAGCCCGGTATCTTGCAGACATATGGTTTCTCATTAGAATGAGTCCTATTTTGGTGCTTGGCCCTGTCGGATGCATTGGAGAAAGCTTTATTGCAGCCTTCATGTTCACACACATATGGTTTCTCTCCAGTGTGAGATCTCAAGTGCGTTTTCAAGTTTTCTAGTCTGGAGTAGGCCTTTGTACAACCTTCAAAAGTGCATTTGTGTGGCTTTTCCCCTGTATGTCTCCGCATGTGGACCACCAGCATATACTGGGCTTTGAATGGTTTCTGCTCCAGGGAACAGTTTTGATTTTAAAACTTTTCCTTACGCTTTAACTTACCAGCTTAGTTCACAGTGAAGTCTATGTGTCATTTAAACCCAGTCAGGGGGTGAGCTGACAACAGTCGAGGGCCACCCCCCCCGGGGCAACCCCCCCCCTCCCCACCGGGGCTCTCCCCTTCCCCGCTCCCGGAGGAACGGGGAGGAGGATCGAAAGAGTGCAACTCCCACTGGTTGAGACAAGAACAGTCCAGCAACCAATGTACAACACAAGTCACCACCACTACCGCCAACTACAACAATGATAAGGGAAAATAACAAGGAAGAGAATACAATACCACCGGCCAAGAAACGAGTCCCACCCGGAAGCCCCTGTCCTTCCGGGTAACTCCCAGTTACCCCCCCCCCCCCCCCCCACCCCGGGCATGACGTGCTGTGGTATGGAATACCTCCCCGGCTAGCCCGGGTCAGGCGCCCCGTCTCTGCTTCCTCACAGCTTCCCCTCCTCCCTGGCAGAGCATGAGCCTCACAAAGTCCTTGGTCAGGGTAAACATCACTTAGCAACAACCGAAAACATCGGCTTCACCAACACTGTTCTCAGGCTGGAAGTCAAAACACAGCACTGCACCAGCTAACATAAAGGAAAAACATGACTGCTACTGCTGAACCCAGGACACCAGGATAGACTGATATGACTCAGAGATTGTTAAATTACCCTTAAGCCTCCAAGCTCATGGGATGGCTATTCAAGTCTGCATAAAGCTGGAGCTCTCACACACAGAATGCCGCACAGGAAAAACCCCAATTCAGAAATACCTTAGTACTTTTATTCTTTGTGTGACCTCTCCTCTCACACTGCTATTCATAGGTATCTTCCCTTCTTATAATGATCTCAGTTATAAATTTATTTTTCCTTTTTTTTTAATGCCTTCAACATAGCAGGAGAAAGAAAAATGGTCTGGAATGCAAGTCATCTTCACTCATTCACACCTTCTGTAGCTTTTGTTGTTGTTTGTTTTTAAAGCCACTAGCTCAGTTCTTCTGTTAATGCTTTTTCACCAAATATTTAGAGGAATAATTTGTAAATAGATATAAAGTTTCTCTGACACATTGCTGTCAACCTAAGGTCACTTTAGTAATGAATAACATAATCAGTTAATCAGTCCCTGATTATCATTGAGGTTGAAGTACTGCAAACATTTCTTTGTTTTGCATGCTGTATGTAATTACTGACACTTCTTTAGTTGTGTGTATTTTTGTGATAGTTTCTAGAAATGAGAGAAATGATGAGAAAGGTACACTCTTATTTCATGGTCTTCCCGAAATTGTTTAGCCCACTTGAATCACAGGAAAGGATCCTTGTTGTATTTTAACTGACTCTTTAAAGCTTAAGCAAATTATGTAGTTATTAAACAGCATTTCTATAAGATTTTTCAGAGTATGATTTCACAACAGCTGGTAAAAAAAAAAAACAAAACCCTAAAACCCAAAAACCAAAACAAAACAGAAAGTTAGAATGAGTACAGGGGTAAAAATTTGCCTACCCGTTTCTATCTATCCCAAAGCAATTTTTTTAAATACCAACCCTCTGTTCCTAAACCAAGTTAGGCTGCAAGAAATCACACATTATTTTACAAAATTAAGTTCAACATACCATAATTTTGAAAACTATAATAAAGCTCTTTTGCCTACTCTCGCTAGAAAATTTTTTCCCCTCTGTCACTTTCCATCTATCATGTTCTACATCACATCCCTGTTCCATCAGAGCATCATACATATACTTATGCCATCATGCTTTACTTATCCACATGTATTTTAGACATATTCACGTCTTATAGTTACCCATATCTGGATTCCCTAGGTTCCTGCCCTTTTACATGGATTTCTATTCCTTGCTTTGACAGCTTCCTCTCACTGTTTTTGCCTAGAAATAAATAATTCAAGGACTGAAGATCTGTAACATGTTTAGGATAAGGAATTGCAATAGCAGGTATAATCCTGTTAAACAACTGGACATTTACAATTAACAATTGATTAGCTGACAATTATGCAGGTAATTGAAACAGATGCCTGTGGAAATCATGTGCAAGAGCTGCATCTGTTTCTCTTCTTTTCCATTTCTGTATACACCAAAATTGACTAGGTTCCTGCCCCCTCCCCCCCCCCCCAAAGTCTAGAACATCCTCTGCAGCTTTAAAATTGATTAGATAGTTTACAAGATGCACCATGCTACTTCAAGACAAAAAAGAGAAATGATACCAATCCTCACCTCACTTGGCTTTATCACACTGTACAGGTAATAAAACTGAGCGTGAAAAGCTGTATGTAGATATTTTGATAATATTCTGCCCTACAGCTTGAGAAGACTTAGGTAGCTGCTTCATCTCAGGTCAATGAGAATTGCATGTGTCCTTATGAAAGATTAAATTATATATGTAGGTACTCTAGTATTTGTCCCTGCTTCTGCTAAAGTCAGTGAAGAAACTCCTACCAACTACTGGGGAAGCAGTCTCAAGCCCTTAATATTTTCCATCATCATAATTGTTATTCATGGTTATGTATTGATTAACCTGCCTCTTATGAAAGAAAGAAAAAAAAAAAGGAAGAGAGAACAAAGCACAGAAATAATTGTTTTTAATGGAAAGTTGCTGATTCTAGATTCTGAGATGTGCATGTACTGTTGCCAATAGCTTAGGCTAAATGCTTGGAACAAAGTAAAAATTACAGCCTGTATATTTTAATTTTTTTTATGAACACATGGTCAGTTTAATTGCATCTGAACCTTACAGACACAACACTTGAAAAAATGGGTATCTGACCACTGTTGCCACTACATTAGCATTATTCAAATAGTTGTTATTCTATGACACTGTTTTAATGTCTGCCTTTGTAACAACGTTGTTGTGCTGGGTGACTGAGTCTTTCAAAGAAACTTTTTCCCACTGAGACAAGCCAGTAATTTTATTATGCTGTATTATAGGTCAGATTGGCTTCGTTAGTTCTTTTCTATTGTGCAACTAGCAAGAGAGGCAGGTGATGAAAAAATCCCTTTGAAGAATAATGGAAGAAGGAAATAACTATGTTAGATTACTACTACAGGTCTACCTTTTTTCAAATTATTTCTTGTAATAAAGGGTCCTGGTCCTGACTGTGAAACAGCAGCATGCAACATCTACTTTTCTTTTTAAATCAGCTTTATAAAAAAAAGTAAAAGAAAAATAAAAAAAAATAAAGCTTAAGTTCCTTATATCTGTTTAATGACCTATAGCTCAAAAACCTGTTGAAACTATTATGCTGAAGACTTCTTTCCAGTAAGATTTCCTTCCATACTTGCAAAACTACATTTTAGATTTGAATTTCATCAGCATCTTGAAAATCTCAGTTTTGAATGGAAGTGATTACGTAACTATTTTTCAAGTAATGTAATAGGAAATGTCTCTATGGAATGGAAACAACAACAGAACAACAGCACAGAAACTACTTCAATAGCACCTAATTTTTAAATGTCACAATATATAAGAATCCCTCCATTCATATATTCGCCAAAATTTGACTTTTTTTTCCAATAAATACTAGTTTTTCATGTGCTGCTAAAAATTTCTTTACTAATAATGTTTATGTCTGTGATTTCCATGCTTTAAAGGAGAAAAATCTTAACTAGGAAGCCTGTATTCTAATATTTTCTTGCTGAGGCTATATCCTCAGGTAAGTGACCTGCACCTCTACACGTCCTCTTCAAATAAATATAAACTTTCTTCTTAAATTCCATTTGCTGACAGATCAGATATTGGAAAGCCAGTTGAAATTCATGGACCTGTGCAAATTTATGCTATCTGAGCAACTAACCCTAATTCCCTGCTCCTCAGTTTATCTGAAAATAAAAGGCTTCTTTTCACACACCAGTGAAGTCTGCTAAGTGACAACAGTGTATTTATCTAGCACGTCATTTACAAAACCCAAGTGCTTATAATTGAGGAAATGAAATGTTAAGGATATCATAAATCCTTGTGTTCACAAGGAGTCTGAACCAACTCTTACTGAAATCCACATGCGTCTTTCCACTTATTTCAGTCACAGCTGGACTGGTTCCATAATAAACAAGTATTTGTCATATGTATTGCTAGATATGCCACTAAAGGATTCTGATCTACGCATATGAATGGCCTAACAGGGTAGAAGCAGTAGCAGGAGAGTGTTTTGTTCCAGACATTTGATGCATATACAACCTCTATGGAGAGCTCAGGCAAAACAGATGTAGTCAAAAAGCACTATTTCCCAGGTGTGGGTATCAGCTACCTTTTTCTTCTCTGATTTATAGTCTTGCACCACTTACTCAGATCAAAGAATCAGAAACAGAAGGGGAAAAGGTTGGCACTTGTTTCTTCTCACTTACCTAGAGTCCTTATTATCGAAGGTAAGTATGGTCTATCACTTTTCACTACCTGTGCAATCTGTATACTTCAGTACTTTCCAATGAAATAAAGCTCTTTTTAAAACATCTGAATAAGTACACAACTACATAGTAAAGAATTGTAGCATAGTATGTACAAAAGTAGTTCATCTTTCTCATTTGTTAAGTACTCAATTCATGCATTAAACCCACAGAACCATAGCATTCTTGTAACAGCTTTATGTACAGCATCCTTATTCAAAATTAGCAATAATGAAGCATATGTGCTCACTACACAGCCTGCTAGTACACACTAACTTTGAATATCTTACAGTAACTAACCCCAAACATTTTAAATGTTAGCAGAAACCTTTCATCCTTATTCATTCTATTGCATGGCAAGCTCTCATTAACAGCACAAGATAAAAGGTTTTGAAGGATTCTGAGCTTATCTATTCTAAGGGTGAATTATTACTTCACATTTATTTTTTCTTAAGGATTGTTTTTTAAGATGTTATTAACCTTTCTAAATTCAAATAATAAAGATGTGATTAAAACAGAGCACAAATAAGCAAGCAGGACTCCATTTCATAGTTAAAAGTTTGTTCTGTACACATAGACTGAATTGCCAGTGGTACAAAGCTCTGGAAAGAAAAGAAGTAATGAGAGAAGCACCTATAGAAACATCATTAAAATGCAGCTAGTCCAAACCTGTGGACCTGTCAAAAAGTATATCAAAGAAATTTTTTATCAGACATTGACAAAATTAGTCCACCATAACTCAAGTTACACAAACCTAAAGGCTCTATTTTTCTACTGTCATCTTGCAAAATATTCTGATCTGTATCAAAGTCATAATCGTAAACTATACTTTCTCCTGCTTCTTGGTAAGCTGCTAAGCGGTTTGGTAGACTTTCAGTTTTTATTATTTCTCTTGAAGGAAAAGCTAATACTTAGGAAGGAAAATTACAAAATAAGATATTCTCCAGAAGTTTTTGCATAATAGTATCATCAAATGGTAATAAGACTGATATTTTATAGTAGCACTCCCACTGGTTATATTTATCCAGATGACAGAGGTGGCTTAAGGCTGTGATCTCCAGCACTGAAACAGGTATATCCAAGAGAATAACAGATACTATCACAATATGCTGAAGAATTCTTATTTTTCTCATGCAAAAGATAAAGATGTTAGATACAGCTTATAACACAGGAAATCTAGTCATTTCCTTAACAAAATAAGTTCAGTCACTGGAACTACTTATAATCTGATTATAGCTTTGATATGAGTGAGAGAAGGAAAGGTGATGCAACATGCATGTTCATTACATTCCAAATTTATTTACCTCCTACCCAGTTACTCATTTTATGTAGTCAATATATTATCTCTGAATCAGTACTAGATCCATCAAAGTATAGCTGGCTCCTTAAATCCATACACAATGTATGCTATATTGTACATTAAGACTGATTCAGAACATACTATATTTTAACCTATTTGGACCCAAGCAATAATCTTGGATCACTCACTGGACTTAAAGCCAGACCTTGGTGCATTGAGTTGGCTTGCTTTTATCATGAATTTTAATAGTGAGAAAATGGCATCTGTTCCTAGCTGCACTTCAGCTGTTAGTGTCTACTGCATAGCTGATATCAGAGACAGATGGGGAAGAGTTTCCTTTTTTATTATCAGGTATTGAACACAGCTGGGACAGCAATTTGAGGAATTAATGGCAACACTTCAGTGTGTTTGACCTCAATCCCAAACTCAGCATCCAGTGAAGAGTATCTGAGATGGCTCTGACTGTTTGCACAGTGGTGTACTTGAGGTAATAAACCTCAGCGAAGATGGCACAGTTTTGCACAGAGTTAATCCTTTTGTAGCAATTTCTGTATACATGAAGCAATTAATCTGTAATCCAGATAAACTATCCATACTGACTTGTGCATGTACATACCTGTAAAGGTCTAGATATGATCATTTGTATGAGTACCTCTGTATAATAAGCAAGAGTCTTTGCATCATTTGTATTTAGCATCTTTTGTATTTTTACCAGATCTTCTTCAGATATTGTGATGGATGATACTCCTTCTGCTTGTAAAGTCTGCTATGTTTGAAGAGTGAACCTGGGAAACAGAGAGAAAAGTTGTCTGTTGAATTTTTTGAATACTGTACTCTGTAACACTCTGGAGTACTGAATGACCTGAAAGGAAGAGGGGTACTAGCACTCTGCTGAGAACAAATAAGCATAGAAAATTACTTTGGCTAAGGAAATTTCCAAAGCTTGGTGTCATGAATATAAAAACTTTTTCTAGGAGCCTGGAGAGGATTCTGAAATTTTTCATAACTTAAAAAACAATGAAAGTGCTTCTGGAATGATAGTATATCTTCTGTAAAGGTCACAGTAAGTAAAAGGGAGACTTAGGTGTGAATACTTTTTATTTCCATTTTATCTTACTCAAAAGTCTCTCTATTCTAAGTTTATTGTGCAAGCTATTCTCATTCTAAGCCTATCTTTACAGTTTGGTTTTTTTTTATATTTTGCATATTTTTTAAAATAAAGGTTTAGGTACCCTCTTTTGAAAGCATAGCTTGCTTTGAATCCTTGCACAGCTGTGTCAGACAAGGGGGGATGTATACTTGTGAGCAACCCTAAGCACCCTAAGTGAGGTCAGAATGTAGTTTTACTAAAGGCAAGTAAATTTCCACTACTCTGAAAAATAGGGCTGTGACAAAAATAAATAAAAAAAATCTCATCAGAAAATAACTTAAAACTTCATAAATAAAATAGATCTAAGTCTTCCAGTTAAGTAGCTACAGCATAGGAAGCACTATGTAGTCAGTTTCGAAGTAACCTTTGAAATACGTGTCTAGGAGAAAGCTTTTGCCATAAGGGTTAAATATATTTAAGAGATATCACAAAACATTAAATTATATCTTGAAGGAAAGATTAGTTTCAAGTATTTCTTTGAAAACCCTTTCCAGGTTTCATCAAGAATTGCTACCCTCAACAGAAAATATTTTCCTAATATCTGATCTTAATTTCAAAGGTTTAGCAATTGATTTTGACCTATTATTATGTTTAAACTTTGTTACATGTTAATATAAAAAGCTTGACTTCCTCCAATTAGTAACAGTCCTTTAATTGGCAGCCATTGAGTTATACGTACTCTTCTTGTAAGCAAGCCCATCTTCCACAGTCTCTCCTTTTAGCCATGTGGTCTGAAAACCTAACCACCTTTATAGGCATCTGTTGAACCCTCTCCAGTTTCCAAAGCAGGAGACTGAATGGAAACAGCATATTTTTCTAGACGGAGTTTCACCACTGCTAAATTAATGTGACCATAAATTTGCTCAATTT
Organism: Pezoporus wallicus; assembly: GCF_028554395.1. Lineage (NCBI taxonomy): Eukaryota > Metazoa > Chordata > Aves > Psittaciformes > Psittacidae > Pezoporus > Pezoporus wallicus. The sequence goes on from NW_026642052.1 coordinate 8,351,682, forward strand.
GCTGGTCATGTACCTCGTAACATACCCCAGTATGTGATTTGCTTCACTTGCAATAAGAGAATATCCTTGCCTTACGATACCCAACCTAGAAGCTCTTCCAGGCCCTTTTCAGTGACCTCCTTTTCAGCCAGCCACTTCTCAAACATACACAGGTGTGTGGATTGTTCTGGACTAGACACAGGACCTTAAAACTATGTTTAAACGTCAGGAGGTTTCCACAGGTGCAGACCTCAGAATTTTCATGGTAACTCTGGACTGAGGCTCTGGTGATTGTTATAGTTAACTGGTACCTTAAATTAAAATAATTCATAGGATGCATTCTGGCTGATCATCAAGGTAATTGATGTAAATGTTGGAAAACAATGGGTCCCAGTATCAATACTAAAGTACCCTGCTGATAGTCTATCTTTGTTCATATTATTTTACTTGACATAGGTATTACATTTATATCATGTTTTAACTCCAGCCAGTAACTAGATGCCAAGTAATTTGATAACATTATTAGTGGTTTGCCTTTGAAGATTTCAATTATATTTGTTGTAGGCTTGTGATTACTAGTCTGTGGATTTGGGAAGGGAGGGAGGGAGAGGGGGTTGTTTAGTTGGTTGGTTTTGATTTTGGTTGTGATATTTTCATTAATTTATTTCTCACCTAGTCAAAGACACTTTATTACCAAAGATACTATATTGTTTTCTCTTGCAGCTGGAAAGTAATTTCCTCTACCATCACAACCTCTTCTTTGTACAAGCTTTCCTCACTCCTTGACTTAAGCAATGTATTTAATTGTGTCTGCTATCTTTAGGCCTCAGACAGCCTTGGGAAGAACAGCTTCAGCTTCTCTGTTACTCACTGTTACCCTGTTCTGTCTAAACTTTATGTATTTGAAAAGAATGTTTGGCCATTTGGTCTGAGGGTCCTTTCCATGGGAAAACTTACAGGTATATCATAAACTTAAAAATGGTAATTTATGATTAGCATTTATTTGAACTTGCTGCTTCCTTGTAACATAACTTAAATTTTCATGAAAGACAAGAAATTCTCCTAATTGATACCTTGAGAAAAAACAAAGCAGGCTGGAAAAGCCAGACTGGATTAATTGGTTTTCATGCATCACTATTACCTGTGAAGACACTTAGATAAGACCTCCTTCACTGTGGATGCTCATATGTAACTTGATGGGCTTAACAATTACCCTATTAAGCTGTTTATCCATTTTCTAGTATACTGGCTCTATTGCCCTAAAAAGCTCTTAAACGAAAGTTTGAAAAATATATGCACATATTGGGAATTATAAAATTATTTCTTAAAATCTCTTTTCAAAGTAAAATAACATTTCAGTGTATGTCTGAATTTGTCTTGTGGTCTATTCCTAAAAATAAAATTCTGCATTAACTTTAAACTTCTTCAAGTAGTGTGCTGTATCAGCCTTTGTTCGAGGAGTTTGAATTTGAGTAGTATGTTATGTAAGGGACTATAAAGTGCTTTGGGAATTTTTAGATGGAATCAATGTTTACTAGCTCTACTTCTGCATAATTGGTCATGTTATCCATTACTGGCCTTTGCTGCAAGTTCACAATATAATCTGTTTCAGTACCTTTGCCTGATTGTTTTAGACAAACTTTTTTAAAACTTAACTTAGACCAACAGTTTACCTAGATATAGAATAGATTTTGGTGGCTTCATCTGTATCATATTTATAAATACATTATTTATATATACCACAGACACAGCACAATCCCCTCAGATTGCCAATTTTTACACTGGTTCGTTCAACACAACATGGTTCACATTTGGTTTAGGTAAACTACTGTTACCTAGACCACAAGCAATTTTCCACATTTTGTGCAGTGATTTATCCATAATTTTTTTACAAGATTAAGGAAGGGAGTACTTAACCTACTATATGGCAGTATGGCTCTTAGATGTAGTGAAATACAAAATATTTTTCAGTGTGATTAGTGAGATAGCCCGTTGATGTCAGGAAAACATCAAAAAATATTTTTAATTTGATTCCATATGTCGTGGTTTAAACCAA